>NC_139043.1:104342102-105005651 GCF_965140915.1 Aythya marila
TATTCCCATCCTTTGCACCTCCCCACTATTACCTGCACCTACTTGAAAGATGTATATAAACTTCTCTTGCCTTTATCCTTATTTCCCTATACATCTACGTAAGGATTGCATGAATGTTTTTGTCCACAGCTCTTCAGTCTGCTGTGAAACCACTAACATCGTCATTGTTTTTCATTGATATTCATCAGCCTAGGCTATGAGCTGTGGTTGTATGAGTCCCACCTTTGACTCTTGGCTACTTCTTCCCTCCACGGATACTTGGGCAACATCTATTCTTTTCCTTTTTTCTGTCTAGGTTAGTATTCTTCCTCTTCCACATTGTGCACAAATGAAGAAGGGGCTTATTAATAGAGAAAGAAGGAGATATTCTTCCTGTTTGCATTTTTTTTGCAACTGCTCACCCTGGTCTTCAGCAGCAGAAATGTCAGACCCGGTAAAAGGTAAAGATTTTAGAGGCTATGTATCTGTGGTGGGCCACACTGAGTTGATGCACGCACAGGCAAGACTCTTTAAGCTCAGAGAGCCTGAATCTATTTAGTGAGGATGGCATCTCAAGCTGCTCAGCTCTGTCAAGTTTCCACAGTTTGTGTGCAAATTGTAACATTTATAGTTTGCTCAAATCTGGAAAGATTTTCAGAGTGATGGCTCAGATTAATGTCTGTCTTCTCGCTAAATATTCAAACCCCTGTTTGAAAACACTTCAGTAATGTGTTGGTCACAATAACTTTTCAGTATGTCAGCCATGTTCCTGAAATGGATGAAATTCTTCTGGGTGAGAAAAGCAGCATAAAAAAAATTCAGCCTGTCTTTTCATGAAGTTATATGCAACAGAAAACAGTGTCTTCCAATACAGTGCCCATCAATTTTGATAGAAGGCATGGCTACTAGCTCTGCTTTTAGTAATGCTTATTTACATAGAGATCATTTCATCCATCAATGCCAATCACACAACTGTAGAATGAAACATGGCAACTATTTACAGTACAGAATAGTACTACTCATCAACTTAAGACAGGAAATTAAGACTAGGAAAATGCAGTCTAGAGCCAGACAAATTAAAATGACTCAAGTTGCAATGACTCAATTTAGAAATTGGTCAGAATGTACTGTTGCCTCCTCATATGTTCTAAAAAGGTTCTGTGAAACTTTTTATCCATAAATGTTCAGCATTTTCATTTCACATCTCTTCAAAACGGAGAACAGAGGCCACATCCAGAGCCTCAAAGCCTCATAGGTGAGACAATGACAATACAGGCCTATAGCACTGCAAAAAGGACACCATACTCAACAGCTAAAATTTCAGTTGTGATTTTTCAAGGATACTAAGAAATGCATGTATTCTGCTTCTATTTAAAATTCATCAAGAGACTGGCCTTAACTACCCAAGGACAAGTCTTAAGCATCCCTGTTAGCACAGTAACTAACATGAAGTAATGAGAGAGTGGGGTGCAGGCAAAACAGCTTGCAGAACCTCACCAGATGGTTGCTTGGAGGTTTGTCTCATTTCAAGCATGTCCATTCACACTAATGAGTTTCAGTTGGGGACAAACCAAATTTAGAAAAGAACGACAATTTAAACCACAGCACTGCTCCCAAATGCCCAGACTCTCCTCTATCCTCATCACACTCCCCCTGTCCTCATTCTAATAAGGCCTGATTCTGCCATCCTAACTCATATCAAGTCTTCTTATGTCAGAATTTACTTTCTGACAGAAAATGGTTTTGCTCAGTGTGAGAAAAGTGATGGAGAATGAGCCCCATCTTTACTAACCAGTGTTTATGCACTCTTCTAAGAATAATTTTCTAATTTGAAAACTATCACCTGCTATCTTTTCTTTTTTTCTCTACAGTCTACAGTCAATAATTCCCACCTGACATTAACTGTCCTTTCCTATAATAAAAAGTAATTGCCCCGATTAACAGTTATTTTTAATTCCAATGAGGACAGAAAACGACTGATTGGGAAAAGTATACAGAAAGAGAGTAAAAAGAAAGAAGATTTTGTATCCAAATGCTTTCCCTTATCCTTTCTGAAAAGCAAATTTGACCACAAATAGATCAGGCAATTTTCTTTAAACATTACCAAAGAGCCATAGTTCAACTGTCAGTTTAATTCCCAAGAAGACTGTAGAGAAGTTAAGAGGAAAGGGATTTCAACTGTAACTTTGCAAAACATTTTGTCATCAATTACATAAGCATTTTAGAGTATGTAATGGTATTGCAACCCATCAGCTAGAGAAATAAAGTGTTCCTCTGCCTCTGGGAGGGCTTTAAAATATTGTTCATGGATCTGCAGAAGTGACAGAGTCATGCTGCTCGTGTCTGAAAACCACTACTCCTGATGTTCTTGTCTAATACAGTTTCATATCCACTTCAGTCCACACGCCTGCTAGGACGTATGCTGGCTGGCAGTCAGCTGCACTTTCTAAGAGAGCGTTAGCCATACAGTATTTCTGTTCTACTCTCAATTGTTCATGGCTCATTAAAGAGATTTTCCAGCACTGTTACTGTGCTAATTTAGAATCGTGTCAAGGCTGAATAAGCTCTGAATGGAACCCTCATCCTCATGTCCCCAAAAAACCCTACGCTAAACGTTGCAATAGGAACTGGCACTGACTGTAGGCACATAATTCATAGGGTATCTTGGGTGGTAAGTTACAGCTGTGAATAGGAATTTCAAAGTACTAGCAGATATTTAAGCACTTGGAAGTTTTTCAGGTGTGTTACTTTTGCATCTTCAAGGATAAACACTTATTTTACTGTTTTTTCAATTTGCTGCTTGTAAAATCCTGAAGAAGAAATAAGCAATGAAAGAATTACCCGTGTCATTATATTGTAAGCAAACAATAATACTCTTTAAACAAATACCTGATATTTTTGTGGTGAATTGATTTGTGATTGGAGGTCCAAAACCTTTAGCTGTGCTGGCTCTGATGGTAAAAGAGTAGGTAGTGCCAGGATACAGTCCAAAAAAGAGGTAGTGTGTTTCATTTCCTAGCTTTGAGACTCGTCCACTTTGATTGGATAGATCTATTTCTGGGTCAAAGGAACTGACTGCTTTGTAGGTGATCTGCAAAAGAATAAGAAAGTTATAAACTGTCTTGAGCAGATGGACAAAGATTGCATCTTTATCCAGTAAACCCTTCTGATGTATGCGCTGTCAGACATTTTATGATAAGCTATCTTACTCTCTTATACTCTTCAAATCCTGAATCCCATGAAGGAACACGGAAACTCAGCCGTAACTGGTACGAGTTATTACTTTTATAGATACAGAGACTTAGAGGCAGCTAGATTACAACTCTAAAGGATGGGTTCAGGCTTACATTAATTCCTTCAAGATGCTGGCTTTAACAATGTCATTTTTTGAATTCATCTTACTGTTGGTTTTGATCAGCAACAACAACAAAACCAAAAACCAAAAACCAGTAGAAACGCATAAACAAATAACAAAAGGGGTGGCCTCCGGTTCTAGCTGACTTGACTGTAATTGCACTTTGCTCTAAATAAGATTATCCTTAGAAGATGATAAGGGTAGCTTAAGGCAAAATTTTCAGGAAGTGGGTAGAGCTTATATTTTAGTCTAAAGCTTAGATATTGTAATTGCTAATTTGGAAATTTTCAGGTCATTATCTTGTACCTAGGTCAGATTCTCCTTTGGAGGAAATGGGAGATAAAATGTTAATATATGCAAAATGTATACTGTATCCTCGGTTCCTTCTTTGATTCAAACAGTATTTTTAGTTTTCATTAGAAATGTTAATATAAGTTCACAGCAAAACTTGATCCAGATTTTTATATTAATTACTAATTTCCATGCACTGTAATGAGAACTTAGAAATAAAAAATCCATTAAAAAATTAAAAATGATTCATCCCTCCTTTTTACTTATAAAGTTTCATTTGCATGTGAATATGTATAAATTCAACATCATTATTATTTAAAGTGATAATTGACATTCTTTTTGCTATATACTATATCATTCTAATTAAGAAGATACACAAAACAAAACTTAGAAGCATGCAAGTGTTGGCATTATACACCTTTAACAGCTGCAGTTTCCTAAAAACTCTGACAATGAAAATTGGTTCCTAAATGAGACACTAAATATAACAACAATGAAGTACTGAAAATAAGTAATAAAGCCCTTTGATGCCATCTGGATAAACTCTGACATTTTTTTGCTTGACATAGGCAGATCTTCTGCAATTCTTCATCCATAAACTGAACTGAAATTATGTTGAAAAACACTCAACCAACCCTCCCAATTCTAAGAAAAAATAGATGAAACTACCAAATAAATTAATTTTTATCAAAATGAAATTAATTTGCCCAATTTGCCTCTTCCCTCCTGCCCACCCCCCAAATACACATTTCCTAATAGAATCCCCTTTTCTGATGGTAAAAGTTGTTCTGTCTGCTTGAGGGAGAGTGGGCCATATAGCTTTTGAAGATATTAAAAGGCTGGTTAGACAACTACATGGCAGCCACGTTTTGTATAAACTTGATCCTGTTTTGGAGCAGATATGTGAACTAAATGAACTCTTGCAGCTCCATTTAACTCTGTGTTCTATGTTTTGATAATTCTTAACTGGATTTTTTATTATCTCATGTGAGATTTATTTAAAGTGAAACCTGGATGTCAGAGGCTTAGCTTACAGAATCACAGAATCATCTAGGTTGGAAGAGACCTCCAAGATCACCGAGTCCAACCTCTGACCTAACGCTAGCAAGTCCTCCACTAAATCATATCACTGAGCTCTACATCTAAACGTCTTTTAGATTCTTACCTTAGATTCTTATACATTTTTGTACAGTGCTTAATTACTAGATAGCTAAGTGGCTGGTGTCCCCTAGAGAAATATGTTCTCCCAGGGGCTATGCAGAACAAAAGAAGTGTTTTGCCTGGTTAAAATGAACTTGCACTGTTTCTTTATTTTACTCCTACTTATAAGACTATTCCTACCTTTATTTTATTTTATTTTTTGAAAAAAGTAACAAAAACGTAATTTCTTAATGCTACCATTGCTAATGCCAGTTCAGCACTGCAGTGATGAAAAATGGGAAGAAGAATAATTTTCTCACTATTTTTGAGTATATAATGTTGACTATTTTTATCAAATTTGGATTCAATCTTGCACAAAAATCCCTTTATTCCTACAACTGTGTACTTTTATTGGTGATAAAGGCTTTATGTTATTTCTCCATCTAAAACCTTTTTTTTTTTTCCATATAAATATTGGTAAAATTGGTAATTGGAATTGCTCTTGATTTTACAATAGCAATAAGTACTTTAATGCTTGATACTTTAAAAGTTTTTCCCCACCAGATATACTTCAGGCACTAAAAACATATGCCTGGGCGCAGAAAACAGATTAAGTAATGAGATTTTTAATACCACAGAAAGTTAGGTTCTTAAGAAATGCTAGACAGAAAGGTGTGATTGAGCCTCCTCTGTGGGAAATAAGACACCTCTTTTGAAATAAAGTGTCTGCTGCTGCAGTCCTAGGGCTGACCCTTTAAAAAATGTCCACCAGCTGAAGAGGTTGCCTGGGAAAGGGCAGCCTTGCTCCTAGGTTGGACTCAGGCTTACATACTTGCAGTTCTGTCACACCCAGTGAGCTACACTTTTTACATCAAAACTGCTGATGTGCTCACAACGAGGGCTCAGATGACTATTTGCTTAAGCTCTGGCTTGCTGTAAGGCATAGGCAGGAGCTAGACACCCTCCTTGTCAAGCCAGGGCGATATGGAGCTGTGCTGGATGCATTACCTTGACAGCTCCAAGATCAGCCAAAGAGGGGCCTACTGAGATTTAAATGGATAGTCTACACTAACTGATAAAACACAGCTACCTAAACCTCATCCAACTTGTCTGGATCTCGCCTTGTGAGCCAGTTCAGTTACCTAAAATATACCTGAAGTATACTTTCATATTTCACCTGGAGTATACACTTCCAATAGGTAAAATGCCCTTGTGATTCATTGTGTGTATTTGTTGGCTTTGAGGCAGCTTGCCAGCCATATTTATGAAAACTTTGTGGTACACTCTAAGCTTTTAAGCAAAAGATGAGGGAGAAAAAGTATTGACGAACAAGTCTTCAGTGACTAGGGATCTGCTCATGTTCAGCCACCTGACTGGACTGAGCTGGCATCTTCAGAACATGAAACAGCTTGGTTGCATCAGACTGTTAGTATCTGTCACTTAAAAATTAATGAAGCCAGGTTTATGCTTTAAATGATTGCTTTGCTTCCTTCACCTCTTCATTGAGAAGTGCTAGATAAATATCAAAAGGAGATATCAGTATTATATTTTATTATTATTTTATTTTATTTTGTTTTATTTTATTTTATATTTTTCAATATTCTCTTCACCGTTGGAATGATACATTCTTTTGATATTCAAGGACTTGCTGTCCTGAATACCTTAGAAAGTGTGGCCAAGGTATTTTTTCCCACTTTAATATCCCTGTGCAACTCCCATTACGGCTGATGAAGTTATACACACATATTTAAGAATGAGCTGCATGTATACACTGCATATACTTTTCAGCACTGCAACGACATGCACACGTTTATAAGCAGAAAGATGATTTGACACTGTGTTTCTATGTACGTTAAGGCTAACATCAATAAAAACATTAATATATTAACTAAAACACCCTGATCCTTCAAAACAGGCAACTGTTGAACTAGCTGGAAAGTAGTTAGCCTTATCAAAAATCAATCCATACTTTTTTATAACATTTTATATTCTTACAATAAAACAGTTTTCAAAACAGTATCAATAGGTTAGCATTCAATTTAACTTTTCTCTTACACCATACCTTATTTAGGTGTTGTTCTGTTTTTGTTTTTGTTTTTGTTTTAAACAAAGCATTCCAATACCAATTTTGTAGTAAGGTCAGGTAAGAGGCTTAACAGTTATTACTGTCTGACAGCTTAATCTGTGCAGTCTTTTGTCAATTTTTCTAAAAGGTATTCAGGCAGAGGTTCCATACAAGGAAAAGCAACGATTTTTAGACATCTAACAACATGTAATTTTGTTGAATTTGCATTAAAAAATGCTGTATTTAAAAAAAAAAAATTATTTATGCCTGCTTGTTGCTATTACAATAGGCTTCCTGTGATGAGTCTCACCTAAATGTGATGTTGACTGTCACCACTGTTATGTCTCCTCTTTTTTTAAAACAACCAGTAAGATCTGCCTTTCAGTGTTTTAAATATTTGTTCCACACTATTAGACAGAATGCTGTATCATATCATTCTAAATTTAGCAGTTTTCTTAAAGCTGATAACCCAGAACCTTTTTGGGACTTTCAGTAATTCACACCTAGATTACACATCTGATTTTATTACTTTGTAAGTGCTACTACATTCAAAAAGACTATTTACAGAAATTAGGAAAAATATATCTTTTTAAATTTATTATTAATTATGCACTTCTAAAAACCAATACAATACATGAAAGTGAAAATATGACAAAATGCTTGATACCTCATACAAAGTAATCACACCATATGTTTGTGCTGGCTCTCTCCACTGAAGAAAAATCTTCTCCTCGAAGGTACTCCCTTGAATGGATTCAAGTGGTACAGCACTTGGGACTAATGTATAAAAAAAAAGGAAAAAATGCTATTTTGAGAAACATTTCAGAGGAAGACACAATGTAGTATTTGTGATGTCAAGGCATAAAAGCAGTACATCCATCATGTCTCAATCCACTGTTGAGGTACAGTTCATATTCCATGGAATTTGTTAAACAGATCTCATATATATATTTATATATACACACACACACATATATACATATACATACTTATGTATATGTTTTATATATATATAAAGGTTTTATATATATATATAAACATATATATATATATATAAGGTTTTATATATATATAAAACCTCCTCTTCTCCATCTCTCTAAATTAAACATCTCAACTGCATACAACTGAACTCACTATTATTATTATTCCCCCAAGACTGAAGCAAAGACCAGGGTAGCTTAGCAATGAGGATGATTTCTTTTACAAGATAGTGCCATTAAGGAAACTTTGTCACCTTCAGTATAAAAAGGAACTAGTAAGGCTTGTGTTTTTCCAGTAAAACAATACTGATGAAAGAAAAGGACGATCAACTTTTTATAAGGAATTAGGTAATGTCTCAAGGATAAATTCTTGTAAGTAAAATCTACTTGTAATACCCACTTACCAATAGTGTTACTGTTCTATACTGGAAGATATTAAACAGTCATGTCTGAAAATGGACAAACATTGAAGTAACAAGGTATTATTTTCTTACTGAACTAGAATGGCTAGATTGGGAAGGCAAGTCACATTTTGCAATGGTGATGCTCATTGACTGTAGGCCTGATGCCCTACAACAGGGTGAACATACAGTAATGGTGATGCAGCCAAACTGAAAACCTGACATTATTTATCTTTCTTAAAGATTCTTAATTTATGAGAATGAACTCTGAACAGTTAGGGACATTAGAAGTAAAAAGAAAATCTTGAAGAATGCACATAGGACTGTTACAAAGCATAAGGCATTAATGGGTTAGCACTTACATCAAGTGCATGTGAAAATCTAGTTGGAAACTAGTTGCTGCAACAGCTGTTATAATTTCTCAGACCCCTTTATGAGATTTACCCATATAGCTAAAGAATAGGAAGACCTATAAGCAAGACACTTGGCGACTCCTTCCTGTTACTAGGCCTGGTAGAGCACAGTTCTCCTCCTATTCCTCTATGCTGCTTGTCTGGGAGTTGAAATGGTTTGAGACTTCAAAAGCACATCTCTGTATCGCTCTGCGGAGTCCCTTATAGGAAATCCTCTGCCTAGGGAAAGTTCCAAGGACACAGCGATAGCTTCTGAATTTGCTTACCAGTTCTAACTGGGTCAGTAGAACCATGCCTTTAGAGCAACCTTAAGTCTACGCAGTAAGCCTTGCTTCCATGTAGGAGAGAACCAGCAAACTCATTTGGAAGCATAGGGTTAAGTGCAAATTAAAGGAATTTAATATAGTGTGAATAAGTTAGAAGAATAGCAAAACACTGTCATAACTTCCTAAAATTATCTGAATGCCATAAACTCTAAGCAGTAGTGCCATGAAGGAGGTCAAATAGTGGAAGAGGTTGCCTAGATGCAGGATATTCATCCCTGGAGATACTCAAAACACAACTGGATATGGCCCTTGCAACCTACATGATCATGTGATTTGAAAAATTATAATGATCTTATGGTCACATCCTGTTGTTGCGCTACACTCAGATTTATGTGCCGTACTAAAAATGTACAGTATGCAACAAAGCTGGTAGTTTTTTAGTACTTGCAAAAATATCACAGTAACGGAATCATAGGTTTTCAGGCTTAGTATTTCAAAACTGTTTTATATTATGGAAAGAATATTAAAATACTGTCCCAGGTATTCATATATATGAATATGTTCCATATACATATATGGAACTTGGAATACTGTAAAGTTCCAGAGGGCCAGGAATCAGTAAATACTACATAAAATTTTAAAGAAAATACATAAATGGTACAGATATCAGTAAGATCTTTAACTTTGTCATTCTACAAATGAACTGAGTCAAAACTAGAGGATGACAGAAAAATTAATTCCAATTAAACAATTTTTATGTTAGCTATGCTTGGTCAAATCTGTTGCATTAGCAACTATACATTCATAAATTGTATAATTTATTCCCTCATATATTTTGATTAGAAATTAGTAATACACAAAACATTACAGCATATATTAAATGATTTAATAGGTTTAAATGACAGTCTTCAAGTATTTATTAGAAGGGGAACTCATCACTGCTTAAGATTTTTTTCTAGAAATCTTTCCAGAATGTTTTCAGTAAGTCTATCATTGATCTGGAAGAAAATACAAAGCCACCCCTGTTCAGACTGTAGATGATAAAAATGGGAGGAGAAAGGATCCATAAAAGGATCTGCTATATAAAGCAGTCCCAGACATTTGATAAGGTTTTTTCAAACAGTAGAGAATTGAAGGTGCATAAAAGCATGGTCAAAAAGCCTAAGGCACATTTCTAACGGGCACCAAGGGGCTATACATTAGTGCCAAGTGGCCAAGTGTTCTGAAAAGGTGGTACTGATTCCTGACACATGACCAATTCAACAAGGAATTTTGGTGTTGCAGCTAACAATGCTGCAGTAAATTGCCTGTGTGGATAGACACAATAATATCACATAGGATTCAGAAGTATACTATCATCTTTCATGCAGCATTACTGAGATACACTAGTCAATTCTGCTGTGCGCATTTCAGAAAAAAAAGAGAGACTGACAATTTACGTTATTTCTGAAAAGAAAAAGAGACCTGAAAACCTCATTTTAGCTTCAAATTACAAGAGGAGACAGAGTATCTACATACTTGAATGTATGCATACAAAAGACATTGTCTGGATAAGCAACTAACAGCATCCAGTGGATGGACACCCAAAGCTAGAGAAATTGAAACTGCAACTCAGGAACAAGTATTTAATGTTGAGCATATCACTCAGGAGAAAATCTTACACGAGGATACTGTGACCATCACCTGAAGTTTTTTCAAACTGAAACTGGAACTTTTAAGAGGCAGACCACAGTTCAGCAGAGCTTATAAGTTTGCTGAAGAAATGATTAAATTATATATATTATAGTTTATGTAAAAGATAATTATAATACTTGATACTTAACGGTCCCTTTACTGCCCTAAAAGTGCTGAAGTTGGTGAATTTTTTTTTACAGATGGTGAAAGCAGAACACACAGAAAAACATGCTGAATGTCACTTAGGATACATGTACAATGTATACGTAAATACAGAAACTCACCATCTTCATCAGTTTGTACTACAAGTTCTTGGCTTTCTTTTCGTCCTTCGGGATTCATTAGTACTAATTTGATGCTGACATTTGTGTACGGTGATAGATTAGTAATTGTGTGCTGCGGATGTGAGCTTTCTGTATCCCAGCTTACTTCTTCTCTCACTTGCTCTTGTCCTCCAGCCTGGTAACGGTAGTGGACTGTGAGGTTGTATCGATGGCAACGTGTGACGTTATATCCAAAGGGTTCCCAGCAAATGGTGATTTGCCTAGATTTGATCTCCACAACTTCTAGTTTCCGTGGCCCACGCATCGGATCTGAAAAATTACCAACATAACTCTGGTATGATTATTGATGCATATTATAACAGTAAGAGCAATAAGAAGTTATACAGTTCTATAAATATGACGTGTAAGTAGAAACAGAAATTCAGCACTTTATCTCTCGCAGTGAAAATGACAATAAAAGTATAAGTCTAATGAAAAATCAGAAAAAAAAACACTGAGGAAAGGAGAGAAAGTGTCTGTGGTGAAAAATTAAGAGCAAACAAAGAACCAGAAACTTTTTATACTTTTTAAATTCATACTGTAGTTTAAATGATGCTTACTTTTTTTTTTTATTATTTTATTTTATTTTATTTTTACCTATCTGTTGCTTGCAAAAAAAAGTGCAATTTTGTTTACAAATTAATGTGTAAAAACTTTTAGAGCAAAACCCTTCATTTTGCTCAGAGCAAAAGAAGTGTCTAAAAATAAAAAGGTAATTTTAGGGAAAACTTGCAAATATATGCTGATTTTCTCCCAGGACTGCTTATACAAAGAAAAGTGTTAGCTGGTTCTTCAGCTATTTCTTACTCATTTGTTTTTAAGCTAGACTGAATGCAATTACTCAATCTCAATTTGGTCAGGACATTAAGTTAATATTCCAATTCCTTTAAAATGGTCCACAGGGTTCTGCTCCCATAAATATTAGTCGTTACTAGCTTCTTTATTTTAGTTTTAACAACATTTAAAGCAGTGTAAATACCCCAGTTCATTGTAGTGGTTTAATAGAGAATTGAAATAAAGAAGACATGGCAGAAGACATGTCAGCTAATACCTTACTGCACCTGAACTTTCCTGGAGATCTCCTAGCAAGCACACAGCCACAAATCACATCTAACAAAATCATATCCAGGAACTTACAGCTGTCTATAAACAAGATTTTTTTTCAATAATTTAATTATCCAAAGATTGCTGAGGAAGTTGTTAAAGTTTCTCCATTCCTACTGGTTTCAGCAACTGAGTTACAAAATTGACCCCAAATTTCCACCACATTACAGCACAACCACTGAGTTGGCATACACCTCAGATTTTCAAAACACTGTTATTAGTAGAGCTATTATAGATATTTAGCAATAATGCTTTTTTTTTTTTTTTTTTTTTTTAATATTGGAGCCCTCAACAAGATTAAAGACAACGTCTCGTTTTATCCACTGCTTCACTAGTTAAACGCTTAGAAGACTTTTAATGAGCTAGAAGCCTCTTATACGTAAACAAATTAATATGCATCTTCCCTCTTTTATGTTTATTAATCAACATGTCTTCACTTGGAATGTTCTAAACAATTTATACAGGATTTCATCTTTTTCCTTTTAATAAAATCCCTGCATGCTTAAAATATTTGTTCAAAGATGTTATTCATCTTAGCTCCTTGAAGAAAAGGTGTTAAGAAATTGCTTGTTCTCTATATATCTACAAAGCAGGGTATTTTTCCCTTTCAAATCCTCTGTGTTTTGTTTTTTTTTTTTTTATATTAATTGCCACTACCCAAATGTGTTGATCACCAGTGTAGAATATTTCCCAGTTGGTGACAAAATGGCAAAGTAAAACAAATTCAGTAATAGATCTAATCCTAGTCTCCTTTCTGGTGACAATACTGGTAAAAATTTCCTCAAAAAGGATGAATTGGTACAGAGCCATTTATCTGCTTCCAAACTCAGACACCCCAGCAAAGAAACCTGATGTTCGGGATATTTTCTATTGCTACAACAGTTAAGACTAAGGAAGACTTGAAGACTGGCAAACCCTGAGAGTTTCCTATATTTCTTAAGCATTTAGTTCTGTGTAATTGAGACATAAATCTCATGAAAAAGGAATGTTACTTTTCTGGATTCACACCAGCTTTGCTTTATTCAGGTGAGACTACGAATAGCAAAGGGCATCTGATTGGTATTGTGGAACTGTCTTGCTAGCTGGATGGGCTAAATAGGACCAGAAAATCAACAAAATTAAGGTGACCCTGACACACAACATTAAGCAGTTGAACAAAGATCATAGCTGCAAGAATGTGGATCAGCCAGCCTGTTTAGTTTCACAGTAGGCACATCAGAAAATTCACAGGAGAGCTGAGAAATCTTTTTTATTAGAGAGATAAAACTAATTCATAGCATTTTAAAGTTGAAATCAAGTGGCTTTTCCAAAAAAAAGAAAAAAAAGAAAAAAACCTATCCAAGATTTCTGCCCAGGAGGAAGATATTCTTATGTCCCGTTATCTCAGTAAAAAGTACAAGTTAGCCCTCTAGTTAAATCTTGAAGCCATTGCTATGAGAATGACATATACTTTCTTCCTTCAATAAAAGAGACAAGGGAATAAGAGATTGGACTGGAAAAGCTGGAAACTGTACAGTTTTCGTTGATATTCACAGGATAAAGCTTATCAGACACGCCAAATACTCCGCGTGCTTTGGTTCCTGACTTCATTCTGTAATCTGGAATATCAGATAGCTTCACGGTTTGTGTCTGTTCCTCTCACCATTCATTCAGAGGTGATGCAACTGAGAGGGCATCCCTCTGTGGGACAAGCATGGTGTGAACCTGTCAATGCCAGCACTTAGATGGAAAGGAGAAAGGGAGAGGCAGGAAAAAAAGGACTGGGACAGAGCACAGAAAATATTTAAGGAAAAATAAAGCAAGATCTCATATGCACCAGGTGGGATAACTGCTGGATTACATCAGATTCCCACTGAGAAAGTGAGGGTGAATATTCCAAAGAGGTCTGCCCCTGAAGCAGCCCCTGAAGATACCGGGCTGCAATCCCAAGTATTCACCCACTTGGTTTCTTTGACCCCATTTTTAAAGTCTCAGAAAGGACCTGGTTAGTCCAATAGACTATGCTTTATTATTTCTTTTAATCAAATAAGCCCACATTTCTGAATTACCGCTACTTCATTTGTGTCATTTTATTTTTGTTTCCAGTGCTGCGCTTACTTGACTTATCAGACCTGCCTGCATTACAGACCTGAGGATATCAACCCTGACCTGACTATGTAGTTGAGTTCTCAGATCTGTATTCTCCAAGTACACAATGCTTTTTGGTTACAATCAGCTCAGTCGTACCGTAAGGAGGAACAAGATGAAGGGAAAAATGTTTACTTTCAACCAGAAAAAGAGGCTAAGTTAATAACAGATTTTTTGGATTAAAAACATGGCTAAAGACAGCCATGAAAAATACCAATCTCTGTAACAGAAGATGGGACGAGGGAGCCCACCTGCAGAGGGGTTATACAGCCAGACCTCTCCCCTCACTTTGCCTATCTCTAGATGAGCAGATGCTCTGTTTTTCTTCAGCATTCCAGCTATTTTCTTCTGCCTCACTGCTGCAAATCATGAGGCAAATTGGGGAAATAAGGCCTACCAGTTCATAAAAGATGAGGCTGTCCTCCCAGAGGAGAGCACTGCCTGTCATGCCTGAAGCCTCGCCAGGTACTTCTTACTAAATCCCCTGACGGTGCCTGCAGCCTTTTTCGTGCTGCTCTCCTTCTGCCAGCTTCAGCAGGTAGCAGGCAGTGAAGTCTGACAGTTGCAGCTCTGACCTGAGGGACCTGCAAGCCCAGTTCTAGCCCCTGGCACTTTAGCATCCCATTTAATCGGTGATCTTGGCTCCTTCTCTGCTCCGCTCTGTTTTCCTCAGAATATGGAGCAGAGACTGACAGATAGGATCAATTTCCATTGCAGCTTCAATTCACAGCTCATTTCTCTGGAACTTCACACTTTACCTCTTACTACAAGTACGATGCTTTTTCAGAAACTCAATTTCGGAATCACAGAGAGACATTTAGGTGTATTTTTAGCATCCTGCCATTGATCATCAAAAGTTGGGGTTAGAATAAAAACGCAGAGTGGGAGTTTTGTCTTCTCACCACAGACTTTCACCGCAGACCCGGTGAAAGGAGTCGAAGCAGGAGTGGGGTGGGTGGGGGGTTTCTGCCGCTCCATGGTACCCCAGCAGCAGCAGAGATCTGACATGTGTTGGGTACCATTCAGAAGATGAACCACTGTGTTAAGATGGCTCCATCTGAACCACGTTCAGATGACCACCTGAACAACAGGAATGAAAACTTTACTTCTTGTCCAGGCAAATTATTAATGCGGCTTAGCTCTGTAATAACTCTCACAATTTAAATTCCAGACTGGTCTCTATTATCCTTTCACAGAAGTAAAGAATGAACAAAATCAGAAAATACAAACATTTACGATGAAAACAGAATCATCTGAGATATAAGACGTTATCTATCACAGCGCTTTCAAGCAAGATTTAAATTGTGGTAATTGAATGTACGGATATGACATCCAGGATCTCCGGGCTTTGTCACAGATTTCCTTAACATCTTTTCACATCAATTCCTTCTGAGATAAATGGGAGTTCACAGTAGACTAGTATCAATGTCGCATATAATTTCTTTAATGTGAAGCAAAGAGCTTGCATACTGCAGTGATGGAGGCCATAAGCACGCTTTAGACTTGATTCTGCCTGCTGACTCAGGACTACCTCTGATTCAGCAGACAATTTGAGACAATTGCTTTGTTCCAAACAAGAATACTTATGCTTTAATTCAAACACATGCTCTAAGAGTTCACCAGCACTGGTAAAAGTGATCAAGCTGTCAGAGCATTTTACTGAATCAGAAGTACCTTCCAGAGAAAAACAAGAGGAAAGCTGAGGAGGAGACAGAAAGTTCACTTCTCCCTGCAGAGAAACTAAGACTTTAAACACTTGAACATTTTTTAACAATGGAGATCACAACTCTTGCTTTATATGTATTTATGCACAATGTATTTCATCCATGTTTCTTCTTACTTGGTGTAACTCCACCCACAGACCTTATAAAGTTTGACTTCTCTGCTAATGCTACAGCATTCCAACTAAGTAGATATGATGCTGCTCCTTAGTAGTCTCAGTGTTACGTTATGTCTCAGGGGCATAGACCACAAGGTAATGAAATATCTTTTCATCTATTGAGACCTGTGTTATGACTCAGATGCTATCAAAGTTAACAACATTTGCCTATTTGAAAAAAAAAAAAAAAACCTTGAGATTTGTGTATCTATAGTCAACAGCAAACAAGGAATTAGGTAAAATGTTTTAACTGCTTGGATTATTTGATTATATCCAATCTGTGTAAGGCTGCAAAGCGTGTGGGGTTGTTTACAAACTTGGTTGGACAGTTTTGTGAAAGATCACATTCAGCTGCGATGGACTGATTTCTATTGTCACGATTATTTTTTCTACAAGTTCTTCAACAACAGACTGAAATTCAAAAAGCCTCGTCTTGCTCAAAATACCGTGATTGATGAAATCTGGTAACAGGTCAGGTTTTTTTAGCTTCCAATATACCAAAAACTGCAGAGTGCAGAGAGGAAAGAATCAGTGGGCAAGATTTCAGGTGGTGTAATTTCACAGATTTTAATATATGTATAGATATATATTTACACAAAAACATGAGCAAAGTCAAAATCCTAATATGATGTTGCTGATGTTATCGTCCTGCTGAGTCCAGTTATTTTAAATTGCAAGACTGTGCTACCAGTATGCACAAAGCTACTGAGGATCCAGAAACAAACCTCCAAGAAGGGCACGTTTGTGGTTGATCATTTTACTTATCCAAGAACATGACATTTGTGCCAGCAAGCAACAAATATTAAAAGAAGCAAAGAATAAATGCAAATTTGTACAAATATTTGAAATGTGAGTTTCATCTGACAATCTCTACTTCCTTTCATGGAGCAGTCATGGAAATTAATGGCAGCAGTTACTAAGATTACTCAGGTAAAGGAAATGACTGCACAAGATACCCAGAGTCTCCTGGAAAGATTTCAAGTTACAGTATTTAAGATTCCTACCAATCTTTCACTGTTACTTGCTAATAGCATTTCCAAAAGAGCATGCCCCTCCTTCTGCAAAAATACATGACTCCCACGGAAAAGCAGCTCTTCCATCGGTCTTCTTAAAGTACTCCCTGACATTTTAAAAACTGTTGGGATGCAAGCCCTGCAGAGCTTCAGAGCTAATGAGCGAAAGAGCTATGAGACTGCAAAACCGAACTGATAGTCACCTGCAATCCAAAGGAGGGAATAAACACTTACACACATATATGAGAGTAATGGTTGCATACTGAACTACCCCTGTTTTTCTCTGAGCCACTTCTGGAAGCAATGTCTTCTTTTTAATATCATCCTATGGTGAATTTCTTCCACAGTCTAAATGCCACTGAAGGAAGACAAGCCCAACAGCAGATGTCCCATATAGTTACCAGGAAGACGTTCAACTTGAGCAGTGGCCTGTGGGGATCCCTTCTGCACCCTTCCAAGCTATTCCAGACAATATCCCTGAGAGACAGAATAAGCTTCCTGCATACATTTTCCCCAGCACCTTTATGATCTTGATCAGCATCCACAGGGTCCCAATGGTGAGGAAGTGTCAACAGGACAAGACTATAATAAAAAACACATCTCAGGACAACCCCATCCCAGAGAGCTTTCTGTCTCAGGTGTAAACCAGTTCCTAGGATCTGGGAGAACGCAGGAGCTGGACTCTAACACAGTTCTTCAGTGTGGATGGAGCAAGATGTGAGAACTGCTTCCACTAATGCTTTTTATTTTACATATAAAAATATCCTTTAGAACTATTGTGTAGTTAAACCTTACACATTTGTATGATATGGAAATGTTACTTCCCCTATTTTATATACAAATAAACTGAAGTTCAAAGTAAATGAATTGTCTGCTGCAGGTTACGAGGTGCCAACAAAAGCAGTGGAATCCTAATTCTCAGTCCCATTTCTAACCCACTAAAACATAGTACTACTCAATTCTTCTGTGCTTTGTGGCCAGAACTCGTTAGTTCCAAAATGTGGGAGCTCAGAAAATGCTAAAATACATACTCATAGCTGACAGCAGTAAAATGAGCAGGCAGGCTTCTTAAAATGAGCCAACTTGAATTCTCACCCATTTCTCCTCAAATTAAAATGTGAGATACAGTAGAGGTCTCCATTTTTCAGGAAGGATCAGAAGTACTAATATCAGCTCATCACCAGAAGAATTCTTTTTGTGATATTTCTAGCTGAAACAAGCTAAAAATATACAAATACTTGGCACAGAACCAAGATGTTTAGCTAATTTCGGAAGATTCATTGAAAGCACATTCTGATAAGCACCCAAGACATCAGCTCACCATTTACAAAAATCAATATAGCTGTTGCTTAAAACCAGATGAAGCATTGGATTTAAGCTTTTAGTAATGTATTATCACAAGAGCTGGATACAGAAACACAGATGAGTGCTATAATTCTGCGTGAGAATGTTTCCTTAACATTTTCAGCTCTTATTCTCCAGTTCATGACTATATATATCCCTTGAGGCATAAGTCTTGAGATTGAAATTCACAGTTGCAAAATACCTGTCTAATCATCAATAACGCACGTTTAAAGTGATTAGTATTTTTTTAAGTATCAGTTTCTATACATGAGAGAGCTGATACAAACTTTTCACTGCACAGTAAATTTTAAATCTGAACCAAAGCAAATTGAACCTTATATTTCTTTATGTTGTTGTCATTTTATAGGTACACTCTAGGTAGTGACTCATTTAAATTCTAATATATTTAAATAAGGAATAAAAGAAAAACATCATTCGATACATTTTTGTCAAATTACCTACATTATATGATTACTCCTTCACAATCAAAATCAGATTTTAACTATGAATGATACAAACAAGATTACATTCTGAATCTGCAACAGAGATTTTAGTTGCTTGTTTAAAATGACATACCTAGCTATTCAGTAATCACTTTATAATAACCCCTTTCATTTCTAAATCTACTTAGCCATCAGCCGGTAGTGAGGAAAAAGCTGGCAGCAGTTCTTACAACTACACATTAGTTTTACATTTCATGACAAGCTAATTCTAGAGAGTTCGAAAGACAGACAAGCATGTGTTCTTAAGGTTTTCTTTCTTTTGCATGAAGAAAGCATACATCTAGCCGAGAAATGAAAAATAAAGGAGTGCAGACATATACTTTTCACTTCACACGTATGGCAATGACAATGTATCCCAACCTCACCCCAGGAACCACCATGAGCATGTGAATCAACAAGAAACAAAAAGCTGATAAATACCTCTCTGAACAAATTAAGAAGAATGACTACAGTAAAATGGCAAAGGAAGAGTAGATAGTAGATACTGACCTCTCTGGTAGATACTACCTGTGGTAGATACACCTTTGGTAGGTACCTAGATCAAAATAATCTTTGAGAAGTAATAAAGGCAAATGACCCGTGTTGTGTAAATTGTCCCTCCTGATTGAATCCATCACAGTCTTTTTTTTCTGAGTTGATCACATGGCTGTTTCACATCGTCATTATTGTCCCCAACTATCTCAAGTCCATCTTACGCTGACGAAGAAGACGTCATTATTACCTGATCTGAGATGCAGGTCCATACCCTCACCATTTGGCCAGATACATACCTCTATATCTGTGGCACCCTTCAGAATAGGGCACAGGTAGAAGACTTCTAGACCAGTTTATACAGCCTACAGCCCAGATGCTGCTCACATTTGAGAAGCCACGGGCAACACAGAGGAAGTTGAAGGCCTGAGGAGCTGCTCCTGTGGCCACCTGACATACCTCCTTCACAGAGTTACCCAGCAACAGCGTTGTCTTCTCTGAATGTGAAACCATCTGGTGATGAAGGGTCAATAAAGAAACTTTCAGATACACTAAGAGACGGTGCAGGTGGCTGGCTCATCATTAAGGAAGACATTTATGCATCATTAAGCACATTCATGAGAACAACAGACATAATTTGACCACGCACGATGAACAAACACGCCGTAGAAAAGGGAAATGGCATTAACATAACATGCATTCCTCCACTCTGGTCAAAAAAGGGAACCTAGGAGAATAGCATGAACATTTGGAAGTTCCGGTGTGGGGGAAAAATCTTTCTTCTAGCCTGTTTTCCTGGATATGCCTAGAGTAGATCTGTACCATTGTAGTAGGGCAATCTGTTCTCTTTATACAGTAACACATGTATTTTTGCACAGTGAGTGCCCTAATCAGCTAGTGATTGTGACTAATAGTAATGGTAATGCATGCCCTGATTGCTCAGTTGTGCCACACATTGCAATGTTTGAACTCATTGCATTTTATGGTACAGCTTCCTGAGTTGCCCCAGAAGTCAGATGGAGAAAAGATAAACCTTTGTGTAAATTAGTGAAGGTTTTAGCTGCTCAATACCTGCCATGAAAGTAGAATCCTGGAGACTGCTCGATTATGTTGTGCAAAAGAATAAATGGGCAACGCTGTTTCATAGATCAGTCAGAATAAGATGTAGCAGTGTGTTCTGGTTATCACTGTGGCCTATTGCTACTGACAAATCACGTTAATTCAGAGCCATTACGTACAGTGGTGGTAGCTAAATTGAGGATTTAGGACAAGCCTCTATTGAACCCAGATGACAGGATTCCACAGTCATATAAATCTATGTAGAAGAGAAAATGCCACCAATCAATGCTACTCGTCTATAAAGAATATTTACCATTCTTTCTAATCTGACATGTGCAATCAACCTTAACCAAGTGATGCAGAGCAAGATCAGTTTTGACAAATAACTCTCAAATGCATAAACCTGATAAATGAATGAGATTCTTTGTATCAACTGGCAAAATAAAGTTTGAACTTACATACGTGTCAAAATGGAACAGGATATTCTGTCTTCCTACTGCGTAATTAGGTGCTGGTTACTATTAACACATGGGTACAGTATCAAGTGAGAGGTAAGTACTGTAAACGCATGAAGATCAGCAATTAAATTTGTGACAAGACCCTTTTCTCAAAAGAACCTCACGTGTAATTTTGAGTCAGTCTGGATACAACATTTAACGTTCCTCAGGTTAAGCCAATTCTCAGGACTTTTCCAGGAGCTTCCCACAAGCCTGAGGAGTCAGTAGTTACTAAGTAAAGGAAGGTGGTTTTTCCCTCACTGATCTAAAATGCCATCTTTGTCTTTGTACACTGCCAATAATTAGTAACTTGAACTCTTCTTCATGTCTCAAGATAGCTCAGATCTGAGAATAGTACCTTATTCAGACTTTCTCAAAAGAAGCAAAGTACAAATTTCTGTGTTATGAGGATAACTCATCAAGTCTGGGATGTTTTAATTAAGAACGGTGTAAGCACTGACATCAGTTATATAGGTATGATTATTTTTGTTTTTCTTATGTATCAGGCCACCTAGTATGAAAAGAATTTCTAATTCATTATCTTTTTTGTTCAATAACTATGCATATTGCCTTTATATATTAAAGTATTTGAAAAGTACCTACAGTAAGAGTTGACTGCTATTGACTATTTTTGACTTTGTTGGGTCAAACATTCATTTTTTTATTTTTATTTTTTACCTGCTATATCACACTATCTAGAAAAATATTTGAAGGACTCCCCCAAATTGCTCCCTCTCTAATGCCCTCCTGGCAGATTTCTTTGAATCTTCCTGAGATGGTTGAAGATGTTATTCACCGTCAGTGTAAGTCCTATTTCTCTGTTATACCAACCCCCATAAAAAGCAAACAAGCAAACATGTTTGCTGATGAAGTGTATTTATGCTGTTTACTATGAAATGTAAGGAGGAAATGAGCCCATATTTGCTTCTGACACATTTGCAACAAGGAAAGAGACTTCCACTGGAGGATCAAGGAGAAAAGCTGGGAAAAGGGGGAAGAATGAATTGTAAACTGCTTCAAGTTAATCCTCATTTTCCTTGTAAGGTATAACAGAGTCCTAAGATTCTTACAGAAATGCATATACTGGGGACTTAGATATCAGCCTTAGATACAGAGATACAGGACTACAAGCACAGTATTAAGGAGAAAAGATAAACTTGCTTTTGCACAGTATGTATTATAGGTTAGTTAAGCCATGCTTTATTTCCACACAGTCTTGTGACCGTGTTGTTGATTTGCTTTTTCTAGTCATAAAGATTAAACATTTATCAGGACTACATTTCCCTGCATTGCCTGCAGCCTTCCCCGCTTTAATCGCTACAGGTCACTTTGCATTTGGCTATGTCCTTCTGCTTCCTTTCCCTCTTCTAAATTCGGTCCTGTCAAATGGATTAAAGAGTGACTGCATTTATGCCAGAACCGTAACTGACATGGAAGACCACAAAGCAGCTATCAAATATTCAGGAAAGTGGAGGTCATGAGAGGTTGTTGAAGTACCTGTGATCTTAAATGACAGAGAGGGGCCAGGACTGGGCCCATTTCATGGGTCAAAGATGGGTGCTTGCTTTACTGTCAAGACATACACCAGCTCCGCAGGCCACTCAAGAGCCCCAGATCACAATTTTAACATACAGCTCAAGGAAAATACAGAAGAGGTGATTGGCAAAAGTCTGCCAGATATAAGCTGGAGTGGCAAATTACGGAGCTGCGTATGACAGCAATTACATAAATCTGAAAACTGTCTAATACTATCGCCAGTGACCCAGGATTCAAAGTCCATTAAGCATTGTTTTTTCCAATTGAACTGAACTAATGGAAAATAATTGCTACTCTGAAAAAGGTCATACATGAGGTAATAAAAAAGTAAGTGTTATACAGTCACTATTTATACTTTACTCTAATTTGAATTTATAAATTGCTGACATCTGTTATAAATGGTACATTTTCCTTCCAAGCACAGAAATTTCTGATTACAGGTTTTCCCCTGTCACTATCATGATTATGAAAGTAAAAAAAAAAAAAAATCAGGAAAATAATCTACATGGAATTTGTGAGGTGCTCAGGTATTCATCATTAATAGTGCTTTTCACTCAACAAATTTAGGCATTAAAAATGAAGCAAGAAAACTCCAAATAGTAAAACACACCAAGAGCTTGCAAGATCTCAAAATCAACAGCTGCCAGAGTTTTCTGTCACAGAATATCCACAGGGTTGTCCTCATTTACAAATTAAAGTTTTAAAATAGTTTAATTTTAGCATATAGGAAATATTCAGAAAGACAGAAACTCTACAGATATTTTAAGTATCAAAATTAGCATCTGCATGATAGCAAATTTGTAACTCAGAATTCAACCATAAGAGATGACAATAGAAAAGCTACTGCTTTTGCATTTGCAAAACAGTTTAGTAGTTGAGAATCTTGAATTATGATGATGCATATTTTTTGTCAGTAATTTACATGCACATAAAATGGTTTGCTGGATTTAGTATTCATATGCACACAAAATCTAGAAATATTCATATGATGTATAAGCAACTTAAGCTAGAAGTTTCTCGACAACCAAGCTGCTGCTTTATGGTTGTGTAAGCCTGCCAGTAGCAGAACTGCATTTTAAAATAAGTTGTATTTGTAGGAACAAATAATTTCATTGACTTGTAAATGAGACCAGGATACTCAGAAT
The DNA here is from genome assembly GCF_965140915.1 of Aythya marila. Taxonomy (NCBI): domain Eukaryota; kingdom Metazoa; phylum Chordata; class Aves; order Anseriformes; family Anatidae; genus Aythya; species Aythya marila. The sequence goes on from NC_139043.1 coordinate 104,365,668, forward strand.
TCCATTTCTAGTAGGTGACCTGAAAAACCAGAACACAGCTATTAGTATGACGTTATAAACATTAATTGCTGTTGCTGTACTAGATGGTGCACACATTCCTCTAAGGTTATCCTGGCTGGATCTCAAAGGTCAAACATAGAGAGAAATTGGGAAAAAAAAATGACAGGAAGACAATATAGCAGAGACATGAAATCAAAAGAAGCTCATTTGCTCACCTGCCCCATCCAGCCCATTAGCTGAAGTCTATGTGAATAGGCATTATTCACACAGGTGATACAGCTTAGTGGGGAGAACAACACTCTGGGGATTTTGAAACTGTGGCTCAGTTTCTGGCTCGGGCACTTGCCACTGGAAGATTGTAAAAATCCCACTCAACACCTCAAATTAGAATAACTAAATCCTGTTTGTAAAGCGCTTGGCTATTTATAGCTTAGAGGCGGTACATCAGAAGAAGGTATTACTATTATTTCAGTATGATCTGAAAGTTGAAAGGAACGTGAAAATCAAGGCGTCTCTAGCCATTCCACTGCTGAGGATGCTTAATTCAAGATAATCGGGGGAGATATGATGCTGTTTTGGCTGTAGGAGCCCAGGCGCTGACAGGGGGATGCAGGGCTCCTGCGTGAGGCAAGGCCGGGGCTGCTTCATGCCAGCCCCAGCTGGGCCCAAAAGCCAAGATGGTGGCACCTCAGATGCTGCACAGCCATGAGGAGTAAGGGAGAAACGTGTGAGAAACAGCCTTCTAAACACCAAGGGGAGAGAAACAGCCCTGCACACACCAAGGGGAGAGAAGGAGGAGGGGAAGAGGCGATCCAGGCACCAGAGCAGGGATTGCCCTGCAGCCCCTGGAGGACCCCATGGTGGAGCAGGTAGCTCCCCGCGGTCTGTGCCCATGGCAGGGGGTTGCACCTAGATGATGTTTAAGGTCCCTTCCAACCCCAGCCATTCCATGATCCCATGGAAAGACCCATGGCAGAGCAGATACCTGCACTTCAGCCCATGGAGAGGACCACGGCAGAACAGGTAAGTACAGTGCAGTCAGTGAAGGAGCCCTTGCTGAAGCAGGTGGATATTCCTTGAAGGACTTCAGCCCATGCACGACACCATACCAAAGCAGAGGAAAAGTGTGAGGAGGAAGAAGCAGCATAAAGGAACTGTTATGGACTGACCACAACCCCACGTCAGGGGGACAGGTGGGCAAAGGAGCTGGAGTGAACTGACCGTGAGCCTGAGGGAAGGAGCACACGGGAAGGTGTTGTTTTAATTTGCCTTTGTTTTGCACTACCCAAGTCTATTTCAGTTGGCAATAAATTAAACCATTTTTCCCCAAGCCGAGTCTGTTTCGCCCATGATGGCAATTGGTAAATTATCTCCCTGTCTTTACTTTGACTCACAAGCTTGCCCATCTTGTTTTCTCCCCCTACCCTGTTGAGGAGGGGGAACAAAAGAGTGACTAGATAGGCATCTGCCAGCTGGCCAAGGTTAACCCACCACAGATGGGTTTCGTATTTTGAATATTTAGGTCTGATCCAGCTAAAAGTGAGTGTTCCCTGAATGAAGAATAAAGAATCAAGGCCTCTGTAAACAGCAGACTGAAATAGACAAGAAATTTCACACTATACAAGATTTTTTGTTTAATTTTTGATGAATTCACAGTGTATTAAGTATTGAAGCAGAAAGCAATCATTTTAAATTGTTGTATCAGCAAGAGCAGCATGTAACCATGGTAATTAAAACAATGTTATTTAAAAAAAATTAGAAAAGACTACTCAAGAAGTATAAAGAGGAAGTATCCAAGAAAGAACATCTTTCTTCTGATAACTACATTTCTGTAAGCCTGCAAAATTATTAAAGACACACATTTTTTATTCCTGCTAAAGAGCTAGTTGAATATGCTACAGAATTATGATTTCAATTAAGAATTAAACAGGGAGGTTGCATGAGCAGAACTTCAAGGAGCGTTAAAGCACATCACTGTTAGATCGCTGGCAGAATATTTTGACCAGGATTCTGCTACTCCTGGTATTGATTTCATTACCTTAATTCATATTTGCAAGTGTTCTACTAGAGGAACAGTTTGGAACAAGGGCAAACAAACAAACAAACAACAGAAACACCATAAAAAATCAGGTCTTTTAAGAGTCAAAGCAGAAGGTGCTCAGATTCCTTTGAAGCATTTAGATCCACCAAAGCCCTTTCAATGAGCACTGCATCTGATACCACAGTTAAGAATACAGGTGATAGGAGTTGGAGGGACTGGTCCCTCATGATGCAAACAGTCATTGCTTCGGAGTGGAGAAAAAACTTTATAGGTTACAGTATGGAACTGCTCAAGTGGTAATTTATATAATGATGTTTATCATGGTATAAATGCAGTCTTGATTTAACTCTACTGATCTGAGGCTTCTTCTAACACCAGCTTGTGAGGATAACAGAAAAGATACCATTCTTCAATAATATAACAAGCTAGCCAGAAAACTATCAACGGAGAAAATCTGGTTAAGAAGATAAATATCCCTTACCCTCTCCAGCATGGTGTAGCACAGCATTTCCCCACAGACTCCCAAGATGCTAAAGGATGGCTGTAGTGTCTTTCTGCGTACAGCAGAGGGTCTTTAACAGTTCCCAGCCCATTCTGAAGCCCATTAGCAAAAGGAGGCAGTGAAAGGCAAGTTTTGTCTTAACAAAACAAGAATCTGGGAGAAACTGTACTGTAGGTGAAGGAGGTAAGACAGACAAGTCTCAAGAACTCCCAAATTTCCCATCAGATATGAAAATGTCACCAAGAAAAGTCAAAATGTGATACTGTTGCTAAAAACAGGAGGTTGAAGCATATAAGGTTAACCTCCTGTCATATCCAGGGAACTTCTCATCCTTAGTGAAACTTCTTAGTTAGAAACTTCTCATCACTCATGCTTAGTGAAAGCTTCAAGTGAACTGGAGTCTGTGATAAGAACCAGACGTGCCACGTCTCATCAGAAAGCCAATTCTCAGTAGTGGCTGATAGTTTAATTCAGCAGACTCAAGACATATGAAGAAACAGCTGAATAAAGATAAAGGCTGTTTATTTGAATTAGGATTTGGCTCAAAATGTCACCTGTCACTAGAGGGAAGCACTGCATGTCAATGCTGTAGGTGAAAGACCAAAACAGGTAGTGTTTATGTGTGCCGTGCAATGTCACATCGTGGATTTGTAAGAGGGCTTTAAAAAGACAACCAAAAAACTTAAAAGCTGAAACTATGATTACAGAGTTTCTGTCTTCTACAGAGGGTAGTCTAAAGCATAATTACGGCATCTATTTTCCCAGTTTATGCCAAACCACCTACCCAAATTTTTTGTAGATAAATTTTCAATAGTAAGTGTAAAAATACATACAAGAAGTTAATTACAAATGGCAGAACAAATCCTTGGGAGGCTTCTGGCAGCTTCACAAGCATTAATCGTGATCCACATATAAAAGTATTCCCCAGGAATTCACATAAAATAAGGCAGTAATTCCATCTACTATTTCCAATGTCATGAAAAAATTGCCCTAGATTCAAACCTGTTGTTTATGGTGTTGCTAGAATTGCTGCATAAAAGTAAAACCTAATTACTAATTTGGACATGTTATTCCTTAAAGTATGTTCAGCAAAGGACAGGATTACATACTTGACTGTGTGTTGTAGAAATTACCACAATATTACTCTAAATACAACAAGAATGCTCTTTGAAACTACAGTAAGTGCACCCAGTTGATTCAGCAGAATTTGCACCTAATGTTAGAAGTAGAAATAGTTATCTTGATCTTAATGTAAAGCTATTTCTTAAGTCAAGAGGAAGGCACATGGCCACCTAAATGATTACACCAATAGCAGGGAGGCAAGGGGATAAGGTGCATGAAGGCTGTCTTACATAAACACAAAATTACTTTATTCTTGCCTGCGGCTCTGTCAGAAACGTCCTGGAAAAATAATTCCTAAAACCTGTTTTGAGCTTTCTCCATTTCCTTTAGTGAAGAGGAATGAAGAAAAGCATCTGAAATATTCTGAAGGCAATCAACCAAAACAGATTAATATAGAGCTCCCTCCATATGACAAAGTAATAACTATTAAGATAACCATACAAATGAAAATGCCATTACTAAAACTTAATTATCAGTCAGAAAAATGCCAGACAGTATCACAGACATCACTAAAACACATTAAGTCCTTTCGAAGTCCTTTTTTTTTTTTTAGTTGCAAAAATTAAAGGATTTCAGGATTTTTGTTTCTCAATAAAGCTATAGCAGTGTACAAAGAATGTGGGTCTTAGTGCTCTCATTGTTATCTTGCCTGTATGAAATCGGTATTGAATTTAGAGGTAGGCATAGCTTTTTGTCTTTCTAGTACAGAAATGTATCAGAGATCTGCAGATTTCTCTCTTGTGTAAATGTTTTTATATGCATTTAAGTCTGGCAGTCTACATGGCAACATTAATGATTGCATTTCAATTTAAAATATATCTACACATCCGAAAATTGAATGAGGCAATGTCAGAATATTCGTTTTTTATCTTGAACTCTATTGTTAAGAAATATAGAAAAGCAATATATTAAAAAAAATAAATATGTTTGTCTAATTTCTTGAAAACAGTCAAAACAGCTATAAAAACAATTTGCTGTTTGGTTAAAAGAGAACTGGGTCCATGTATGAGCTCTGGGAAGAACGTAAAGAAAAAAACATAGGCTGTATGAAAATGCAAACTGAAGAAAAGCAAAGAAGGAATGCAATCAGGATGAAGGTTAGCACTGCAAAACTCTGCTTTTATTGAAAACACAGTTTCACAAACTACAGGATTCAGGATCTTGACTTCTATCAAGTTCTCTTTATTGATAAGCAATGATGAGAAAAAAAAAGTGCTATTCATATGACAGCTGATTTACAGAACTGTCCTAAGTCACTGCAGACTGAAAATCAAAGCCAGCTTGGTGGTCTAGGCATGCTTACTTAGAGTACCTGTAATGGCAGGAAGACATTCCCAGCCTCTGCGGAGGAGAGGCCACCTTATGGCACACGGAGTGAGAGCTAACAGGTGAGCATCCTTGCTGTTGAGCAGAGTTTAAACAGTAGCAAAGAAAAGGCTGAAGTTTAAGGAACAGACACTGTAAGACAGATTCCAAAGGAGAAAAAAATATATATATTTTCTTTACAGAAAGACTTGTAAAAAAAAAAAAATATCTGGCAACTTTACTTAGTTATTGTTCTAATCTGAAAAGTATACAGAAAGCACAATCCATGTGTTTGTTTGGCTGAGAAAAGTCGTGGCTTTTCAGTGTGAGTTTGTTTCTGCAAATAAAATAATTTTCAGCACTATTGTGGAAATAGAAAACTTAACTTTTATAATACGATATCTGAGGTTGAAGAAGAGCAGAAGACCTTCATATAAATCAGATACTTATGGTCTGAGGCATATGGCAAAATAAAACCGGTACCTCATAAGGTTTTCACTCCTTTTGCAAGTCAATTACTTTCTAAAATGTGTTTCTTTCACTTGCATCCAAAAAACAAACATCTTCATCAGATGGCAAATGGCTCACCTTGCGACTACAGGCTGACATCCCAATCTTGTATACTAAAATGTTGCCTATAGTAAAACACACTCTGTCCTTTTGATTCAGGCAACCGGATACCTAATGCACACATCCAGGGGCAGACTTCAGCCATGTGAGCGTGAAAGAATAAATCTACCCTTTCAACAGAAGACAAATTACAATGCCACAAAGCTAAGCCAAGCATATTGCCTTGGGTTCCTGCAAGCTGCTTGCAACCTGTTCACCCACAAGTCCTAACGTAAGGAGACGAAGGACTCGAGGCCCCTGTACCTACAGCAGCCCCAAGGCCCCGGTATCTGTCAAAAAAAGCAGCACATTTGGAATATTTTTCAGTTCAGTTCTCTTTTTCGTTAGGCTCATATTTTCACCTAATGGATTTCCGTTACTCCACATAATGGTTCTTTAATCTTTCATACCAATTTCCAGCATGATAAAACACCGTCAGCATCCACTTCCATTGAATATTTGATGATCACTTAGCTCTCACAAGGTGAAAAGTTTCTGTGACTTGTCCTGTAGGCTTTGTATGTTTTGTTAAATCTTCAAAGTACACTAAAGATTGTTTCTGCCTTAAAACTTAGCTAGGTATGTTTTGTGATACAGAATAGCTGCTCTGAATTATATCTGAGAAATGCATTCCTTCAAACTAATGCATGAACATTTAATATGTCACAAACAAAGACCAGAGCACAGAGCTTTGTTCTTATCCATTATTTTAATGCCTTTGGCATCGAATTGTCTATGCTACAACACAACATTTATTTTATTAGCAAAAGTTATAAATGTGTTCCCTATCAAATTATATGTATCTACCTTCTCCATCTTTAAGAAATAATGTTGGCAGTTGATTTAGTCTGTAAACTCAATCCAAAGGCATCTCTGCCTGGGAAAACATCTCCAGTCCTCCCAAGCTGTGCTCTCTTTGCCTTTTTGGCAACATAGCCCTGGAAGTTTGTGACTTCCTGCAGATTGACTCGTAGTAGGTTTGGTGCTAACATTATTCCTGTCTTGCATGTGCTCCCATGCGGTTCTTCAGGAAACCGCACAGCAAAGACAACAAGATGAGTAGATAGTTGTGATAGTCAAGCAATGAGGCTGTGCCACCAGACTGATGACATATTTAGTCTTGCAATCTGTCATAACATTTTCCATTCCTCTGAACAAGCCAGTTTTAACCGCTCGTGTTCCTGCAAACAGAGGGCTGGCAGCATCCTTTACCAAAGGGGAGCACACTGGGTCAGCTCCGAGACAAAACATTACCCACATTTATCCACTGGGCAACAGATGCAATCTATGGGAATCACATGGCTTCCACATCTGATAGAAGACAAGGCGTTAAGTTTACAGATCATCGTATTGGAAAACAAAAGAGTAATGAACAAAGAATGCTGAAGACTGAGATTTCATGATGGATGTCAAGGTTCCCCAGGGAGTCTAAGGCTGTAAATGTAGCACTGAAAAGGCATTACCATTCCACTCCACTTGAAGTTAATGCCATAAAGACACGCTAATTGAGTGCAGAATTCATTCCATATGTGCAACCTTTGCTTTGCAAGCATATAGATGCACCAGGAAGATAACACTTTCTGGAACACATTGATTTCTTTTTCTAGAAGGCATGGAAATATGAGTGTATTTCCTCCTTTTTCCGTTTTTCACTGTAAAGTTTTCTTCAGCAGCCTAATGAGTAGGTAACGATACCTAGATATATAAAGTGAGAATTGCTTGAAAGCCCCATGGCTTTGTTTTCAGATGTCTAAGTTCACCTTATTTTGGAATAAGGTGAACTGCATACCTAACTGGAGGTCTGTATCAAAGACATCTTCAGCAAAAACTCCTCATTTATTAGCAGTTTTGATGAGGAAAGCATGCAAATAGTTTCAGGTTCATTTAAAAGACAGGCATATCCAAGCCAGTTCTATTTCTCAAGTGAAACATGGAGTTTCAGGGAGAGAGCAGATCTGCACATATGCCCCGTCTTGCTTTGCTTTTGCAAGTAGCATCGTGCTAAAATACCCAGACTTTGTGGCTCAGTCACTATAAACATGTAATTAGAAGTAAAGGTCAAGGATGCCCGCTGCAAAGCAGTGCACACGTACAGACATGCCGTTTGTCAGCTGGGAGCATGTGACTGACATCTGCTAACACTGCTCGTTGAGAAGCAGCACGCTCTCACAAGGCTGATATTCCTCACAATTTGCAGGTGAGAGCTGCAGCAGCTGCTGATGCATGTGGTGGCACGGGGAGCTGGCAGTGATGGAGCGGCAGGGGTACCTCCCATTATCAACAGAGCAGAGAGAAGGGAGACTCGACAGGTGATAGCAGGATAGCTCTGATGATGAGCAACCCCCAGCATCATACATGTATGAGCACTTGATCTGGAACAGCCACTGTCATCTGCTGCCAGGCCTCAACTCTCTGCACTCTCCAGAAGAGCTGCAAAGCCCTTCGGCATTCAGGATCCCCCTTCTCCAAAATGATGCCATTACTTCTGTGTTAGCATTACTATATAAAGGAGTATTTTTCATGAGCCAGCGTGCTTTCATTGCATTATCTCAAGTATTTCCTAAACTTAGGAAGTTCAACTGATAGGAAAGATGTATTCTATTCAGCCGCTTCTCTTGTGTTAAAATGCCTTCTCATACATTGAAGAAAAGCTTCCTATTTCTTAGTTTAATAACACTCTTTTTTTTTTTTTTTTTAATTGCAAATCGTATTTTAAAACAAGATTCTTCTTTTTCCAGTAGTGCCTACAGATCTGCTGAAGAAATGTGTTTACATTTATCCTCTGTATGTTCTCTTTCTCTGTCCCTCTTTTACAAAAACAAACAACAAATAAACACTGCTTTGAGTCTGCATGGCACGTAGCTCTGCTTCTGAACTGCTGGTTGCACGAAGCCTACCACTCTGCTCATGCCACAATGAAACAAAATCAGCTCTCAGGAGCTCACACAGAAGAGGCTGAGGTAGAGAACATTTATTTTGTATTATGAATTACAGCTTGAAAGAATAGAGAGGGATAAGAGATGTGAGATAAAAACAAGAATAGATTAATATATTATTGAAGGACTCAAGACGACAAGTGAGAAACAGCATTTCTAACTTTTTCATTAGTTCCTCACATACCATATTTGACAGAATTACTGCTACATTTGCTGACACAATCCACTGCCCTCCAGACATCATGACAGTAATGTCCCTGTCAAACCTGACACCTGTTTTTCATTTCCAGACATTGATTCTCCGCCTTATAGCCAATGTATTTCATAAGAATAAACTGTTACCATTACCAGCAAAATATTGATTAGAGCAACACTGAAATCCCTAACTGTAAATTTATTGCCTTAATTTCCAGTAGGTTTCATTAGTTATCTTCAAGCAGATGAAGATGTAAAGCAGTCATTAACATATGTCAAGCAAAATGTTAGCTAGACTCTCATGTATGTATTAAAGTTTAAAGAAAACAATGAATAAATAATTACTGCTACATAATTGGGGAGAAACGAAAATGAACAAGCACCTGTTTAAGGTCAAAGGACAGATACTCATCATCCCATCAGACAACAGTAAGACACAGACTTCAGAGCTAAGTAATAACGTGGGCAGAAGTCGACAAGGAAAGGCTGTAACTCTTGAAATTGCCGAGCATAAAAGAAGCCAAAGCTCTCCCACATCGTCCCCTTTCAAGGCACTGTACGTTCAGCTGACCACCGAGGCCAGTTCTCTCTGTCTCTGTGGTACTACCCAAACCCAACGTCAGTCCCTGAGCTTCTGAAAGCCTACATGCCCAAGTCATTCTGGATAAACAGAATCCTACCTCTCTGGCCTCTGTTTTTCTTATATTTTCCCTGAAATAGCAAGAACACCTTCTGATATTTTTCTCCTTACCCTGATATATGCTGTTTTCAGGCTCCCATGCATTATTTTATTATATTTAACCTCCCCATGATATTAATCTGCCCTACACCAGTATCTCTACAATCAAGACCTCCTAATTCCCTCCCCATTCACTAAACTTGTACTAATTATCTTCTTCATCTCAATTCCTTTACTGTTCTTGGCATGGATCAATATTTTCTCTCTCCTTGGAAAATGTGTTGTGTTGTGCTTTTTTTTTGCCACCATTTTCATGTTCTATCCCCAGCCCTTTTTGCTGTTGCTCTTTAGGTTCATGATGCTAGTTAGCTACTGTAGAAAGGTTTCACAACACTCTTGAATGGTACTACAACCATTTTTATGTTTTATCTTTTCAGCGGGTGCCTTATTTTATACGTGCAGGTTGAAAACTTGTGCCTATAACCTTACGATTATTGAAGATCAGGATCAGAATTAGCTTGTTAAAGTGCAGAGCACTTTGCCAGGCAGTTTATGACTGAAAGCTCTTCTGAGTTTTAGACACACAAGGACACTTTCCACCACACCGTGCATCTCTGGGATGAACAAGACCTCTAAGAGATCAAGAGTACTCTTGTTTTTCTACTCTGCTTAAATAAATAATTGCTTCTCCTTTCAGTTATGGATCATCACCATCAGACAATTGTACACCTGAAGAACAAAGTGGGAGATTTTCAGTAGTAACAAATAGTCTTACTTCTATAAATTTAACTGTCCTGGTTTAATTGACTAAAAAAGCCATTTAAGTGCCTATACTAAGGATCAGAAGCTTAACTTCTTTGGCACAGCCTCTCCTTTTGCTAATTATAGCTCAACAAAGAAATGCATGGGAATGCACATATTAGATGTGTGAACAATGTCATCTGTACACATGAACAAGTAGAATTATAACTGGCAATTTATAATGACTTGTGAGGTTATTTTCATGAAACATACATCCCAGAAGCATCTGAAGTCTCAATACCTTGCATATGCCAACATTACAAGGGCTCTATTTACTTATAAGAACACATTTCTCATTATGTCATCCCAGAAAGCTTTCTCTGTCTCCTCCCTATACCATGTAATTCCTCTATTTCATCTTATTACTTAAACAAAGAAGTTATTTCACTTAAAAGAAAAAAACATATTTTATATTTAAAATGTACATCTAAAATTAATTTATGCAATTTCTTTAACTTGAACAAACTTGTTCAACTTACAGTTGAACTTATAATGCACTTACAATGCTGCAGCTAGGAATGCAAATCCTATACATTCACACTGCACTTGTATATATAGAATAAACCACATTTCATTCATTACTCACATATTATGACCCACAAATGTAAGAGACAAATAACCGTAAGAAAAAAAAGCTAAAGCTTGGCTATTTGTTTTTGTCTAACTCTACAATATCCTGAAGCCCTTAATAAGGACAGACTAAAAACTCTTTGGAAATCAACAACAGATAATAGTTAGATGAGATCTCCGTCATGAAACATGTAGACTGTGTGCAAACTGCATAAAATTCAGACAGTACTATACAGGTTCCTAAGGAAACAAAAATGCATATATTTTTCAGATTATATGCAAGCCATTTACACTGCTAATGTTGATATGCATTTCAGCCCAAGAAAAATGCACAGTGTTCGTTATGACTGACAGAGCTGTCAATAAAACCAGAGAGACAGGTCATTACTCCTTCAATTTACAGCCCGTAATACATATTTTGCAACCTGTAAAAACATTATGCTCTGTCCTATTCTGCTGTGCCGGTGCAGTAGCTTATGCTTGGGCAGACTGACATTTTTCTTTTGAATGCTGCAGAGGATCAATACTGTAATACAGAAGTAGGGGGATGCAGTGGGGGACTCGCAGAAAAACTGCACTTGGACTGTGTGTACGAAACATGTCCCAAGAGTCCAAAGAGTAATACAGATACATGCGCAGCAAGGTCCTAATCTGCAACAGGAGTCTGTTTACAGAGACTGGACTGTTATTTCTTTTAATAACCCATACAATTCTCATAGGTCTGTAAATCTTGAAAAGGAGATTTCACCTTCTTTGGATGATTAAGGAGTTATCTGAGTTCTTGGCAGAACCTTAATTTTCTCCATCAAAAAAAAAAAAAAAAAAAGTGAGAAACAACTGGAAAATTCCTTGTACTTTCAAACCTTGCACACAAGAAGGAAGTGTATGAGAAAGCTGGTCAAATCACTAAGCACAGATGCCTGCCAGAAACACACAGAGATACAATCAATAGGGCACAGCAGAACTGTGTAACTAAGCAAAGTGGAGCAAAAAGAATACCAAAGAGAAAGCAGAATTGCTATGAAACAAAAAGCAGTCAGTATGGACATCAAGGCAACTGAAGTATGTAATGCCCTGTTTTTGTATTAGTCTCCACTAAAAAAAATCAACTCTAACCTAGTGGTTATTAAAAATACAAATCCAGGGTGTAAAGCTTTTAGCCTACAGTAGGCAAAGAACAGGCATGCTGAAGGGTACTCAGATAAGTTAGATAGTTTCAAATGCTCTAGGCCTGTTGCTCATCCTGTTTCCTTGAAAATTGACTGGTGGTATATCCAATATATTAGCATTTATTCTGGGAATCATACATAAGATCTCAAAAATGCAAAAATAATGTTTTTTAAAGGATATTTCTAAGACTTTTAAAGGAAGATATATGAAGAATTATCAACATATAAGATGAACAATCAGACGAGGCATAACACAAAACTCCCTCTCAGTTCCACCAACTTAGTGGAAGTCGACACGAGAATTGTCAAGAACATGTCGCATGGAAAATTACATATGGAATTGCTCAACCTCAAGTCCAACAAAGCACGACGCAAAGTCTTGCACTGAGACTGAAACAACCACGCATACCAGGACTGGTCAGGGACCAGCTGGCTTTGTAGCAGCTCTTCAAATCGAGAGATCCTGCTGGACGGAGAGATGAACGGGAGACAGGACGTGTGTCCTTGCTATCTGAGAGTAGAAAAGTTTGCCATATGAGAGTAGAAAAAACAAAGAGGAGGAGAGGTGATGCTCATCTTGGAAATTCCAGCTTGCTATAAAAACAAAAACAAAACAAAACAAAAAAAACCAACAACCTCTTCACAACGGTCAAGTGCTGTAAGCTTCTCAAGGTTGCCCAGAGAAGCTGTGTAATCTACAGCTTTAGAAATATTTGAAACATGATTGAAAAAAAGCCCCAAGCAACCTGTGTCAGACTTTTAAGGTCTGCTTGGAGATGGTAATATTACTGGATGACTGCCAAAAATCCCTTCCAGACAAAACCTTGCGATGATTCTTTGATTTCATGACTTAGCAGCAATATCACATGTGAAAAGAGCAGCACTGCAGCGACTACTTAGGACTCCACTAGAATGCAATGGTCTGTCTAAGGCACTGCAGTGGATTGAATTTTAGGCAGGAGGAAGGCGTAGAAGGAGCAACGAGAAAAATCACAGAAGACTTTCTACATGAAAAAGTTGATCAAAAAAAAAAAAAACGAGAATGAACACAGTAACAGTCTTCAAATATGTAAAATTCTGTTACAAGGAGGAAAAGAATAACCTTTTCTCTCTGTCAACAGCTGAGAAGTAACAGGTTTATACTGCAGCAAAGAAGACAAACCTTAGAAACTAAGAAAACATTTATTGCTGGAATAGGTGGGCTGCAAAAATTACAAAATTTCATTCACTTGAGATCCTCCAGAAAGCTAGACAAAAAGGTGTCACAAACAATAGAAACAGAGCTGCCATGGCATACTTCAGGAGAGGGAAGGAACAGAAGGGCTCTGGACAGTCTTCCCAGTTTAGGACTATATGAAAAGTAACCCATGGTGACACATGGAATTGGAAAAAAATAGTAAAATTTCTTCTTTTTCTCGTATCTGTTCCTAAAGAATATTCAAATATTAGTATTGCACCACTACTTTGAAACACTGCTCTCAGTAACTGATGTGTTTTGCTCTGGGCGAGCTACTAACAAATGTGATCCAGCATTGTACCCTTGAAAAAATGTTCTCGGTAAAAAAAGTTTACAAAGGAAACAGATAATTGCTTCCTTTCTTAGCAGAAATTTGTCATTAATTGTCATTAATTTGTCATTAGTTCTCCCATGCTTACCTTTTGAAATGCAGTGCTATGTATGGACTAAGCATCTAGCGCTTCCAAAACACCAGACAAAGGGAAGCGTAGCTTGCCCATTGGCAATACCTGACACCAGCATTAAAAAGGAAATGTTAGGGACTCCTTTGAGACTGCAGTATGTAACGCACAAGGAAAACTGGGAGCTCCAGGCTGGCAGGTGGAACGCAGCAGTGCGTTGTGTGTTTTGTGACTGCAGCTTCAGAGTTCTACTTATCAATATGACTGTGTACTAAAAACCAAGTTTTAATTTTAGTTTTAGAAAACAATCAAGCTGTCTTGCATTCGAAGTTTTGAGACAATCACACTGAGGGCGATAGCCTGTAAACCGCACATTGTTTTTTAATCTGCCAGTGTTTTAAAACAATAGCTTCAGGAGACTTAAAGTCCTACTCTGATGTCAATAAATTCTTATTTCTAAAACGTGTCTACATATCAACATCACTAACTCCTTGTTCTTGCTCACTGGCTATTCTCCCTTCTTCCCAAGGTCACTGGCCACTCTGATGCCAAAACTCAGGATCGAAACTTTTGGGGGCATACGGGTGTGTGCAGGTGAATGCACGCAGGGGTGCATGAACCTTAATGATCAAATTAGCACTTCTCTCTGCTAGCTAAAAGGAGGTGGTCTACCTAGATATTAATTGGCATCCTAGATCCCTCAAGTTGGTATTTTCGGTCTTCTACAGAAGCCTAAATGTAATGATGTCATGCCAATAAAAGTTTCATTTCTTTTTGTTAAGTAGGCCAAAGTAGCAGATGTCTGGTTTAGCCTAGAGGAAAAGACGTTTAATGGTGTGTGACAAATAAGAAGGAATAAAAAACAAGTAATATTTCTTCAATGCTACCTGCTTAAAATGTTGCTTTGCTATTTAAGTTGTAGACCCCCACTTATATTGCATTAGAATGTCAGTAATAATTTATCATTCAAGATTGGATATTAAAAATCGCCACTGCGACCTTTAATATACTTAACAGTTACTTCTTCATTTTATTAAAGTCTTGACCCACTACTCGGATCCTGAACAAGCATCTATCAAAAGTGAAGGGGGATAATAGAGATAAATACAAGGAATCAATTGTATCATTCCTTTCAAGCCCTCCGCACACGTACACCTCCAAACCCAGTCGACTCACTTGACTGGTTTAAAATGCAACACTGGTTTCCCAGAGAGGATAAAGGACTTGTGTATAAACAGAAATAAATTATATTTTTTAAAAAATAGCAACAAGGCAACTCAAGTGATAAAACCTTTCAGGAAAAAAAATATATTTTCAAAGGGAACAAACACTTTACGTACTATATTAAAGTAGTTTTCAGCAACACCCTAACAAAAACATGACACTTTAAATAATTAAAAATAATATCATTAAATGAGCAACTAAACAGACAACATTCTTTCAGTAGTGCCTAATCTAACATTGATAATAATAATAATAATAATAATCACTTATATTACCAGTGGGTTTTGCATATATAATTATTCAATAGTCTGTTGACCTAGGAGCTAAATATGTACAAAATTAAAAGAGAGAACCTGTCCCCTATTTTACAATCTCAGTCAAATGGAAGATAAAACCAAAAACCACAGAACAGATTCAGACACAGGGATGGCAGAGTACAAGTGAAAAATGAGATATTAGTTACACATACAACGTATACTCTATGTCCAAAAGGAAAATTCCCCATAGTCTGTATTTTAAAACTCACAAGCAATTACCTATTTATACATGTCTCTGACAATTCTCCTACATAACTATATCTAATTTGGAGCTCATTTCTTTTTACATAGTAGATAAAGCATGTTATGGATTTAGATGTGAAGAGATTCTGATGAGCTTGTTTTTTATTCTGGATTATCTATTAAAATACTTAGTATTATACAGAATACAGTTAAGAAAATATTTCTCGCATACTTTTTTTTTTTTTTTTTTCATAAAAAATTCTCCAGAGTGCCTGACTTGATTCTCTAATTGACTTTGACTCAAGATATTTGCTACAGTACTTATGCAGGGCTCTTGCATACACCGTGATCTTGGCGCAGTACCAGGGAAGAGGACAGCAGCACAGGACTGGAAATGAGAACCCTCAGCACCAAACCCTGTTCTCCACAGGAGTGTTTGGGCTACGTGCTTACCTCTGTCTTTCCACATGGTACAATATAAACCTACAAACTTACATGTGTTTCTTTCAGCAAAAGCCACCAACACAGGAAAAAAAAGATGTTTTCCACTGCACAAATCTTGGCACAATTTTATGTTTCCCAAAAACTCCTACTCTAAACTCCTTTGGAGAGCAAGCTGGAAAAAGGGAAGTTCTTCATTAAGGATGATCCAGAAACAGTTCTGAGAAATCTGTTTACACTCTTTTTACTGTTCAGAATGAAATAAGGAAAATAATAACAGGATTTGTGAATAACAGTAGATTATCTTGTCTGGTATGTGGTAAATGTTGAGTAAGGCATTCTTTTAAAGCAGTGATTGGGGTCAGTGTAGAAGGAACTGTACACATTGTATCTGTTATTGCACACACATTTTGTGCCCTTTCATGCTGTGATTTAGTCAGCAGCGAATACTCTAAATAACATGTGTAATTGTAGATTTATTGAAAGGAGACAATTTCAGCAGTTCAGAGAGCTTATTGGAATAAGTTTTGCAGATGAAACTGCACGGCATTCTTCAAAACGAAATGTGAAAGACGGAGATGAGCAAAGCCCTTTTCTTCAAGGCTTTGGCTGGTTACCAGAGCATGCAAGTGGATATTTGTAATTGACAAATTTTCTCTGCATTCACGGCAATGCATTACCGGGATGCCACATACATGCTGAAGAGTCAGGCGGAGTATTTGCCACAGCAGAAGGGATTTTTTTTTGACAAGATCTGCAGACTTGCATGACTCTAGACTCACACTCCTTTTACTTAAAATGACTTCCTCACTCAGAACCCAGAAGCTGCAAGGAATGGGCCCCCTTCTGCCAAGTTCTCCGCTTCATTATTGCCTACTTCAACACCAACTTTTCACATCTCACTTAGCAGTAAACAACTGCAGCTTAATGTATCCGTAAGAGGCAATTATCCTCCCAGTTCTAATTGCTATGTAATACTTCTGCACTTAAAAGTAATAGAATAGAAATGTTTGCCTTCTGCAGAAGCGATATGAGGATGAAGATGCTACTGCACTGATCTATCAAGATTTCACCCACGCAAGTAAACAGCAAAATCTGAAAATATAAGTGCACGAACAACAAATTCATCCAAACAACTTAGTTGTGCATGACTCAATAGAATGCTTTTGGGTTGGGCTCTGTTGTCTAAACACAGGTGTCTACTCCAGCATCTTGGAGTTACCTGTACCCAGCTGTCAGACAAAACAGACTCCATGGGAGACCCCTGCCCTTCTGGGCTAGTAGTGGGAGGCCAGGAGTGACACTATGAGGAATCTCCAAGGCACTCACCAGATGCTTATGTTTAGGGAACTGACCTGAGCTTTTGCTACTAAAGGTAAACAAAGCAAAAATGGTTAGTTAATGCTGTTTTTATAAAGCGTTATCATGCACAGAGCCCACGCTATGAGAATCATACACAAAAGGAACTAAGAGCAACAAGAAAAACATTCAATTAATTTTATGTTTGACTGCACCACACTATTTTTATTACTAACCAATATATTATTTTCTTTTCAATATTACATGTATAATGAGAACAAAAAATTAAATAGGAAATTATTGTAACACTTGTACAAACCAACCTAACATTGTGATTTGAACAACATCAGCTCTACTTGAGCAAATATATTTGTGGTCTATCTTGTCCAAGTGGACAGCATGGAGCAGACAAATGAAGCAAGAGAATCAGGGAAGGAACTCAGATAAAGTGACAAGAGAATCCCAGCTTCTCTGTGTACATTCCTTGGCTCATGATTTCCTTCCCTATCCACTACTGCTTTGTTTCTTCCTTCCATTCTTCATGAAGTCCTGGCGGTAAATTAACAAAACACCCTACACAATGATGGGAAGAATTCCTCTAAGTGCTAGTTTTGTTTCAAAAAGTACAATGCTACAAGTGTTGTGGCTAGAAAAAATTCCAGGTGTGAAAGTGAAATGAATGCACCTGAACAGAGGCACACACTAACAAAAGTTAGCTTTGCATTTTGAATGTGGCGGCGAGTGAAGACAAGTGAAAGACTAAGAAGTAAATAAATTATGCAGCTCTTCCTCAGTCTCCTGCTATTCAAAACTGCATTCTATATACATACCATCAATATTAATTTTTGTAAGAGAAAAATGTTGATTCCAAACATAACACGCAATTGCACACTGCTGGAGGAAACGCACTGGGTCATATGTGCATTGCCCTTTGCAGGTTATTGTGTTTGCCTGCTTGATATGTGGTTGCTGGAATGAATTATCAAAACATACCTTGCTGCTTCAGCTGTGTTGCTTTCATCATCCCCATAGCCATGTCCAAAAGCACTTACAAAGAACAAATCACCTCCTCATTTTGCTTTTTGGATGCTGATTCTGATAAAATATTCTGAAGCCATAGGATAGAAGCCTGCTCTCAGCTGCCTGTGGTGAAGGTGAGAAATGCTGATCTTTTTAAACGTGCAGGACTCTCACAGATCTTCCTCCCTTTGTGCCATGGGTCTGGGAAACCCCCGCTGTGAGTCAAGCTCCACAAACCGAATCTGAGAGCAGCATATGCAACAAAGACCCATACACAAACTAAGTAGGTTAAACAAATGTTTGCAATCAAGTTTTTTCAAGATTTTGTGCAACATAAAGCCATATAGATAGGTGTGCATGGGCAGTTTTGTGCAGCAGAACAAGCAGAGAAAGTTTTTACTGTTTGTCTTAGTGTAACGCCCTTTTCCAAAGGAATGAAGCTATGAAAAGAACCAGAAAACATTTCTGTTACTTCTACTCCATGGAAAAGAAAACCATCCACTTTGGAAAAACAAACCATATGTTCTTAAATACTTCATAAAAATATAGTTAAACATATTTGTTTCTTAACACATTCACAATGATGAATGAAGAGGATTTTCTTTTAATTTACTGATCTGTTCTAAAAACAATACATACAAAGTGAAGAGTTTTTCTTTTCTCAAAAAAATTATTCTAAGCTTAACAGTGAAACATTTCACCACCTTTCTTCTCCACCCCTTAATTTTCCCACAGTGTGTCAGCAGCTGTTTATTGATTTTTTTGACATCAGTTTTGCATTGCACAGGACTTCATTGTCAACCTCCTACTGTACACATCTGAGAGTCTGCAATTTCCATGATATGTAGGAGGACGATCTGATATTGGTAGTTAACACAGCAGCAATATTAGCATCTCACTAAGTCGGCAAAGACTTCTACTGCAGTATTGCTCTGCTAATTTACCAAATACTCACATCACAACAGGCTGAAAACTATCCACCTACATTTTATCGATCAGCTCCATATTAAAATGTTTCCTAATCCTTTGAAGGCACCTGTCAGGGCAAATGCTATCTAAAGAATTTGCAGTCTGAGTAACCAGGCTTGTATGCTAGATAATTTTGCAAAAATATTCCAGAAGCACACTGAAATTCTGTTTTCTGAATGTTGCAATGATGTTTGACAGCATTAAAAATTAAAATCTGTTATTTTCTGAGAAAATTTGCATTATCATGTTTAAGTTACTATTACAGAGGTTCCTTCAAGTCAGGATTTTTGTTTGTTCATATGCCCTAGAGTCACAACATGCCCCTGTTAGTTCAGAAACCATAAAAATTAAAATTCTTTTGGGCATTATCTGACTATGTTATTTAACATAACTACTGTAGGTTGTGCATGCAGGATGCAATGATTATATGAAAATCAGTTTTGTTTTCATTTTGTACATTTCTTGGTTTCTTAATTAAAGCAGATGGAAAAGGTACTGAAAAGACACAGTTACGTAGTACGTGTCTGATTCCATGGCATGTCACCAAGCTTTAGCAATCCAAAAGCTAAATCCAAAAGCTTCTGCTCTAGAGCAGAAGCTGTAAGTCTGATACATCACACCTACATACACCATTTAGAGACTACTGCTCAGGAAGAAGATTTGCCAAAGCTCTTCTTTAACCAAAGAAGCCATTTTTGAGAACAGAGAATGTGCGAACATGCTTCTTCCTAAGGACAACAAGCTTTTAAAGCTTTAAACATCCCCAGGGACAAGTTCTTTTTTTTGCAGGACTAAGTCCAAACTGATGAGCAGGATTTCACAGCTCATACGAAAACATAAAAACCTGGATGCTGTTCCACTTTATAACAGGTTTAAAGGAAACGTAATTCAGGTTAGATGGGACATTCTCAAGTGTCCATCGACATAGTGTTCCACCAAACCACCTGACTGGGGTTGTGGAAACTGCCCCAGGTTAGACCTTGTCCCCATCTGGCTGGCTGAAAAGGCAAAGTGTGTCCCACCAGCAACCAGAAAAGACCAAAGCAATTTTCATGACTAGTGAGAAAGAAAAATCCTCACAATAAACACAGGACTATAGTTTATTATAACTGTAGTATATAGCTGTAGTATATAGATGTAAGGCTTCACCAGTTCCAACAGAACAGGCCAGGCCTCTATTCATATTTGCTTGAGAATGGCTTATTTAGCCTAAAAATGTTCCTAATTACCTTAACATTATCCGAAAATTAAGAGAGCGCAAAGACACTTGACTCAAGCTACAGCATGATCATATACAAAACTGTATAAGAGCATTTTGTGCGACACTTACGTTAAATATTATACAAGGTTAACAGTGCTGTGCGCTATCTTGACATACTGTCTGATTAGCATTTGGCCAACTTGTAGCTCCTGCTTCAAAAACCAGTCTGAGGCCAAAACTCCAATTGAACCAGTACAGCCTTACAGGGCGATCGTAAGTTACAGTGCCAGTCGAGTTTGTGCAGCTCTGAGCAGCTGAAATGAAGATGCAATCAAGTCTCTATTGTTCACACCAGTGATAAGATGAGATTAACTGAGATGGAATGAAAACTGTCTAAGTGCTACAAAATATTTGTATAAATCAGGCTGCTGGAGAGTTCAAATGTGAACGTGCAAGATGGGTGTAATGGAGAAGAGGCAGACTATGGAGAACAGGCTCAGGAGGCAGTGCCAATCCGGCCTGGAGGTTGCACTGCACAAATTACGCAAACACAGCTAAACTGTTTCCAGACCCCAGCTCATGGGTAGCCAGCTTAGGTCTCTGCATTCGTGGCACAGCCTACGGTGAAGTCAAATAATCTCGCTATGGATTGCTAGAAAAATTGCTAGAAAAACACCAAGGCCATACACGTCAAATAAATATTTACTGTTGTGGGCTTCACCTGGAGTTCTGTATGTCACATAGCATCACACATTTCCTTCAATGTATCTAATAAGCTACTAATGATATAACATAGCTACTTTTAGCTATATACTATAGCTATAATATTAGCTAATAATATAGCTAAACTATAATATTATAGCCAAAAACCTATTTTATATAACATAGCTACTGATTTAATAACCCATATAATTACTGCTTAGGCGTAAGCCTACCTTTAGAAACTCATTTTCTTCCTTAGCCGTTTAAGTGATTTAATAGTTAACAGAGGTATGTATGGGATTTTGGTTTTGAAGGATAGAGGGGGGAAAAAAACAGATGATGAGATCATCCCCTATCATTTTCTCTACCTGAACTTCTGAGGTTGTACTCTATCCGCAAAGAGTGAAAGAACTCAGAGGGTTCTGCTCACAGAAAAAGAATCTGAATCCTTCCTGCACAGACTGAATATTCATTGAAAAACTACCACATCCCTAAATAGAAAAGTTCTTTTAAACTATAAATGATCTCACAAGAAAGAACAAATTATCAAGGTAAGACATTGGTGCACGCCAGCATAAACAAAACTTTACCTGTATTCATTATTAAGGTACATACCTTACTTTAGAAGGAGTTAGCAATACGAGTTTGCAGGAAGACTGTTTCAGAAGAACTTTACTCTTCTAAAATTACTGCCTGATGTCTAAGGCAATTGTACAAGCTCCGAGCATTGTCAGGAGCCAGTCCTTCTACTACAGAAATGCTACTCATAGCATACAAAAAGTACAAAGTTTGCTGTTTGTACAAAGTACAAACAGCAAAAGTGCATTTCCCAAATTTTCACCTGTTTTTCACAGCTAGTTTCTATGCACAGTGTAACATCTGTTTGGGTATGGATCACAACGCAGGAAGAATGACCAAAAAACTTGAGAACACAAATATCTAAATGCTTCTTGCTAATCAAGCATTACCATGCAGAACATGTTTTTCTTTGTGTTAGCATTAAATATCAGTTATGGCCTAAAATCCTGGCATAAAATGTTTGTCTGAAGTCTGGAAAACCCTTACATTCACATGAGGAAACCTGTTATGTTGAGCTATTCTAGGTACAATGGATACTACTGTAAATGTTTTAGAGCACATAGAGTAAATAAAATCTGATGTTTATATTGTGTTTACTACAAATGTTTGACCTTATCACAGTGTCTCAAAATTCATGCCCTTAGATAGAAAGCCCTGGTCTCATTTTGCACCTCTGAGGGGTTCCTGTTCCCGGGTCAACTACTTGTGCGTGGTCCTCCAGTTGGCGGGCCTGTGTTCAGTACAGAGTGCTGTATGCAGTGATGGCACAGCTGTACAGCTGTTAAAAGGTTTATGGAGGAAAAAAAAAACCCTCAGCTGAGCTTTGCCCAGACAGAAGAGTGAATTGCTAAACTTTTTGCCTTCTCCCAGGACTTTAATCATTCGGAGGTTATCTGATTTACCAGCAATGTAAGTACAAATTAAGAGCTCTGACCTCCACCTTATCTCAAAGACTGATTATGAAATTAAGCTGTGCATGAGGTGGCAGGCCATTGTTGGGGGGTAAGATCAATTAAAAATGAGGCAGTAGTGAAATTATCCCTCTGCCAACAGCCCTGCACAAGAGATGCTTCTAGCCACTATCTACACCTGAGACCGGGCGGTTCTGATAGCCATTAGCAATCAGGGCCTGAGTCTTCTCATGGTCATGGTGATGTTAATTGCACTGATAACAGCACAGAACAGCTCCTTCACAGGGAGAGCCTCGGGACCTGCAATTTTTGGCTACAGTCAAGTACAGGCAGTTCAGCACTAGCCCGGTATAGTCATGGAAAAGCCAGGAAAGGACCACACAGGATGAATTTTTCAGATACCTAATGGTTAAGAGGAAATCACTAATTGATAACAGTATCAAGCACAGCAGAACAGAACCACGAGAACTACGCAAAAAATAAGATCCCCGACTAAGTCACAGATTGATTTTATACAAGTTATTAGGGTGAAATTCACACGGTGTAATTAGTTTCTACATCATTAGCGCTACGTGTTTCGGAACCACGCTTAACTACAGGTGTAATTAAAGTTAAGGAATTGTTTCTTTTATGAGGAGAGAAACATTTGCAGCTCTACAAACCACAGACTAGCCATCAGGGGAAAAGCACTAACATCTGAATTTAATCATATGTTCCTTCTGTCGCAACAAATGAACTTCAGAAAAGTTCAGTGCCAATGCACTAGTATCAGTCCAAGATGTGGAAAATATTCATGTGGTTAAAATATATGAAATATTTTAGATGTTTTTGCTCTTTGGAATTGCCATTTTCATATGCCGAGCCTCTCCAAGATTAAAGAGCATAAAGAAAACAAAATCATTTTTTCTAGCTACATCTCTCTGCCCGTAATTTCTTTACTGCTTGTCTGAATGTAACAGAAAGTTGATTTTGCAACATGAAATACTACGTCTTGCAGATCATTAAAAGGATTGTTACGTATTTCCACTTTTGTTTTTCTTTTTGCTATTAATAATTTCCCAAACGATAGCTACATTTTGTGTAAATGTGTCTTGACAGCACATCTCTAGACAGGTCACTATTTATGCTACAATCTGTTACATATATGATTTGCAGGTGCTGTTCCTACTTGGTGGTGATCCTGTAACTTTTTATAGCACAATCTGGTTCTATAAAAAGCATTTGAATAAATTTGCTAACTTTTTCCATGCAAAGATCACTTCTGTACTTTCAAAAGATCTTTCAATCCATGATGTAAGAGAAATTTCACTATATATCGGCATGTTAATAGGATTTATATAGGCTGCAAAACTGTTATCATCCCCTTTCATAAATACTGATTTCATGATTTTTTCTTAAAAGACTGGGTGCCAAAACCAGCTTTCTCTGAATATCTCAGTTCTCTCAAAATCTGACTTTTAAAAGTGAGGCACTAAGACTGAAGGAAACTGGTCTGTGAAAAAGGAAAAGATTTCCAAGCAAGTATCTTGGCTTGTGTCTATCCAGTGACAAGAATCTGTGGCTAAATCTGCTTTGGACATTTGGTTATCTATGTGACAGCCTTCAGCTCCACATTTCTAGAGAAGTTACTGAAATGGGAAAAAAATATTGGAAAGCAAACGCTTTGGGGCGAGAATCTAGCCTTTTGAGAAGCCAACAGCCCTCTTGTTTTACTGCAAAAAATGCTAGTGGAAACTCAGTCCAGGAACTATTTCCTAAAAGACTTCTAAGTACCAGGGACTTTCCTCACTGATTTTGCACTCTTAACGTTACGAGATGCTGAGACTGTGCCTTGTTCTGGCTCATGTCCAAATTCCTTCCTACATTTACTCTTTCTCTTAATGTGGTCCAAAATCCAAAAGACTGGTGTCTGCCAGTGTCATACAGGGGACGGTCAAACAGAAAACTGTGATGAACTGCATCTCAGCTACCCCATTGCATTTGGGAATGCTCCGATACTGAAGTCAGCTCTGAGCAGGCACAGTAGTTCTGTAGAGAAAAAAAATGTTAACTCTGAATAATCCCAAACACAACGCATCTCTGGAAACCTGTACGGAAATACAGCTTCCATTTTTCTAAATCTAACTCCTGAAAGAGCAGCTCTGTCTCCTTTGGTGTTTATCTGAATCCCTGGAGGAATGTGCTCTATTGTAGATGAGATTGCTTTTGTCTAGATTTATTGCAAATCAATGTGTGCTGAGTTCACAATTTACCCTGGTCATATTCTAAATTACTTTGCTCTTGGATGATGGCTTGATGAAAAGTGTAATCCCACTGAAGAAAAAAGTTCACCACCAGAAGTTTCAGATATGCTTTACAAATTCTTGGGATCGTATCACAGAGAAGGGAAGTGGTATGTATGTATCAATGATAGATACCCTTTCTATGCTAAAACTATTGGTTAAAAAAAAATCTTCCCTGATTTGAAAAAAAACATCAAAGAAGAGTTTCTTGGATCAAATTCAACTCTGAAGTAGCTCTTTATTTCACAAGGAAGATTAACCAGATGATGCAGGACATCCGCATTTCTTTCATACCTTTGACTGTACTCCCTTTGGGGCTCCTCTGATCTGTGTTATAGGACAATTCTGCCTGAACCACCCGAGGAGAGCCTGTGAGAACTGTAATTGCCACACAGGAGACAAAAGAGCTTCTTCTCCCCTATTTGCTGGGCTTTCCCTTTCGAGGCAAGCAGCCTTTGGCTGGGCAGGAACAATGGATCACAAGTGACTCACTTAGCTAAAGCTTCAGAGAAGTTTCTAGCCCCAAAAAGTGAAACTAAGGAGAAATGGAGGTGCTCACAGCAGGATCCATAACATCCCAGTCGAATTGTTAGGTGTCCAAGGCTGGGAGCATTTTTATGGCATCGTTATGGCCAAAAATCTGCTATCCCGTGATAACTCAAACTGCTTCCTTCAAACATTACAAAAAAGTTTTGTAACTCTATAAGCAAAGCATTAAAATATCTTTAAAAAGAACCTACATTTTTCAAAAAATTGTTTGAACATTTATAGTACTTTTTTGTAAAAATCTCGTATGTATTCGGGGACATTTTATGTTAAACCATTACCTATACAAAGATGTAAAATAAAAATACCCTTCATCACATATCATCAAGTATCTGCTTTATTTCTAGAATTTCCATTTCTGGTGGATGGGGTACTAAGAGTAAGGCAAATAAACTGCCTGTGTGTTAAAGTAAGATACATTTTAACATTTATACTCCATTCAGTCTTACCTACCAAAGAGAATAAAATGGAACAGCATAAATTTTATCACATCCTTTCGGGTACGCATATTTACTTCAGCGGGACGTACGTGTGATGTGATCCTAAGTGCCTTGCTAAAGGGGGACGGGTGAAAAGTTACTGTCACAATCAGAAGCCAAATGTGCAGCAGAGGAAGGAGAAGGAGGAAGCAAAGATTGTAGGCAAAATAAGCAGCCACAAGAAGAAATGAAGCAAATACGTAGGCGGCACGGCATTCTAAAAACAACTTGCTAAACATTAGCAACATGTTCTAAAAAATTAAGCACCTCAGATTTGAACCTATTGAACTTAGTATGTATTTTGGTATGGAAGGGAGAGATTTGGCACCCCTATCATTTTTTTTTCTTCTATTGTGTCACATTCTTTTCAGACCCCTACAGTCTATTTAATTGCCTTCCTCGTCTCTCCCATCAGGTTTGGAGGGGGTGTGGCTAAAATCACAGATTTTTTCTTCATGTCACAGTCGAAGTATAAAGTAGACCTTGCTTTGAATGTTCAAAACATCAAAGAAAATATATTTAAAAAAAAAGTTATCTCAGTACAACTACTATAATTTTTTGTCTATTTTTGGCTAGCAGTGTTAAGTACCTGAAATGCATTTTCACCATTTAGCTCTACTGCCTACTGAAACCCTATACTGAAAACATACTTTGCTGTTGTTTTGTGGTGTTTTTTTTTTTGTTTGTTTGTTTGTTTGTGTGTTTTTTTTTTTTTAATTATGTGGGCATATAGGTAAACTACTGACATAGTGCAATCTGGCAGCAGACTTAGCTAGAGCAACGTGTATTTTTAGGAGCATCATTAAGTCTTTTTCACTAAATTTGAACACAATGACTATCCAACTTCCAACCTCCATTAAAATTATAAAAAGAAAACAAAAAAAAAAAAAACAAAAACAAAAACAACCAAAAAACAAAAACCAGAAAATAAACAGAAAAATCCAATCTTTCTCAAAAAAAGTGCAGAAATATATTTTCCTTTCTTCCAGAACACATAACTCTGCTGATTACTGTTGTCAGCTTATCCTTTAGCAGCACAGTTGCCTGGCATCTCTCTCAGTATTTCAAATCAGTTCCACCAAATCCCTAGCAACTAACTGCTCAGAATTTGGTCTTTTTTTTCTTGTGTGGAAATTTCCTTGTTTATATTAGATGTTTGGACAACTGCTAACTCCGCTGACATAATAACTAGCACTACCCTTGGAACAGCTGTTGAGACAGAAAGTCAAAGTGTTAGACTTTAACCTTGGCAATGGCTCATCTAAAAATGAATGGACACAATCAGGAAGATTAAGGACACATTTATCTTATATATGTCGAGTGCAGTCTGTTCGGATTCAGAAAGTCAAAGCACCATCTCGGAACCCAGAACTTAATCAACAACGGCCTAAAAGTGAAGCTTTGAACAAGGTTTTAGGAAAATTTTGATTTTAGGAAAATAACTGATTTTAGTCCTTGTTCAATGGCTATTAGGACTGACACTAGTACCGTGTCAATGTACAGTACCAGTTGGCACACACGTATTTTACAGCAGCAGCAGATCTTATCTTCATCCTCGAATGTGTTACCGTCAGCACCAAAGAGACTCCTGGGTATTGACAAAGACGCAGGAGGTTGGTCTCCCTAGGAGCATTTTTCATCACTGGACAGACAGAAGAGCTCGTTCAAGAGATGAATAAGAACACTTTGGATCTTGCTCTGCGTCAGCATCCTGCAAAGCCCATCTTTCCACGTTGCCTACAGAAGTTGCTGAAGATAAACACTGAGCAGCACAAGCACACTTCCTGATAGTGCATGTAAAAGCTGAAGGTAATTCTCAGTTACCAACCTGCATTTCTACATATCTTAGAAAATAACATTATGGTAGTAAAATTTATGACCTCCATAGGCACTAAGCTCTCTACGGAACCACAGTATTTCGTCAAATTACTCACGGTAATTCTAGGGCAAAGTCAGCATAAAGTTTATTACAAAAATATTGACAAAAACTTTCCATCTAAGTTTGATCACAGAAAGCAAAATTAGTCTAGTCTTACTGGCTTGTATTTATTTTCCCCAAAATAAAATTACTTGAAATAACAGCATGATGGCAGTACAATTATACAGCATAATCAGATTACTTATTAGTACCTTGAAAACAAACATTTCTACTTTACTTCTCTGATTACTCCTAATAAATACCTTAGAATTTATTTTTCAGCAATAGATCATTATTAGGTAAAAAAAAATCAAATGTTTTTTGAATTATTGCTTAATCAACTGTGCTTCTCAGGACTACGCCTACATAACCTGCTGCGTAATATGGTTTATACATGAAATATCGCCCCGAACTAGCATCAAACATGATGAATAAAATGGGAAGTTAATGAGAAGGAGGGAAGAGGTTTTCTCCATGGATATAAGCAAGAAAGAATGCTGGAAATCAGCAAAAATGTGGGCCCAAGCTGGACTGGATTAATGAGCTTCAGCCAAAGCAAAATTGCAACTTTTGCCAAAGTGAAAGACTCAAGGGCTTCCCGATTCCCACCTGGAAATTTTTATCTGAGTGAGCTTTCAACAGCAGACTGATACCATTTTCAGTTCTGCCCACCCACCCATCAGAAGGATTCAGCTTTTCACTTTTGTTCTCTGCATGAAGTTCGGATAAGGCTGCAAAGAGTGTCAGCTCTCGTGAGTCTTCAGCTCTGAGCAGGTGAAGGCTTACTGACCCATGACAGCTTCTCTATCTTTTTGCAGGCTGTCTCATTCTAGAGCAATCCCAAGTTGCAGTGCATTTCAGCTACTGTTTTTCACCAGTAAAAGTGATTCTAGTCATAATCTTGACATCTAATAGCACTGTAACACTGCTGAAGCCTGTTTTTTGTGTTTTTGTTTTTTTTTTTAATCTTTTCTCCCCTCCCAAACAGCAAAAAGTATGATGTCTGCAATCCATGGAAATTTAAAGCTGAAAATAGGCAAAAATTATTTCTCTTCTACATCACGTGTGCCCTATGCTTTTACTATAGCATGACAAAATTGCTCAAACAGAGCCACTTTGAGTTCACGGAATATCTAGTACTATCCAAGGCAAATGACACTGCTTAAAATTCTTTTAGAGTATCTGAGTAGCAAATATTCTATAACACTGAACACTGAATAGAAACAAGGGTATTCACTACTACTTTAAATTAAATCAAATGCATTTTGGTTTAGGCAGGTATTAGCCATTTCCTGTTAAAGCAATTAATTACCTTCTGAATTCATCTCGTAATCTTAAAACTGGCCTTTCTGCGTGAGAAACTGCATGAGCAAGTACACTCCTGCAGACAGCAATGCACATAGTTAAATTGTCATGTAGATTTTGTTATCAACTGTTTGTGTGACTGCCAAATACTAACAATTTAGACTGGGATGACGACTTTTCCTCTTTCATCAGGCTGGAAAAAAATAGCTAATGTAATCCAGTTTTTTCTGACAATGAGATTAAACTTAGCTTATCCAATGTTACATGTTTCTCCACCATCAATTAATAGCTCCACCATCCGTTTGGCACCAAAACCAAATCTTGAAGCAGGGGCGAGAGAAAAAAGAAATCCTTTACTCGTGTTCATAAAAATAAACCGAGATTTATGAGTTGTCAGTCTGAGAAATAAGTAAGTCACCTTTTATGTGTGGTCCAAGAACTTCATAAAGATTTGCTCCAAACAGTTCCACACCTGTACTAGATGCACCACATCAATACTGTCCTATCCCCTTTGAAGAAAGACTTGCACGTTTTACTGACCTGTGGTGTACTCAGGTTCACAGAAAGAAAACCTTAAAGTGTTAACTAATTGCAAATGAAAATAAGAAGTTGTAACAATAGAGACTAGAGCCTGTGGTCTGAACCAAAAGAAATAAATACACAAAATGGCCCCAGAAATTTGCAGCGATGTCCAGGAAGCAGCTACTGTAGGGCATGGAAATTAATGTAGAACAGTACTTTTCTGGCACTTAAAGATATGAATACTGACTGTTTTCATAGGCAGTGGTCTGTAAGTCAAATGCCGAACAGTAAGGTGGTGGTAACACACAAAGTAAACAACCACTTTGAATTTTAGTAGACAGCCTTTGAAAATTATCATTGTGAAAATAGCTTATCTTCAAGGCAGCTGCTCTAGGTTCCCAGTACAATATTGTACATAAACTGTTTAGCAGAGCTTGTGTTGCTGCAATAGAGAATAAAATAAATTAGCTTTGGAAGATTTATACCAGACTATTCCATGATGTTAATAAAGCAGAAAGAAACTCATTGTTTGAACCGATTCAGGCATGAAACCAAGACATTTCTGCTTAGTCAAGAGTCCTTCTTTCTGGGTATGTAAGAATCACATTTTGTGAATAATGACATATACATTTTGTTTAAATAGTAAACGGATAGTAGAGTAAGAAGAATTACTGTACAATGAGTAGCCTCAAGTCTAATTAAGTAAGTAACAGAAAAGCACACAAAATACGCTAGTAAATGTAGAGTTTAAAAGAGTGCAAGGAAGGATCAAGCATCTTTTACTTAAATCAGAGCGATTCTGAGCTTGGCATTGGTCTTTGAAAAAAATGGTGACAAAATTTGAAAAATATTAATCTGCTGGAGCTCCCTTTGAAAGATTACATAAGTATGAAGAAGGAACTGAGACACCATTACAAGACAGCAAAGCGTCCATCTCAGTCAATAATCAGAAAGTTTGTAAAACAAAATAAATTATTCACTTCTTCTATTACAAACTCTGTTCAAGATTAAAAAGAACCTTGATAAGATGGCCTTCAAGGAGTCTTAGATTTAGACTGAGACAAGGTTAATGTTACTGAAGGAAAAAAAAAAAAAAACTGAGGAGACCTATCTGCATAACATTACTCTGAATTACTGCAAGACTTGATTCAACCACCTGAATTTTTCATCTCCTTTTTCAGTAAATTAAATAAATAAGCAAAGAATTTTTAGTTTCTTTTTAAAGCAACTAACAATGCAATGTTATTTGCCAGTGAAAGGTTCCTTGACAAAAGAAATGCTTTCATTGATTATCCTGAATTATAAATTATAGCTCTCTAATTCTTCCCGTTATAAATGAATACTCTTCACAATCTAGCCTTACATGTCAGACAAAAAAGATGAAACTTTTATAATGGAAATTTAATTATAGTACAATTTTTGCCAGTTGTCATTCCTAAGTCATCTGTAATTATGCTCAGGTCATTAAAAGTTATTTTTTTCATTTACTTGGCCAAACATGCCAGTTACACATCAGGTCATCCTCTCAAATTCAACACTGTACAACAGTAATTAAGTAAATTATTGAATTTTTTTTTTAATTATTTTTTTAAAGCTAATTGCAAACAAAACATCTGCAGCAACAGTCAAAACAAAGAGCAACTGACAGGCAGCTTGATTTTTATTTTTTTTTTCCAAAGTACATAAATTTCTAGAAATGAAAAGGCACTTCTGCGTGTCAGGAGTAAACACTTATTATTGCCTTTTTGCTCTACGTGCATTTTCCCATATGGATAATACTAAAAGATAACAGTCCACTCTAAACATCATTTTCTACAGTACAATTTCTGGACCAAAACACGTTCAGAGAGCTTTTGGGCAGTTATGAATCATGAATTAATGGATGAAACTGACCTTTCCCTTTCCTAAAAGAACCCCCCCACACACTTTTTTTTTTTCTTTACAACGCACTGAATTGAGCTTAACAGAATCAATAAGCATGAACTAAAGGCACAGATATATTTTTTTAATATATTTAAGATAATAAAAAGGGTCTCCAAGGATGGTGAATATTGAAAGACAGCTAAACAGAGATGTAAGGACTATAACTTTGAAAACAAAGTGTTAAAAATATTTTAGATGATTGGTCATACTTGTTGTTCTAAAAAGTATCATCCCATGGATGAAAGAACATGAGCACCAAAATGTAAGAGCCCTAAATCATAATTTTATTGGCAGTCCTATTTTAATCTCCATTTTATTAATACAGTACTTCACATTAATGTCATGCACTGCATTTCCCAATTTTATTTCCTATTTCCTTTCAGATATTTGAGCAAGCATTTGCTTGATCATCGTCTTTGCAGTCAAATGTGTTAATTTATTTGGGTGAGAATCCATCTAGTCATTTAGGTCCAAAGAAGTAGAAAATTACATATAGCAGATTTCCTCCCCCAAACTTACGTTGCCTATAGATGAGTCTGGAAAAATCTCAGTTCCTCACGAATGCTGCTCCCTGCACAACCAGCACATAGCAGTAATTAGATGAGACACCAAAAAACAACTTCTCTTCTAAAGCTACAGAAATGTAAGTCTAGCACTCTTCGAACTTTCTCAGTTTCATTTTTTGTAAAATTTTAAACAGAAACACAGTGCAGATTTGCTGACCAGAAGAGATCACTGGACTGTAGGACAGAATTACCTGTTTGCAACACTGTAGCGGCCCTGCAGTGCAACAAGAAAGAGAAACTTTATTTTTCCTTCAATGTCAGGATATTTCCTAATCAGGATCTTCCCTGATTTCAGGTCTCAAACCAGATGCCTAGTCTATAAAGTTTTAATTTTTCTCTGTAGCAAAATGTAGTAATAGAAAAAGCAGAACTGACAGCACCAGCTATTCTTCCTGGAGACATTCAGGAAATGTGACCAAATTCTGTGCCCAACAGTTCTACATTTGTGGAACAAAGAAGTAAAATGCCTTCTAATCACTGAAAAAAATAAATAAATAACAAGAACAGAAGCACTCGAGTAGCATCATTGCTTGTTTTTCTTTAAAGCAGGGCAGAATTAACACACCTTTCATTCTGCAAACTTCTGTGCTTCCTTTTTTGTAAGCGATTTTTCTGCAAAGAAAACTAGAAGGTTTAAAACATAAATACTCAGTTGTCCCACGTGACACCCTGGATGTTTCATGTTTCCCAGATGCTCCAACAGAAGTGTGCAGTTAGGTGTTTTTGCAACTGGCCAAAGCTGCTGGGCCAGACAGCACGTGGTCAGTGTAAAGCAAGCAGAAGTCTAACATTAAATACTCCATTTGACAGCAAATTCCTGGTTAATTGGGTCCTGCTTCTTGCCTTGCAGGTATCTCACAAGGACGTGGAAACCAGGGAAAAATTAGATTACCATCAAAACCCGGCAATACTTAGCGGACAAATCCTTCAGAAATTAAGACTTTCGTTTTCTATGAGATCATTTATTTTCCTGGCTCCCAGAACAGGTGACTCAGAAGTTCTTTCAGACCTTTTTATTATTATTATGTTTTTAATTATGAAAGCTGTTCTTGATGATAAACGCAGTAAAGAAAAGCAAAATCTTTGTGGTGAAAGTCAACCCAGCTTGGTAGAAAGTATCAGAAGACATTCAGTAGGGCTTAGCCATTTAGACTTCTGTCTAAATAAATATTATGTTTATGTCTTTAGATATTTGATTGCTAGGTAGTGCTCAAATAGCAGTCCCTTTTTCTTCACTATAGTCCCAAAAAACATTACAGTATGACATTGTTACCTTTTGCTATCTCTCTTGCATGAAATGCCTTCTCCTATCAGACAATGACTGAGATGCACAAAAGCAATCGCAGCATTGCATAATGTGCCATTGGGATTCCTTTAAAAGCTACGATAACTCTGCTTCCTGTATTTCTGAAAACTCCAGATTGATGGAGATTTTCTTCATTAGCAGAGCATACATAATAGACATGAGCTTGGGGAGTTAACATAGCATTTCTAAAGCTCCACATCATGCATGATTAGTTCTGTTTTTTTGGTTTTTAGATAAAAGTTGAAGAGAATATACCTAGGCCACTTCAACCATGTAAAAGATTTTATTTTGGTTTTGCATGAGACTTTCTACATTGGCTAACTCAAAGGAAAAAGCTTTGGAAAGCAAAAAAAGGAAAAAGCTTTGGAAAGCAAAAGGAAAAATGTGACCTCCTGTCACATTTTCACATTTGCTTATGTTTTTGCCAAAGGTCCAGCGTTACTAATAATGAAGTTTGCCTCTAACTGGAATGCAGTATGGCATCACTTCCTACTCTAGGAGTAACTGATGTGAAAACTGTCCTCAAAAGAGGCACCTATGGGACTTCACAGGGAAAGCACCTATCCCCAAAACATTCCCTATTCCGTGTTTCAAAACTGCTTTAAAAAATAGATTACCAACATATTTATTTAAATCTGCACATAGTAATAATACTTCTGAAAACCAAAGCATCCATGGAACAGTTCATGTTCATTTTGTTCAGAACCAAATAATCCTAAGGAATGCCCTATTAACATTTTGGACAATTGTACCTAGTTAACCAATTCTATTAAAGATGCCCACGTATCAGTCTTCTGTTTTAGCCAGTACACTACCAACGTGCTGGGTTTCTTTGCAGTCTGTACTCTGGAATCCTTCCTAAATCAAAGCTGGATAAAATCTTCTTTTTGATTTTTATCTTTTAACTTATCTTTATAATTAATAAGAGACTGCAACAAATCTGGAGATGGAGCAGTGTCATAGGAGAAATCACATTATCTACTTTCTCTCAAGGGTCATTATGTTTTCTTCACTTTCCCTCTACTTGGCAGATGTGAAATTAATAATTTTGCCCCTCAGGTTTGCTATAAAACGGTGAAGGTTCATTTGTCTCAAAGAGCAGGTTAATTTCTTCCTCTGCAAATGTTTTGAAATGGGAATCTAATAAAGTGGAGAACTAAGTCTCCGTTTATATGACTGCTTTTCACATGACTGAAGACAGTCCTCCTTGACACTTCTTTTTTACAAACATTCAGTTTCCATTCTGATGTAATTGCCATTAAAAAAAATATTCCCCTTTCCTCCCTCCACCCCCCAAAGAAACTGAACAATCAACCTAAATTTTTCTCCACAGCGTAACGTGCAGCTCCTCAAAACAAGCTGATCTGACACTCAGGTTTCGTACCCTGTGTCTTTTATCATCACCAGAAGTTGCCTGTGTTCCTGTTACACTCAGCACCGTGTGTCAGACAGAGGCCAACAGACCCAGACCTAGGCAGGAATCTGCCTGTCCTCCTCCTGCCAGTACTCCCCCCTTCAGGTGGTGGGGAGGGAAAATGTTCTGTTCCTCCACCGAGACCTCTGGATGTTGCAACTGAATATAAAAATATCTATTTAGGGACTCGTGAAGACACAAAAGTGCAGGGATTAGTAATTTCTGTGTAACACCAGCTCGCTTGGTTGCTGATGTTACAAAACGTGTTTGTGCGCAGAGGCCGAAGGCTCACTGAGCAGAGAAACTGACCCAGGATCAGCGCTGCAAAGGAAAGACGCTCTTGGGATGGAAGGGCAGACCCCGATAACATTTTATTTTCTAAAAGGAAATGTGTATTGCTCCCTGTTGCTGGTAACCACAGAACTGAGCAAGCATCAGATATGAGGTGGCAGAACCAAAGTCTCTGAATAAAAAGATTTCCATCGTGCTCTACCTCGCTGCTCACACAAACCTGGGGCAGGACGGGAACACAGCACAGCCCTCATGATACATCCCTGTTTGTGAAAGCAAGGCCTAGGATAATTTAATAGGCACTGTGGTGGGAGCTTCTTCTCCTGGAGTTTGAGAGAAGCAGAATCGTCAAATGGCTGAGGGTGGAAGGGGCCTCTGGAGGTGGCCCAGTCCAAACAACCCCACTCCAAACACTGAAGCAGGGCCCGAGCAAGCTGCACAGGTACACACTCAATTGCCTTTTGAAGATCTTCACAGAGGAGACTCCACAACCTCTCTGGGCAACCCGTGCCAGTGCTCGGTCACTCTCACATTGTTTTGTGGTGTTCAGAGGGAGCCTCCTGTGCTCCAGCCGGTGCCCGCTGCCTCTTGTCCTGGCACTGGGCAGCACTGCAAAGAGCTTGACTCCGTCTTCATTACACCTTCCCCTCAGATATTTCTAGACACTGCTGAGATCCCTCCTCAGCACGCTCTCCTCCAGGCTGAACAGCCCCAGCTCTCTCAGCCTCCCAGCCTCTTCCTTGTAGCACAGATGCTCCAGGCCCTTCACCACCTTTGTGGCCCCTCACTGGCCTCCAAGCAGACCTCATGTCACTCACCCATCACCACCCCCCGGACTGGGCCATTAGGCCAGTTTTTAATCCACCACCTCACTGTCTGCCCATCAGCTTACAGGAGACTGTGTTGAAAGCCTTCTTGAAGACCAGGCAGACAATATCCACTGCTCGCTCCTCATCTACCAAGCCAGGCATTTCATCACAGGAGGTTATCGGGTTCATCACGCGTGAACTCCCCTTTGTGAATCCATAATGATTTCTGCCAATCACTTTTTTGTCTTTATGTGCTCGGTTTCCAGGAGTAGCTGGTCCATCATCTTCCCAGGAACCAAGGGGAAGCTGACTGGACTGCAGTTCCCTAGGTCTTCTTGTCCCTTCTGAAGATACACGTGGCATTTGTTGCAGCTGCATTTGCTGTCATTTACTGCAGCTTTCTTGCT
Organism: Aythya marila; assembly: GCF_965140915.1. NCBI lineage: Eukaryota > Metazoa > Chordata > Aves > Anseriformes > Anatidae > Aythya > Aythya marila. Next base: position 104,401,849 of record NC_139043.1, read on the forward strand.
TTTTGTATTTAAAGGAACCCCACAGGGCAAATTCAGACTGTGCGACAAAGAGGAGAACTGGATTTAAGTAGATTTTTTAAGGGAGGAATTTGGATTACTTTGCTTTTTTTCTTGACCCAAGATGTTCAATGACACAAAAGGAAAGCTGCTCTGTAAGACAGGAACAGGGCGATCAGCTCAGTAAGGAACAGCCTGTGTGTTTGTTCCCAGGCACGGGGCTGTCGAGGAAGAATTTCCACAGAACAGTCACAGCTGAGCATTATTTGTCCTTTCAATCAGGCCCTTTCACAGGAGATGCATTCCTTTGGATTTCTAATCAGAGAAAGGGACAAATGACACGGGGACATGGATATGCATCCCACTAGTTATTATTTTCTTGGAATTCTGTTAAAATTTATCAGCTTATCTTCTGCAAATCCCCAAAACTGATTCACCCCCTTATACCACAGACAATTCAATACTGGTTTTCACCCTTGTAAGCAAATGGACCTTAGATGGGAATCATTTTTATATCAGGAAGGCATTAGGAGAAAGGATGATACAGTGGCTATTTTTTACTTCATATTTCTGATTAAAAACGAAATTGTAATTTACTTTTGCAATGAAAACAATAGATGCAGTAGAAGTGTAATGTAGAACTTGTTGTGGTAAGTCAGTGCAACTTCCTACCAAAGCTTATTACAGCATTAGGTTTGGGATAGTGACATATTTTCCATGGAAAATAAAATGGTGCAATATCTGCTACCCTTTTCCTCGGGATTCAGGTGCCTGTGATTTCAGGTCTTACTCTGATACAACACAGCTGTACAACCTTGGTTCATACTTAAAAGGAAAGTGCTAAGTGCTGTTGAAAAGTACTTGCAGCATGACCTCCAGTTGAATTCTCTCATGATCACAAAACTAAACAATGTTAAGACTTTGTTATATGCCAGGAAAAAAAAAAAAAAAGGAAAAAAAACTTAACCTGTTCACAGGCAGTCCCCCAAGGTATAGGAATAAGAAGGAAGAATTTAATTCCCAATGACACTAGGATCCTTTTCTTGAGACAAAAAGGTCAAAGATTCAAAGAAGCCAGCAAAAACTGTGAAAGGCAGCCCCCATTTCAACCTTGTGAGACTGTTTTTAGGAAGGAACTCTTCTTTCCTAGCTGATGTTCAACAGGGAAGGGCATGGAAATAAGCAGCAAGTACCACCGAGATTCAGGGCATGAACACTGTCAAAGGGAGAGACTAACTACAGAACTAATGACAAAAGAAGACGGGGATGAGATATGAGGGCGGAGGATGGGGAAGACCAACTGTTAAAATGATTGAGTACAAAGGATCTGATCCATTAGGGCCTGAGGACTGTCCATCTTGTAGATGGATAACAAGTGCTTCCTGCCATGCATAAGGAGAAATGTGGTGACATGGAGTACTTGCTGCTGGACCCGTGCATGCAAGAGCATGCTGACCTGGGTCAAGACAGTCGCCAGCCTGTACATTTCAGCCTTTTTGTCTGCTTCAACCTGATGTAAAGTAATGTATAGATTCTACAGGCTCCCTGAAATAAAGGGCTGGAGGGAGATTAGAGTTTTACACTCTGGCTGTGGGTCTAGCTACAGCTTTCAACAGAGTGAACCTAAGTTTTCTGTGCAAATACTATATTGCCATACATTTTACTAACTGGCTATAGACACTATATACTTTTAAGTCATGCATCCCTTTTAGCAATTAAAAGGACAAACGGGGAACTTAGTTAACATTCCCAAGGAAAAACAGGGTGTGGTCCACGTCTGATCATTTTCAGGGCCTGGTACCAGGAGATGAGCTCTTATTTGATCACAGGAAAGATAAGGCTTGTTCCATCAGCGAACATTTTGGCAGATGTAGATGGTTTCACTGTGCCAGTGGTATCAGTGGGCAGCGAAGACGTAGGGGAGTAATTCTGGCACCTTGAAAAACCACCCCCTAGATCCAAAGCAGTGAGGAAAAGAAAAAAGATGAAAAATAGTAATCTTTAGAAGTGGGGATTTAAAGAGTTCCTCTGCTCTCTTCTTCCAGATGTAACAAGCCTCGGAGTAACAGACAGTTTACAACTAACCTGCAGCAGTGATGCAAGAGCTCAATAGACCTGGGAGTAACAGCAACAGACAAGCACAGGTGAGGGGGCAAAAGAGACAGCAAGAACAGCAACTTTAATTAAAATATTCCTGTTAACTTCCTTGTACATATTGAGCATGTCTGAATTCTCTGCCAGGAAAATCGTTGGTTACATTGGCAGCAATTGTTTCTGCAAATACAGGGCAATAATTGTACCGTAACACAGAGAAGTGGAATTCAAACTGTTAAAATAACTTTGGGATAGTCCATTGTATTTATTATTTTTTTGTGTGTGGCAGTTTTTTTCTTTTTTTAAATCATTTTCTTAAATTTCACTAGAGTTTTCTAGTTCAGTTTTCACTGGACTATGTGTTCACTGGACTATGTGTCACCTTCAAGGTGCAGGGACACATCAAGGACCAAGATTTTTCTCATATAGTGTGTGTTGAAGACAAAACTTGTTGCAAATCACAGAAATAAATAATTCTATCCACAGAAATGCTGATATGGAAAAGAAAACTATAAAACACGTTCTAGCCTATTAATCTTTAAACTAGCCTACTCAGTTTTTTTTATGGCTGGTTCCACCAGTTTGGGGTCAGATTTAGAGAAGATTTGGTTCTGGATTTTTTCAGGCACCACAGGATTCACAGTCTTCAATAGTAAGGGCTAACAGTTAGGTGGGTGGCTGGTTGGTTTGTTTGCTGACCATCGACTTTCAGATACACAAACTTATATCCCCCACGTGGCAGAGCAGCTGTTGGTTCTGTGCTTAGATATAAAGTGATTTCTTTGGTTCAAATATTTGCGCAGCTATTTAGCTGCAAGCAATGGCTGGATAGAGTGTGGGTGAGCATGGTCTCTATAGCAGTGGTGGGCACTGTAAGCCTGACACCAAGCTAGCACTCTTATGCCTCAGATAATGCTGTCTGAACTGTGAGTAACTCTAATTGGAGGCTACTATTTTGAAATTATCATTTTACAAATACACTAGAGTGAAAATGTGTATGAGAGTAATGTGAGATACACTGTGTAACAGAAATGTTCTGTCATATCTCTCCTGATTGTTTTTTTTCCTTCCCCTCACCCCATCTCTCCCCACACACCCCCACCCTTTTTTAAAGTGCTTTTATAATAGCATCACTCCCCTAAGTTCGTAGCACCATATGACACAACTGTGGGAAGAGGGAGCTTTGAACACAGCAACTGGTGATTCAAATTCCAGACAAACAAGGGAGAGGTCTTGGTTTCAGACCTTGAATATAGGGAAGAAAAAAAAAAACAACAACTTTTTTGTAAGTCTGATTCAAATGTGGTTTACAATTGCCAAAAATCCATTAGCCTCCTCTTTTTCAAACCTGCACTCTACTTTCTAGGTTAAATCTAAACCAGATCTGAACGCAATTCCTCAGCCTTCCTCAACATTACCCTGAAAGAGCACTTACATTTATATTACATTTCATCAGAAGGAAGGAAAGCACTTCAGAAAGTATGTAACTGCTCCACTGAGGATGATGCAGCCAACTCTACAGAGATGATTTTTCTTCATTTTCTTTGCATTCTAATTATAGATGCTTTTATTTACTAAAGTTACAAATAGGGCTTGTCTATTACAAGCCTGCGAAATCTCATTCTGCTAAAATGAAAACATATTTCAAATGCTTTGGAGAACTGTTAAGATTATTGAATGTCTAGCACACTGCTCTGAGTCTCAGAGTGGTTCACTAGACCCCTAGGGAACAGTCAAGCAGCATACAATTATCACAGTAATTAAAAAGGTGCAATGACTCTTCTCTTAAAGACTCCTGTTTTATTAATTCTATGGTATGCTTTGGAGACTGGCATTATTTTACTCCTACCCAGCTTAATTATACCGTCATTAGTTTATCAGAATCTCTCTTTAACCCCTCGGGCCAGTTATTAGCATGTCACTTGCTAACAGTTAACCAATAACCACTACACCTTCAAAGCAGGATCTTCTGCTATAAAAAAGCCAATTTGTAGAGACAGATTTAATGTCATCATTCCATTTAAATTTTTTCAGTCAGACATCACTTTCTGCTTTTAATTTGAGAAGGTTACTGTTTAGCTTAATGAAAACACAAATAACGTTGATGTATTACAAGACTTTACCAGGTAATAAAATACTTCCAGTATGTTGTGTTTTATGAGATCAAATGCATGTTTTAATACTCAACAGTACGTACCACTGAAACAACTAGGAAGCATACCATGTTCTTAAATACAACTAAAATTCTGGATTTCTTTCTCTGTAGTGGGTCTCACTGGGACAGAGTTAATTTCCTTGTCCAGGCTTCCTACTTTTCCTACCCCTCCCCAGCAGCGAGTAGGCAAGAGTTTGGGAGGGGACACAGTCAGGACAGCTGACCCAAATTGGAAAGGGGTATCTCATACCTTGTGATGCCATGGTCAGCAATAAAAGCTCAAGGAAAGGAAGAGGAAGGGGGGATGTTCATTATTACGACATTTCCCAAGTAACCATTTAGTGTGCTGAGGCCCTGCTTTCCACCACGTAGCTAAAAATCTGCGTGCTGATGTGAAATAGTGAATAAATTCAGTGCAAACAGGCTACAAAGAACCGGATGTTACATTACCTCGTTGGATAAGCACATAACCAAACTCTGAGAAAAACTGGTTTAATTTTAAAATGCTTGAAGTACTTCTGTACTAAATATATACATACCTTGTCTAGACAGATAATTTTACATTATTATGAAAGGCACAGTGACCTAGAAACACTCCTGAAGGGAACTCTAATTAATTTTTATGCCCCAGTTTTGACTAAACTCTTGTTATCTTAGTCAAATAAAGAAAACCTTACAAATATTAAATAGTTCACTATTGTGTACTGCCACTTAGTATTTTTCATTAAAATACCTGTTTCCAACAACGCGAATAAGTAAAAAAAACATATAGTTACTAGCTATATAAGCTTGCATCTTCAAAACACAACACTGTGATTCTGACAGCAAACATTTTTTTACTCTATTTGGCATCGCACCAATTCGTTCAACCGAATGCCACTCAGCCACTGGTAGATGGCCAAGTGACTTTATGAAAAGTAACTTTACTGGCATATTCAATGGAAATACATCATTATTTCTGCTGAAATATATGATTTTTTCCTGGTACTATTAAAAAGACAACACCAATCAGTTCTTTTAAATATTAGGATCAATAAGCAAATACCATTTGCTTAGTCACATTTCTTCTAGGTACACTTCTGACTCTCTTCTACCAGCTCTGCAGCAGCAGAAAGAAAATACAAAATATTGGGGGGAAACATTAATGACAAAAAAAAAAAAAATCCAGGTCACAATATACTCTATTATTTTTTGAGCAGCTGAATCCCAAATTAATATCACTGCCAGTCTTCCTGAAGATTACTGTGCAATTGTTTTTTGTATAATAGGTCTTCTTTGTATCTTTTTACAGTCAGAGGTCAGCACCATTAATTATAGCATCCAAAATAGGAGCCAAGACTGCTATACAACATGCCAAATCAAACTATCTCGTTTAATGAAAAGACATGCTGTCAGTCACTCAAGAAAGCAGTCCTCGGCTAAAACTTATCTGCTAATTGAGACATAACCGTGACTACATTTGCTGTTACACAAGATCTTTTTCCACTTTATCTACAAGTATGATATACCTGACACTGAAAAAAAGGAAAAAAGAAACTTTATTCAAACACAAAAAAAATTATTCCCAATCTTGGAACAGTAGCCAAAAAAGAAGGGAAAAAAAGAAAAAATAAAAGAGATGAACTGGTAACTGATCTGACATCCCAAACATACACTAACAAGAGCAGGCTGTAATGGAATGGAGAGCGTTCAGTGGAACACAGCGTACCTGAAACCAAAAGTCACTCATCTATGCAGCATGCTACGCTGACCACTTTAAGGCATGAACAGGTATGATTTAAATCATACTGGCAAATGCTGAGATGTTACACTTAAAAGCATTCAGTCTTAATTCCTGAAGCTTGCTGCTTTAAGGTAGATAGTAAAGACCACTAGTAAGATAACTTACATTTTCGACCCTAGAAATATGCTTGCAACATTTCCGATCGCTTTTGAGTACTCACCAGCACATTTTGTTCTTGTTTTTAGAGCTGGGCCAGGAGATCCCGTTCCTCCTTCACCTGGTCTTGTAAGTAACACACTGATCTCATATTCTGTGTCAGGATCCAGGTGCCCAATCTTGTAGCTTGTGGAGTCCACCGGTTGTATGTCATACCAGCTTCCACTTGAAGTTCGATACTCAACTTCCCTTTGGATAATGGGTCCGTCTCCATTGATGGAGTTGGCGTTCAGCTGTATCCACAAGTACGTTGCACCAACCGAGGACAGCTGAGGTGGAGCAATGGGAACTGGTGGCTCTGGGGCACAGTAAGTTACAAAAAGAGGCAATGATTATACAGGTATTTTTCTGCTTCTAAAATATTCAAACAATGGATTTCATACCATATCAGAGTCTGCGTAAAAATACAGATATGAAAAAAAATTACCACTACAGATTATTTCCCCCAAAATGCAATATCCAAAGTCTTCTGTTTAAGCATTAGTGATTGTAACCTGAAGCTTATGTTCTGTGCAGAGTAACTTCAAACTGTGTGTGACTAGAGTTTTCCTATTCACTTGATGTTAAATGGCATCTTTTAACTTCCAATTCCAAATGAAAGCTGATCTCAGGTTTTCTTATTAAAATATAGTTCTTCCTGGATGTAAATATATAGCCTACTCAAAATTAACATTTTTTAAATTAAATTTGATACTTGAGTCTATTCTTAGACATAGCCAGAACAGGGACTTCTGCATAAAAACAAAAATTATAATTTTTCCTCACAGACTGCAATATTCAGCCTTCAGATTTCCGTGTGAACCAAATAAAAATAGTGTTTTTCGAAGCCCTATATCCTGGTTTAACAGAAAAAGAAAGAAAGCTGGGGGAATTCTTGAGTCTTTATTATGAGCCTGTCTCTTTCTTGTAATAGCATATTTTCACTAACATCCAGAAGTATTCTGTTGCATTAAAAGAGCATTTATGTGATCCTGAGTTTGCAGTCTAAAGACATTAAAAGTAAGATTTTAAAACTACTTTTTTATTTATTAAGTGATGGACATGTACATGTAATTTTGAGTTGGACCGCAAAAATAATTTGCAGACATCATCTCTTTTTAAAGCTAAATAACACGTTCATTTTTTTCCTACTGATTAACCGCAGAATTACTCTGCTGTTTCAAGCATCACATCTGCATAAAATTTGCCTTCCCATTGGTTAAATATATTCAAGCAGAATGAAACCATGCTGTTGTAATAAGGCAGTGTTTGATCCAATATTCTTAACATATCTATCAGCAAACACTGCCACCTTCTTAAGGCTGCACAGAATACTTAATGAAAGTAGAACATCTGTCTTCCCTAAGCTGTAGATTCAGATTTATCCTCTCCTGCTAACCATTCCCCCAAGTGCTGAGATATAGGTAGTCAAACAGAAAAGAAGCTGAATTCATATATTTCATCATTTTCCCAAGGACTTCAAAGTCAGATTTAAAGGAAAGAGAATGAGGCACAGGGGGAGAAAGACACTCTGGAATAAGTATTAATATTTCCTGAGAAATAGCAGAATCACTATTTTAGCAAACATGTAATTATCCTACATATGCTACCTTCTTTTTCTTTTTTCCTCACTTACAGAAGGAGCACTCGACTCACAGGGCACTAAGGATATTGAAGATCACCTATGATCCTCACAGACCAGCGGTGTTTCTAATTAGCACTGTTCCTTCTTATATAAACTTTAAACTATGCAATCTGATAGCAATTGCTGCAACCTGAGATCACAAAATTGCAAATGCAGGCCTCCATACCGTATTTTCATCTTCGTGAAACTAACTGATGGACATTGTGAAGAACACAGTACAGTTGGCAACAATCAGATGTGTCTCCAAAGATGCCTACTGGTTGTTACTGATTGGCATAGAAGTGCATACAGGAGAGAGGAATATTGTTTGCGTTTTCAAATCAGTAGTGAAAATAGTGTTTCACGTCAGTGGAAACATACGGCAAACTGATGTCATCTCTTGGTCAGGCACATGGAGCAGTTTGATTGAAACTAGTGTTCCTGAACTGTATAAACTACGGCTTCATACAGTGTTAGTATGCCTGGAAACAGTTCTGACTTGACTCAAAATGATTTAGCATCAATTTAAATCATTAGGCTGTTTTGTGAACCAAGACATGAAATGGAACTTTTATAGAGCATCCTAAGGCATTTACTTAGCCATGCTGAAAGAACAGTTAATTACCTTCAAGTTTCAAATGCTACTAAAGGCTGCTGTAGTGCCATTCAAAATGCGAACTCAGGAGTTAGGTCACTAAGGTTAGTGGTTACACCAATTCATTCCAAGTATTACAAGTGCTCGGAACAGACAGTATTTTATTGTCTTTTTATCCCTCGGGGCATATTTTTCATTCCTTCGTGGCCAAAGTGCAAAAGGTTAATTCAAGCTGCATGATTTCAGCAAAGCCGGCGTATGCTGCAGTTTAATACTGGAAGTGCAGTTTAATAGTAAAGTAATGTTCTTATTTGTGATCAAGGTTACGCAGAATGAACCTGTCATTATAAATAGGATGCTCATTATTAAGTTACTGGTTAAAAACATGAGTCCAGGAGTTAAGCATACGCTTTAATACAACAGGTGCACTATCAAATATAATGAGCTGATTTCATGACTCAGATAAGAAAGCTCTTCTTCTTCCTTATTCAATTATTCTTCCTTTAGTCAGAATTAGTGGGTTTCTTTGTTTGTTTTGCTTTTTTACCAAGAAATTAGAATCACTTACTCAGGAAAGTACCACACTGAAGCACCACCATCTTTCACTGAAAGCAGTTTTAATGTGGACACGGAGGTAGTCTCAAATAAATACCATTGCAAATTCTTTTCCCATTACTACTTTTATAAAAATGGCTCAATAGATCTGTGACTCTGTATCCAGGTACATTCAGGGAAGGAATTTCAAGTGATTGCAGAAACAAGCTTGTAGCAGTGGCACTTTAGGATGATGGTTTAGTTTAAAGAGCTCTTCCTTGCAGATCTCTTTGGAAACAGAAGTAAAAAGAGCTGTTTAGTACTGTACAACCTTTTAGATAGGCCTTTAAATGGAATGTTAACTCAAAAAATAAAAAAAGGAAGTTTATACATAAATTCACATTTAATGCTTTTTAGACAGACGGGTGACCTCCTCTTGAATTCTGTGATTAGCGGCAATGAGCAAAATCCGTCATGGAAAGAAAATACTGGCTGCCTTGCCAAGGCAGATGTCTAACTCCAGTGACTGCAGGTGACAGAAGGTTTCAGGCAGATGTTTTAATGTCACCCTATGTTACCTTGACCTGTTACAGTAAACGTGTGAAAAAGACAAAGCCTCATGATAAGGAGCAGCCCTTCTCTTACGCAGAAGATAAATACAAACGTAGCCATACACACATATAAACTTTTCATTCTTAGGCACTTTCACGTTAATTGCAAACATCGTTGAAACAGCAACTCCTTTATTTACTTTGCTTTGTGCTTTACAGTGTAGAGATTTCTCAAACATTTCCTGTAAGATCCTAACAACTTCGTGTTTGCAGTTCTTTTAAAATTTTAATAGGGAGGGGAAAGATATCCACATAGAGATGCCAGTGGAGATAATGTAAATCTTTGAGATTTGACTGACTTATAAACAAGTAAAAACAAACATTTCTTGTCTGTGGCACAAAACAGCTCACTTGAAACAATGAAAAATTCTCCTCTAATAGTAGCAATAACATTTATTATTATTATTTTATTGAAGAAAAAGGGAGAGTAGAACCATGCTACATTTGGAGGGAAAAGGGACGAAATATTTATCCTGCAAGCTAATTTTAATTAAACAGTGACTGTTAAAGAATGTCATGATGATCTCACGTAGTGCTGTTCAGCACATCATGAATACATGAAATGGTAAAAATACGGTATCAATCATCTCTGATGCTACGTCCACATTAAGAACTTCTTACCTAATTATTAGAATTATTAAACTAATCATTAGTATTTTAGTCTTGAAATCAGTTAAACAGCTTTGTATATGCTAATATATATATATATACACACACACATACATACACACCACAACTACATATCTTGCTATGCTCATCTATATACCTAGTTGTGCCCATCTTCAGACCAAGCAAATTATTCCGGTCCTTTGGAGAGCAGGAGTACTTTGCAGGTACGATCTAACCAGTTGGACATTAGCAGATACCCTGCTAAACGCTGGATTATTGTTAGCAGTATCCATCCTTAACCAGGCACAAACTGTCCTCTTCACCAGACCTGAATCCTCCCAAAAACCTGAGCGCTGACTTGTCCACTCCTGAGTCACCAGCTCTCTTCTTTAAGCCAGTGACATCTACGCCCGTGCAGCTCTCATTCCAAGCTTATCTGCCTACCCACGCAGTCTGAACCCGTCCACCCTTCCTATTTTCACCTTTGCTCATTTTTTGTTCTCTCTCCACACCCCAGTCACCATCCCCACATTCCAAATATCTCCGAATTCCCATCCAGGTTTGTTATTTGTTGACCTGGGCTGTATCTAAAAGCTCGGTCTGCTCCTGTTCTTCTAACCAAGCTTCTCCTTAACACCTGCTGTCCCCTCATGCAGGTCCACAGCCCTTCCAGCCAATTCCTTTTACTGGCCGCTGCCTTGACTCTCACCCCTACACACACACACACATATATATATATATGCGCCTGCATGCACATATATAAATCTTTGTGCATATGTACATATGGATGGACAGATGTTTCTGTTCTGCCCTTGCTTTTCTTTCTCTCTTCCTAGATTTTAGCACTCATGTAGCCCCAATTTTCATCTAACTCCCCTCTAACTTTGAAACGCCTCCCAGTTTGCCATGCCTTTCAGTCCCAATACCAAAAACCCCATCCAAGTACTCAGCTTCTTGCTCCACTCACTCTCCACATCATGCATCTCACACCATTATAGCTTCACAGTACAACAGCTCAGAGAGGTGGAGGGCTGCATACTTAAAAGCATGGGACGGCTAAGCTCCCAGTTTTGGATTCATCTGCCTGACTCCAGCCCAACGCAGGGGAGCTCAGATCAGTACTGACATTTAAACTGAAATCTCAATTTCTCAATTAAACTCAGAGAAGTCTCCATTGTACACATTAGATGGGCGTTTGTTTGTTTTTCTGCAGCCTGTAAATTGACTATACTTGCAAGCAGGTTTCTTGACACATCCATTACCCTCCTAAAAATCCCAAGTTCCTGCTTCAAAGCCTGGTGTCTTCAGCACTGTCCCACAGAACATCTGCTAAGACGGCTGAACCATCTCAGCTGCTTTGACTGGAGGTTCCCTCTAAACTTTCAGGCTGAGACACATTCCCATACTGGAAAATATCAGCCTCAAGTCAGTTTATCAAAATTATAAGCATCCGAAAGCAGAACTTTGTGACAGGCAACTGTAAAAGTAAGTTGTAATAGCAGCACTGTTTGTAAAAAGGCACAGGCAGATTGATGGATCCAGCATGAAGGATGAATTGGCAGAGACAAAGAAAATAGATAAAAACATCCATGTATATTTACTGTAGGAGAACAACTGATACCTCAGAAAAGCACTTTGTAATATTTTCTTCCCGTGTCTTCATCTCAAAATAGTTTTGCCCTCCACAATATTTTCTTTGTTCTGGAGGTCCAGAAGAGCTTTAGTTCTGTTCCTGGTCTTAAATCTTCCCTTTGAAAAGATGCAGACATTTAAGCTGCCAATGTTACAGATGGCTACCTCTCTGTGCCCTTGCTTAAAAACCTAACAAAACTCCATTTAACCAAATTGACACCTTGGTTTACCTTGTTTGAACTCAATAAGCAGTCTGAACTCTGTAATAATCTGGTGTCTGCTCAGACAGGCTCATTCTGTTCTCCTGAATCTAATCTGTGTTGGATCTGCCCACTACCAGAGAAATTCAACCGAGGGACTGTATGTAGAAGTCTAATTTACTTCACCAAATACATTTAATCAATTCCACCCTACTATTTCCCTTTTGCGCAATGTTTGATTACCTTCATGTCATCTATTACAAAGAAACCGCTGTTTTGTCTTTTGTTTGGTTGTTTTGTGGGTTTTGTTGTTGTTTTTTTACATTAAGTGGGTGATCTGACAAGGCCACTTTCATGTCTCCTATTAGATAAAGTGACATTTCAATCCAATTCTCTGACAAACTTAGATGAGGACACTCTGCAGTTTGAACACACGCACAATGACAAGGCACTTGTCTTTTCAGCCTTTCCTATCAGAACAAACACTCGGGTAAAATTGAAAACCTCCCCTTCAGGATTTATTTAAATAGAGCAATCAATACTTCATTTCACCATCCTCTAAAAGGCATGTAAGATAACAAAACCACATTTTTTAAAAAAGTCCTTTTTTCCTTCATGTTTAGGGCCAGGCTAATTGTTCATTGACAGGCTTTTTGCTCATTAACTAGACAATATTCATGTTTACAGTTCTCTAATAAGATAACATGGGATTAACTGCCAGCTTTTTAATTGCTTTTTTTCACCCCCACAGAGATTAAACCTTGTTAGAATCATATCTGTTCAGGTAAAAACAACCAAAAAGGAACATTTGGCCATTTCTTACGTATGTCTCATCCTCAGAAATCAAGATTTAGTTCCTATCCCTTTGTGATTTCAGGTTTGGTTTGCAATGCCTGATGCTAATGGTCTTTCTGCTGATTTAGAAAGTTCTTGTATCCAGTCTTCAGTTTGCACATCATGCCACAGTAGCACTGCAAACCTTAAAGAGGTTTACATAAGAAAGAAAATGGGAATTACTTACAGGGAACTTCTATTTAGTGAGTCTGTGCCTGAAGTATGAAGTAGCATGAATGTGGTACAACGTTGTAACTCACTCTACTGGGAAGATGTCTTCAAGTTAAGATCTTAAGATCAAAGATATTTTGGAAAGAAAAAAAAAATCCGAACTCCAGCATGGGATTTACTTACTTGCAATTTGATTTACAAGTTCAGCAACCAGAATGAAACAAAGGACAATAAAGTGTGGCAAATTGACTCTTCAACTCCTGTCTTCCTAGCAATGTAGTTCCAGTGAAATTCCACTTAAGTCAGCTTAGTTACACCAGTGTAAATGAGAAGAGAATTAGATTCATTGTTTCCAACAAAGAGAGGGGAGTAATTACACCGCTCTTTCTACACATACTATCATTAAGCCATCAGTACTTCCTGAGCAGACTAAGCATTGCATGCAATGGGGGTATACATACATTGCTCATGATTTACTGGTGGTAATGGATGAAAAACAGATACAGTTGATAGATAAATCGATTAATCCATTGCATTTGAATTCTGCTGACTAGCATTGCAGAATAGCTGCTGAAAAAATAGGAAATACTGATGGTGTATAATTAAGAAATTGTAAGAAAGCATATTTACTAATTATCCCCTAATGCTGCTATTTCAGTACAGTCACCTAAGGTTTTACAGCATAATGTTTAAAATGGGTCTTTCTAGTTCAGAAGGAATGACCTGCAGGTGGTCTCATAAAAGCTCCAATACAGGCAACAGGGATTACCATAATTACTTTGCTACTGTACAAGTAGTTAATGGGATTACACCCTAAGGCTATCCAATTGTTCACAGTGCCCAGTGCAAATTTTCTGAAAGAATCTGGATAAGCACAAATGCTTTAATGATATGCTTCATAATTTCATCCACTACACCACAGAAGGAGCGCTAATAAATTAGAACACCCTAAATCAAACAAATTGGCAGAACCTAACTGCTTTAGCTTTCTGTACCTCCTGTCACTGATGCAGCCAATCTTCCACCTGCCTCACTCAGACAGCTCCCTTCTTCCCCTGGTTTCCATTGCTGTAAGGTCTGAAAGATGCTTTATCATTCCTGTTGGGGTTGTACTTCGTCCTTTCTTTCTCTCTTTCCTAAATTATGAACACTTTCATTTTTGGCCGCCCCTTTTCTTTCTTTTTCATGTTATCTTTCATTGAACTAAAACAAAACAAACAAAAACCCTAATTTTTTCCACTATGCCTTATAATTACATATTCAGCCCATCCTCTCTATTTGTTTCTCTCTTCATCTGTCCATTTAAATAGCTCATCTGAGTTTTTGTACTAAAATTTGTTTTGTCATATTATCTCCATGCACTGCTTATTTGCAATCTCCTTCTCCTTGTCTTGTCCTGATGCTTCTAAAGCACATCAACTAAAAACATGTTCTTGTTTTTGGAAAATGGTTCCTTGTTCTTTAAGGGTCTCTTGCATCTCCAGCTGGCGACCAATTATTGCCCAGTCTAACACATATCCCAAGCTTCTTCCTCTCCAATTAACTTAAAAAAAAAAAAAATAAAAAATAAAAAAAATCCTAAACCCATGCACATCTCATAAACACTGTTCTAACCATGTCACCTTTTCATTATTCCCCTCTCAATTGTTATTTAATTCAAAATTTGCTACAGCCTAACTGCTAACCTTCCTGTATCTCTTCTCAACCTGAATTCTATTGTCCTCCTCACTTTGCCTCATTCCCTGCCTCCCCTGCCCCCCAAAAAAATATGTTTTAGCTTCTTTAACTTTTTGGTTTCATTATTCATTTATGCAACTGTGCCTGCTGTCCTTCAAACTCCTCCTTTACTGGTAGTTTCTTGTACACATACTTTCTGTGTTGCTTTCAGAAACAAGACCTATGCTACATTTTCAGATAGAACAGTTATCCCACACCTTGCTTATTGATTATGTGAGTTACCTGAAAAAATCCTAATAAATTTGGAAAGAGGAGCACATCTTTAAGAAGTCCTGAAAGATCCTACATCGGTTTATAAGTATGCAAAATTATTAAACAGTAAGGAGAAAGAAAAGAGTGATTCCAAGGTCAAGTAATAATAAAGCTCCTTATCTACTGTATGCAAACAGAGTCATGCAAGCTCTTATAACTAAACATACTGCAGTATAAGTCATAAGAAATGTTAATTTGTATCTTAAACCAAAAGATAAAACCTAGAGCAAAATTTGGAAAGCAGAGTGGCAAAAATACTACATAAAAATTTATTTATTACTTGTGTTATTCCTTAACCTGTATGTTTCTTAAATACTGTATCTCAATGGAAAGAAAAAAGTCCTAGCTAACAAAAGGACAGTGTTTCTAAAATCAGAGAATTCATAACAGACACAACTGTGTCCCTCCTAATTCCCAAAGGAAAAATCCACACCTGCAGTGGATTTAGTTCTAGGGCACTTGCTCTCTCCTTGCTGACTTGGATCAAATTGTTTTGGTGAAGAGAAAAAGAGCCTTGAGTTCTTCATCTCATTTTTTGTTTCTTAGGCACAGAACTGACCGGAAAGGGAAGATGTGTAATGATTCTATGTGTAACACAACAACGTGGCTTTGCAACTTCTTTCACTGCTAGAAAATGTTTTTCTTTGAAAGAACAAAAATAAAATTATGTTCCTCCAAAATGCATTTTAAATACGATTAGTGTTAAGAAAATGTTTTACCATAGTTTTCTATAAAGATGGACATTTTTATACGCATTCAATTCAAAGGTGTTCCCTGCCATTTTTAAACATATCCCTTCAGATGTTGAAATGTGTGTGTTATCTCTTACTGTAAAGTTTTCAAATTTTGAAGTAAATACATCTTTAGAACGCAATCTCCACCATGGAGGTAAATAGCTAATATTATATTCATATCCTCCAAAAAGATAAATACACTCTTCAATATAGAAATACCTTCCAAACAGTGCATCTGGGGGAAATATCTAAATAAACAATCAACAAGCAACTAGTTAATTAGCCCTGGCTTCTTCTGTCATTCCCTTGCTACAGCTGGATAGACTTTCACAATTTACATAAACAGAGTCTATTTATTAAACATCTCATCAACTTCAACAAATGATGGGTGACATCTTTAGTGAACTAGCGATTGCAGGTTCTTATTTCATACACTTAGCATGCAAATACTGGTTTTTCCATGAAATACCTTTGACTATCAGTTCCGCGTAGTTTGATACACCGACCCCTCCTTCCGTCCGAATCATGCAGCGATAGTTGCCAGCATCCCGCTTTGTGGCATTTACCACGTTGAAAAGAGCTACAAATCGGCGAACATTGAACACTTTTATGTTCTTCAAAGGCGCATCCCTTACGTAAATACCCTGGGCAAAGAAACAAAAATAAAGAACATTGTTAGTCATGTTTTCAAATATACTTAAAAACAAATCCAGGTCTCATAAGGTCCCCAAGAGGGGAGGCCAGGTAAAGGCACAAGTCTGTAGCATTACTTTTACAGATGTTTACACTGTGTGAGACTCTACTGCCTTCCCATGTGAGTTAAAACATTCATCATCGGTGGGCAGCCACTCAGCTGGAACAGCTGCTTTCAACTCTTTATAGATTAACTAATAGAAAGATTGAAGAGCAATGTAACATTTACTTGCTTGGCTTACTTTACACAAATATTTAAAGGTTGTTTTGTTTTAAAAAAAGAAGCATGAAACCCAGCATACGCCATTTCTGTCTCCTCTTCCCCTCCACATCCACTATTCAGCATGTGCATCTTGCACAGCTTGCATGGAAATTTAAGTGTATGGTTCTCATACAGCAGCACCTACACATGGGATTATCAGCAACTCAGGTGGAAGAGGCCAGGCACAGATTTACCAAGCGAATGACCGGCAAGGTTGAAGTTTTCTCCATTTCCCATTTCAACACCGTACCAGGAACTGTGAAATTTCTACCCTGGTGCAAAGTGTTGCCCTCAGTTCAACATACTGCACATATAGCATAAGAAAGTGAACAACATAAGATCTGAGGAGCACAAGGCTCCTAAATCCCATGCCCCCAGCCTGCTCCCTCATGTGATCCAGTGTGTGTCTGGAGCAGGAAAAGGGGAGGAGAGCAGACAGAAAGGTACAGAGATGACACCTTGCCATGTCCTCTGACGCAAAGATGAGGGCTGAGAGACTTGGCTTTCAAATCACCACCAGATCCTCACCAGATTTCAGATCCGCACCATAACTCATGCTCCATCTGCCCATGAAACAGGCCATGTCTACAACGAATGGCTGAAGAACCTTCAGAAAATCTAATGACCCAATTACTACATCTGATTGGAATTTTTTACAAGATCTACTTGCAACATTCATTCAAACAAGAAAGGTGCACTTTCCACACAAACTTGTGCATTTCAACAAACTGAAGACTGCAGACTACCAAAGCATGAGGAGAAACTGCGAAGAACCCCAACAAGCACCTCTCAGAAGATGTTTGCAAGGGTCCCGTGCTATCTAGCTTCCATAAACCATCAACACAGCTGGTGATGTCTGTTGTTGTGTTGTTTGTTGTTTTTTTTTGGTTGTTTTGGTTTCTCCTCCCCCTGGAATTTATAGGTTATTACGCAGAATTTAAGATCTATACAGGAAATGGTGACTTCAATTCGTTGTGGCCTTCACTTGTCACCATACTGAAAGTAACCTTAAAGTACCAGTTCTAAACAGAGAGCTACAAATAACAGCCGCATCAAGTTAAACTTGTCCATAATCACAAAACCAAGTCAAAGTTAATCATGCTATTAATGCCAAAGAAGCAGCATAAGTAACAGTAAATACTGATTTTCACTCTCTTAATAACACAGTATGGTAGTGCTATTTCCTCTTAAAAATAAATGTGGGTGATGCATAGCTTATTTAAAAGAGGAAAAAGTTTGCAGGATGCCCAAAGAATGCACTATCACATCTTAAAAATTACTGTCTGAAATTATTACTTGGGAATTACTCCAGATAATTGCCAACTCCTCAGAATTCGCAGAACTTCGGGCTGCAGCTCCACTGACTTCTCAAACTGACTGAAAACATGACTTGCAAAGAAGCCTTCCCAACTACTATTGCAAAACTACTATTTTTACTGGTCTCGCTACTGCATTATCATTCCAGCAAGGATGAAAGGAGATAGCAGGAAGCAAGCAGAGCAGGTTAATTGTGATTTGGGAGAATGAACATTATCTAAAGGCAACTTTTTTTTCCCTAAAAAGAATGACCAATTAGTCCTAACTATAAGAGCTGCTGAGCAGTCACAGTTTGCCTTTAAAGTGTATTTCTGCAGTTTTCAGGCTTTAAGGACTCTGTGCACAGCCAAATCCTGTGCTTACGTTACATCCACCCACGCCAGCTCCTTCCTTTTTTCTAGTTACAACATCAGGAAGCTCTACGTGGGCTATTTCATCTTGCCAAGAAATCGTTAGGTTTTTCTCCAAGGAACAACATACCACCACACCCTGGCTAATTCGAGCACCGTAACCAGCTCAGTGTGTTCCAAGCGTGCACAAGAAGCTCTCTGCTCTCCAGCTGTGCTGTACGCCTGCCCTTCACTGCAGGGCTTGAAGCTCTGGCACAGGCTGCCCAGAGAAGCTGTGGATGCCCCATCCCTGGAGGTGTTTAAGGCCAGGCTGGATGGGGCTTTGAGAAATATGGTCTGGTGGGAGGTGTCCCTGCCCATGGCAGGGAGGTTGGAACCAGGTGGCCTTTAAGGTCCCTTACAACCCAAACTGTCCTACGGTTCTCATGAGTTACAACACAACCGAAGAACCATTCTAGGAGTTCTTCCTTGCTGTCCTTCTATCGATCAAAGCTACAGGATGCTGTTAAAGGGAGGAAGGGGAGGCAAAAGGAAAGGACTAGGCAACACCATGAGGCAGTATAGTTTCTGCCTTAATCTGCAAAAGCCAAGCACGTGAAGAGAGGAGACCAAGGAAAAGTGCAATGCATTCACACTCCCTTCTGGCCTGCTGTTCTGATACAGGAAAACTTAGTTTGATCAAATAATCAACTATACGGCTATGCAACACACACTACCTGTTCACATGTCAATAATTTTGACTGAAGAAGAGGGAAGCCTTATCACGTTTCATAGAGACACATCCTTTTACTCAAATAACAAGTGCCATGAGCCTTAAAGAGAACTCGACTTAGCTCTACAGAGGATTCAGTGTTTCTTCACCCCCCACTGAAATCCAGATGTGAAACAAATCATTGTTGGTGCCTTCAAAAATCATGAAGGAGCTCCAGAATAAAAAGCCTTTATTACTATTATTATAGCACACCTGTAAAGTATATGTGAGATATTATTATTAACACATATTATCTTGACTGACTTCTCTTAAACATTACGAACTCACAGAGGCAAAGTGCAGTGTCTCTAATTATACCTTAGAACTCAAACAGTCCTGAAGAAATCACTAGCATGACATTTCCTAGTGGAACTCAAAGGGATTTTTTTTTTTTTCTCTAGTCTCTTTGGAAAAAAAAAATATTTTCAACGAAAATGTGTTTGGATTAGGCAGAGACTAAGAAACATCATTCATTTACTTTTCACAAGGAAATGTACTGCTCAAGAGAGCAAGGCTTCCCTCTCTTCAGGGATGACAGCAAACAAGTAGAAGATCCACCTAATTGATTTAAGCCCAAGCATAGAAGAACGATAATAAAAGTGATGAAGAAGAGTTCAATTCACAGTCACTGGAGGAGAGCTTAAAAAAAATAAAAATAAGAAAGGGTTAAAAAACAGAACAAGGCGAAGAACCCATCCAAACCTACAAAGCCCACCTCAACACTTATTTCATCAATTGCCAAATAGCTAAAGATGATGTTTAGTCTGAAAAAATGCTATTTACCATTTCATATATGAGTACAGAGAGGTTTTTGTTTTTAACTGTACCCACATGGCCAGCTTCTCTCTTTTGTTTGGGATTCACATTTCTTCTCTCTTTCACTCACTGCATACTGTCTTTAGGAAGCTGCAGAGGTATGGCAGTGGTCACTTAAATGGGACCACTTGGTGGAATTTACAGGAGTATCACAGAACAGCTCAGGTTGGAAGGGACATAAAAGACCACCTTGTTCCAACCTCCCTGCCATGGGCAGGGATACCACTCAATAGACCAGGTTGCTCAAAGCCCCATCCAACACCTCCAGGGATGGGGCATCCACAGCTTCTCTGGGCAACCTGTGCCAGTGCCTCACCACCATCTGAATGAAAAATCTCTTCCCAACCTCTTATCTAAATCTCCCTTCTTTTAGTTTAAAATCCTTCCCCCTTGTCCCGTCACTATATGACTGAGCAAGTTCTCCATCTTTTTTATAAGCCCTCTTTAAGTGTATTGAAAGGCCTCAATGAGGTCTCCCTGGTCTCTCAGCCTTTCTTCATAGGAGAGATGCTCCAGCCCTCTGAGCATCATGGCCCTCCTCTGGACCCGCTCTAACAGCCCCACATCCCTCTTGTGCTGGGGACCCCAGACCTGGATGCAGCACTCCAGGTGGGGCCTCACAAGGGCAGAGCAGAGGGGCACAATCACCTCCCTCCCCTGCTGGCCACCCCTCTGGGGATGTAGCCCAGGACACAGTTGGCCTTCTGGGCTGCAAGCACACACTGCTGGCTCATGTGGAGCTTTTTGCCTGCCAAAATCCTCAAATCCTTCTCTGCAGGGCTGCCCACAGTGAGTTCTTCTCACAGTCTGTGCTCATATCTGGGATTGTCCCAGCCCAGGTGCAGCACCTTGCTCTTGGCCTCGTTGAATCTCATTAGGTTCACATGGGCCCAATTCTCCAGCCTGTCCAGGTCCCTGTGGATGGCAGCCCTTCCTCCTCTTGCATGAACTGCACCACTCAGCTTGGTGTCACTGCAAACTTACTGAGGGTGCGCTCGATCCGACTGTCTGTGTCATGGATAAAGACATTAAACAGCGCCAGTTCTAGGACAGACCCCTGATGGACACCACTTGTCACCAGCCTCTGCTAGGACATGTTACCATTGACCATCACTCTCTGGGTGCAGCCTGCAGCCAACTCCTTATCCACTGAATGCTCCACCCTTCAAATCCATCTCTCTCCATTTTGAGAGTACATCAGTGCTTGTGTACATGAGTACATCAACAAGATTCCCCTTTCCACAATTTATGGGTCCATTTAAGTGTATTCTATGATAAACAACAAGCTCTCCACGGCAGAACTGTGAGTAGCTATTTTACTTAGAAGAGCTAGAAATATATTTATATCGAACGAGCATTCCTTTATTGAATCTATCAGCAGATCCCTCTACAACTTTTTTACAAAGTATTATTTTTAGCAGCATCAACACAAATAAGATTCTTAAAGCTCACTAACACGAAATTCTGAAGTCCCATAAATAAAAGAGATCACTTACAACCTATTGCTTTACTAATTACAGTAATTAAAAACTTCATCTCAGCTCTTTTAAGATAGATGCTGAAATTTACCAATAGGTCTTGCAAACTAACAGTCTTTACGTGGACGTCTTCACAAATACATCATGTCTTATTGAAAATTAAACAAAAAGTGACAGGTCTGTAATTTTCTAATCCTGCTGCAGAAAATGGTATAAAATTCACGATTTACAACGAAACATTATGGCATTATATATTAAAACCCATTTAAAAAAGGTTGTCAGAGCATCTTTACAGGATCCTCCCAGTTTGTTATTGTTGTTTTTAAATCTAGTTCGGCAAGATAAATACATTTCTTTTTACCTCGCTTGGTAGCTCTGCTTTGCCATGTGAAAGATTGAGGCTTTACTACAGATTAAGCCTGCTAGCTCTTTCTGCCACTGGGACTTGGAGAACCGTGTGAACAGGACACTTCATTCTTTGGAAAGAGGAATCTGCCTTAATCGTTTAATGCTAGACCTGCCTGCAGTACAAAGGCTACGTCCCCAAGGCGTGGAGCTATGCAGCTTTCTTAGTGCCGAAGAATTTTGACCACAAAAAGATTGCAAGGTGCTGAGTGAAAACAACATATTCTGCTGTCTGCTGAGAAACCCCCATGTTTTCAAATGCTCAGAGAACACTTTCAAAAAACAAACAAACAAACAAGCAAACAAACAAACAAAAAAAAAACAAACACCACCACCAACAAAACAACAAAAAAACATTCAGGAAAGCTATTTAAGCAAAATAATGAATATATTTAACTGGTAAGTCACCAGCAAGAATACATTTTCTATAAAGCAACATGTTATTTAATATATATGGGTATAAAAAATATATATCTTAATTTAACACCTCAGGATATACACAGCTTGAAAATCCATACCCCTAGTACCACCATATTAAATGCATGCAGCTTAAAGCAGAGACAGCTTAAAGCACCTTAAATATTCACATTATTTTTTCCATCTTAGCCAAGCTAGAATGAAAAGAAATAGGTTGATGGTTATTTAAATTAGACTCACAGTCCCTTTTAGGCAATGAATTAACTCTAAGTCTCCTAAATGAACAGCAATTTAGAAGCAACAAGATATATATTAAACCTTTCAGAAATAGTTTTAACAGAAATGCAGCAGTAATTCAAAGGGGCTGAAGTTCTGGGATGTTATATCCCGCACTACCTCTGAATTACTCATTCTCTAGGCATGTTTCAGCAATTTTGCCAGAAGAGACTTAAAAGGAAACACCGGTCAGTCACCCCCTATCCATACAGGTAGATTAAGCAGCTTTTCATACATTTATTAAAAGAAAGGGTTTGCATTATCTCACTTTCAGTGATGCACATTTATAAAATCCTGATTAGAGTCGCACCGGTGGGATCTCACATAACATCAGCAGTGCCAGAAGTAATTTTGTTTAAAATATGTATGAAATCTAAATCAAACAGCAATTAATACCTCAACAAAATTGCTTCACAGAGTTGATATTTTTCATTCTAATAATTTAGATAGCTGGCTCTACCTCTGAATTTCCAGAATTGCTTTCATAACCAAGACAACTGCTTGTCACTGTAGATTAGAACCACCACAGATCCTGTGATTATCCTGCATTTATTCCATCTGTGTAAGTTAACAAGTGTACTTCATTCAAGTAATGAGGCCATGCTGGAAAAAAAAGATTATTATTGTCCTGTTTGGAATTACTCTACTATGAGCTAGAATTGCACTCTGCATGTAACTAATGGGCATTCAGGCAAAATGTTATTATTTTACTGTTCAGGAAAGATTTCCTGTTTCAATATTTTAATGTTTGCTGACTGATCCTTTGCTTCAAATGATATAGCTCTCCATAAATCTCAATTTCTTATGTCTAAATCTAAATGCTTCTTGGAGCTGCCAGGTAATATTGTAAAATACACAAGTTGCAGACCAAGTAGTCACAGTATCAAATATTAAGCAATGATATCTATTTGAAGATACAATTAAACATGCAGAAAGTAAAAAAAAAAAAAAAAAAAAAAAAAAAGACATTATTGCATTTTCTGGAGCCACTAAACTGAGTGTAATTTAACAAAAGCAGTTACTCAGTACTTACATACTGAAATTGTTTTGTATCTTTGTGACAGGAGCAAAACTACATAGGGATTTTCAAAGAAAAAAGACACAAAATCATTTATTTTTTTATATGAAGTTCCAGATTGAGAAGTGTTAACCTTCTCTAACAGTTTTTCAGTGCTCACAAATATGTAAAAATCCCAAACTTTCTTTAATAGCACACAACAGAATACAAAACCACTTGTATGGAATTATGTTCTCAGAAACATCTGGAGAAAACAGAGCACGAGGAAATCTCTCTCTAAAGGAAAGGTTTATATTTCATAGAGAAATTATGGCAATAATCCATGTATCTGCTAAGCATTTTGCTGAACCCACAGACCTATTTATAACGTCATTTAATCTCACTCCATACCTTAATTCTTTGAAACACAGAACACTAAGCACTTCTCATCATAATTTTATTTGTATTAAATTTTCCAAGAGTTAGGATGAGCACCTTGCTGAAGAATGAAGGGGATATGTAAATGATTTTAAATACTCTGGCTTTGAGTTCTGCAGATGCCAGGTGTATGAAAGGTGCAGAGTAATTAGGAGAAAATGATAAAGAAAAGATCATTAGAATAGTTTTCATTCAAATGTACAATGGAAAGTGATGCGGGCATTTGTTTGCCTTTTCTATCCAAGCGCATAACAGGACAGGTGAAAAACGTTGTGCTCGTGCCCATTGCCAGGTACATGAAAAAAAGTCCAATGTGCAAGTTCTGGGGACAACCTGTGGTCTTAATCTTAAAAACTTAAAGTTTTAAATGAGCAGAGTAGCAGACAAAACCAAACAATGAGTCCTACAGAGTAGTAGCCAAGAAATAAACACACACACAAATATCATGATGAGAAATTGCCCCGTTCAGGCTGGGACAGCTGCCTCTTGAACTGACTGGTCGGAGTGGGAGGAACGAATGGCGAGAAGAAACACACACCAATGGTTGAAAAAAGGCTGAAGTAAACCACTACACAACGTAATTTGCAAAAAAAGGCCGTTGTAGCAGTAATAATCAGTAATAAGCAGCATACATGTCGGTTCATGTAGCAGGGAAGCTAAGTGGAGGGGTCCAGCTGGAGGTGTTTCAGCCCTAATTACTGAGTCGGTCACATAGTTGGGCAACTCCCACCCCCAGCCCAGGCCTCCCCCAGTGCTCTGTATCCTTCCTATCATCTTCCCTTTGGGTTTAATTTAATTTAGCCTTTACTTCAGTTCTCTTTGCCTCAAACAGCTTAAACAGCCCTTGGTCTTAAAAAAGAAGCCTCCATTCAACTCCAATTTGAACACTATGCCTCCCAGCAGCAAGTTTGTACATTTTAACTAGAGTACTCATTGTAAAGGTCACTGTTTCTTTCTCCCAAAGGTCCGAGAGCAGAGCACGGAAAGCTTATTGAATTTACTTCATCAATTGCCTAACTTGTACGTGTCCCGAAGTGATTCTGCTGCTGCTGCTGAGCTGTGCTCCATATCAAGGCAGCCTTCAGGGCCCAGAAACAGGCATACCTAACGTGCTGCTGAAACGCAAGCTGAATTCAACCACCCCCTGGTGGCACAGGTCAACTGCTTCATTATCTCAAGCCTGCCAATCACCATTTGCTATATTATTTAACACTCCAGAATAACTGGGAGATTAACACATCACACCCAGGCTCTTGAAAAAAAAAATAAAAGAACAATACTTCGGTCACTTCATTTTCAAATTCAGACGAGAACAGCAACAAGGGCAGGCTGCTGAAGGTGATCCCAGAACAACTTTCCTTACGGGTCACTTCATTGAATGAAAACGTGTCAGGGGGTGGATTGGGATGGAGGAGAGGGACAGATTTAATTCACTGCTTGTGCATCCCCTACAACTTGCATATGTCCATACAGGTCTCCAGGTATGCAAATCTTCTGCATGTTAATGTATATATTTATTAATTTAAGTAGTTTATTTATTAATAACTGCCAGGTTTTGAGTACTTGGACAGTTCTAAAACAGGGAAAAAGGAAGAAGAAGAAGGAACAACTACCTGTTAACAGAAGCTTTCTGTCTGAAGTCCAAGTTTCATATGATCCTTATTAACTTAAAATAATTATAGCTCCCTTAGGTGGCACTTCTGACTCTTTATAGATATAAGGTGCAATGAAACATCTTCAGCAAGTGAGGAAGAGCAAAATCTGATAATTTTGCAGATTACTTGAAAACAAACTTTGTCAAGCTGTTTTCAACTCCCTTAAGGTTTTGCTCTGTTGTCCATCACCAAGACCCTGGTGGATTCCATACGGTTTCCAGTTTATCTCCAAAAGCAAAACTTCTACAGCCATAATTCTTTCCAATTTACCTTTCTGCAAAGATATATTTTCGTCACAGGAGATTACCAAGCAGAGGATTAAGCGTATGAAGAATATTGTTGTGATAAAATGTTTTTCTTCAAGACAAAAAAATTAATACCTATATTACAAGTTTTCAGTCTCTACGTTCTCTACATAAGCAGCAACAGTTGCTAACCTAGTCAAAACCAAAATACGTATTTTAGTGTCAGAAGCATCATCTTGGCAGAGCAACATCTACCTCTTCCAAAATAGGTGATGAAGGAAATCGCTGAAGAACACCACCCAATGTTACTCCTTGCAATCCAATGGATGACTGGCACTACAGAGCTAAGCAGCTCTCTTCCCTCAATTTACAGTACTCTTTGTTGTACTGGATCAAATATTAGTTAGTTTTCTTGAATAAATATAATCAAAGTGGATCATGTGCACAGACCAAAAGTTTTTAGCTTCTGTTTTGTATCAGTGTCAGTGAGCTCTGTGTTGTTCCGTGGTCTAAAACCTCTCTGAATTATCAATATTTTGACTGATGCCACAATGTAAAACTTTATAGTGGCTTCTGTCAGGTATTTTCACTGAAAATCAAATATTTTAGGTAACATTTTAAGCTTCCAAAATGCGATCTGCATCCTTATCACTTAGGAATAGTGGAACTGGTTTCTGAGGTTTAGGAGTGAACTTTATTCTTCCATTTACCTATGCATTTATTTAATATTAATAACAAACATGCTGACATTTCTTCATTGTTACCAGCACTTGGCTCTTCTGCCTGGTAGGGTATTCTGGGTAGACTAAGGCTTACCCTGTACAACAACTTTGCTACCCAGACTTCTAGAATGCTTTGGAGCAGAAGAAATGTAAGATTTATTTTTATCTCCACTATTACAGTCTCATACAAGTAGTGTAAGGCTAGCATGTAGATTCACAGAAGCTTCTGCACCATCAAGCTTCTTAGTTTTCCAGCTGTGTATGTCATTGGTCACAGTAGCTCTGTGAACCACCATTCTGCTAAATGGGGAGTGGGTAGAAATAAGATGTCAGTCTAACATTCATTGGTATTTGTAGCAGGGCACTGACTTAGCAAGTTGGCCTCTACTCTTCTGTTTATTCAATGGCTTATTTTTCTCAGGAACATTCAGAAATCCCTTGCAATAACCAGCCTGGGCAGCACACTGCTGTGGTGGAAAAGATTTCACTACACTTGGATGTAAAAACAAGAGGGTGGCAAGTTGGCAATACTCATTTCCAGGACTCCTGACAGTACACCACTTCCCTGATTTTGAGGATTTAGTTTCAAAGCCATCTCAGCACTCAGAGAATAATGCCAATGGTAAGAGTACAAAACACTTCACGGGCCACTCAGCCTCGCTGACACTAACCTAAAAAGAAAAGGTGGGATACAAGGAGGAAAGTCACCTTTACTATACTTTCTTACCACACTCCAAAGATATTTTATAAATTCAGCTACACAGTTTACTAATAAAAACACTAGGCTCAACTGTTTCTGCTGGTCAGCTCTGAAATGCCACTGAAGTCAAAACACTTCACAGGTACATCGATATCAAAACGTTTTTCTGTTTCTTACATATCTTATCTCGGATTTATCATTAACTCTTCACGACTGTGTAACTTCTCCTTGGCTCTGGTACCACTAATAACTGAATAATCTCTGAAAAATCCAAGCATCAAAGAAAGATTCATCAAATCTACATATATGTCAGAATAAAAAGAGCAAGCCCAGGAAAAGAAGCCTGGCTGCTGTTATCACTGATGGCAGAATGCATCCCAATAGATAGAAGAGTAGAGAAAAGGATTTCTGTAAGTGTGATGAAGCCTTCAGCCCTACAGACCAGACAAAAGTGATGTAACTGTTTGCAACAAAGCTTTTCAAGTAAGCAAAGCATTTGTGAATAATCTAACAACTGATCTAACTGATCTAACAACTCCTTTATTAGAGGAACCGTTTTGGAAATTATGGTATCTGTATGGAAAAATAGATTTGATTTCTCATACAATCTAAATATATACTGTCTAAAGGCATAAAGCACGTGGTACAAGCATTTGCTCACAGTTAGAGTGGAACAATTAAATATAGATATCTTATTGCAAGTATTTGGTGTGGCATATCTAATACATAACAAAAACAAAACAACACCAAATCCTTTATTAACAGGCAATAAACTGTTTACATATGGTAGATTTGCCACTAGAGTGATAATGTTCTTGCTTTCTTGGCTGCAAATACGGTAGCACATATTCTGCATGTATAAACCACAGGTTTGAAAGGTTTCACCCTCTCCCCTTCCAGAAGCACCTATCAGCCTCCTGCTTTTGGTACATCTGGTGCTGTCACTTACCACAGACTGGAGACATCTCCTATTACAAGATCCTGTTGTTATTTTGACAAGGTTTTACTCTTAGGTCTATATTTTTCCAATAAAGAAATGTGTCTCAGAATGATATTTTAAGTAATGATTTGATTTTCAACCACTTTTAGAAGGAAGCCAGGAAAAATATTAATTCATTGAAGTGATGACCTCTTTCTTTCATCAAATGTAGCTTTCCACTGGTTGAGGAACCACTCTCTCAAGAAAGTTACCCAATTTACCTCTGAGTTACCCAATTTAAATTTTTCAGGTCATTTCCCAGAAGTACTCAGCACTTGCTGTTGCAGTAACATCAGTGGACACTGAGCAAGGAAAGTGCCATAAAAAGGCTGCAGAGGCACAACTTTTCCCAAGCATAGCCATGAAAACAATTATTTTAATTTTTAACCAGCTTTCATTTGGTAATAATTTTAATTTCAGTTACTATTGAGTATAATATTTTGTATATTTAAATATTCAATACATGCAAGTTCAAACGTCATACACCTGCAGAGAAGAAAATCTGTATACTTGTATATGTTTGGCTTGCAGTGGAAGATACCTGTTTTTAAGTAAACCCCCAATTTTCTAAACTTTATTTTTCTTTGTAAACTGCTGTTTAAATTCTTGGCTGAAAGCTGGTGCTGGAAAGCAAAATGTTTGTTCTTTCAATATGCAAGGCTGAACCATAAGAAGGTTTCTTTCAAAAAAAGAATTCTACCTTTTTTTCTCCCATAATACTTTTTTTTTTTTTTTTTTCCTTCTGCCATTTTACTAAATACTGGCTCTAATACAAGTTTTTCAGAAGACAATGCCTCAGCTGTTTTCACTTGACCATTAACTGGTCTGTGTTCCACATGTTCACTTCTTTCCAAATTCTAACTTTGGCTCCCACCTATGAACACATCCTTTTTCTTTTCTGAATTGTATTTACTTTTCTTGGGACTCCCAACTTGTTTAGTGCCTAGTCCTTTTCCTTATTGTTAGTGTCAACTTCTGGAATTTGTAGTTTCAAAGAGGAATTAGTTCAAGTAAAATAAAAAGTTACAGCAATTGCTACAGTCTTTACAGTGGGAGCAAAACAGCATGGAGATGACATTTTTTCTCAATCATTCAATAGAATAGAAAGAGTCATCCCATACTGACAGTAACCTGTGAGTTGTGGTACCCCATCACCACTTCAATTGCAAAAGCTTCTGTAATACTCCAGACTTCAATGTTCCACAAGGAATAAAAGTGGGATAAGCTTGAAAATAAATAAAGAATAAATAAATAAATAAAAATTTAAAATTAAAAAATTAAAAAATAGAGGTGCGAGGGGACCTATGGACTTCACTTAGGACTGTTTCACGGCCTTGGCATTATTAAGCTAAGAAACTCTGTGCCATTTGCAACAATTGCTCAGCAAATACAAGGAGACTAAGATAACCTACCAAGTTACAATTATTTATTTCTTTTAAGGAATTTATATCCCTAACAGTCCATCAGAGTGTAAAAAGTAACATATTTGCTTGCCAGAAAAACCTGTAGTACTACACTTGATGTCTACTGCTGCATACAAGCTGGGGGCTACTGTATAAAAGAAATAGAAGTACAAGAGGGAAATCCTGCCAGCACTGGAAGCAATCAGAAATGTTATTGAATGCAGTGGTTCTGTGATTTCACAGGCAATTTACCTGTACTTCAGACTAACAATGTGAATCTGGAAAAAAAATGACAGGTATTGAAAATAATTTGGGAGCAAATTATTTCACGATATTTTGGAAATGCCATGTCCAAACACATTAGGAATATGGACATGATTTATGTGGCCGAAATGCTGAAAGGCCCCTGACAGAAATGGGGGTTCCTTTTGTCGTCACACATTTGTATTTAATTATTTATTAATTTATTTATTACAGTTTTCCCTTAAGGGTTTAAAAATACAAGGAAACCACTCAACAAAGAAAAGGCTTTATATTACTAGCGGACGAAGTCGGCATATCAGAGAGATTGCACAAGCTGTTTGTAGTACCACTAAAACCTTGAATTACCTGAGTGCTAGCATAAATGTTTCTACAGAACAGTGCTCGTTTTATTCTGGCTCTAGTGTACACAAGAACCTCTTTCATTAAGATGTTCTTTAACTGAATATTGCTTCTACCGTTATCAGCCACCGAAGGACCTTTAATGTCTATTTAACCTGTTATACGACACAGAAGATACCACGTTTTCTGACAGCTGTTACAGATAGCTGCATTGTACTCGTGGTCCTGTGGCAGTGGCATGAGATGTTACAAGCAGACATACATAGAATTCGTCAGTATCACACCATGAAACCAGATGCTCTCACTGACTGAGGGAAGAGTCCAGCTCTGGGGATCTTTTACGCTGCAGTGACCTGGTATGCTAGCACACAGCTATTGGGAAGCGTATCTCTTAGCCCTGATTTGCAATATCCCACACATGGAGCTGTCTGACTGCTCTTAAAGCAGACATCTGTGGAAACTGGCAAACAAGTACAAAAACAAATCCAAGCAATCCAGGAGATCCAACTTTTAAAGTGTTCTTATACAAGAGCACACCTGGAAGCTGCACACTGTTGGACTGATTACCAGAGGGAATTGCAGTTATATGGGCAGGCTAAAAAAACATTGGACACATAGGAAGATGAAATTCCTCAAAAAATAGTTGGCAGCAGTCTGTCACTACTTTCTTATCCTTCACATGGAGAAAAAAAAAGTCTTCTTGTAATCATGTATAAGCAAAGAATCACTTAACTAATTTCAGCAAAGTTATTCTGGAATCAGTATTGCTGAAACTACACTGCCATGAAACCTATAGAAAAAACTATAGAACTGAAGCAGGATTTCCCTATTATGAATTCTAATTTCAATTTGACAAAAGAGCATTATGCAAAAGTTCAAAGGCTCTAGAAAGGTTATCACTGACAATGTAACAACCTATTATTTTCCCCATATGTGCTAAATTCTTTTCATGACTGGAAAATCATGCTTTCACAAAATCTCAGTGGCTTAGGGAAGACAGGAGTCTAATTCTCCCATTTCAACAGTATAATACTGTCTTTAAATGGCTGGAGAGTTAGAGAAATGTCAGCCTTCTATCAGCACAGGATGAAAATGCCCATACAAAGCCAAATAAAAACAAAGATTTCCATTGCATTTTGATCAGGCTCTTTCTGTGTAGACTTAACAGTTCATCGTTCATATACAGATCAATACATGTTTTTGCTTTTCAGGTGTTTTTTCTTATTTGCGTGCTAGTTTTCCTGTAACTACCCACATGTAGTTTTATATATATATATGTATATATAAATATAACTACCCAGCTTTTTAACCTGTCCCACATATTTGAATCATTTCCAAAACGCTTGATGAAATTGTGTACCAAGTGCGAGGTGAAAGGCAAGCTACACTAAAAGCCTGAAATTGTTTAAATGACAAAAACAAAAACAGAGAATTTCATCTCACAGTCCCACCTGTTACTATTGCTTCCTGTTCTCCTGTCCCTCCCCCTCCAAGTATCACAGCTCCATCTGACTGATCTCCATAGGCAGGCATCTTTATTTCCTCCTCACAGACAACATCTGAGTTCTAGCATGTTTTTCACATCCGGAAGATAGACAGATCTGGAGGGTGGTATATCCCTGAAGCTAAATCTAAATACATGCTACTGCTTGCAATGGAGAGCAGATAACTCTGGCATGATAGCAGCAAGACAGCAGTATGATTTGCATCCCGTTACTAAAAGAGATCAAGGAAGATGCATCTTTTTGATGCAAGGTTACACATACAGACAAGGAGTTGTGAGACAACCTCTAAATGAAGATCTGACACCTATCTAGAAGCTACATTAATGAATAAGTAAAAGTTACAGGCTCAACGACATTCTTTGGCTCTGTAAAGCAGAAAGTCTAATTTGACTGCCATACTGGTCTTCTCCAAACTTGAAAAGAAATAATACAATTTTAGCTGAAAATACTAGCTTAAAAAGAGGCAGAGGAGAGCTAAGGATATTATGTGATATTAGATGATTATGTGTGATATTGCAGTTAGGCAGAGAACATTAGGAGAAAGCGATGTGGTCTTCCTTGTGGAGTTAGCATTTATTCGTTTTCTCCATAGATCATGAATAAAAACCAATCATGAAGACAAAACCAATATCATTTTCTACCACAGAACACCTACAGCAGTTCACAGCAGTTCAAAGGCACTCTAAAATATAGTATTGATCAAACAGACAGCTCTACTATTTTTCATATGTTTTACAGTCCTTTCAGAGTGGAGAACTCCCTTCCCCCCCAGACCTCAGTGTATTAGGAAAGAAATAAATTACCTGTAACCAAAGTCTGTCACTTGGACTGAGTTTCCCATTGGCAGTACACTGAAAAGTAGCAAATTGTCCTGCGTTGACTTCCACACTCTGAAGACGCAAGAAATGGGGAGTTTTTGCTGTCAGAAGAAGAAAAGGTATTGAATTTACGCAACATGGAAATACTGGCTATGATTAAGACATGGAACATATTTAATGGCCCCACTTTAAAAGATTCAAATCACTGACTAGACATTATATTTTAGATTATTTTAATTTTATTCTTTTATTGTTCTATACCTGAGAATGAGCAGAATAGAAGGGTGCTATTTAATTGTTCCTGCTGTGTGAATTAGCTCAGCTCAGCATCCCTTTTGCAATAACAAACTGTATTAATACGGATGATATTGAAAACTAATTGATGTTTTGAACCAAAATCTATTAGATACTTACATTACTGACTAGACAAAACAGTAAGAAGTTGAGTGATGTTGTCAGGGAAACAGGTATTTCTTTTTAACCAGGTAGTATCTATAGAGGAGATGCTTTAAACTGTAGCATACCAAACAACTAAAATGCCATCATAACACTTCTCACCAACCACAGTGATATTCTTTAAATACAATTCTTTTTCTTTTCAAAGCCAAAATACAATGCATTCTCCATCCCAATGCTTACTTTTCATATAGAAAGAGAAAACACTCCCAGTAAAAATGAAAGCAATACAGCTGCAAATAACCTAACAAATGAAACAGATACTCAAACAAAAACAATGTCTACTGAAGGAGGAAAGGCAGCGTGTGTATTTTTGTTTTACTGGAAAGAGTCAACAACATGACACAGAAAAGATAGAAATTTGAAACAGAAAATCACCCTTGAAAAGGCATTATTGACCAGCCATTCAAATCCTACTGCAGAGAAGGAGAATTTTTGCACTGTCTATGCTAGCAGATAAGCTAGGCACGGAACATTGCTTTCAGTCATGGAAATGTTAGTACTAGCAATAAACTAAGAAACTGAACATACGCTTTCTAGCAGAGCATTGCAACTGTTTAAAGTGTTGATGACATTTTCTTAGAAGAGCTTATCACTGGGACAAATTACAGTTTTTTAGGAGCATATAAACAACCAGCTACCAGAATTCCAGAAAACAAATTATTTAATATCCGGCATAAGGCAGTATAAGAAACAGGAGATGGAATAAAATCACCCAAGTTAATATTTAACTAAAGGAGGAAATGTTTTCATAATAAGTGCTCTATTAGCAAATTTATTAGACACGGTGCTTTTCTTTTTTTTAAGCACTTCCCAATGGAATTAGGACAGACAGACTCTAGGCCAAAATCGTTCTCTTCTTTGCCTACCAGACTATTACAGTCTGACTATCCAGTAAAATTCTCCATCAAGTTCCACGTTTTTCAGGCACTTCTTCTATTTCTTTTTCTTTCCCATCTCCTTTTACCCTACTCATTTTTAATTCAGTCCTCCTGAACTCTGGAAGTATGTCTTTCCGAATTACAAGGTATGGTCTAAGTAGAAAGGGTCTTTAGTGTTTTTTTTTTTTTAAAAAAAAGCAAACACACACATTGATGTAAAACCTCCAACCAACCAATCACCACAACACATGCTTTTTGTGTCTACATGCAGGCTTGCTTACTACTTGGCCTTTGCCCATACTACCCTAACAACTCCCTAGTATGTATTTTCCCATTGCAATTTTTATTTAAAAAGTTAATCATTCCAAAAAGTGTTTTTTTTTCTGTCAATATATACAAAGAATAGTCATTATAAGTCTTGCAAAGTTTTATCTACAAGATAGCTCAATTCTAATTCTTATGCTTTTTTTTTTTTTTTTTTTTTTTAGTAGAAAATGCAACTAGTTTGATGTCTTAGTGGTTGGAAAAGATCTTGGAGGTCTTTTCCAACCTAAGTGATTCTACGATTCTAGGAAAGAACTGTTTCTTAAAGCTTCTGTATTGCATCATTGTCAAGTTAGAACTCTACAAACTATGGGTTGTAACTCGGTCTCCCCGTCAGTAAGAGCTACTTGCAGGTTTACAGAACAAATGCACAGATCAAACTTCTCAAAATCTGCATAAGAAAAATTATTATGCTGATAAAGTGATGATTTAGACTTACCCTAGCCAAACCAAAGATATAAATTCAAACTGCAAAAGCACAAATACTGCCTAACAACATGAGAGCCTGCTGTGTTTATCAGAACTAAGCGATTCAGAAATAACAGCTGCTGAGTCTGCATAACTGTCTCCATGTTTCAAGAAATGTCTCTGTCTTCTTGCCACTAACACTAAAACAATTTTTATAAGGTGCTCTAATATTAACTGATAAATCACTTTTTATTTTAAACTGCAGCTCTTACTTATAAACCACAAAGAATGCATACAGGTAAAATATATCATAAAAGGAGGGTGGACAATTACACAGAATTTGGTGCCTTTTTCACCACTTGGTTGTTTGGCAGTAAGACTACAACCTACAACTTAACGTATGACCTTAGTAAGTCTTATTTAACCGATAGCAATTATATGAAATAATTGTTTCTGTAAGTAGTCTGTTAATAGATAACTGTATTATTATATTAAAGCTTTAATTCACAAGGTTTTATACCAGTTTTAAAAGAACTTAGGATAGTTATATGTTACACACCCTTACTAAGGGGACAATGAAACATATTCGAAAAACAAGGAATTCAAAAAAATGCAGAAATTTAGCTATTATCCTGAAGTATACCTGGAAAAGTATCCTAAATCTTGTTTAGTAAAGCCACAGCCATGAGCCGTCTTAGTTTTTTTCCTGCTACGCTTTGGAAAAGTTGTCACATGAATTCAATTCAGCTCTTGCATTGCCTGTTCCCCCTCTTTAATGCCTCAGCTTATGGCTATTGAATTTTTGATGCTGACAGAAAGCTGTTTAACAAATCTTCATGATTCTTATTCTGGAGGAGTCATTAGATGACCCAGGTAGGGTCTGGGGTTCATGCCTAGTGCTCTACACAAATTATACATAGGATATGTTTTCTAAGCCAGTGAAATGTTCAAATGCTAGCAACATTACATACATACTCAGCTTATTTTTATAGGAGTGACATTGTTTTCTGACTATTTCAGTATCATTTGCTGAACATTTATTGAAGCACAGTAGCACATTTGGTTTAGAGGGATGACTTTAAAATAGCATGTAGGTACTTACTACAAGGATGTCCTAAAACTTTCACTTCATCAATGGCCACATATCCAGGGTGACCTGAAGTTACCACTTCAAAAACAACCTGAGAAGTGAAAAAGAGAATTTCAGTTAGCAGTTTTGTAAAAGAGGAAATATAAAAATACTTTGTTATGGAAAAATACACCAACTCTTTCAACATGCTGAGAACTCCTTGAAAAAGAAGCACAATCAGAAAAGCTTCAAAATGTGTTGTTGTTACTAAAAAGGGCCAGAACATAAATCACATTTTTGTGTTTATCCTGTTTTTGGAGATTTACCAGTGTGGTCATACATAGCTCATAATGAGAAATAACTACGCTCTCTTTCCCCTTATATTTGGTCTGCTAAAATAGTTACCTAAAAGTCATCTTAAGTATTAAAATTCATATTTTATTTTTAATTCTTTCACTTATGGAACACAGTCCTATTTTTATTTAATAAATGACAATTCTGCAGTATACAGAGCTTTATACAGTATCAGACATAAGCATACCTATTTTCATGAATGTATTTTCCACACTCTTAATCTTCCACCAAATGCAGTGAATTAAGTTAAGCAGATCCATATGCCACGGTTTGTTTAATGGCTATAAATAGGTCACAAAATAAATGGACTGTTCTTGTCATTTGAATTAAGCACACTCAAAAGTAAACCTCTCCAAACTTTGGCAGCCTTAGCTTTAACAGCCCGAGAATGTTTATGTGGAATAGAAGGAAACGTGCCAGTAACATTCGCAGGTACATTTCCAAAGCAATGGACACAAAGTTCATGCTCAAAGCCAGGTTGTGATTTATAATCCTTTTTTAAAAATACTTTCCTTTTGCTTGGGAAGTTAACCCTAATTTCCTCTTGTAACTAGTCTTATGACACTGAGGACTGTAAAGTTTCGAAACCACTTTTCACGTATATATTACATTTGACCTTGGAATAAATGCAGAAGGACACTGTGAACCAGAATCTTTACTGCACTTATTTCAGCAGAAGGTTATACATAATGCTAACAAGGACAACATATAGCCTCCCAATATTATATCATCGTTTCCTGCTGCTAAATAAACACTGATAGAACCCTGATCCTGATTTTAAAACAAACCTTGAGGTGAGCTGATTCTTTTATCAACTCTTGCCTCTGCTTTCTCCAGTCTTTCTTGTTGCCTCATCAGGGGACATCAGTCCTCCTCCTCTTTTCTCCTAAATATCACAAGATTCTTCCTAAACTCTGTCTGTTTCTCTTTCTTAAAGTCATCCACCACACAGTTTTTGCACAAACAAGTTCTGCACGACAGATTGTTCAGTCACAAACCCTTGCTTGTGGCCTTCTAAATGCTTGAATGCACTCTGATGGTACTCAGAAGTTGATAACTGCCAACCCAGAGGAACAGAGTGGACAAGGCTATGTATTTGACTCCTTGTGTGCAGCAGAGTATCCATAGCAAGACCATTCAAAATTTCAAAGTATCTCTTCCCTACAGAGAACACTCTTCTGGTGGAACCAGTATGAGGAGCTACCTAAGAAAGCAGAAGTAAGAGAACATACTTCTTGAAGAATAACTTCAATTTAAAGACCTGGAAGAGCCTATCAAATGAAAGTCATTACTACCCTAATCTTAGCAGCCTTGAAATAAAAATACAGAAAGATTGATGACTTGCACATAGTAACCTTGAGTTTCAATGACACCACAAGACTGAAGAAAATGGTTATGTTGTTGCCTTTGCAGGAAGGAAGAGAATACTCCATTAATTGAGGAGCTACCAAGACTACTCACAACAGCATAGGTCTGAAAGACTCTAGGGCATGAAAATTACTGCACAGTGCTGTGAACCTGCAGTTAATTCAGGGGTGTTACAACACAGCAGCGAAGAACAGGGAGTAGACAGCCAGGTCTCAGAAATAGTGGAAAAATTCCAGGGGAAATGTGCTGTCACTGAGCAAGCTCAATCCAAGGGGGGAGGCAAAGACCAGCCTACAAAAACCCAGACGGCTCGGGACAGCTGTGTAAAAATCTTTTTGTTTCTTTCTGACATTCCCTGGTTGCTTTTCGTTTCCTCTGTGGAAAAGAAAAAAAAAAAAAAAAAAAAAGGAAGAAGGAGAAGAAGAAGGTGGAGGATAAGAAAGAGGAGAAGAAGAAGTAGAACGAGAAGAAAAAACTAACTAAGCTAACTGCCTAATTTTTACTGAAACAGAACATTTGCTTGTTTGTTTTTGTTTTGTTTGGTCTCTTTTGGGAAACTCACTACAAGGAGATCTTCACAAAGCCACCTGAAAGGTCTACTATCACTGCAGATTTTTTTCAGGCTCTTCATTTTCAGATATGCTAAATTGTACAGAAGTAAAGGAGGTATTTGCACATACACACCTTTGAAGCAGTCAGCTAAATCATAAGTGTTCTGCTAAAAATATTAGTCAGATAACGGGGATTTAATAATTTTTTTACAAAGCTAATTATAAAGGTCTTTTACAAAGAATTGTCTGGCTTCCAACAAAACCAAATACCTAAGTAGAAGATCTCAAAATAATTTCTGCAATTCATAACTGGGGAGCTTAGCTACAGGTTCTCTGATAAGTTTTAAGTACTTCATTATTGCAATATAATCATGGAAAAAGCTTGTAGATCCTGAACACAAACCAGGTCCTTTGGTTCACTGGTAGAAACAACAACCTCAAAATAACTAAGTCTTATGACTTAATACTTATGACAACATTGAATGACTCAATGAGTGATCTAAAATATTCTGCTTTATCTCTAGACGACATACCAAAAATGTCATTACCACAAATAAGCCAGGCAATGTAGGAAGGAACTGCCAACTGGACATGATATTAAATTACAATTATTGTCGCAAAAGAGGGCAAGTTCCAAAGAAAAGTAATATAGCTTGAAATATTGTCAGTTTAATCAGGCTTCCATTACAGGCAATACCCAAGCTGATACCAACCTACCTGATCATAAGTTTGTGTCTTTTCTGACAGAAAATATGCTTTTTTTTAGCATATGGAAATAGACACTACAGCCAGCAGTGACATACCATAGCCAAAAAGACATCACGGACATGCCTTTTTCTTCATGTATTCAAGAATGCGACTCATACTGCAAGTAATATAATTTCCCATCTGTTCACAGGCTGTAAAATACTATCACCTTCTGTATCCGAATCCACTATTCTGTTTTATGTAAATTAATAAATTAAGATTATGGACTAAAAAAAAATCTGCTTACATGAGCATGCTCCCCTTTTACAGTGAAAAAAGTAATATGATGCTACAGATGGCATGGTTCTGGAGACCCCAGCGAGGGTACTGCATGCTGTAGGGGGGTGCTCAGGACCGGACCTAGAGGCACTCCTGGTAACTCATTTTTCCACTGAAAAGCTGTCATGGCTGTCAGGACTATTCATGGATCCAGATCAGTTTTGTTAATAATTTCCCTAGAAATAAAACCCAGCGACTTATTTCATGTCCAGATTTCTCTGACATACCACATGTAAAAAGTCACTTGTTTAGCAGAGTTTTGCCTTTATACCTCAGACACCAAACTCTGCATTTCCTCCCAGCTGCCGCAACATCTGGGGACAATACAGACTGGCCAAAATAAAGGCGACACCCCAACAGGCTGGGCAGCCCCTTTGATTCTTCAGCCTTTTTATTCCGTCATCTTATCAGGCAGGAAACAACTGGTTAAAGCACCGAATCCGTCTGTTCAGGAAAAACTGGGGCCGGGTGCTGGCCTGGGAGCTGTTTTACACCCAGGCCTGCCAAACAGGAAGCAGGGACGCGGCCTAACATGGCGCGTCCCTGCTCCACCGAAGGGCAAAATTAGCTCCTCGGTTCCTGCCGCTTCCCCCTTCTACGCAGGAACAAAGGAAAGGGGCTGCTCACCAACGTGCACGCTTACTCCTGAAAATGTGCGACTCATGATAACTCGCCCGCTCCCCAGAACAATAGGAATAAATAGCTTTTGTTAGCACACAAACATCGCTCCGTAAATTCCTGCCTTTGCTGTGGCAAAATCACAATGCTTTTAGCCGAAAGGTGGGTTGTACCTAATGTAAACACTCTCTACTTCACAGGACTTAAAATAGTGCTTTGCGAAAACAAGGAGGAAGAAGGACTGTTGGGAAAGCTCCACAATGTCAGGCTCCTTTTCTGCTCCCCAGGAACCGGGCTGAGACGTGCTGCCTTATACTCGCTGCCTGCTCTGCTTTACCCCCAGCATGCCTTTGCTTGGTTATATTGGACATATTGGTTATATTGTCTTTTGGCCTTGAGGGTTGAGCAACTTCTCTCTCCCCTTTTGGACCTGTCCTAGGACTGCCCCCTTTGTTACTGGAGCTACAGCTGCTTCTTCAAAGCCACCTCAACGGAGATTTCTGACCTGGTCCTTCACAGACCATGCACAAAGCTCTCAGAGCTTATTTAGTTGGGCTCTCAGCAGCGTTGCCACACCTACAACGTGGTTAGGCCTCACTGGTTAGGAATTTATTGTATGCCATTTGTGCCCCCATCTATCACTCCTACACAACCACCATTCAGCACTCAAAAGAGCACTTCAGCATATTAAACAACATTTAGGTGGCTGCTGCCAACCTGAGACTCCACAGAAACTTCTTAAGGGTGAACAGCACTAAAAACTGAGCTCGTAATATTAATAAGCTGGCTTATTACATCTCGCTCTTCTTGTTTTTAAATCAGTTGTGGCTGAACATTTCTCTACTGAAGGCACAGAAGTTTTCTTGGTTTAGGAACCAGGGATGGGAAAAAACTACCAGGTCCTTGTTTATATGACAAAAAAAGCATGTCTGCTTACTCTTGGACCTTTTTTTATTGCTGTGTTTTTTTTAAAATGTAGATATATGGTCTGCCCTGACTCATCTTTCTCAAAATACCTACTCAATCACACAACTCAGTGAAGAAGAGCTATTTAAGATTTGTGACCAGTAGTGGTTCAAAAGGCAATATGCATTTCAAAGTTTCTTTTGAGTTCAAAGCACAGTTCAAGAACCGTAGGCGTGCAGTTTAATGCAGCGCATGCAACACATGAGAACATGAGCATGACCTTCACTGCTCAAGAAGCTTCATTCTTTGTCCTAGCTGGTGACTGAAGTACATTGCATGAACAGAACTCCAAGTACAGCCTGTATAAAGCAGGTTCTGAAAGAAATGAAAGTTTAAGTCCAGATTTGAAAGGCAGGTCGGATCTACTGCTTATTCCCTAAACTCCCAATTTACAGGGGAAAGTGTCAAACTGGTAAAGGGTAAATCTCATCTTAGTATGAAGTGGTATACTGTAACTTGTGTCCTTACTGAAAAAGAATACAGGAATTACTCCTTACTCCATTTTCTAATTTCAGCTTCAGAGAAAATTATGTTTAAAGAAGGTGTACTAGCATATACAGTAGCGTACTCCACTGGAAGTTATTTTTAATCATTTCAGTTCCAATTCTGGATTTTAAAACTGCAGTCTTTTGTTTTATCTGTTGTTTTCTCAAGATTTGTTTCAGCTTGGTGTTGCCGTGACTGACTCCCAGCAAATTACAAAAGAAGTACTTCAAAATATAAAAAGTGATAGGGGGGTAGTGTGTAACTTGCTATGGTGCTGTGCCAAATTGCCTGCTTGCAGGGTTAGGAGCTGGAAACACAAGTCTCCCACCAAACTCAACTCTGCAGTGGCATTTCACATATTATAAGGTTCTTAGACTGGATATGCTTCAAAAATGTAAAATATATTTCAAACACTACAAATTGGTCTGAGAATCATTAAGTAACCAGAAAGAAAGAAAAAAAAAAAAAAAAGAGAGAGAGAGGGGAAAAAAAACAACTCTGAAATCAACATTTTTCTTCTCCCACTATAGGATTCAAACAAGGAAAAAAATCAGAACATTAAAGTGAACACTACCAAAAATCTCCCACCCTCTCCTCATTAGAGGAGTAACTTTTTCAGCACTAACTTTATCAAAACCCATCATTTTTAGGGCCTCTTAAACTACCGAGACTGGACCCCAAGAACCTAAAAACCATCTCACCACTTATGGACATCTACATAGCATTTAATCCCCTTTTTCTGTGTACATCTTAATTCTGTTCCAGTATGGAGGAGGTTGACAGAGAAGCCTTACTTTGTTTGCAGGCCATCTAAAATGGCATGATAAACTCTTTCCCTAAGACAAAAATAAGACTAGCTCCTTTAGAAAAATCTAAGCTACT
Source organism: Aythya marila (assembly GCF_965140915.1). Taxonomy (NCBI): domain Eukaryota; kingdom Metazoa; phylum Chordata; class Aves; order Anseriformes; family Anatidae; genus Aythya; species Aythya marila. The sequence goes on from NC_139043.1 coordinate 104,443,765, forward strand.
TTGAGACAAACAGATCAGAGACCAAGAGCCACAGCAGAAAAGAACAAGCTGTGCTGATTATCTTTGACCCTTAAAAGGTGCTTAGCAGCTTGAACCTGTGTTACTGCGACTATACTGTAATCGGGAGCTGGACTGCAGTGTAGACATACCCTAAAGTTAAAGGCAGATAGATGTTAAGCAGTAACACTTAGAAGACTATTAATTAAGGAATTAATGTATCTTCATCAGCAGAATACTTCACAATTTAAGTTTAAATATGCAGTAATTAGACTACAATTAGTGTTGCTACATGCAGGTTATCATTGTGATTTATATACATAGTACAGCTTTCATATGGGGTGAAACCTACACAAATAATTACATAGTAAAAAGAAAAGTGTACACTAAGAGAAATTAATGTCTTTGTTCAGAGACTGTACTTCTAAAGAGTCAATTCTAAATGGAAACCCAATGTGAAAGGTATTAGCAAACTTGGATAACTGGTGTTACAATGATAAAACACTACTAATTATTAAATCTTTTGAATGCTTTGCATATGTGTTAATAATATGTGGTTTAAACAAATAAATCTTTAGAAGTTGGATTAAAATTCACTCCACACTACACAATCTAATTTCTATTCAGCTACCATTAGTGGGAGTTATTTTGCCTATGTTCTTCATGAATCAACAGCAAAACAGACTAACACCATTGTGTTTTTAAGCATCCCAGCTTGCATAAATATTACAACTCTGGAATGTTATCGTGCCATTTGTCTCTAGTACATTTTGGTTTCATTTGCAGCTAGACACCTTGTAGGTGTCCTATTAATGGACTGGAACTATAGAGTATTCACAAATATGCAGATGCCTATGTGAATATGCAATTTAAAACACAACAAAACAAAACAGACAACAACATTGTTTTCTCTCTTCATCTACTAAAGCAGAGCCTTTTCCTGAACACTACTTCTAGGAAACTACCAGCCTTCATATATGAAAAGTTAAAAAGGATGCAAAGGATGCTATCTTTTCTTAAATAATCTTCTCAGCAGACTGTTCTTAGTTTTGTGCAATAAGGTCAGCCAGACGCAGATAATCCTTGGGAGAAACTTTTGTAGTTTTTGGATTTTATGTGAAAAATACATGGTTTTGTGACAAAAGAGCTCCGAATTTTGGAATCAAAAGAATAAAAGCTTAGGAAACAGAACCAGTGCTAGACACATATCAGATGGGCCCTTTGCTTCCTCCCACCACACATTAAGCAATCTGAGCTCCCACCTAACTTGTACATGTTCTCACAAGGCTCACATATATCCTTTCTCCTCCTCCTGCTCTTCTCCCAGGTGATGCAGATAACTTCTCACCTCCCCCCAAAACAGACTTCATGATGAAGAAAGAGCATGGAAAAAGATAAAAGGAGTTCAGAAGAGCAAGTGCTGGATTCTGCACCTGGGATGGGGCAACCCTGGACAGATGTACAGACTGGGGGACAAGATGTTGGAGAGTGGCCCCACAAAAAGGGATCTGGAGTTCTGATCGACAGCAAGCTGAACACAAGCCAGCAGTGTGCCCTGGCAGCCAGGAAGGCCAGACACATCCTGGGGTGCATCAGGCACAGCATTGCTAGCCAGTTGAGGGAAGGGATTGTCCTGCTCTGCACTGTGCTGGTGTGGCCTCACCTCGAGTGCTGTGTGCAGTTTTGGTTGACACAAAGTAAGGACATAAAATTACTAGAGAGTGTCCAAAGGAGGGCTACAAAGATGGTGCAGAGTCTGGAGAGGAAGATGTATGAGGAGCAGCTGAGGTCCCTTGGTTTGTTCAGCCCCGAGCAGAGCAGGCTGAGGGGAGGCCTCATGGCAGCCTGCAGCTCCCTCACGAGGGGAGCGGAGGGGCAGGCGCTGAGCTCTGCTCTCTGGGGACAGTGACAGGACCCGAGGGGACGGCATGGAGCTGGGACAGGGGAGGGTCAGGCTGGGGGTTAGGGAAAGGGTCTGCACCCAGAGGGTGGTCAGGCACTGGAACAGGCTCCCCAGGGATGTGGTCATGGCACCAAGCTGCCAGAGTTCAAGAAGCTCTCAGACATCAGGTCTGGTTTTTGGGTGGCCCTGTGTGGAGCCAGGAGTTGGACTCAATGGTCCTTGTGGGTCCCTTCCAGCTTGGGATATTCTGCGATTATATGATCCTATGAGAAACAATGAGAAATTGCAGGTGTCACCGGGCGAGTGAGAAAATTGCATTAGAGATTTCTGAGAGAACAGAAGCAACCAAAATAGAGGTGACTGACCATAAGCTATGAAATTGAGAGCTTCCTCAAGAATAAATTATCTTATCTACATCAAAACCAGTGAAGCTATACTATTTTATACTAATTCCTTGGGCCTCCACAGATATTGCTATAACATAAGACATTTTGGCACATCAGCTAAATTGCAATACCTTAGCAGGTCTAATTTCAGACCATATGCAGCAAATGCAAAGAAAATGACTTACTATATTCCTCAGTGAACAAAGTACAGATTGTGCCAAAATATCTATATTTTCAGAGGTTAAGAAAGTACATGGAGTCCATTACTGACAGACTCAGGTGTCTATTACATATCAGCTAATGCATGGTAATTTATCAAACTGCAGTACCTGATCCAAGCATGTAAGGGTTCACCTACGAATAAAGGTGAACAATACAGAGTTCAGGTCTCAAGGGGGAAGTAGGTTAGTGAGGTTATCTTCCTATTTCAATGTCCAAATATCCATATTCCTCAGATATCAGTTAGATGTATCATATTGTTAGAAATCTGACACAGATTATTATTATTGTTACCAACAACAGATTTATAACTCTTTGGTCTTCCTATATTTTTTGTCAAAATTTTAATTTAGCTTAAAATTTACTAATCAAAGTATGGGCTTCTTCTCTTAAAAATCCCCTGTCCACATTATCATTTTGGTTCAGAGCTTCAGTGAGGCTTTGAAGCACATTCTTTATTTTCACTGACTGTTCACAGAGCAGTTTGGCTGCACCCAAACCAGATTCTTTTCAGAAGAAATTACATTGGAATTTCCTCTACTATCTCAGTCCAAACCCTGGTGGGGACATTATAGAATAATAGAATCATAGGTTGGAATTATCATTTAGGTTGGAAAAGATCTCTAAGACCATCTAGTCCAACCTTTAACCTAGCATTGCCAAGTCCACCATTAAACCATGTCACTAAGCTCTATATCTAACATGTTTTTTGAAGACCTCCAGGGATGGTGACTCAACTACTTCCCTGGGCAGGCTGTTCCAATCCTTCACAACCCTTTCAGTGCAAAATTCCTCATATCCAACTTAAACCTCCCGTGGCGTAACTTAACTCCATTTCCTCTTGTCTTATCACTTGATGCTTATGAGAAGAGCCCAATCCCCACGTTGCTATAGCCTCCTTCAAGGTAACTATAGGAACAATAAGGAACAATAAGGTCTCCCCTGAGCCTCCTTTTCTCCAGACTAAACAACCCCAGCTCCTTTAGCTGCTCTTCATAAGGCTTGTTCTCTAGACACTTCAGCTTTGTGTCCTTTTCTGGACATGCTCCAGCACCTTAATGTCCTTCTTGTAGTGAGGGACCCAAAACTGAACACAGTACTTGAGGTGCAGCCTCACCAGAGCAGAGTACAGAGGGATAATCACTTCCCTGACCACTCTGGTGGCCACTCTGCTTCTGATACAAGTGAGGGTGCCACTGGCCTTCTTGGCCACCTGGGCACACCGATGGCTTATTCAACTGGCTATCAACCAACACCTCCAGGCAACTTTCCAGTCACTCCTCCCCTAGCCTGTAGTATTGCATGGGGTTGTTGTGACTCAAGTGAAGTACCCAGTACTTATGATCCAGATGAAGGCATAAATGACACAGTCACGCATTCACTCAGCATCTGCAAAACATACACGCACTGTCTAACTCTCCTGAACCACCCAGAAAGCTCACAAATCCCCCCAGAAGATGCCATGTTACCAAGCACCCAGTTATATCCCATGTCAGCCACGAAATTGTCTGTGGGATGCTCTGCTCCTCTCCTATTGTCCACCGAGGCAAACAACACAGACCACTCCTCATTTCATTCAAGACAGAAAGGCTCTTTGACACCACTGGAGGACTTTCTCAACACCAGCATCAGATTCGTAATATGGGTCCCACAACCTTGCAGAAAGGTGCCCTTTCAGCTTGTGAGAAGTGAAGCTGTGGCTAAACCAAGCTTGGACTCTGTGGTCAGGATATGGCCTCATGCCCCAGAGAGGCAAGTAGTACACAGTTTCTCCCACAACGCTAAGGAGAACCTGAGCTTTGCTTTTCTGGAAAAGGTGCCAGTATCCCTCCATCCAGTCTTGGGCAGAAAGCCACATTGGGTGTGAATATGTACCCTGTCAATTCTCCCTGCACAACCCAGGAACACATTGACAGAAGCAAGAAGAAATGAAGACTCATAGATCTCTGTCACCGCTGCAGTGCACCTGCCCAGCTTGAAGCTGGTTAGCCAGCAACCAGTATGAATCATGGGCTGTAAGGACAGAAAGCAATCACACTCTTAAACAAAGGGATATGTGACTTTGTTCAGGGATCCTGAATTTTTACACAAGAATGACAAAGTTGTGGTGCAATCCTACAGGGGATCAACTCAACGGCATGCTCTTTTGGGTCTTTTTTGCACCCACTGCCAGGTATCCCATGTTCCAAGGACAAGACAGTCAATTGTGGGTGAAGTAATCACAGGGGAAAGAACTCCAGAAAGTAATTCAGCTTGTGTGTTGTTTTATTCCTTTGAGAAAAAAAAAAAAAAAGGGTTCAAAAGGAAGAGCTTCAGTTCCCTTGAGACATCTTCACAGATCAGCTGCTGCAGACAGAGAAGAAAGTTCACTATCACCCCACAGAGTATCTCCCAGTGGATGCTTGGATGCTGCCAAACTAATTCTGAAAAATATGGATGGGGCAGCAAACACCTGGTCACTCGTGACACATGGGATCAGAAGTGGGACTCTACCACATGTGATGCTGGTGGTCAGGGCATCGATGTAGGAATTAAGATGCTGGCACCCTCTGCATAACACACACACAGAAAGCACCATGGAAGGACTACATTGCACTTCCTAGGGAGGTCTGCAGCGAAATAACCCCTGTCTTTGGGATAGCTTTCCTCCAGAAAGCTTCAAAGCTTAAGTATAGTGACAAATTTTAGCCCATGGGACCAAACTAAATTCAAACCAAGCTTTCCACACTGCAAGTGAAGATGACAGGAGCCTGAACAACAACTTTGGTCTGTTCCTATTACAGCAAATCACTTGCTCACGTAGACACTATTTTCATGGGAAGGAGAAAAGCTGTTGAACTACTGTACAACAGTAAATAACTCTATAATCTTTAAACTTTCCTACAGAGAAGCAGCACTCTAAGGAAGTGGCAAGTGAAACCCTCACTAAATCTTTAGGATGTAATCACAAGCACATTCCTATGATAGTAACTGTTCTATTTACGATTAGTATTGGACAGAACAAATGGATATTGCATTCAAACTGACGACTCAAGCTGAGGATTCAGAGGACTCTGCCGGTTCTAAAGCAACAAGTATTGCTCACCTAAATCAAACTTGAAGACTCTACTGCAGTAAAATCTATCGACATTCAATTCCAGCATCCCTAATGAACTGAAAGAATGAGTGAATTTATTATAGAGAAACCAACGTGATTGACTGGAATCAATGGCAAATTTTCTGAATTGTTTCAATCTGATTATTTCATCTGCGTTCAAAGTGTGTGTGTGCATACATCTCATACACTTCCATAAATATATGTAAACATATAAACACAGCCATATTCATGTAAAAACATTTAGCATCATCTGCAAAAATATAATTGAGATAAAGATCAACAAAACACACTGAAACATATTTTGATTTAAAGTCAAAATGGTAATTAAGAGCAGGTGCCTACTATGAGGAACAAAAATTCATAAAAAGTGAAGCATACCTGATAAAAATGGGGCCAGAAAGTGCTAATTGCCAGCTCTGCTCTGTTCCAAGTGCCAGTGGTAGATGTGTTCCAGACTGGGTTACCAATAGGACCATCATTAACTTTCACATATACATTCAGAATGCCAGGGCTAGATCCACTCTTGCTTGCAACATAATAGTGGAAATCAATACAATGTGTGTCATTTTCTTTTAGATGGGGCAGCAGGAGGTGAGCTTTCTGTCCTGCAAATCTCCCAGATGTATTCACCAACATGAAAGAACCTGCAAAACAAAGTCACTGTTTCAGTTTTTTCATTATTTTAATTTCTTCTCCCTATTACAACAGCTCACAATTAAAGCATCATTAAACAAATGATCATTTTGCCTTGCTTCTGCTAATATAATAGTAATTTGTATTTAATCTCAAATTACTTTTGTGAATCTCAAGATAATTTTCCAAAGCTAGTAAATATTAGAATCCTCACTTTACATATGGAAAAAGAAAGAAAAATAAAACAACAAACCCCCCTGCAGTGATCTTCACTGCACTGAATCTACAAATGCTAGGAGAAAATCAATTGCAGGTGGAAACTATCTGAGCATTTCTCCATGCTGGGTCCCAGTGAAATCAAGGACAAATCTACGTGCATAGATGCTGGGAGGCAGTAGCTAATGGAGATGTGGCCTGAAATGTTCTCAATTCCTTAGCCACTCTCCAGCTTACCACCAGCTACTTCCTTTACAAATGAAGTGTGGACACTTAATTATCTCTTGGTCTCAAGAGGTGAGAAAAGAAGGAAGAACAGAAAATACCCAGCAAATTGTTAAGTTGTATAGAAAAAAAAAAGGGGGGGGGGGGGAGGGGGAGATGGAGGGAATATTACAGTAGGATCCTAACTTCAAAACCAGTAAAGGTATAAATAAAGGTATAAACACTTGAACGACCCTCACAAGAGCATCCAGTCAACTTACGCGCTACTTTTTAGTGCCTATTAATGCACTTCATTGAAGTGTACCTTCAAAATAATCAACTTACGCAACAGATGTGCAATTTAAAAAATCTGAATGACTATACAGTCATTTTATTAGAATAATACAAAGTGATGTTCAAGACATTCATATCACTGTGATGAAAAAAACCCAAAGCCAAAGGAAAAAATTCCACTAATGCATATACTGTGATACCATACAAGAAAATAAAATTAAACAGTTGTACTTTCAACCAAGGACTTCTCAATGCAACACAATGAAACACAGAAATAAAAAGGTATGTTAAAGCCTGCATTTTTCATAAAAGTCCAAAGAAAATGGATATGTTATAGATGCATGCTAAAAATCCGTAACTACATGCTTTTATAAAAGTACAAGCACACACATTTCTCAAGCAGTTACTAGAAAACAAATTTTTTTGTTTTTCAATTTGATGTGCAATGATACCCTGGAATTTGAATAGGATGCAAACTCTTAAGTAATTTCTGGAAATGGAATGTAAGTATCGACACCTTCAGTCCAGACTGCACCTTTATCTTAAGTAGGTTTAATTATTCAATAATACAGTTTTGCAGCTATTCTAAATTATTTATCAAGTATAACTTCTCATTAATTTTCAATCCAGACAAAATAATTGAGTTTCTAAAGTTGACGAAAACTTAAATGAAATGTGATACAAAGGAATCTGAATGTATTATTACCTAAAAGGCAATATAACATACTGGGACAATTCCTCATGCATTAGTAATGTAAGCCAAAGTCACTAACTTGCTTCTCCAATTAAAATCTCATACTGGAAACAACAGACACAAGAAGACTCCTGTCCTCAGTTTGGTGTGTGCAGAGAAGACTAACCAAGTTAGCAGTATTCAGTCTTTCCACTCCTTTCTTTAGTAGGATGGTTCCTAAGTTGTGCATGGTCTTGGGATGATCGAAGTATAAAATCTCCCTGCGCTGGAATTTTAGATCCTGTTGCTCAGTAACTAACTAGGATGCTGAAGGATGAAGAATGAATAGGCAGCCAGCTAGAATAAGAATTACTCCTGTTATATGATCAATAACACGTTTCTCCATCTTCATAACACAACAAAAGGTTTAAAATAAAAGCCACAAAAGTATATTTGGGTGTAAAGAGAAAGCAAATAAATTTTAAATTTAACCACATGGATCTTTGCTTTAAGCAGGCAGGAAATAAACCAATATTCCTTCCATCATTTAGGACATCCTCTGCCATTCAATTACTTCATTTAAACTTAAAATACAAAACCTTTGATATAGTTACAGTTTGCTATCAAGACAGCAGTAACAATGTTTATGAGTTCGTTAAAAACTAACTGGCCAGCTTTCTGTATCTTAACACTAAGAGTGCTGTGGAGAAAAGTGCATCTGTTCTTAGCCACCTTGAAATTTCAAACAAATATCTACCTGATAACTCAGCCAATTTTATACCTGCTTGATAGAAGTATCATGTTAAGAACTATTTAACTTCTATCATCCTGAATTATGTAGTACGTACTGCACAACTGAACCATGTGACAAATTATCAGGAGCTTAAGAGAGGAAATACAGTCAGCCTGTTCTGAATATATCTGTAACTCCCTTGTTGAAAATGAAAAAGTATGAAAGAACATCACCGTAAACAGTACAAATCTTACTTTCCCCTTTGTAAGAACACGGAATCTTTTAAGAGAACTAAATTAAGCTGCAGTGTATCTTTCAGATACGCTGTTTTAGTTTTTCTGCTAGGAAGTACCTGGCAAGCTCTTCCTAGCTCATGAGGCATGGAGTGGGAGACAGTGACGTAAATGCGTCCTTTCAATTGTTTCGCTGAACTACGGGCTGAATCTCAGGAAATGAGACACACAAAAGTGCCCCTAAACTCCACCAGGCAGCTCTTTTGGGACACTTTAATCCCAGTCACACAGGTCTCACCAACCAACACTTCCAGAAGCTGAGGTTTCTTTTGTTCCAGCACATCTGCAACAGCACGTTCACTCAGATTCAGTCATCAAGGTCGTTCAGCCATCTAGCATGAGTTGATTAAGTAACCTGTACTAATTGTGCTGTTTCAAACATAGCAACTTCTGCTCTAAGCCTAAACATAGCCTCTAGACAGCATGCTGGATGTGCAGCATGGGCACAAGAAGCCTCGGGTACACCCAACCTACAGCTCATGGACAAATCATGAGGAAAGCTAGCAGCTTTCTGGGGGTCTGACTAAAGCTAATCTAAAAGAAAACAAGGGTAATAAATGTCATGGAAGCCCCCAGTTGGCTCCTTAACCCTTCATTAGCCCTTGCCTGTAAAAGGTGGCCAGCTCACGAAGGAATTCTATCTGTTTTCTTCGGCAGTACTCAGATTTCCCTTCAAGGGAACTCTGATAAAGTTCGAATTTCAGAGGTAAAAATGCAATGAAATAATCAGGTGTAAGTGTGAGCAAATTCTGTAAAATCAAGGCAAAAATCACCATGTGCAACGCATTAGAATTTAGACCTTAGCTGCTACACCTACTTCTAACTATGGATCTCTGCACAAGAAAGAAAAACAAACTAATATGCATTAAAATGAAAAGGCATAATCATTACACAGAAACTATTACATGCATTTTACTTGAAACCATACAGTGTCTGCAAAGGAAAGAAAAAAGTGAATCGAATCCATTAAAATCTTTCTTACAATGTTTTTGGTGTTTTTTGGTTTTTGTTTTTTTTTTTCAGATCAACTTGTCTTCAATGTTAAGTCATGTAGAAATTTTCTCTTACAACTTTTACTATTGTCATCTGTTAAACTGATTGCTAAAATAATACTATGCCAGATGGTTATATAAATCTAAAGCATGTGGATAAACTCCATACGCAAATACCTAAACACCTGATTTTGACTGAATAAAAACAGGAGTTCTCAGCCTTGAAAGGAAAAAAACTCACGACATGCTTTCTTTGCTAGAGAGCATTAGCAGAGAGTAGATCGGTTCCCCAGCATTGCTTATTGCACATTTGGGCACCTGACAAAAAATAAACTCAGGTATTCACTGGTGTATCAACTAGCTAACAGCTACCTGTAAGGGAATGGGAACTAGAGTAAGATTTCAGTAAGAAAACACACAAAATTATAATCAACGCAGTACTCCTAAGAAGAGATAGTAAATGTGCATGCTACCATAAATATATTCCTTTTAAACTGCATTATTTCCCTAGATGTACTTTCATGTTTAAACACATGGATGATGATAGTTTCCTTAGTCAGAAAGTTTAATAGGGATTTACCTGGGTGTAGTGCTTAGCTCCATGTTTAGGCACTAAATTTAAATTAATAGTTCAAAACGATACACTGAAATAAAACCTAAGGTAGCCAATGGTCCTCAGCATCCATTAAATTCAGGCTTCTTTAATCCACGTGTATTAAAAGGCACAGAGTTGCTATGTCATCCATATTTCATCATTTTACCTAGAGGGTTTAAATCTACAAACTGGTGGATTTGCTACAGTTACTGTCGTTGTTTACAGTTCCCCACTGCACAACGTTCCAGCAGTAATTCAGCAAATATTTGGTACACTGAAATATTAATTCGAAGATACAACACCTGAGAAAGACAATGCAAACTAGAGTTGGTCCAGAGTAAACGGGCGATTGAATGTCCCAGTAATTCTCATTAACATCAGTGGAAATTTTCTGTGAGAAAAGCACGGAGGAAAATGAAAATCCTACAATGTTTATTCCAGCAGTTACCCAGCATTAAACAGTATCATGACAGATCTTATTAGGGTCTTGTACACAAGAAGATGCCCAAAAGATAGAGTGACACAAGAACAGCAAAAAAAAAAAAGATCCCAGTATGTGTTTAAAAAAAAAAAATAAAAATCTGACAACTGGAAAAGCAATATACACTTCTACAAAAATGATGGAAATGGCACAAGAGAGATTTCCCAGTCACTTCTGCAAGTTTTTACTGTGTCACATCACCTTGTTAAGAGACACTTTTTATACCTGGAATGTCAAATCCAATGAAATTGAATGCAGTATCATTTTTCATGCACGAAGAAAAAGTGACTACTGAGCAAAGAAAGTTACTTTGTTGATTTTTTCACAAATCCTATACATGGTTGAGCACAAATGATTAGTTTTCCTTCCAGACCGTAACATACAGAACCTACCCAGGAACTGTGATTTCATTGATACGATAATAAATAGAAGAAAAATAGTACTGGAGTTTGACTTATGTAAGCATCAATGTTTGATGATTTTGGCTCTCAGTATTTGAAAAATGTGCTAAATGAAGCAGAGCAGAAATTCTGATTTTAATCACAGATATTCTGTGTATTACCTTATTAACAAAACAACCTTCAGGTGCAGAAATGCTTCTCTGTAAGGCTGAAAAGTATCGAAATGCCCCGTTATCAAAAATGCTCTGATTAGGTAGTTACAAAGGGTACTTTTTATTGACTGAACAGCATTCCCTAAAGGCCAGCCAACCCTAGAGCTGTCACTCACTGCAGGTGGCTACCACCATGGTATCATTTCTACCACAGCTGCTGTGAGTGCCCTATGCTAGATATGACTGCCCAAGATGCTGGAACTGCTGTGCATTTGCAGACAAATTGCAAGTATCGAGCATACGACTTTCAGATAGAGCGGTCAACATAACTGTTCTTTTATTCATTATGCTTTGGATATATATGTATGGATCATCTTGGAAGTACTGCAGGAAGGAGAAAACCTGAATTTGATGACAGACAACCTTGCACTCTTAATTCCGAAAGCCAGTAAACAGAAGAGTTTTGCTCTTCAGTATTTTTTTCCTACAACTTACTATGTTTACAGATAAAGAAAAATATCTTTTCAGGTAACACTTGAAATTCTGGAGTTGATGCAATTTGGGAAACTTCTCAAAACATGGCTAACAACAGTACCTGAAGAACCAGGGACTTCTGCTCGGTTGTATCACTACCAGATGCCACGCCATAGATAACTCCATATAAATATCAGTGCAGCCTGCACCCTCAATGGGCAACACGTGCCAAAATGCACCAGTTGAAAGTCTTCCTTTCAGTGTCTCAACTAATATCTACCAATTCTGTTAATTAACTTACAAAACATTCATTTATCAGCTGAATTGTAAAGCCTTCTCTTGAGCATCACTTACCCACATTAAATTTTAAGTTATAATTTTAACCACTATTAATTATCATAAAAAAAAAAATCATCTCCACTTTTTAGATGTTTCTTCCACGTTTTCAACTACTCACACTTGAAAAACTCTGTTAAACCATTCCAGCATAAATCCTGCACACTATCTGAAAAGTGGATCAATCTGCTTCTACCCATAATGCCATCTTCATTTTAGCTGAACAACTAATAAGCCTTATAATTCTTTCACCAAATTCAATTTCTTCCAATTCTTCCTCATCTAATATGCATAGACACATCTTCCATTATTTTGTTCGAAATTCTTTTGATCAAATACAAACATGAAATCACATATTTCTGAGTCATGTATTTCTACAGTCACTTTTCCAATAACCAGTAATGTCTGAAAGAGCTGCTTACTGAAGAACGCTGTTTGTTTTTCCAACCCTTTTCAATATTTAATGAATTTTGCTATTTGTTCTATAGTCTTTGTTCTGTTTCCTTCATGACTCTTCTACATTTTCAAACACTATATTGATATTTTGGAGGCTTTTTTCTTATAGGACTAATATTACCTCTTTGCAACAAGCAAGCAATGTATACAAAGTCCACACACACAAACTTCAGGAGCCATTCCAGGAAATAACTGTGTATGGACGAATTCTGACAGAATTCTGTCAGAAGTTTCAGATTCAACTTCTGAACTAATCATTGCATTTTAGAAAAAAAGAGAAAGCAAAGTAAGAAGAGGCAAAGCATCGATATGTTGGAGTACACTGCATGCTAACTGACACCATCAAAAATATCCCCCGGAGCAGAGTTTACCTGCAAATAAAATCATGAAGGTTAGAGGTGAAGAACACAAAATGAAGTGAGGGAAAAGGGGATGTGATTTATCAGGGAAAATGTATCAAGAAAAAATTCACAACTCCAGGATAGACAGACCAAGACCCAGGGAGACTTTTAAAATGCAAAGTTATCCAGCAGCATCTCCCTGGGACTGAAAAAGGCCAATGCAGGCTGAGCACTCTTCAGACGGAGCAGGTAGACATATGAAACTTTCTATTACAATTAGCCAAAATTAGACAACAATGGTGATCCTTCCAAAGGAAGGGGCTGTCACAGTAGATGCCCCCCAGCCCACTTTCAAGTAAGTACACAAACAGAATAAGAACAAAGACGTTGAACGTACACATCTGAACTAGGGGAAAGCATGCATTGTAAAGCATTTCCTCCACCCTCCATGGTTGACAGAAGACTGGTGATAGTTTATGAAAAAAAAAAAAAAGAAAAAAAAAAAAAGATGCCAACATTTTTATCCTACAGCTGGATGGCTCGTATGCAGAAAAAACAAGAAAAACTCAGAGGTTTGAATGAATGTGACTTGCAGTTAAAGATCCTGTAACTATGGCACATCATAGGCTTCTCTAGCTTCAGCCTTGAGGGTTTTATTCCAGAGGAGGGCCACAAAGATGGTCAAAGGGCTGGAGCACCTCTCCTGTGAAGAAAGGCTGAGAGAGCTGGGGATGTTCAGCCTGGAGAAGAGAAAGCTCTGGGGAGACCTTACAGACCTAAATGGGGCTTACAAAAAAGATGGAGAGGGACTCTGCTCAGTGAGACAATGACAGGACAAGGGGCAATGGTTTCAAACTAAAAGAGTGGAGATTTAGATTGGAGATTAGTAAAAATTCTTCACTCAGAGGGTGGTGAGGCCCTGGCACAGGTTGCCCAGAGAAGCTGTGGATGCCCCATCCCTGGAGGTGCTCAAGGCCAGGCTGGATGGGGCTTTGGGCAGCCTGGTCTGGTGGGAGGTGTCCCTGCCCATGGCAGGGGGTTGGAACGAGGTGATCTTTGAGGTCCCTTCCAGCCCAAAGCATTCTACGATCTATGATCACTGATTTATGATAAATGAAGGCAAGTTAATACAGGGTTTGTGTAAAACCTTCTGAAGGGCAGGAAAAAGGGACATCTGAACTCCAATCCCACTCATGAAAGCAATTTGATTTTATTTTTATTTATTATTTTTTTTTAACAGGAAGCAATCCAACTTGCCTGAATATAAGGCAAACCCACTGACAAGGTAACTCTCCTTTTGTTTAGAAGTGGCAGAGGGGAACGAAGTCTCCAAGCAGCCGCACCGCTTTCCATGCCAGCCACAGTCACTCAGAAAATACTCTGGCAGCTAACTAGCCATGGTATGAAACTGTGCAGGAGTGCTGCTTGTTTGTTTGTTTTTAAGGAACTGTGCTCCAATTGGGCTTCAAAGAGAGAAATTTGGCACAGGACAACATTTTTGTTTGTTTTACTTTCTGTTACATTGCTCGTCCTACGTTTGGCCTGATGCGATACGCTCTGGTGGCTCCAGCAACAGCTTCCACAGGCAGTGAGAACTGTGCTAGAAACTGCAAAAGCCGTTAACTGATTTATAAAATCCACACACTGGATTTCTTTAAAGCTGGCCTAATGCTTCCTACCAGCTATAACATTTTTTTAAAAAACTTTTATGCTATGACTGGATCTCAGACATGCCAGAGCTTTGAGTCAGACCTGTCTGCACCTTGTCTTTAAAGTGAACACACCAAAAAATACCAAACGGGCTTTGAAGCAGCTATGTTTTATTAGAAGATAAACTCGAACAAGCTCTCTTCTGTTTGAAAACCTACATTCTTCAGGTGAAAGGGATAAAACACAGGCATTTGAAAACAAATATCTTTTCTGCCCAACTGTGTCTCTGCAGTAAGGACCCTTTCCTCCAGGCCCGCTTTTCACACTGGCAACTTTCAATAGCTCTACTTGTTCTCCCTTGGGTCAATAGAAAAATCTCCCGTCTTCATCTCTGGCCTGTCTTTATGTCTGTTCCCCATTATTCTAAGAATCCTCCACAAGTGCAAGCTCTCCAGTCAGCACATCTATTACTGCCTGCCCTGTTCTTCCCTCAACAGCTTCACCCATGGCCAGGTGCTCTCCAAGAAGAAATCCTCCCCTCCCCTTCAAAGAACTGCACCTGGCCAAAAAGCACGCAGCTACCAACCACGGACTTACCACAGCATGCAACGTGCATACAAAAAATAGCTTCAGACAATAACCTGGGACCACTACCTCTTTTGGCACACACAGAATGTCGATGTGTGTGTGAAGGTTTTCGCGTGTTCCTCCTGTTAGCAAGAAAATAGGATGGTGTTTCCTACACACACACACACACTTGCAAAGCAGGCTGCTGAGACCAAGAGACAGAAGTACAGTGCTTTTACCAGCACCAAGCACAGTCATACAAGTACACCAAATATTCCTCTGTTTACTCTGGTGAGACTCCTATCCCCTCATCCCCCCGTTTTCCCACGTCTGTTCCTCCCCAGCCCATTACAGACAGGTAACACATGCAGCAAGGGCAGCAAGTAAAATACCAAACCATGCTTTCCAATGATCCCCTTACCTATCAACTTTTATTTTATTATAATTTGGCATTCAAAGCATGAGACGGTTTATTTTGTTAGTGGAGGTAAATATCTGTTAAACTAAACATCACACACCAACAATTAATGCTGTAGCCCAGAAAGCCTCTCTTTTATAAGCACGCTCTTTCTGTTACAGCACAACAATATTAGTCTTTATTTTTGTAAACCACTCAGCCATGCAATTCAGCATTCAAGAAACAATACCCAGGAGATAAACTGACATCAGTTTTAACATGTTTCAGGTGAGCTCCCAGGGTAAACTACTTACTTGTCAGGTAAAAGCTTTGGGGAAGTAAAAATAACAGAACTATGTGTGTGTATGTGTGTGTGGGGGGAAACATGGGTTGACGATGCATGTTGACCTTATTGAAAAGGGCCATCTCCAAGAACAGGGTTAAGTGCTGGTGGTACGCTTCTCCCTCGCCAGTGACGGGCTGAAAGGTTTGTTAAACACAGAGGTTAATACAAAAAGCTTCTCAGGGCCTGAAGACCACGAGCTTTATAACTTTAATAGAAATTCGATTTTGTTTCAGCTTGAGGTTGCTGGGTTAATGTTTGGCTAATGATCATACCTACGTATACTCTCCAAAACTTTGGACTACCTCAGCAATAAGTTACTTTTCAGTTAAAAACTATCATTACACTTTCCCTGCATAATATTCCCTGGAAAAAGTACTGCCACCTGCCTGATTGCCAATTTCCCAACCACTGACAAAGGCAAATTGTCATCATAATACTGTCAGGTGTGTGAACTACTGCCAAGGTGTCGCCTATGTTAGTATCTGCAGTAACAGTGCAGGCAAATGCCATCCATCTCTTTCCTTTCCACTTTCAGAGACACCCAATGTCTGATAGTGTGTCACAGACCTGCAATACAGAAAACAAAACACTACGATCGGCTACAACACTAAATCTCCCAACTATACAGAGCCCTCTGAAATCTTGTTTGATGTATCAGTAATTTTAGGAGCATGTTAGCCTCAAGAGCCATTCTCTTACTGGAGTAATTTACTCCTGGTTTTATGAGTTTCAACTGAGATAACTCACAAGAAATCTACCTTATCTATCAAAGACTAGGGTAGGAAAAAGAAAAAAATAAAGGAATTCCACAGATATACAGTAGGCTTACAATGTAGTGTTTAACCTATTCTATTGAATCAAAGTAACCATCTTTTTCTCATTTGTTCAATACACTCATTTTGAAAGCTCGCTTAGTGCAAACCATATATAGCCTAAATTATTTTACTTCTGTGTAAAAAATACTGTCCAGCAATCCGAAGCTCGCAGATCTAAGTACAATCACAGATGCTTCCCTTGAAGACACTGTTAAATCTCTTTTTTTCTGAACTAAAACACTCATTGAAACTACAAAACACGGGTAGTGGGCTTTTTCCCCAGTTAAACTACAAATGATTTTATATGAGCATTTACCATATATTTTTCCCCAGTGAAACAGTGCAGAAAACTTAGCTAGGGCTTGGTGTAGAAAATTTTCAGCACAGCAGTGCCTGTGTTTAGGTGATGAATGACACAGCTCAGGTGCTTGACTCTTGAGACCTGGTTCCCGCAGGGAAGCACAAAGTTACACCAGCACACAGGCGATCCCCTGCCCTATGGTGGCTACAAGAAAGTTTATGCCTTGATGGATAATGTACTGCACTTTCTGAGCGATACGTTTTAGCTATTTACCTTTTATTGTCTCATAGCAATCAGTCTGCACAGTCAATCCTATATAATAACAACGTAAAAGCTTTAAAACTGCTATAATAGGATATGCAATTGGTGCTTTTAAATCTTAAAAAATAAAAATAAAAAAAAATCACCAATTCAAAATCTCCTTTTAAAATGGAATTTAACTCTGGTCAACACCAAGATCTACGTATTTGTGGGGGTATGTATTAGCTTGAAATAGAACATTAGTTGGACTTTCTCTGTAGAGGAATTAGAGATGCATTACATCTCCATTCCTGGATGTCTTTCTTTTCTTAATGCTCTGTCACAGAAGCAGCTGACAGTATTTTCTACAAATTGGTAGAAAAAGCTTCATTTCTTTCAGGTTTTCTCCTCCTAGTGATCCTGTTAAACTTAACAACGATAAAGACCAAAGTGACATAACTTAAGTGTTCAGATTTCTTTTTTCCCCAGTGATATCCGAATTCCAAAGCAAGTAAAAATTACAGGGATATTTGTTACCAAGGGTGTACATTACATGGACGGGTTACATGAAGGAGTTTCAGTACAAGACAGAAATTAAAAAAATAGTAATAATTAAGGCATGAGAATTTTATTTGGTTAAAGAATAAATTTTACTATTATTTCTACAAAATTGGAAATTTCATCTCTAAAATAAAACTCTTTTCATGAGAAACAAACAAACCAACAGAAAAGCAAACAAAAAAACCCACAACTTCTTGACATTCCAGGAAGAAAAAAAAGCTTTATCTTGGCTATTTTATTCCAGACATGTTAACCATTACAGTAGAATCTATTTTTGAAGGCTCTTATCTAGAAGAGGTTACGTCACAGGCTATGTCACAAACAATGAATATTGTGCAGGTTGCCAATTTATCTGTCCTTATTCATACAATACTTTCCTTCACTGTGGCAACAGACAGACTTTCCAAAGCCATCTGAATACTGATAAAGTGGGAATTTCACTTGTTGTTCTTTTAAAGAGACTTTTCCCAAGACCCAGGAGGAATTGCTTTTAAATTTTGTACTACTGCAGCTAATTTCTATGTCCTAGTTAGCATTAACTTGAATCCATCTTAAATATAGCAGTAAACACCCCTAAATCATTTAACCAGTATACATGATGAAATTAACACATTTATCTCGGGGAACCATATATTGGTTTTTATTTTATTTTTTCTGTATAGTCCCAGTGAGAATATTGTTTGATATCCCTTTTTCAAATTCTGGTCTGCTGGAGATTCATTAAAGATCTTTGCTTAGAGACTCAGTAAAGATATTAACCTGATTCATCACTGAAATAAGCCTTACAGTTCTCACAACTCATGATCCCAGGAACTCAATTGTCACTCAAGAGAACAACAGGGTCGATGTTCTTTTTCAAAGAAGGAAAGCATAAGACTCTAATTAACTGAAGGGCTTAACGATGTGCTTAGATACTATTCAGGAAAGCACTTAGATACTTAATTTGACTTCATTGGGATTAAAAATTGAGAAGGTACATACATAGTATTTCTGTATGATGCCTTCTGGAGTTTTAAGTTACAGCTATTGCAGGAACCTGACATTTCACATCTTCCTTAAAAAATGTTAATTGAAATATCATTGTCTTCAAGGATACAGCTTTCAGAAATACCTAAGTGGTTCAGAAATCCTGGAGCTGATTTCATGAGAACTCATTTGTCAACAAAACACAGCAGCTACAGACAGCAATTTAGGAGCTGCAAGCTGTAAAATTATATTGGCTCAAATATATACTGCACATATTAGCAGAGCATCTGAACTAACTCTTGCTCCCAGAAGCAAGTGCTAATTAATTCAGCAAAACTCAGACTCCTAAGTCCTGAAACTACTTTTTCAACAGTATTTAGGCAGTTCTCAGCAGACTTGTAGTTCCCCAATGAGCTGGAGTAAATGAACCCTGCAGAACCGTATTCAGTAAGTGAATTGTATGGTGCTTTCAGATAACTTTCATATTAAGTATGGCTAGTGGCCCATAAAAATATTGCGACTTGGTAGCAGTGCTTAAACCCAAACGGTCCAGACAACACTGGATTAAACACTTGAAAATTTTAGTCAGATTTTAATCCAAGTGCCAAATACTAAGACTATAATCGATACTTGGACATCTGAGTGATTTTCAAGCGGGAAGAGGGATAAATCATTGTTTTCAGTGCTGTGAAAGGGGAATTTGGATTTACACCTATTTTAAATCTGCTGCAGGACAAAGCAGAACAAAACAGAAACCAAACAAAAAGGTAACATTCTCTGCCCTCTTCTTCTTCCATGATATTCTCTTAAAGTTTCTAGGCTGAAACTTGGACAGAAAAGCAGTAGCCCCCAGATTTAATTATATGTTACTCAGAAGAAAGCTAGGGAACCAGAGTGCCATTTTTAGATCACCTTGTCCCTTTCTGCAGTACTTTTAGCCTAGCACCCTCACGATACAAGCTGCTTCTCTGTGCTGCCCATGGAGACGTGTCTCTCCCTTTGAGAACCGCTGTCCCCGCTTTTGCTTTTCCTTACCTTTACGAGGCTCCCCTCTTGCACCGCCTGCACCTCCTAACTCCAGCCCCAGCCCAAGAGAGCAGATCCCTGCCTGTCCCCTGCTCTGAGGCCAAATCTCAACCCCCCTGGCAGCTTTTGGGAGCCCTGGGCCATCAGATACAAGTCCTACTCTGTTCTTCCTCTCATGGCTCCCACCCACCAAGCTGGGCCTGGCGGTTGTGAGGATGAAGGAGGGCCACAGGAGAAGGGGAAGCAGCCAGGAGGAGGATGATAGAGGTGAACTCCTGCCAAAGGGAAGGAGCCCAGAGTTTGCTTTTCGTCCTGTGGGAGGACAGGTCCTGGCTCCCAGGCAGCGGGGCAATGAAAGCTGTGGGATGCCAGCCAGCATCGTGTCCGCAGGGCCCTCAGCCTACACCTCAGAGCAGGAAAGAAGGCAGCACTGCATGCGACACCCTCACTGCTGGCCCCTAACCCTTCCTTCCCCACTCCTAGGATGCTATGCACGTCTGCCCAATTTATTTATGTTTTTAAACACCTCTTTGAATTGCTCCTTTGGTTTAATGGTTGTTGAAATGTCGCTGAGCAGCACAAAGCATCCCTTACTGGCACACCACCACCAGCCCATCAGCTTGAGGCTGACCGCAGCAATGATAGCTACAGCAGGGTTTTAATACAAATACGCTTTAACATTTCTGCCTGTCACTCATCATTAACGTGTTTCACTTCAGTAGCTTTTTATTTCTGCCCCCCTAATACTAAAAGCAAATTGCTGTGTTCAGGCAGGCGGCCGTAAGCTGAGCGGTGTATCCAGGTAACCAGGAAAACAAACAGCCTAGGAAATAGTCTCGTGGCAGGTATGCCATGCCACTGACTAATGGGGCTGTATTTTTAACATTTAATTACAAAATTAGCTTCTAAACAAACTTACAGTTATTGTGCCTGACTGTAGCCTAGTTTGTCTGGCTAAAATACGATTTTAAGTCTCAATTCCATTAAATTCCTTTTCATTGTCTGCAAACATGAATCATTTTAATATAACTTCTGACCTACTACAGACCTTTTTTGTTATTTTCAAAGCCTGCTTCACATAATCAAATAAGCTATACTTCAACAGCATTTTATGAGACAAAAATCTTCAGAAATATTATGAAACATTATCATAATGAACCAGATTACATTAAAACATTAAAGGAAAATTGAAAGTGCTAAAATGAATAATTGCTAGACTCAATTATCCTTTACAATATAACAAATACTTAGTGTTTCATTTAGACTACAGCTTGGTGTCAAAAGCAGGAACACAAAACATACTGACATAAATTGATTTGTAGGCAAGCAAACAGAATCACTTGGCTTTACCAGGAGACTGTAGGATCCCTTATCCTTTCCTCTCCCATCCCAGTTGTTGCCTCCTTCTTTTGCCTGATATAGTTATTGTACCTAGGGGAGTTTACAGTTTGGTTACCAATAAGCTATTTTAACCACCTTTTATGTAGATTGATTTTTGGAGTTTACCACTGACTTCAGTGAAGGTTTGTCAGAGAATGGAAATGATAGGTTTCCTATTTAGACATCTACATTAAATAAAAAAATAAAATAAATAATAATAATAAAAAAACCTAAGCCTACATCTTTCAATCAAATCTTTTGCCAAGGAAATCATATCAGTGGCAGAACACACTCAAACTAAAAAGCTTCATTTACAGCCCAGATATTTTTCAGATATTGGTAACTATAGCAAGTACTACCTACAACTATAATACTTAGCAAAGGTAAAAATAATATAGCCCCCATTTTCCAGTGTACTTCGTGTGTATTAGACAGTACCTTGTATATATAGTAAACCCAGACTCCACGCTATATATTCAAACCAAAATGTGGATGGAATTGAAAAAAGGAATAATAAAAAGAAAAACAAACAAACAAAAACAGTACTAGATGTTTTCCCATAAATAAACTTTTTAAAGTTACTTTGGATATTGTCTGCTTTTGACATAGATGCCCAGCCTCCTTAATAGTCCTAACTCCTAAGTGTGTACTTCAGAAAAGCTGGAAAATAAACTACAAACAAAGCTACCCTTTCGAAAACACCTATTCTCTGAAACACAGGGAAAAGCCCAGATGCTTCGGAAAACTGGATTCTTTGCAAACTCTGTTGGACTAATCTGAACACAAAGTGCAGTTCTCTCTCTTCATTACACTTGTCATACTTTTCCAAGTCCTCTGCCTTGTGTTCCTTCTTATCACCTCCTGAGGAAAGCTGAGAACAGTCTACCAAAAAGCAAATGCGCACTTATGTTGGCAGATGTCAGAAATCCTTTTCACGTGTTGTACGAGTATGCATTGACAAGATCAGAGATTGGGATTTATGAGCACACTGCGAACATTTGAAATAAAATCCCTGTAAGCGTATTTCTTGAAGTGTGTGGACATTTTAAACAAATGTTTTGAAATGGCCTGCTGAGACACAGAAGTTGCCACGTGAAGCACAACAAGCAGCTATGTACAGAATGCCAGTCGTGCACAGAATTAATTATTTGTCACGCTAAAAAGCTGTGCACTTCTTCTCACTTCATTTAAAGTTTGCACTAACTTGTTTCTTAAAAAAGTCAGATGAAATTTAATCCTCTTTTTATTCTCTCGTAAATCTAGGGAGGGTTTGTTATTACTTGAAATGCACTTATTTTAAGAGAAAGAAAAGTTTCTAGTTAGGCAGCAACATCACCCATTTCATCATCCTCAGACTCGACTTTTTGTGCAGGCTGTAACTTGACAGACATCACCATAAGATGAACAATGAATAGTTAAATGTGTGTAGGCTACTCTTCGCTCATCATTCTGATAAAGCTTGTCACGGTATAGGAAGTAGAACTCACTAGGCTTTAACAGAGTGTAAGTTAATTTCCTGAAAGAATAACATAAGGGAGACTTTTATTAAATCCTAATTACTTCTACTTCATTATCACTTCAGTAGGGGGACTGGCTGATATCATTATTGTAATGGAGGTCAGTGAAAATGAACTAGTCTACTCTTACAAATATACTGCTTCCTCTCATCTTTTTATAATACTCTGTCACCTTTTCTTGTATTTCAGTAATAAAATTCAGAGAGGTCATACTGGGAAAGTGAAAAAGCAATGACTGAAAAACGTCAACGGCAGACAAGCTCTCACTGCCTGTTTAAAAAAAGGTTTCATCCAGAACTACTTCTAGCCATAGAGGCTGACAATATTGCTTAATATGAAGTAATTTAACTTCCAGCCTTGTTTGGCAGATGAGAAGAATGTGTTATGAGTCTTCCTGTTTTCTCATAATACATGGACAAAAATTATGGAATATCCTCTGACAACAGGATCTACTTCAGGATCCACCTACGGCTTTGTAACTCTAGCTCAAGCCCTAGCTCTAGCTCAAGGAATAATCGAACTCTTCTTTATAATTGTCTCTTTTTTCTTTTTTCTCAGTCATGCATTTTAAAACAAAACAAGATCAGCACCAAAAATTAACTTAAAATGATTACAATTTATAAGCCTAGTTTCACTGATTTAAAAATCTTTAAACTTGATTAGAAAAATTGCTGTCTGGAAACACCCTGAGTAAACATTTCATCTTTTGTCCATAATTACTGTTTTCCAATCCTTCAGAACAAAAAGCAAAGGGATAAACAAAGGCCTAGGAAAAAAAATCAAATCCTATAAAACCTAATTCCTTTAAAAACTCGAATATGTAAGAAGTATATAATTCCATGAACAACTTGGACTCATGAGGAAGCTTGCTTTTTGAGTACAGTCAAGTTCAGCGTGTTATTATTACTAACGTGTACTAGTATTTATTTCTGACCTACAACATCTAAGTTCTCTGAATTTGCATGCCTAATTCTTTCTTCAAATTTCTGGAGTTCTTTGTCCTGCCACACTCTGCCTGATCGTCCACCAAGGATGCAACCTCATCAATTTCTTCAGTTTCCTCCTCTGCATCTCCTTGCGTGCTTTCACTTTGATACAACATGCAACAATCAACCCCTTTCTTTACCCAGTTATATCAGTTTGAGAAGACACTCAATATATTATCAGGCTAAGTAAATTGTTGAATTTTGTTGTTTCCTCCACCTTGACTCCCAATTCCTTAATTTCAAGTAATCACAGCCCTGGCTATCAGACTTGCTAAAACTGTACCTGGGTCTTACTGTCTGGTTTGTCCTGATCTTGTGGGTACTAGGCATATTACTACGAGATACATGGAGCCTTTGAACTTAATGGGGGATGTAAAATAATTTAAACAAATAGTAACATCATATGCCTGACCTAGACACGTTATCAGGATCTTAAAGCTTGACTGCTATGGAAAGCGTCCTTACATCCATCAGTTATCTACCTACCAATTACATGTACTAAACTACATGTGAAAAGTATCCTTTAGATGAACTAATTTTAATCTTGGATTAAACAACAACAACAATATTTCATACCTTTAAAATATTATTTTTTTTCTAACTAAAAAAAAAAATGTTGAGCTAAAATTACAGCACTTCAGTTATTCTCTGTACTGTTGTTTTTACTTCATTATTTTAGTTTAAACTAAAAAGATTTTTCTTTTCTTTTCCTTTCAAAAAGTAATACATTAGTTCAGCCCAATTAAAAAAATAATAATAATTAAAAAAAAAAAAAGAAATAAAAAACTCTCAAAACACTGAGGATTTTCTGAGATGCTAGTGAAAATGTTGCCTAAGGGTTCTCAAAAGCCCAAGAAAATCATCACTAGCAGGAAATTACTTTTTAATCAAGCATAAGGAAGAAAGCAGACAGTGTTTTATTCCCTTCAACGATATGGCACATTATTAAACAGACAGAAAACATTGTTTGCACTTTAAGAGAGATGATATAGAAATAACTAACATTTTCTAATACTTAGCTTATATCTGCAGGGAGATCAAAACCCGTATTTTCCTGTATCTTATCTTTCCTTACAAATGTCTACCACAAAACATTTAGTCATTCTGCTATTATTTATTACTTTCCATCTGTCTCAGATATGAAAGGATGTAGAGGTGTCCTATTTTCCCTTTTACACTACTCAACTTCTGTTAGTAAAGTTACTGAAATGTAGACAGAAACCTGCAAATCCCACTCCCCCCACTTTTTTTTATTATGTCTGAGAATAAAGAAGAATAGATACTTAGCACTGTAATTACTAAGTAATGGCTCCGATACTTAAATAGCACAGGTAAGTAGTATTTTAGGTTTGGATGTGTCATGAAAGTTCAGAAAATATGATAATAGGGTAAAGCAAATATTCACTATTTTTAAAAATTACTTGGTATTTTAATAGAAAATCCAGAGGAAATAATTCTACCGAACAGTCTACTAAAAGCTCTGCAATTTTTTCCTGATCCTCCTGCTTTGTTTTGCCACAGATCTTCATGCAAAAAATTTGCAGCTTTTAGCCTCAAAATAGTCAAATTGATCCTAGGTAAGAAGAGATTCCCACGGCTTGCGTATCACCACCAAAGCTGCTGAAACTTAAAACTAATACCCATATACACCTGCACGGTGATTCAGTCTCTAAAACTGAAGACTTAGAAATGGAGATTCAGAGATTTCAATTGCCAAAGCAAATCCCTAGCCCTTCAAAAGTAATCTGCATAACAAAGAGAAGCAAGGCATTCTTGCTACTCCAATTATTCACGTAGAAAAATGTAAATGCTTACAAGTTGACCCGATAATAGAAATTTGTAAAAAGGTGCTATAGGCAAGTAATGTAAGATTACTAACTTTCATGCATAACCGCAAAGTAAAATGAATCGAGAGAAACCCTCAAACATGGAGCACTTGATACCATGCTCGATCTCTTGCTAAAGGCTGAAGAGGTGTACTCAGGCCTTTTGAAACAGAATTAGGACTTTTGCTGACCCTGCATTAACATAAAGAGAAGCTTTGCTTTGCCTGAATCAACCGATAAATCCAGTGAGAAAGACATCTAACATCAGAAGAAAAATCAACAGTTACCATCTTATCTGAATTGCTCCTAGTACATTTTTTTAGTGTAACTGCCCAGTGATGAGTGCAAATGTCTATTACCAAATGTTTGGATTTTACCAATAGATCTTTCATTCAGGTCATTTTTTATTTCAATGGAAGTTTGAGTTAAAGGTGGATTAGTGGTCAGCCCTAGCATTTTAGCGTAGAAGGGAGTACGTGGACACTGCTAGGAATCAGCAACCAGTGTGAGCACCTCTCAGCTTTATCACACACTCTGCCACTGACTCATTATCTCAAGTGAGTCACTTAACCTATCCAGGTCAATTAGATTGTCTGTAAATTATGCAGGATACCACAGTCTCATGGTAGTTACGAGGCATTGTTCAATTCTGTAAGAACATTTGACATTCTTGGAAAACTATGAGTGTAAATCGTATTACTATCAGCTAATGAGAGATTAGTTTATAGGAGGGCAATCTGCATACTATGTGCCATTTGTGGTTATTTTGCATGACAAATGATTCTCCCAAATAGTCCTCAGCAGTGAAAGATGCTTTTCACAATCCTTTTGATGTTTATCATATTTACAAGCTTTTAGTAGTTCTACAAAGAGGCATGAAACAAGGACAGTAATTGTCAATTCACACAGAAGAACTGAAACAAAAACATGGGATCTACAAAAATGAGATACAATGCACATCCTGTTCTGGAAAGCTAAAAAAACAACAACAACAAAAAAGTAACATTTTATACGTTATCACTGTTCTCTATTACATTTTTTGTTTCCTAAAAAGGAGAACCATACTCCCTAACACTGAGTCCAAATGCTAAGAAAGAAAGAAAGAAAGAAAGAAAGGGAGGATCTTTAAAACAGTCTGAAATAGGAAACAGACTATACTGACTGTTCCAGCTAGACATAGTTCAACATAAACTAGAATAATGTGTAAAACACTTTCAAGTGTTATTTTCTGAAATTCCCTTATTTATATATTTAAAAGGAAGCACTACACTATAAGCTATTTTGTCAATTGCATAGATGGAACTAGATCAAAA
Organism: Aythya marila; assembly: GCF_965140915.1. NCBI lineage: Eukaryota > Metazoa > Chordata > Aves > Anseriformes > Anatidae > Aythya > Aythya marila. Next base: position 104,470,532 of record NC_139043.1, read on the forward strand.
TATGCGCTCTTTATGTTTAAGTCTTGAAATGCAACACTATCTGTACTAAAATATTAAAAAGATTAAAGCTTACATGAGTATTTATCAAAGGAACGTGACTTTGGATGACTGCTCAAAACAGGGATATTAAACAGAGTGGGAGAAGAAAATATATACTGATCAACAGAAGGGAACAAAAGAAGGTAATGTTTTAAAATTTTAAAATTTGTTGGTATTAATAACCACTGGATTCAGTGGTACTTCTCACACTTGTTGGGTAACAAACGTGTTCACAGGATCATTATACTTGCTTGCTATACTTCTACTGAATATGCATAGCTCTAGCAAAAATAAATATACACAAGGGATTGTATTTCATTAGTAACCTACTTGTGAATCTTCTAGTAAAGCTGAAGCTTTAATCATGACACATCAAGATGACTATGTACCCTTACAATTTTGATGATGGTAACAACTAACATTTCTCCTCCTGAGTGTCCAATTTTAGCTGGGGGGGGGGGGGGATGCAGTCTGCTTCAGAGCATTGTCAAAACTGCTTTGGGGCATCAAATATTTTCCTGAAATGGAATATGGATATTATTTGATGCATCAACTCACAGGTGCTCATGACTTTGATTAGAATAAGGTTGTTGTTAAATTAAATTCAAATGCATTAATAGAAAAGTTCTCCATGGCAAATATTAAGCATGTATGATGAACCCTGTGCCATTTGGAAATAGCTTCTGTACTAGAGGTCAAGATTAGTCTACTCCAGTTATTCTGACTATTTACTTGTTAAGAACACAGAGATTAAAGAAAACTCGTATTTCTTAGTCAGTTTTTCTTTGTAACATAAACATCCACAGAAACTCATGTCCTACACAAGCTTTTGTGTTTCTTCTACAGTGCACAGAAGCTGGATGAGATGGCATGGTGAAGACAAGTGTGATCAGTCCACAATGACTCTGTGGAGGATTGGCATAGCAACAGTTGGCATTGCTGAATCAATGACTGGAGTTAAAAGATGCTGCTCTGGTGACAGATGTCACTGCTTGGAGCCACTGTCTTGACCTTCTTGAAGGAAATCAAAACGCTGGAGATAGCATCCAACAGTGAAGCTGACTTTGCTTTTGGATGTTGGGTCAGATGACCTCCTGAAGTCCCTGTCACCATAAATCATTCAACAAGCACTGGGTGATGGACAGCTATTAGTCATAATTTCCAATGTTATCTTGAAAAAATATGTACCAAGCAGGACCAACACTCATCCTTACAAGACAGGGATGTAACTTCAGTTTCAGGAAGGACACAGAAGAGGTGCAACTAGTTTCACTTGTCAACTTTTCCCTCTTAACTTTGTTTCAATAACACTGATTGGAATTCTGTGGATCTGAAATCATCAAATATGTTTAAATATTGCTGAAAATATTAAGAAATAAACTAGCTATTCAATTAACATTTTCCAAAATATAATCTCCCAAGCCAAGAGTAATTCAGCCACTTGGAGGTAAATATCCTACACTCTCCCACCTCCTACTTACTGTTCATGCAATGCTTTCCACTTACATGACTCAAAATGCCACCTTCCTAATGCACCTTCTTGGCTCAGCTCTCCCTTCCTCACCCAGAACACAAAGGGTATCTATCTCCCTAATGTTTCTTCCTGAGGGATTTGTAATACTGTTTTGCATGTTGGAAAGAAAAACTTTGATGATGATGGGAGCAACAGAAGTAGTAGCTAGAACATCCCTAAAAAAAGACATCTGTGTAATTGACCCTGAGATAGGTGTAGCTACGAAACAAGAGCTGAGTTAAAATATAAATTAATTAGAAATCTTGGAGAGACACCAAAAACTTCTATGCCACTTTAGCCAGTTTATGTAGGAGAGGCCTCTTCATCTTACAGTTTACAGCATGCTTTCATTTATTTGGCAAGTAATGTTAAAAACAAGCTCGGTGAAGCTGTTCGTATACTACACTGGGCAATTTATTATTATTACCTGAAGCCAGAAGTGGAAAGACTGTTTACTACACATGTAAAAGCAGTATTTAGCATTAGTGGGCAGAAAAGATATCAAGGTAACCAACTTGTGCTGAGGGAATGCACTTTTATTTATTGACTCCTAGAATACAACTTATTAGTAACATTTTTTTTCCAGGTTCATTTTTCTCCTTATTTGAATCAAAATAGGAATAAACCTAGTGTTTATGTTTGTTTTCCAGGTTTTAATTTTCCAGTGTTGTTTAACAAACAGAAAAGAGATCATGCTGACAGAAGGACCAAAAAGTCTTTTCTCAGAAAATGCGTTCTTTAATGTATAACCTTTAATAACCTTTAGTTCCTACTGGTGTGCAATGAAGTTTTGTTACAAATGCTATTGTTTATTGAAACAGATAATGAATTTTTTCAACTGTTACTGATAAACAATCTGTTAGGCAACCTATCAGGTAGATATGCAGACACTAGGCTTGGAAGCATTTGAATTAATTATTTTGCAGGTTTCCTCATTAGAACAATGATTCAAATTTGATTCAAATTGATTCAAATGAGTGTACTGATGAAGAATCAGGCAAATCAGGCCACAGTTTAAATTACTCTTTAAGCCACTGTAGACCAGTACTGCGACTGAAAATGGTCCACACATTTCTCGCTGCTCCCTAGTGGGGTAGGAGAGGTGTTGGTCAAGTTCATGTAAGCATGTGTGAAACTACTGCCCAAAAAGCAGGCATCATCTCAGTTCATCCACAGGAAATAATAATGTATGTTATTCAGTCTCAGTAAGAAGTGAAATCCTGAGCAACACTGATGTTTAAAATATTACATTTGTTATGAGAGATAGCACATAGTGAAACAAAGAGCTAGTGTTTCAGATCTTCTGCAAAAGCATGTATAGCAAAATCAAATACTTGCATCACATTTTGAATGTTGCCATTGAAACAGAGCCACTTCTTCATGAATTTAAGCTCACAGAGCTGACACAAGGTGTCTATCCCTGCCTCAGTAACTGCTGATCCTTCATTTATTGTAAGCAAAACCTTTATGGCCCTCCTAGATCTCATGCTACCGATAGATCAAGAAAACCGATTGTGATCATCTGATGTGGTCTACCTCCAAAACAGAAAAGAATAGCTGTGTGGCCCATTACATTTCTTACAAAGGATGATGTGACAGTACAGGAAAATAGTAGCTGAAAACATAACCTGATCTTGAAAGGCTTCTAAAAGCAGGAGCTATTTCACTTCGCTTCCAAAGGCGAAAGAAAGGTGTTTCAGGATTAGCAAGGTGGATTCATTTGACAGAACCCAGGAAGGCCTCACTGCAACTTTAAATTGCTTTAGTAAAAAATGACACTACTGGAAAATACCAGAAAGAACTGTTTTGGAAATTTTAATATGCATTGGACTTGAATGAATGTTAGCACAGTCTCCCAACATTTTAGTAGATATTTTGATTATTTCTGAAATGTCTATTGCCCTACAAATTTTCTTCCAACGGCTATCAATTCTACTGACCACAAAGCATAGTTTACTGACTTGCCCCCCTCAGACCAAACTGCGATCCTCACCTGCTTATCTAGCACAGATTCTTCTGGCTCCTATCACAGGATAAAAAGGGACAACATTTATTAACTGGAAGGTGTCTTGAACTAGACTTCAAGGCAGATTCCCATGAAAAAGGTCCCATGAAAAAGCCTGACAACAACAAACCCAATCTGGTACGTACAATGAGACCACGAGCACATACTTTTTCTATATACTGGGAAAGTGCCATTGTCTGAGTGCACAGATTATTAAAACATAGTGTATTCCCTGTAAAGAAACACACACACAAACCCTTCTCTTCTCCCAAAGAAATTTTAATAAAATTAAGAACTACATTCCTGCTCAAGTCGCAAAGTAAAAACATTTCAGAGATCTCTATAAACCTTTGCAACTGCAAAGTAAAGCTACACTTACATTTCCACGGTGTAAGACAGAGGTATAAATGCAATCCCTCAAACTAACGTAAAATAACTGCAACAGAATAGTCTACTCTTTCTTTGTTATTAAAAAAAAAAAAATGTATACCATTCAATGAGTAAATGTTGTAAATCATTTGATTTACAGAGGGGGGAGTAGTAAAGCAGAAGAGGAAAGAATGATACATAAAATTCATTTTACCCTATCTCCTTCCTAAAAGCATAGCATTTCTCTGAATTACAAGCAATGCATACACAATGCAGTCCTTCACAACTTTAGTTGTGAGAATTTGCATGGATCTAGCCTAGCGTAAGAAAATGAGGTGAAGATGAAGTCAATGGCAGTGATGGACAGGCCAAGTGTAATTTAACTTCAGCCCCTCGTCGGATACAATGCATTACTATAATCAACACGTGTCACTGAACTCCTAAGTATGCTGTCCTAATAGCTTCCATCAGGAAGTTTTGTTTTATTTCAATACAGCATTTCTCTTCCAAAAAACACTTTATAATTTCCTTAGAAACATCATTTCTAACAATGGGATTTGGCTCTTTTAAAAGACCACGAGAATGTTTGAGGCATAATGCTTTTTGATACCATAACAAAGAATGTACTGAATAAAGAAAAACAGTAATTATACTTTTAATTATTGTGCTATAATTAACATATCTTGTATAACAAACTTCAGAATTGTAGACAAAGAATACCGGATGAGGGCAAAACTTGGTGTCATCTGCTGCTGTTTGCACTTAATTAGCAACAAAAAATTGCAGAAAGATTCCACCAGTTTCTAAAAACATGCTTTTTCACAATTTAACCTTGACATGGGAAGAAGCATGTGTTGTGAAGCTTTCTATCAAGTATTGAAGAACGCCTTGAAAAAAAAAAAAACCACAGGCTAACATCATTTATCCTGAATATAAGTAACGCATCTGTGTGTTTGGAAGCCAAGTGAAACGGCATCTCTTCATGTGTTCATTTCAAAGCTGAGGCAACTACCTTGCTCAGAATATCCTGTGGCTCAGCAGATGTATTGAAAATAATCAATGTGGTTATATCCAATTGTTAGTCAGGCCTTCTGGAGCTGGAATACATGCAGCCATAAATATTAATGCGTGTGCTTTTTTAGACCTATCTTCAAATGTTCCATCAAATTTTCTGTAAATGAGGAAAAACATAAAGGAACACATTTTAATAGGCAAAGCAAAGCTCAGGCAACTATTAAGTAAAAAAGGATATCCCAGAATTCTTCAGGGAATTTGACAGTCTGTGCTTCCCTAGACTCTGAATCATTGATATGCTAAAATGCAGCACACCAACAAAGCCTTCGTTAGGAAATAAATCCGTGAATAGTAATAATGCTCAGAAAAAGCATCTAGAGTTGGAGGTAGCAAAGAGAAATCTGGCATACAGTAACAAACATGACAGCTGAGGCAAAGACTAGTTCATGGCTAGTGTATTCAGCAGGATTTACAGAATCACTAAGAAGACTTCCTGACCGCAGAAATCTCATGCGCATACTGAGCTTAAAGCAGAAGAAAAGAGAATGACAGTCTTGCAAATAAATATATTCTCCCAAGAAGCACGATGGCACATGAACTGTACGGAATAGGAATGAGAACAGACTGTTGAAGTAACAAAACCCCAGAATCTCAAAGTAACAAAAATGAACAAGTCTTTTGGCAATTAACTTGCTTTCCTTACAAATATCTTTTATTTAACATTTGTAATACAAAAAAAATGGGACTTCTGTTGGGCTTTACTCTTGCAATAGTATGGAAAGACTGTCAAACTGCCAAAAAAAAGGAAATGTACAACTTCATGATAAAAGAGGTCATTTGAAGACTATACATTTGCATGCAAAATAGTGACCTAAAATTACCTAAGTTCAAACACTTTTCTTCTCAATGTGAACAAAACTCACTAGTGAAAGAAACTACATAACCTAAGATTATACAGGAGGATTTTCTATATTCCCTTACACAGGAGGGGCTCTATTTGCCAAACACAAAAGATAAATAGCATCGCTCTAGCGGCTGAAGCATCATTGAGGTATCAGTTTTTATTTCCATACTGCTGGTGGAGAACTAGCTTTTCCAAAAGAGTATTTTCACTTGAATGACAGTGGTAAATAGAGATCTCAGGGGAGCTCCTTCCCAGAACTTTAACTGCAAATTCATTAATGGGAAAGGAAAACACAAAACTTTTTATTTGTGCCTGGGTAATTCCACACATGCATTGCTGGATACCTTTCAGGAGACTATAATAATGATAGATTTCAGATTTCAAAAGTAATCCACTCAGAGAAGATTTTCTTTTATGGCCATTTGCTGCTGAGTCAGAACATCACTTCTGTTTAGTAAAAATTATCTCTACCAGGTGTCAGGATGAGTAACTTGATAGAAAAAGATGTGTCTAATCTGAATCTTAAGACTATGTAGAAAGCTGAGTAAATCCTGCTGTACAAGGTTACTGGACATGGACGTATACCACAACAGAAATAGCCATCCTGCTGGTGCTGTGCACCTGTGAAGACTACACCTAATATAAATCTAATTTATACATTGAGAAGTCCTTATGATTGACTGCACCGGTGAATAAATACTGTATCCACTTCCACTGGCTCTTTTTTTTTCTTCTTCTTTAAAGATTTTCACAGAAGGTAAAAATGGTCTCTAATATTTCGCGTTAAGGTAAAAGTACAGCTAGATATAGACAAACTAAAACAATTAGCATAGGTAATTTAAATTCAATAGGCCCTGTAATATGCCCTTGCAAAATACAGTTTACCCTTGCTGTAACTAAAATAATAATAAACTTCTTACTAATTATAGAATTGTTGTTACTGCTACACTAAGACACAGGGGGGAAAAAGTGCCCCGCACGCAGTAAAGCTGCTTATATTTTGCAAGCCATGTGAGTTAAATGCCTGAATTGATGTTTTTCCACAAAAAGTAATTTCTGCAAACAATTTCCTGCTTCCACAAACATGCTTCATGCTAAAATTAAACATGGCAAGCAAAACACCACAGCATACGTAAGACGTTAAATTGCATTGCTGAAAGATAACTCATCTCTTTACACACGCAACAACAGTTTATTCCACTGCAAAAATTTAGGCTCACAGACTGGCTTAATTTTAACATTTTAACAGGACCTCCATCAGCCCAAGTGAGAGCTTTCAAAGGCTGTATTTCATGTGATATAAGGCAGTATTTCATCTGATGGCAGCCTAATAAGGAAAAGCTGAGGAAGTAACTCCTATCAGCAGCGCTCTAATGACAAAGGTCTTGCATAAAAGAGCCTCTTTCTCAAATTCCTTGTTTTTCTTTCTTTCTTTTGTATCCCTCAACAGGACAAGCCAAGAGAATACATTAAGGATCATCCCGTTGTCACTATGTGTTTGATACATTCCTTGTGCAACTGCATGAGAAGCACATTCTGGGAAAGAACATCTAATTCCTGAGCTCAGGCTGGAGTGATACAGCTCAGCTGCATATGTACTAGGCACTTGGAGAAATCCCCTTCTTTACCAAGCCACTTACATGACGTTTGGGTGCTTCCAGGGACGGGTGACGATGCTGCAAGTGCGTAATTCTGTCAAGGATTTTCCACAGTCATTGTTTTGAACTTGTGCACCTAACTTCACTCTTATACCACTGTGGGTTTCTTAGCACTAGGTCTTCTTCTCATCCTTTGCTGATCTGAAAGAGTTTGCGATGCTGGGAAGAGCTGAACACTAATGAACTGTGAAGGACAGCCTTCTGAGCCACACCACAGCAGAACCAGGACCAGACCCAGGAGTTTACTGAGAAATCAAGGAGAGGTCAAGAACACACAAGTATGGGGGAAATCAGGAACTCAAAACTGGCAGAAGGGTGGTTCCTCCTCACTGAGGTAAAACACTGGAGTTTTAAGCAACAGTGTAATCATATTTGAACTTTATGCAAAATCCCAATATACACGGTTACTGCTAATAAAAGTGCATCTGTAGCATCCATGTTCCAATATGAATATGTATGTATTGAAACGTGCTTTTAAATGTGAGAAGCAAAGAAGTGTGATCAATCGGTGCTTGCAATTATCACAAATATTTGATGTTATTAGCTGCTGAAACATTATGACTTGGATAATTACCTGCACCTGTTTTCTCATAATTAAATGGTTGTGTACATCATTAAATTTTCAATGAGGTCCAGACAGTATTTTTTTTTTTCCTTTGTGTTACTGAAATGCAGTTGATTAGAAATGTTGTGACTTCTAGATGAAGAATGCATTTCAGCTGGTGAGGGAAATAACTATATTGCTTTAACACTGAGAACAAAAGTACCGAGCTTTTTAATTCAGATCATGGAATTCATGAAAGCCTTTTAATTGCTTCTTCTGTGACTCCAAATTCTGCAAACATATACAAGGGAATTAAGACTGTGTCTGGTATTTTGGAAAATCTGATTGCATCTAATACAAGAGGACTTAAATTCAACACACAGAAAAAGAATCCATCCATTTTGCCTGTGTGTTAGCCTTGCTCCACAGGCACATTTTCCACTTGATGTACTGCCACATGACTGTCCTCAGCAGGGAAGCAGAAGTCCAACAGGTACAGACATCCAGAGACACCTGAAGACAAGCTGCAGGCAGAAATTCTCGGTGGCAATATGTAATCCCCCTAAATGCTTTTGGCTGTATCAATTACTTCCACTGAAAAATAATTTTTATGCCTACACAGTAAGTGAAGAAACTTCACTTTGTGCCATTTTTTGACATTTTTCAGTGCACTTCTACTGTATTCCAGATTTTTTTAAATTACATAGAGTATTTCCTATGAGGTTTGATGAAGGTTAATGAAGCAATTTAAACCACACAATGGAGGAGCACAATGGCAGATGCTAAAAACAAATTGTTCTTAAACTGTGACTTTTTTTTTTTTTCCGGTTGGAAGAGAGGCCTGGTTTTGACAGCAATGAGGAAGGAGCTTTCTTTATCACTGTCTTGTACTTCAGAGTCATTTCAAATTCAACCCAAAGAACAAGTACTCCATGAATGACAAGTTTGCCAAATAGCTTTCCAATGCAGCATTTAATGACCTCTGCCTCAAATCACTCAAATCAATGACTTTTTGGCCACTTGTACTACAGTCACTGCTCAAGCTGCTAACAAAATGCTATCAGTCATCAATGCCTGCCAACAAATTAAGTGCTGTAATAGGGGATGAAAAAAAATCTCCCATAAATATAATTGAAACAACAATTCTCTCTTTAATTTCAGCAAAAAGCCTTAAAATAATGTGCCAAGAAAATAATTCCCTGAAGAATCACGTTTGCACTCCTGAAGAAGAGTGATGGAGTCCATTTCCAGCTCACTGTCATTTTAACTGTGGCTATGACTACGTTCTCATCACAGAGAAGAACTGTCTTAGCAGATAAACTACTAACTTAGGATATAACTGGCTTAGGCCTTCAAATGGAGGCAGTCACATAACACACTTTAAAGCCTGTAGATGCAAGGAAAAGGTTTTGATCCACTGTTTATTAGTTTCTAAAGGGCAGGATGGATGAAAAGAAATCTAATGGGATAAGCATGAGACTGAAAGAAAAGCCCTGAAGACTGCAAGAAATTAAGAGGCTTTTTTTTTCCAGTAGATTAATTACTAAACAAGAAAAAGCTTACTTAGGGATACTCTGATTATTCCCCTTGCTCCTGTTCCTGCAACACAGTGAGTGCAGCTCCTAGAGGAGCATTTTCTGACTCACTGTTTATCCACAGTCCTCATAGGCTTTTTATTGGTCACAGCTTTTCTCAAACTGGCTAAGTATTTTCACTCTCTAATAGGGGAAAACAGCCAGGGAAACAAGCACAAAAAAAATTGTATTGCTCCTTAATGCAGCTCTGCTGAAAGTGGAGCACAAACTGCACTAGTTTCAGCAAGGTACCCCTGGCACTGAAGGTACGGTAACAGCCTTCAGCACTGAGTGAGTGCCTAGGGACCCCTACACTAAAGCCTGTGCTACTTCATTTCTATTGCTATGAGGTCCCAAACTACCTAGACTAAAGCTACCTGAGGTACATTTGCATGTCTCAGGCATAGCCCCGGGAAAGAAGATTTACATTCTGTGTGGCCTCTGAACCAAGAGCCCCCACCAGAACTGACTGAATTTTTCTTTTCCAGGCAACTCGAGCTGGAAAGTGTCAGTTTATCAGACGGTAACAGGAAGGCAACTGTCCTGAGTCCCAGATAAAATATCTCCATCATTATTCCTGGTTATTTTGACAAGGAGCACTTTCCCTCTCTCCCGTCATGATTCTCTTACCTCGTCTGAAGGAACACCTCATAAACACTCTGCAGAGGGGAAACAATCACACAAACAAAAGCTCGGTTAGCCAGGTTACTTCTAATTTAGCAAGGGATTCAGGAACAAGACTCTGACGCACTTAACCAGTGGGATAGCGGCTGGAAATATGGGTGGAAGACGGGAGGAAGACTAATCTGGGTGTCCAATGCACAACATTAAAACTCTGCAATCCTAAACATTTTCGTTGTCAGGAAATCCATTTCAAACCCAGCTCTGGTGCCTGGCTTATTATGTTAGCTGCTGCTCAGCATATATTATTGCAGGTGTTATATATAACCCCAGCAGGAAAACCGTAATCATATCAAGGTAAATGAGTTAGGCTGGTGGGTTTGCTTAGCAGTGTGTGGCACCGCACGGTCTTACACAGAAATACCCTCAGTAGAAATACCTAAGCCAGAAGGCTCTGGCTTAATGAGAAGTGAATTCCACAGACCTGTCATACAGACTCTCCAACTCCTGTGGAAGAGGAGAGTTTCTAAAAGGTTAACAAAAATAAATCATAACTTACCGTATCATCTTTTACCGAACATTGTTACAAAGTCTTAAACAACTATTGGTGGATCCTACCACTGCATCTCCCACTCACTTCCACCAGTTGCAGCACATTCTCTAATTCTCTACATAAATATCAGACGGCTGCTGTGATGCATGAGAAAACAGAGCAAGTGTTGTATTCTTCCTGGTATGGTACGGTTACCAAAATACTACAGCAGGCTCGGTGCTTGAAATGAAAACCAGAAAGTCTTCTGCCTTAGGCATTACCTCAGGAGTCATGCTGCTTATATTCAAAATACTTAATTCCGCAAAAGAAGAAAAAAGTGTAAAATGGAAGTCACACGCAGAGAATATTTACTACAAAAGATTAAATAAATCTTTAGCATATTTAGCAAACTCCACCAGTTTACCAAAAAAAATCTACTAAGCATGTAGGCAAAATACATTCAAGTAACTTGTCTAGTTGCCTACTAAGTAAGATATGAACATTCTCTTCAGTGATTCAGAACCAGCAATTCTGATGCTTATTCATCTTTTATTTCCCTTTGCAAGAAAATGGAACTTCTCTTGAGAAAGAGAATTTTCCCTTACTGTATGCATGGTATTTTTGATAACTCCAGGCTTTGGGTCAGGTGCTGAAATCTGTAAGTCAGGTCAGAGGTTAAAAATGACTATAAGGTTCCTGTAAGACATCACGACAAGCAATGCGTTCACCATAGCTGGTGGCATTGCCCTGGTCATTGAACAAACCTATTAAGTGCACTACTAAGTTTTTACGTATGTTTTTAAAGTAGCTGACTCATTTGGTGCTTGCACTGTAGCCATGGCAGCACAGAGCTAGCTGGGTCTGTACTCATGTGGTTTGCTTGGGCTGACCTCCATGTTGCTCCACATTAGCAGCAACTGATATTAGCTTACACAGCTAATTGGAAACTGGCTTGGATGCGTCAACACGAGCTGGAGCTGCTTACGGAAGAGGTGTGCACGTTCTCAATGCCTGTAACTATTACCTCAGCATGCAATAAAATGCCAAACATGCCAGTGCTTCAGGCCTAGAAAATTCTGTAAAAAACATAACCTGAACACAGTGAACAAGGTGCACCTCCCACGACTTGATAGTAATTTATAGCTGGAGAGTGTTCAAATGAATTTAAGAAAAAGCAGCTATATAAAGTAATCTGGGAGGAACAGCGTTCAATAAGAAACATATTGAACTCTCTATTACACAAAAGCAAACAGAACAAAAGCATCCCTGATAAGAGAAGAACATGATACAGTACTAAAATGTATTTAATGATAAAAAACACATCACGCTGGAAAGTCAAAGCACAAAAACTTTACATGGTAAGACACTGCAGCTGGGTTAATATAGACTACCCAACTGATTGCTTTAAGATTTATTTTTTTGTAAGGGATCTCAGCCTTTCCACACACAATTAAACAATATCATACATTTTTCTCACAACTGTATCACATTCTATAATAGCAAACATCACTAGCTATGCATATCTGCTAACTATACATCAAAAGGCTATTTCAAACAATCATTTCTGTATACATTATATGCATCTTCTACAGGCACTACACAGGCTGTTAAACATTTACCAGCCCTACATATTCAGGATGCATATAACCATACTAGGCCATTCAAAATGTACATATAGTCATTACAATTACATATTATCACCTCATAAAGCACAAACAGAATCTTCATCCTGGCTTTGACCAGCACTATATCAAACATAAAAGTCTTCATTGCTCCAAGCATCCTTTCAATCCAGTGAATGGTGGCAGTCTGTAAAGATTTGATTTATAACTGATTTTGAACAATTCTAAACTAATGAAAGGCTGATGCCAGTGACTCACTGTAAATGCAGTGACATCCCTTCAGTGGTATCAAACCAACTGCTGACAGAAGAAAAATGACACTACTGTTCCTTGGAAATTAACTGGAACTGTGAGACACTGCAGAAGGATTTTACACAACTGAACACAGTGCTTTGTAACAAAATATGTGGACAACAGAAAGTATAACCAGTACATGGTGAACAGAGCAGACTCTTGACAATATTTGCATTTCTTACAGTAATCTGCAAAATTCTAATTGCATCACTGTCAGTGACAAGGCTTGCTGTAGCAGTATATAAGCAACCAACACATTCACCTCAAAAAATAAATTTTCATTTTTAAGTTTGCCTTCTTCTCTGTGTATTTTTTTTCTTGTTGCTGTGTTTTGGTTTGGGTAGGGGGAGATATTTGGTTGGTTGGGTTTTGTTTGTTTGTCTGTTTTTTAACTCATTTGACCTTTCTCAGCTCTTACCATAATCATTCCTCAGAAGACTCCAGATCTGACCTGATTCATTCTCAAGTACCTGTTTCACAGCTCTGATCCCATATTCTCATTCTCTCCTCTTCAGTGAGAGCAACTGCCACACAGAGTGCAATCAGCAATCTGGTATACGTATATATGTGTGCATGTGTACATGTATTTGTACATCCATATTCATTCCAAAGCTTACATCCTCTTTTTCCCCCCTGTGTTCTTTATCCAACCAACAACTCTGTTGCACTTGATTCTTCTGTTCTTGCCTTCTAGGGCACAAATTATGTACCCGTACTCTTCTGACTGACTGCCAGGTACCAGAGAAAAGGCTTCACTACTGCAGTCTCCCCTACTCAGCATGCATTCCTTACTAAAAACAACTCAGGATAAGCAGGAGTTTGAGTTATCAGGTAAAGCACCAGAGCACTCCATGGGAATACCAGAACTCCAAAATGCTGATAGGCCATAATGAATTTGACCAGATTTGAGTATAAATGGGATTGCAGTTGCAGAGTGAGAGCAGAGCCAGCATACGTTGAGAGAAATGAGTTAAGATCTGGAAAAATCAACCAAAAATCATAATAGAAATACAGGAAGAAAAGGTCCTAAAGACACTTTTTTTTTTTTTTTTTTTTTTTTGCATTTTTTTGCATCACAGGCTCTCAGAGCACTAAACAAGAACTGCTCTATAAAAAGAAAAGAAAAGATGGAGTAATAGAATGAAGTAATGCAACAGAACTGATTAGAACAACAGGAAGGGATTTAGGCACTTTTTTTTTTTCTTAAATAAACACAGTGGCAAAATGAAGCATTAAGAACAGTGAGACAGTCACGTCTGCTCAAGAGGGAGCATCTTCCCAACAGTGAGGCAACATGAAGAAGAGCATAAAGATCTCTCCCTGAAAACTTAGCAACTTAGCAAACAGCAATATGATGAAGACTGACAACATGGTGTAGCAGAAAGTAAAACTGGTGTATTGATAGCTACATCAACATGAGGCAAGCAAGGAGATGGCAGAGAGAACTGAGATAAGCAGCTTGTATTTGATGCAACGGAGAAAGAGAAACCCAAGTAGAAATAAAAAAAAAAGTAAAAGCATCTGGTTTGGAAAAAGAATCTTCAGAACTACATTCCAAATGCAAAGATGTGGTTTGTAGATCTCTCTGGGCATGAATCTGCAAGAATCTGGCATAGATCATTATGTTCTAGATTTATCGCATTGTAAACGCCAAATCTGAATTTGCCACTGCTGTGATGTAAGCACATCCACAGTGATCAAGAATATCATGGAAGAAAATCTCACCCAAGAGATAAACTGGATAGGAAGTATCTTTAGTAAGAAGTCACACCCTCGTAACAGTTCCTAAGTAACTGCGGTGGGTTGACCTTGGCTGGCCGATAGGCACACATGCAGCTGCTCTCACTCCTTCATTCCCAACTCTTCTACCTCCCTCCTTACCCAACACCAAGCAGCGCAGGGATGATGGGGAGTGGGGATTGAGGTCAGTCCATCACAGCTCCACTCTGTTGCTCCTTCCTCATCACACATTTCCCCTACTCCAGCATGGATCCCTCCCACAGGATACACTCCTTTGTGAGCTGATCCAACACGGGTATTTCCCACAGGCTGCAGCTCTTCAGTAACTGCTCAAGCATGGGTTATCTCCATGGGGTACAGTCCTTCAGGAACAGACTGAACCAGCACGGGTCCCCCACAGGCCAGAGTTCTTGCCAGACAACCTGCTCCAGGATGGGCTCCTCTCCATGGGCCACAGCCTCCTCCAGGCCACATCCACCTGCTCCACCGAGGGCTCCTCCACAGGGGGGGCTGTAGCATGGAGATCTGCTCCATGTGGGACCCATGGGCTGCAGGGGGACAGCCTGCTCCACCAGGGGCCTCTCCACAGGCCGCAGGGGAACTGCTTCTCTGTCACCTGGAGCACCTCACACCCTGCCTTCTTCTCCTGTGACTTTGGTACCTGCAGAGTTGCTCCTCTCACATCTGTTTCTCACAGCTGCTGTGCAGTATTTTTCACCCTTTCTTTGATATATTTTCCCAGAGGCACCCCACTTGTGGCTGTCCCTGGTTTCTTCTCACAGAGGCTATCCCTGAAGACATCCCCTGCTACCAAAACCTCGCCATGTAGACACAGTGAACTACTGGTTTGGCATAATTTTTCTGAAGATACCTTTACTGTGGTACAGCCAGAGGGTTTATATGCATAATTGTAAATGTGCGTTACATACATGCATTAACATCAAAGTACCTGCTTTAACTGCTCAACAGGACAAGGTGAGATGGCATTAATAATAAGTGTTTCTGTATTGTATTTTTGAACAATATTATGAACACATATTCTTGGAACAGACAGAAAAGGAGAAAGAGGTTGAGAAAAGTCAACAGCCACAATTGCTACAGTAGTTACTCCAGCTGACTCACAAGACCCTTTAAACTGAGTAGCAGCGGATTAACCAGTCTCATTCAATCCATACAAATATATATATGTGTCATTCCTTTTTTGACTCTGTTTAACGCATTTTCAGATTAGTACTGCTCACTAAAGGTCACGCTTATATTTATCAAGAAAATTAGAGTGCTAGTGCCCTACTTACTCTAGTAAGAATAACCTCGTATTTTTCTACTATAGTAACAGTCTAGCAAGGATTAAAGCTCAATGTACCGAACACTTCTATTTAATGATACATTATTTTTTATATAACTCACCAATTTTCATCTAAAGCTATACCTCACAAATAACTATTAACGTTCAATAAAATATAAATATGTGTCCATTAATAAGTGCACATAGGTGCACATATACTGTATGACACTTTTGTCCCACTGAAATAACAAATAAAGCCAAAATATTTACCCAACTGAACTACAGCTACTCTCTGAACAGTCTCATATGGATTAAAATAAATCTAATGTCATAACTAGTGTACTTCCCCCCTCACTGCCACCAAATTATACAAAATATTTTATATTGATATCAACTCACTGATGCATATTCCCTGAAATTAGGAATGTTATGTGCATTAATTTTTTCAACTGACAAGGGACTGCTGAACTGAGAGTACTTGTTTCAGTCTAGTATTACAACACTGTTGCATAAAGTATTTTGTTTTCAAGCCAAGAATTCTCCAGAAAACAGTAATCTAACATGTTCTATTCATTATTATCTGAAGTTATTTTTTCTAAAATATGTAGCTCATAAAATGCTGACTAGCTACTTGAAATCATTTTTTAAGTGTATCACGTAACTCTCTGACTAAGGTTAACTGAAAACTAATTAAAATCATTAAGACGATGATTTGAACAAGAACAGGAAAAAACTCCCTGAATGAAATGAAGAGAAAAATTAGATACCACTTGGCTGAATTGTGCCCTTAGACCCACTGCTTCTCGTTTGAAAAAAAAAAAAAAAAAAAAAAAAAAAAAGAACATTTCTCTCCTTCTCTAAGACATTTTTGACCTTTTAAGGCACCAGTATCAACAACCATCCACAGACTAACATGTTCATCTTCTGACCCAAGACTCCCAAAGCATATTTCAGTTCCTTTATGGGCAGAAATAAAACTCCCTAAACTCTAAATATAGTTTACTTCCAAATTTAATATCTTTCTACTTGATCAGCAGAACATTATTTTAGTTTTCTGATAAAAAGGGAGGAAGACAAACAAGAAACAAGCCATGTGACATCTGATAAATAAAATTACATAGATACCATTTTCCTTCCATGAAAATACCAGTCCCTACTACATCTGGACTCTTGCCCTGGAGGAAAAAAAGAAAATCTTAAAGTCTTTGATCATCTCAGGAAAAAACATAGAGTTGAAGCTCTTCCATCTGCCAAGAAGACTAAGCAACATATACTGACAACCTCTTCCGCAAAATTCAAGTGGGGAAAGTAACGAGTGAATGAAAATTGGAACAGAAAGAGAATTTCCAGTGGTGTGATTGAGAAAAAGAATGTATAGCTTGTACTGCAGGCCAAGATGACTGATAAGCCATGTGTATGAACTCCAGCTTGAGAGACAGTAATAAGCACTGAAATAGCCCAGAAAAAATTTAGCATTCTGCGCCAAGCCAACTGGACAAGAGCCCACTTCAGAAGAAATCTGCAAAATCCTTCTTTATCTGTGATGATGAACTCAGTCTACAATGATGACTGAGTGCAGGCAAACCAAACGTTTCTCTTCAAGCGGAGTCTCACCTTTGCTTGAGGGAACTTGGACATGATGCTGTCCACAACACAGGGCAATGGTGAAAAATCTACAATGAAGACTGCTAAGAGGATTTTTAGAAGTGAATTCTATCTAAGGCTCATTAGCATGTATCATAGATTAGTGTATATATTAGTATACTAGGGACGAGTGCACGTGTTCAGGTTTTACTTATACAGTCACTCCTTACATTTTTCATTGTTTTTCTCCTAATTCACTTCCACAAAAATATGGGAGGAACATTTTCTTGGGAAATACATCTATTAAACAGATTTTATGTAAACCCCAAACTACATTACAGGTGCTTTAAAGAACTAATTGAAACATATTACTGAAACACTAGCACATATATCACACCCATTTACAAGGTTTTTAAGCATTCTGGGTATATTTATACAAAAATATAAGGTTAATGGAGAAGTCCCGTAATGCTATGATCAGATTTTATGAATTGATCTTTTTGTTTTGGCCATTTTGGGGGTGACAGTAGTCACTGAAGGATCAGTCTTTAAAAGCAAAGGAAGATACTGAGCTGGGCTAGATGCAATCAGCGCCCAGGACATATCCTGGAGATCAGCCCCAGTACACAGGGGGAGCTCTTAACATATCCAGCTAAAATCTGAGAAGAAGAAGTAATTGATAAATTTTAGGCTAAATATTTTTAAAGCAGTGTTCAGATTTTTGTGTATTTATGTGATTGAGGTGATAGAGGAAAGTGTTATTACCAGAATACCAGAAGAGCATTACCAGAAGTTTATAGTTCAGCAGCATGCAAGGGCTGTTGCTATGGAATTAGGTTCACCTATATGCAGTACACAAAGTGCATCAAGTAATAGCATCACTACTATCTTTAAAATACAACATGTACAACATTCCGAGACACTTCGTTTTGGGATCTCTGTCCTCTCTTTTTTCTCCCACTCCTTTTTTACTCTCCATTTCTTTTCAGAGCAGAGTTTGCTGAGTATCTCTTCCAATAAAAATGCCTTAGATCACCTTTGTCTTCTCTCTCACTTCGAGTCTTCTTGTTATATAGTCCTGTCTGCCTGGTTGTAGCACTGCTTCATCTTCATTTTCACTGCATCATTTTGTATTCTTTCTGCCTTCCCTGATGATGCCAGGTTTCTCTTTCTACTTTCTAACCTTTATGCTAGAAACCGCACACCAAAAGAAAACCTTTGCATTGCAGAATATCCCTCATAAAATACACTCAGAAGACTTAGGTATTGCAATTAAACAGATTTTGGCAAAGTAATATTCTAATAATAATACTGTCAAGAAATGCTGAGTAAATGCATAAGCTAATATCAAAGAGAAAAAGAAAAAGTAAAATAAAAGACCAACCAGATGGCATCCATTGATCTGAGGAAGGCTTTATCAGCGTGTTCACCTGATCCCAGTTAAGATCATCATCATCCGACTGACTATAGCCACAGGAACTAAACGGCTCATCAAAAGTACAGCAGCCTGTGAAACAAACACATAGATAAAAATTTAACAAGGCATGCAGGCAATGGATTATGAATCTCATCCTAACAAATTTAACACAATTCAACACAGGTTGTGTAATTTTTTTTGTAATATCCTTTAATAAGAACAATCATATATTTATTAACCCTTACTTTCTGAGAAGGTATAAAACCTTTTCCCAAGAAAAAAAATCTCAAGGGTGAAAGACCAAACTTAGAACTGCAAAGAAATTTTTCCCGAAGATACAAACATCAGGTATCAAAACCAAACCAACAAAATAGAAAGCAATCAAACTCAAAACATCAAAAGACGGAATGATTAGCATTCTTCAGGAAAAACAAACTATCGCATGTCTGAAAATCTACATTTTAGAAGAAAAACCCAAGTAGAGAGACATCAGCTCCCATTCCTTTATGTTGGTTTTCAAGGAAGGGAAGGCTCCCAGGTGTATCGCGTTGTGCTGCAAACAGGAGCCACTCTGGGCTCTTGTGGGATTAGCAGCACCTTGGGGACAACACAGCACATCCATCTCAATACACCAATCTATGCACAGCCTCAAATGCTGAAACAAAACAGCATTATTTCCTCTCATTTCCCCATTCTCTTCTAAGTAATTTAGAAAAGAATAACACATTGTAAGAGCTCACAGTATCCCAGACTAGGGCAAGGATGAATCTAATCTCAAGAATTTAGAGCACTGGAATCTAACGTTACCCATCAGAACACAGAGAAACTTTGCTTTTTTTCCTTTGGTACACATGGAAACTTGCCCAGCCTTCCCAAATTTTTCTCCCCTAGCTGCAGACTAACACAGGGTTACAATACCCTGCTTTCTGTATTTTCTTTGATGTTTCACTCCAGTGAAGAATGACATCTTTCCTATCCAGGAAAACAAATATAACCCTAGTCATGGATCTTTCAGCCCATATTAAAGTAAATACTGCAGCTGTTCAAACAAAACTAAACTTCAGGGTTATTCATCATCTTGCTATCTGTCCATACAAACATCAGGGCTTAGTCTTGCCAAGCTTTATTAAAATAGAAAACAGAGAAAATCTAGCTTTAAAAAAAGACTTTGCAAACCAAAAGTTTCCTAGAACATAAACGGCGTTGGACAATACTTATCAGGAAAGCACAATAATGTAAAACAAAATACCATTTTACCTGACAAGCTTCACCTAACTGAAGCCCAGCCTTCCCAACAGGCACTCCTTGACTACATTTGACATTTATGACAAGCGCTCGGCAGGCATATAATCTTTAATGGAAATTAATTTTATAAACACATCCCATTTGCCCTGTCAGCCTGGATACAGGTCATCCTATACCGTGCTCTGTTCTAAAATGCCTTTCTATAGCAAGTCTTCATTAGCTCGAGGTATGTCAGGGAAATTAGCATCTCTGGCTACTGCCTTTCCGTACTCGTGCAGGTGCATGGGTTTCAATTAGTGAGCCCACTGGGAATGGAAAACCCAGGAAGGAACTTGCAGCTCCACACTCTGACACTTCACCTCCATGGTAGGAACAGACAGAAATTGTCTCTCTCCTGATATGAAACCAATTCAGAAATAAAATTGGTATGTTAATAGTACATCGAGTGACATCTGGAACATTTCCAGGGGGAAGGGCTAGACTTTGGGGCAGCCATTCGCACCGTTGTTCTCATGCCTGCATAAATTGTACTTGATACAGTTAAAATGTGCCACAGGGTAAGTTTCAGACACAAAGGCAAAATAAAAGTTTTCACAGACAGACTTGTGTTTTTCATAAAACAAAAACAAACCACGGGTGAAGAAAAAGGTAGTTCCTTGCAAAGGTTTTGCAAATGATACTATGCCATAAATAAATACCGAGTTATACAGAGCACAACATAGTCAAGCTTTGCAATAAAACATATACCTTAATTTAATCAAGCATAGATTTGAGTTCACAGTTCATACACAGGGCTGGTGAATTTGCATAAAAGCTCCTTTATTTCATTACATCACACTAGGAAGCCATAAAAAAGTGTAATGTATTTTCTTGGTCAAACCCGAAATCTGAGCCAAGTGCTGCAAAATATCCCGTAGTGGAATAAAGGGAAGGGTTTGTGATCCCACACAGTTATTAAAGGCTTGTCTCCCGTTGCTAGTTAGGAAGACGTCAAAACCACAGACAAATAGAACGATAGATGATGGGAAAGTGCTACTTGTCTGGATATTCGTCTGTCAATACAAAGTGTTTCTCACCACTTGTTTTTCTTCCTTTCTCCTGCAAGTTTATAGCTCAATCACTCTGTCAGGATTTTTTTATTATTATTTTTTGTTTTGTCTTTGCCATTTACATCCTTCAAACATTTGTGAATTTACCACCTTATAGCTCCCTCAAAACAGATATCTAATCTTCACATCTGCTCCAGGAAGAGTTTTGGAGGAACTTTTGAACTCCTCCTTCTGTTCCTAGGCCACTTCCACCCACGGCTACCAACCAAACAAGAACTGGATTGACCAACGTATATACAATCTGCAATGGCACAGGTGCCAAGCCAAGGAGAAGATGAATACAAATGAAGGCTTTGCACAGGTGTGACTTTTTGGGAAGTGTTCTGTAGATTAAGTTAGTACACATGGTTATGTATGTGTTGGAAGTACTTATAGATACATTTATAGACTAAACTAAAAGCAACACAGAAAACCTACCTTGAACAACATCAAAAAAGCTTAGCCAGTTTAGCTAGGTAACAACAGAGTAATCACTAAGTACAGACAGCTGATGTCTCCTCCTGAAGGTGCTGACACTCACTTTTACTCTCTTACAAATGAAACCAATTTGTTTCCAAATTGGCCACAGCATTTGCACAACCATATATTTGCATCTGCTTGTGCCCTCCTGCTTTCTTCTGTAGTGCTTTGCCTATTTGCTAGTCACCACGCTCTTACTGCACAAGGCTTCAACTTCATAAAACATTAACCACATAGGGACAGTAAAATCTGAAAAATTATCAAAGGTTTTTAATGTCCCCCATGGTTTGCACTGCTGTGAAACACAAGCTACTGCCAAAAGAGGTGGTGGTTGTTAATCAGTTAGAATAATTCAGAAATTCTTCTAATTTTTTTCCTAATTATTAGAATTATTTTACCAATCAAAATACATATTGTCTGCTATATAGTTCAATCAAGCTAAGCAATTTCCCTGCATGTTAGGCTGTTATTACACTTTGGATAACAAAACTGCATTTTAAAGGATGATTTTTAGACTGACTGAAATATTTACAACTAACCCAGGAGATATGTAGCCTGTGAAGATCCTTCTGGCTTATTCAGAGTTTTATAGATAGTTTTTGATTCCTAGGAGAAACTGAACTCATGAATGTACATGATGCAACACAGCCTATTACAACCTACTGTTCTTTCAAATGCAATCATCCTTTAACTACCTCTGAATCCAGTTCAGTATAACTGCACCAAAATCCAAATGTAATCATTTTTGTATGTTTTTATTTTTACAGGGTTAAATTACTCTATATCTTGAAAACTTGATGAGTTTCAACCGGGAAAATAATTTAAGATGAAAACAGCTAATTAAATGCTATAAAGAACATACAATATTTTTCCTAATGTGAATCAAGTTTAATTCAAAGTACTCTGTGTGTTACAAAGTATAACTAAGATATGTGTTATGAAGCATTCTTAAAGAATTTGGACTAAGTGACAAAAACTAATATAGAAAAAAAGTTCAAGTTATGCTGGACACTTCTTTATTTCTGTTGATCTTACATACTGCAAAGATGTCAGATCAATTTGAAGTTTCTATCAAAAATTTGCTGCCAAATGTAGAAGTGCTGAAATTTGTAATGCTTATTAAAAGTGCTACTAGCATATGCCTATTAAACCAGATACGATGGTTTTTAGATTGCCATAAAAAAAGAGGGCAAGAAAATTATGGCTTCTGGTCTGCCAGAGTACCATGAAGTCTGTTGTGTAACAGGTGACCTCAGAAGTTGAGTTTACTGAATCATTTTATTTGCATTCTACTTTATCTCATTTTATAAGCATTACAAATTCCGTTGCTTCTGTGTTTTAATACTGGCAATGTGTTTAGGTCGATATACTCCAAGTACAACACCGCTATTCTCTGAAGCTGAATTAAAGGTTTTTAAATCTGATTAGAGAGCTGGGTGTCTCAAACACATGCAGTATCCAGGGGCTTTGACTGAGAAGTGAAAGATTAATCTCCTGTTAGGCGATTAATCTCCTACACGGCAATGGATCTTCTCTTCCTCTGCATGACGAACAGAGTCGGTGCCACACCGGTGAATATGCTGTCCTTCAGCCTCCTGTCCTGGTACACACCCGTGCACCCAACAGCAAGGGACCAAGAACTACCTGGGTAGCACACCAAAGCAGACCAACAGCCAAGGAACTGAAAAACGTGACAAAACACAGCTGATAAGCATGACTAAACTGTGGATGAGACCGCTTTCAGCTCCAAGAGATCTGGTTTGGGACTCCCCGCTTAGGAATCCCAGAATTACAGGATGGTTGAGGTTGGAAGGGACCTCTGGAGATCATCTGGTCCAACGCCCCTGCCAAGCAGGGACACCTAGCGAACGCTGCACAAGAAAATGATGGTGATGCTGCCTCATGTTTCTTTTTGCATTTTTGGAGCTGCAGATTTTGGGGCAACCACGGCATCCACACATGTTATCGCATCCTAACAGTCAAAGCTGCTGGGAGAAGTGCATGAGTAGGAGCAGAAGGGACCTGAGCCCCTAAATGTCGAACCATCAAACCAGAGGGAAAACAACAGCTCCTTTGGAGGTGGACAAGAAATCATGAAGTGGAAAATAAAGTGCCAGTCTAAATTATAGACTGGCTAACACAGAAAACAAGGGTAGGAATCGGGACAATTTTTCACATAAGAAACTGAAAGTGCTATCTATAAACCTGCACGACAGGCCTCATCTGACGCATTAGTTTTGTTAAAGATAGGGTGAAGACAAAAAATTGTCCAACACAAAACTGTTCACCTTTGTGAAATCAATAAATGCTTGAGCCCGTGAAGCTCCAAATGAAATAACTATGGCTATGCAAACAGAAGGTTTTAAGAACTTATTAAAAAAACTGGATAAAATGACCTGCCCGCGATCTGCTTTGTGGGCAGATCCTTCCAAAAAAAAAAAAAAATAAATAATAATAATAAAGGCTCTACCTGTCCTCTCAATACATTAAAAGGACTTTCCAGACAGGCTAGCTCAGAGATATCTAGCAGTACCAACCGGTCTCTGCATGGCCCTAGCATGCACACAGGGCTGCCACATATCCACAGTGTTGCACAGCCACCAGAGCATCCTGGCCAGGCATTTTTCCACTGTGGAAACAACCCCTTATAAAACGGAACATTTACGCCCTCTCGAAGCACACCAAGCTCTGGCCTGATACTAGAGGCAAGCGTTTGGAGCTGTAAAACAATGCTGTCATCTAAATACTGGCCAGGAAGTTGGAAAAAATGTGTTGCATAAAGTTGGACTGATTTAAAATAGCGTCTATGTTCGTTTTGTCAAGTCTGCGTATGTGCAGGGCTGAGTGTGGAGAACCAGAAGAAGCAGATTTTACAATTAAAGAGCTTTTCTAATTGTGGCTGCACTCAGAAAGGGTTTTGGAAAAGGCAGAGGAAAAAAAATCTCATGAGCTAGAGCAAAGATGATGAGGTAAAACGATGTATTTTGCAACTAAGAAAGACCAGATATTAACTCTGGGCATAAGGGAGAATAACAGATGGAAAATGATTCTAAATTGTGCTAAGATACGTGCAAAAGGCAGATGAAGAATTTTTGAGACTCCTGAATTCATGGACCCAATTTCCACAGTATTGCAGGTAATGACAGGATACAGAAAAAAAAAAAAAAGAAAAAAAAAAGAAAAGAAAAAGAAAAAAGTTTCAGATAAACACTTAAAGTTGCTATTTATGAGACTTCAAGAACTTGACGCATCTTCATAAAACATTTACAATTGTTCTCTCTTCTCCCTCCACTTACCTGACAGCAATTGAATCAACACAAATGTCTCCAAAAACATTTCAGTTTTGGTGACACGGGGAACTGCAGCAAAGTTGCATTTTAAGGAAGACATCTGTCAGTTCCAACTTCCCCTGGAAACCTGCCGAAGTTTAGCCAAATTAAACATTTTCTACATAAGTACACTTGCCTAATAGATACTGAGAATAATTCAAAACATGGGCTCCTTTATGGAAAAGCCCTGAAATTTGGAACAATTTCCTCTCAAAATGCACATTTAAGCTCATTTTACGTACCAAGACATAGGAACAGACACCACCCACTAAGGATAAAAGACAAAATATTGAATATAATGCTCCTAAAATAATTACCACCTATCTCGTGCAAGCAAGGAATATCGATATGATTGTGCTGTTTTAATGTCAATGAATATTTATGAGGCCCATGGGAAAATGGGTGCAAATTAGCATTTAGTGAACAAACTTATTTCTAGCATTTTTTTTTTTAATGTCAGGATACTTAATTTTCCAATATTATCGATAGTTTTTCTTAATGTATGCTACGGCTTATGTTGGTAAAAGTGCACGTGTATGCTCCCATACATGAACTATATCCCTGCTGCAGCTGTCAAGAATTAGAAAATGTCTACCAAAATAAATTATCAAACAATCAATCTGATAAAGAAAGAATAGTATTGTTTAGAAATATATTTAGAAAACCTTTGTTCAAAA
Organism: Aythya marila; assembly: GCF_965140915.1. NCBI lineage: Eukaryota > Metazoa > Chordata > Aves > Anseriformes > Anatidae > Aythya > Aythya marila. The sequence continues at coordinate 104,496,066 of NC_139043.1, forward strand.
GGTATTATTAAAACAAGTATGTTTGCAAAAGTCATTTGGATTTTATGCTTGATTGGTAGGGACGGATGTTATTCTGAGCATTAGAACTACCAGCTGATCTTCTAGTCCAAGCCATGTTAATACTAAAAGAGATATTCCTTGTACGAAGGAACAGCGGCAGCTGTGGATAAATCATTTACTAATTTTAATTTTTATGTTTTAATTCCCTTTTATACAGACCATTTTATAGCTTTTTGATTATTAATCTAATGTTTAAATCAAGCTCCTGATCAGAAAATTCACTTTATACATGTAAGAAATATCACTATGACAAATTCTAAGAAAGATACCTCATAAAAAAAAGATTCCACAGAATATTAAATAAGTACTTTGAAATAGCTTTTCAAGAACAATTAGAAGTTCAATTTGTAACATATATACTTAAGCCACAAATACATGTAGCTTATTAAAATGAGCAAACTGGGCATACTGGTTTCAAGAGGGAGATGGGTCATGTACATGTGCTTTGGAAACCTGCAGAAATTCTGGCCTGTGGTCAAAACCACTACCAAGATGAGTAAATAAAAGACAGACTCCTCGTATGTTTTGCATGCTGTTTATTACAAATACATGACTAAATTATGCTTCAAACATAGAATTCACTTGTATATCTGCCTGAAATGTTTCAGCTTAAACCTTTGACCTACAAGTAAGTGGGAAAAAAAGAAACCTTTTCCCATACTTAAAATAGAATTAAAAATTCAAAAGGTACTGTGGTGCTGGAATAAACTTCCTGAGAAAAACAAAAATGCAACTGAACTTCCAAATAGTTTATACCATCGTATTCATTTGATTTATTTTATCGCTACCTCCTAGGATTGCACAAGGCCTCACATTTATGAAATGTGTGAAAGCACTCAGTCATCTGGGTTGTCAAAGCAAGGAGATGCTCTGCAGGAGAGAGGTCTGGCAGTGCTATTTTTTCCCCATTTACTCAGAATGGAGAAGAGCAAGGCCATACTGGGAAGGTGGGGAACAGACGTACAAACTGCAGTAATATATGCAGAAGGTAACACTGTCTTCTGACACGTTAACATGCTGCACCTCTTAATGGATGGGAAATTACATCTCTGTTTTGAAAAACTACAGTAAAACACATGATGCAACATAAGCTGTTGTACCGATCTGTTGAAGATGGGCAAACTTCAACAACAGGAAATAAAGTTTTCAGCTTGCAGTAGCTCCACAGTGATTGTGCTTTGGTAAGTGCGTATCTGAAGAACTGCTTACCTCACCTGGGCACGGCTTCGTACACCATTACAGTGCAGCTCGGTAGAGCTGCCCATGAAGGCTTTCCCCACGAGAGGGGAAGAGGAAGGGAGGGGGAAGGCACTTGGGAAACAAAACCGAACTGTACAAGCAGGAAACGAGACAAAACTGCACAGGTGAGAATCAAGAAAGGAACATGCATACTGGAAAATCTGAGATGAAATAAAATGCAACTTTAAAGGAAGGAAGGAACAGGGTGGGGATATTCAGTCTTTCTGGTTTATGTTTTTTTTTTTCTTTTCTTGTTCCCAGCTGGGAGCTGGGAGGAAGGCATTAAAATGCAGGCCTCACATCCGAAACCCATCATCATTAAGGGTCTCCTCACCCCTACGCTTCGCCTTAATGGAAACACGGCATAACCTAAGTAATGTACAATCACCAAGACTGATTATGAGACCACACCAGACCATTCCCTAATATCCGTTCAGGAAACGCTGTGCTGGATTTTCAGCCTGTGAAGCAGACAGGTCTTTCCAGGCCTCTTCCACCCGAGAGCTGTGGGCAATGAGCCCGGACAAGGCCAGCACCACCACCGTCAGCCATTCCACACACACAGCCATGTGGCTGTGGAATTAATGGAATTACTAAATGGAATTACTAAAATCCAACATCTTGGTTCTTAATAAGACATTAATATACAGAATCACAGAATCACAGAATTTCTAGGTTGGAAGAGACCTCAGGATCATCGAGTCCAACCTCTGACTTAATGCTAACAGTCCTCACTAAACCATATCCCTAAGCTCTACATCTAAACGTCTTTTGAAGACTTCCAGGGATGGTGACTCCACCACTTCCCTGGGCAGCCTGTTCCAATGCCTCACAACCCTTTTGGTAAAGAAGTTCTTCCTAAGATCCAACCTAAAACTCCCCTGGTGCAACTTAAGCCCATTCCCCCTCGTCCTGTCACCAGGCACGTGGGAGAACAGACTAACCCCCACCTTGCTACAGCCTCCAATTTAGTTATTCCCCAAAAAGTTTTTCCCCAGCCACCAAGTGATACGTTGTACTGGATGTGCTTAGAGGAAGGCAAGAACAAGCAACATGGTAAGCAGCCCCTGTTCTTTTGTCTGTCGATTTGTCAAAAGGCATGGTTGTTTTCACACACAAACCAGCTTTCAGCTAATTTTCATGCCATGAAACTACAAGAAAAAAGAAAGTTGCTAACTACTGTAACTGTACCCATTAACAGCACAGTGTGCCAGCTCATATCAGTGCAACCAGCAAGTACGCTAAGCTCTCATTTTAAAGCTCAGTATTATATTATGTTTTTCTAAGATCAATACAGATGTGCAAAGTGGTTCAGTGTCTTGGAATAAGTAAAACTTCAGCTCTAAATTGAGGGGTCTAAAGCAAACTTTAAGGTACCACAGCCAGATTGCTCGCGCACCACAGATTATCCTTGAAGTGAGCCCCAAGATTTCTTCTTCAGCTTCCCCAACTTTTCAGAAGGTTAATATTGGCTCTGAGGTTACCAGCCAGTAGGGCTGAAGACAATCTGTTTTATCAAATTCAGTTTTGATAGCTGAGAGATTAACTATCATTTCATCCAACCATCAGGACATTCTGAGCTGAGCAAGTTTTTTGGTTGTATTTTTTTTCCTGTTGTCAAAAAGACACACTATACTATGGTATTTATCTCTATATAAAGGCATTTCATTGAGAAAGCTGACAGACAGCATTCTCCTCATCTGCCAGTTGAGCTTTTAAAATGTATCTTCACCTTTAAACTCTTCAAGCTAAAAAACCACAAGTGTACTTGAAGCTCAATCACCCTCCCTGGTGCTGCTCATTTTTAATGAGCCTCTTGTCTTTATGTCTCCCAGAAGACAGCCTCCACAGAGCAATCTCAGGTGATGTGAAACCAACGCTTGATGCTTCTCCAAAGCACTGTCTTTTTGAGCCTGAAATCTTCCCACTAAACCCGTATGGGACTGATGGGCCATTTCAGTCAAACCCAATTTCGCTTCTTTATCACAAGCCCCTGCTTAAAAACTCTACTGTGGATTGCTTGTACACACAATCTGTTTCAAGCTTTGAACTTTAAAAAGGATTTAAGCAGTCAATCTCAATATCATTATAAATCCAACGTGCATTACTTTCCCATTGATTGTGAGAAAATAAAAGTTTGAAGCTTGATTTCACGGGTAATCTTTCCATTTGCTTGATGAGTTCTGCAGTTGTAACAGAACACTTAATGCATCCTGTTAGATAACAGCGTATTAAGCTTGGATGAGAAATCCAGACTATTTACAACACACTTCCAGTTTTAAGTAAAGAACAAAGGCAGCATTAGCCCTGCTGGTCTCTGAGGCTCCTGATTTATAATGCAGTCAAAAAGACCCCAAACATGACACATTTCTGCATGAGGGGTTCTACAACCTTAAAATACTTTCATAAAACTAATAATGCATATTTTATATTTCCTCTGCTTGAGATATATATACAGAATACACTGAAGTTTATATTCTACCTCATAAATGACAGGACAGATGCAAACAGGATTCCTTGGTATGCATTCCATTTGTTATTATATTAAAAATGGTACTTTTCCTTAAAAAATATAGTGAAATAGTTTATCACCTAATTAAATGAGCTGTTTGTGTTCTCATTTTTAATGTGTGTACTGAGACATTTGAGAACAAATGCCACAGAATAGTTTTATACATAGAAAGAACTAAAACCATGAAGCCCACACAGCCCCTGCCCTGCCTGCCAATCAAAGCATTGCCCTCTTCTTTTTCTCTGATTTTTTCATCTAAAGGTTTTCTGCTGTGCTTTTCCTCATTTTATCTGGGGGCTTCCCTTCAGGTGAGAAAGGCTATTGCTCATTTTGTTTTTCTTTTCAAAGCCACTGTGTTTGCTTTTTTACCTTGCAGTGCCTACAAATGGCTTCAGCTGCATCCCAAACCATTTAGTTCTATGATATATCTCTAGCTACTTGATCAATAATTCAGGAAAATATTCATCTCTGTTTAGTTACTGCTGTCAGTACACCTCTTTGTGTCTGGATGAAAAGAGAGCAGGACCTCCATCTGGAGGCTTTACCTGTGCTGCTCAATGAATTAACCTGTAGGAGGTGCCACAGTGATGAAGCAGTCAAAAACCTCCAGTAGGCAACTTCATCACACGGGTAATTAGTTCACTACATCAATAACGCCTCCAGTCGTTAGCAGCGCCAAGGCTGAATCCCAGGTCTGCTTGTTAAATTCAGGCAGCACAACAGGCTTTCCCTGTGCTACAAGTATAAATAACCTTCTATTTTTAAATGTAGTTAGTTAGCTACTGCTTTTTCCCTCTCATTTTTAGTCATTATCTCTTGCAATAAATTATACTTTATTTCATTCATCACGTCTATAACCTCCTGCCAGAAGAAGATGAAATAATTAATTTTAGAAACCTCTGACATTTTCACAAGGCCTGATCAACTATAAAAGAGGCCCACATTTGAGAGTATTAAAGCAGCACTACTGCTGTAACACTGACCTGCCCAAGCTTACATGACCCAAGGAATGAACTCTTGAATCTCCCACACACTACAGAGCACTACCACTACGCTGTCTGGATGAAATAATTACTTCCAATACTTGCTCATAAGAGGATTACGTCGGTACTAAATTCACTTAAACATTATACCGCAACAAAAAGACGAATCAAGGCCACACAAAGCTCGATGCTTTCTAACCTTGTGGAAACCATTTCATGTCTGCAACGATCTTCATGTTTTATCTGTGATCAGGATGCAGGAGTGGAATGCATCCTCAGCAAGTTTGCTGATGACACTAAACTGGGAGGTGCTGCTGACTCTCTGCAGAGATGAGAGGCCTCCAGGAGGGATCGAGAGAGGCTGGAGCATTATACAAACAGCAATGGCAAGCAAATCAGCAAAGGAAAAAGCTGGGTTCTGCACCTCGGTTGAAAGGCAGATCCTAGAAGGAGAAGCAGAGGACACTTGGGTTGTCTAGGCTGAAGAAAGTGAGTCTAAGAGGCAACCTCACTGCTGTCCGCAACTTCCCAAGGACAGGAAATGGAGAGGGAGGTGCTGGTCTCTTCTCCCTGGTCACCAGTGATAGGACATATGGAAAAACTGTGTCTGGGAAGGGTCAGACTGGACATTAGGAAAAGTTTCTTTACCACGAGGGTGGACAAGCACTGGAACAGGCTTCCTAGTGAGGTGGTTGATGCCCCACACCTCTCGGTGTTCAAGATATGTTTGGACAATGCACTCATTAACATGCTTTAACCTTTGGTTAGCCCTGAAGTGATGAGGATGGAGTTGGACTGGATGATCTTTGAAGGTCCCTTCAAACCAGACTATTTTGTTGTGTTCTGCACAAGTGACTGCAGCAAACAGCAAATCCAAAGGTAGTCACATTGATTCAAATTATTTTGCTTTCTACTAATTCCTGCTCCAGGCCTGATGAAAGGGATGTTTTGCCCAGGTCTTAACGCTGGGATAAGCATCTCTGCTCCTTTGGGAAAAAGATCTGATATTCATGGGAACGCAGTACATTAGTCAGTTGGGAAGGTTGCCAAAGTCCACTTCAGGATAGGATAGTCTGATAAAGCCAAAGGTTGTTATGCTTGTGTCTCCAAACAGTACATATTAGGACAGTATCTCTGATTTGTGACAGGTTATATTAGCTCAGAGTTTTCTGCTTAATTGGTTGAGAGTGCCCACTTACTATTACAGTATCTTGGTAATATTAGGTAACCTGTAACATACAGTGTGTACACATACATTTTTATAAGCATTTCCCAGGAATCCTTTTTAGTTTAGCTTCTAATTAATTGCAGAGAAAACAATGAATAGCTGAGCTTTTAGAACAATTTTCTCCTTATTTAACTGTATATTATGTAAGTGTTCAAGAATCTTAACGAAAGTTGTTTGGCCTTTATTTTTTGAGCTAGCTGATAGGTCTGAAGTATGCTAAGAACTGTGTCAAGTGCCAACGCCGTCCAAGTACAAGGATAATTCAGCTGGATGCGAGACACTCATACATGAATCTGTCATCACCCTGTCTAACCCAACGTACAGCACAGACCTCAGGACTTAAAATAATTAATTCCTACCTGAACCAGAGTACATCTTTCAGCAACATATGCAATCACAGATTTTAGATGTTTTAAATCATAGAGATGTCAGAGTTAGTGAGCTAACTGCAGTCTCCTCTTTCATAACCTACTCGAGAATCGTTTCAGGTTTTAGCTCCCAATTTAGTTCATGGGTAGAATTTGGTATTTCTCCTACCTTCACATCATATCATGGACTGCAGCCATCCATCCCCTATCCTGTTCTCAGCCAGCCTAACCTATGCACATCCTGCAGCTCCTCTGCTCTGTTTGGAGCCAAGAATGATAGCCTACAACCAAAACAGCTTGGAAAAGTGAAGTAAGTCTTGGTAAGACTAACCAGAAAAAAGAGTTCAACAAAGTAAGTAATGTGTGGATTTTTCCTTATAATGTTTATCTGTTTACTATAGCATAGTCCAATTGTTACCACATCATCATCCCAAACCGGGTACTGACTGAAATGTATCTGTAAAATACTTCTCAGCACTTTTAGACTCTGGAATCACAGAAATGCAGAAGGGATAAAATTGGAAGGGACTTCTGGAGGTCATCTTGTGTCCCTCACCCCAAACAGCATCACCTACAGCAGTGGTCTGCAAAGTGGGGTGCACCCCAGGGGGCGATGCACCATCAGGGTATGGAAAGAAAATAATGGAACTTCTTCAAATATTTGTGTTTTATCTCAAAAATAAGAAAGAAATGAAGGTTTACTACTATTTAACATACAGATTGACACTGGCACCCTCACTTGGTCCATAGGTCAGATGGTCACCTATCTGCATCAAGGTGTCCTGAAGGAAGAGAGAGTGCTCCACATGTAGAGGGGGCAACCGTGCCACCTGCATTTGCTCATTCACTTTCAACACGTTGCAATGCACTGGCTAAGTGCATTTATGGATTTTATTATCTAGTTTTAACTTAACTAATCTTCACAAAATGGGCAAGTGGCTTCAAAACATTTCTATAAAGAAACTGAAGCCTGAAGATAGTAACAATAAAGCACTCACAACCAAACAACAAGAAAATGGCACAGCTGACATTTCGTCTTAGTACAAGCTCTTTGTCAGCCACGTTACCAGGCAAAAACAATGATAACCTAATCGCATCTGACAAGAACATGGACAAACTTTTTTGAAATTATCCGTATCAAAATAAGCTCCACTTAGAACCAGACCTTCAAACACAGTAGTGTATGTATACAAATCATAACTAAATATAAACATATTAGAGTTGCATGCCTAAAAACGTTTTACTGCTACAACATGTAATCAAAAGACTTTGGAGACCACTGACCCAGTGCAGGCTCCTCAGGACCATGACCAGATGGCTCCTGAGAAGGTCCAAGGAGGAGACTTCACAGCCTCTCAGGAGAGACATGTCTATGTCTCTCCTGCACTGGGATGACCAGAAATGGACTCAATACTCCAGGTATGGCCTCACCAGTGTGCATTAGATCACCTCCCTCCAACTGCTGGTAATGGTCTGAGGTACTACTAGCCTTCTTTGTGGCAAGGGCACATTGCTAGCTCAAGTTCAACTTGAGGCCCGCCAGGACCCCCAACTTCTCTTCTACAAAGCTGCCTCCTAGCCAGTAGGCTCCTAGCATGTACTGGCACCTGGGATCGTTCCTCAACAGGTGCAGAACATCGCACTTCTCCTTGCTGAACTGCAAGAGATCCCTGTCAGACCATTCTTCACCCTTACAAGGTCCCCGTGGATGGCAGCACAACCCACTCAGTTTCACACTCGGTGTATTAGCCACCCCTCTCAGTTCAGTGTCATCTGCAAACTCGCTGAGTGTGCATCCTGCCCCATCACCCAGATCATTAATGAAAACGTTGAACAGAACATAAAGTTGATCAAGCATAACTTCCCTTGGTGAATTCATGCTGACTGCTCCAGATGATGCTTTTATCCTTCATGTGTCTGGTAATGGTTTCCAGGATTCAGTTGTATCGCCTTTCTACGTACCAAGGTGAGGCTGACTGGCCTCTAGCTCCAAGGGTCTTCTTTCTTGCCCTTCTCTAAGACAGGAATAAATTTGCTTTCTATTACTCAAGCATCTCTCCCAGTCACTCAAATCACTCACTGGATATTAAGAATAGCCTCACAATAACATCAGCTCCCGTAGCACATCAGGACCATCTGTATCAAAAGAACATCCAATTTCAACCCTTAAGGTTTTCCCAAAACCAAAATGCATCACTCCTTTCTGGAGGAGGGGGGTGTCTGTACCTAATTTGGCTCTACCTAATTCTCAACCTAAATTTGCTTAGTCATTCAAGCTTGGTTTTCTAGCAGTCTGCTATTCAGTGGATCCCCTCAATTATTAAACAGCTGCTCTCTGTAATAAGCAGTAACATGCTTTCAGGCCCAGACCTGTAAATTTGATCTATTAGTTTCTCGTGGCAGATACAAGGAGCTTTAAAGGTGTCTTTCCAAACAGTTAATGGTTCAACACAGTTCCTCTTCTGAAATCCCTCAAGTCTGTTGTCCTTCATGAGGACATTGTGTGATGCTACATGAGCTGAGTAAGGTATTCCAATGACATTGTAATAATGCCAGTTATGCCTCCCGTTTCTGATACTTCTAATCTAACATCAAAAAGCATGGCATCCAAGTCTTTTTCAGTCACTGTTTCCTTAATAGTGTTTCTTTAGGCTGGATGCATGTCTTTGTTTCTGTGTCAGTACGTACAGCGCTTTCTTGCACTCCAGCTTTCAAGATCACTTAGCTCTTCTCTGATCACTGCTTACCACGGCACTAGTCCTGTTGTCATCTGCATCCTTTTATCATTAATGATTCTACATTTCTCCCTCATCACTAATAAAAAAGGTTAAACACTGTCAGATCTAAAATTAAGCCTCAGAGGACCGTCACATAATCCACACTGATTACTGACTACAATTATGTTATTGAGACCTATTAGCCAGGTTTTTTACACACACTTGATGTGTGTTGTTGATTCTATATCGATAAATGAAATGATTAGCTGTGTTCTAAAAAAAAATAGTGTTTTGTTTAGAAAGGCATGGACTTACAAACAATGAGACTGCAAAAACAGAGCTCAAAAGGCGTAAGTAACTGATTAAACAAACAGACAGGAAACGTCAATAGGAACATTCTGGAGAAAATTTGATAATAAGTTTTTGGTCTTTAAAATTGAGATGAATAATAACAAAATGAACGGCCATTTACACTGTGCATTTTATTGTTTTGTTCTGCTTTAATTAGAAGGTTGTTTTATAGATGAAAAATATAAACCATAGTCAACAAAATGCACCTCTGCTTTTCCACAGTTGTTAACAGTACTACAAAAAGCATCATCACAGACTGCTTAAGGCTGGCTGGGCCCTTTGGAGGTTACCTGGTTCAACCCTCCTCCAGCAGAGCCACCCAGAGCAGGGTGCCCAGGAGCATGTCCAGGTAGCTTTTGAAGGTCTCTTGAAGATTAAAACTCCATAAACTCTCTGTGCTCCATCACCCTCACTTTGGAAAAGCGTTTCCTTTTCACTTTGCTCTCCTTAGCTCTTACATGAGCTCAGACTCCCCTGGTCCTGAGAATACTTCTGAGAAGATAAAAGTAAGGGAATATCACAGACCTTTGTGGGATTTGTGTAACTTGACAGGGCCAGGCCCACTTTTATCAGCTCTGCAATTTCCTTTCCGCTGAAAATTGTCTCATTTACATGGCAACCAACCCACATTTTGCACAGAATTTACATTCAGATATATTTTCTAGAGTTTTCTTAGGTAGGTTTTTTCCTTTTTTTTTTTTTTTTTTTTTTAAATCCCCCCAGAACCTTCAACTAAGCCTGAAAACAACCACAAAGTAATCAAAAACATGCACATGATACTAAGTTCATATTCCTTATTTCTGTTATTGTTGGTCTGTGTAGTAACCTTCCAATTTTGTAGGAATGTATTTTAGTTCAGTTTCAAAATCATGCATATTGGACACTTGCTTAAGGGAAAGCAAGTACTTAACACTAAAATAATTTTCTTCCCCCTACAGATTTTCAGCTGTAGGTCTGTATTTAAGTCATAGAACCATCAAATACCCTGTGCTGGAAGAGACCCACAAGGACCATTGAGTCCAACTCCTGGCTCCACACAGGACCACACAAAAACCAGACCCTGTGTCTGAGAGTTCAGACTCTTCTTACAAACTGGAGACTGGCAGCCAGCCTGATGTAACCCCATTTACTGTAACCCTTCGAGCTGGAGCTGTCAACCAGCTGTTCACCCACCACATTATGTTTGTGTCTAGCTGTATGTTGTCCTGAAAGATATTGTGAGAAACAGCATTGAAAGCTTTGCTGGAATCCAGAAAGATTACATTGACTGGATTCCCCTGGTCAACTCAGGGGGCTGACCCCCCTGCCTGGCCCACCACTATCACACCTACTCATATATGAATAGAGGCCCGAGATAACATTTCAAATTAACACTGTTGTAGCAGTTCTCACAGATTGAGAATCAACCACAGCTTCTGTACTACAAATCCTTTACTACACACTGTAATTCCTTGCCTTTAAGGCCCATCTCTCCTTAATCATCTTTGTTCATCCTTCACTACATTGCCAAAAGCCCCTAATTAGTATCATCTTAGGCTGCCTTTCACTGCCCCTCATCCTAACCAGTTGACTAATTACTTGCACATAATCTCAGTGTCAGGTTAGATGATGTTGGCTGTTTGGTGGTTGTTTTTTTTTTGACTGAAGATAAGCATGAGGAAGAAGTCTCTTGCCTAGGAGGCATGGAAGATAGCCTGCAGTCAGCTACAAGACCTGGAGTAGTGGGTAGGTAAAGTTAACTGGTATTGCAGAAGGGGGAAAAATGAATGGGGGAAGAAAGATGCAGTCACAGCCAACAGCAAACTTACAAAAAATGTGATAATCTGCAAAAGCTGACATCAGGAAGCTTTTAGTGAAGAAGACAAGTCACGGGAAAGGCTGCAGCATGAAGAACACGTATTGCTGTGCGGTAACAGGCAATGTGACTTTGGATTCCAAGTGGGCTAGACCAAGGAACATCAGCAGGTGTTACCATAACTAATACAGGTGGTGAGGATGGCATTCAAAAGGGTCTACTGCAAAAGCAAGAAAAGATCACAGAAAAAAAAAAAAAGGAATGTTAAAAAGAAATACACAAATATTTAGAGATGGTGTGCATGTATTAGAAAGCACTAAAGAATTACCCAAAAAAATAATAACAAGATTAAAGAATCAAGGAAAATGGGCAATAGCATAGAGCTGTGGAGAAAACAACAATTAAGAGCAGGTAACTGACCCTCCTATCTCAGACAGCATCAACGGTGCTTCCTCAGCATAATGATGGTGTGTTATAAAGTAGAGAAGATAATACAGGACAGAAGTAAAAGGACCGGGTTAGGAATGGAAGCCTCTTTGGAATCTTCTGCAAAGAGCAGGCTTCGCAACAGGAAATACGGAAATGAACAATTAGATTTTAAAATTGTTGTTTTTCTTTATAAATAAAAAAGTAAAACCAATGCTTTAAAACTATTAGCTTTATATCATGTTATTACAAGGATTGAAGAAATACAATATAGTTTTCTAAAATATTTCTAGTGACTTAAGAATTGCACCATGTGGAAGTGGCTTAAGAATTTATATGGCTATTTTGAAAGCAGTACAGAACTTTATAAATGTCTTCTGCAAAATGCACAAGAGCGTTTCACAGACATTTATGGTGTTGCTAATTCAGTAGGTAGTTAACAACAGAATAAGTACAGCAAAACCCTAAACCAACACTAAAGTAAATCTATGGGGATGACATTTTACAATTAAAATGAAAAAAAACATCTTAATTTGAGTTTATGGAGTTAATATATCAAAGACAACTCTGAGTTCAATAACCACAAGTTGTAGTTCTGCACCTTTTAAAAATAAAATTCCCTGTAGAGATACTCCTATATTGTGCTGAAGTGCAAGATGAACCTCAGCCCTACACTCAGAATTAGGAGCTCATCTGAAAACATAACAGCAGCATTTCAGAAACAAGATTTGTGCTGAGCACGGCTTCCCAGCAGAATCCCCAGGGGAGCATTTTGCCTAGCAGTTTGCTCCCTCCAGCACGTCTAGGGGCAGGTCCTGACCTTGTCCAAGCCAAGCCAGACTGCGCAGAGCAGTGCTGCTGAATCACGCCAGCACAGTTACACCGACTGGCAGCCAAGGACACAACAGGCAGGAGGATCTCCAGGCTGACACCCTGGGTGCGACGGCAGCCACATTCCAACAGTTGAAAGCAGAGATCCTGAGAGCTGTCATATTTCACATCCTGTTAAGATGGGCTGAGGACGAAGATTTAACTCTGCAGTTGGCAACGCTGCTGCAACACGTCAATCCATAAGCTGAAGATTTGGGCTGCATCCAACAGCTGGTGCAGCCTGCCTGGTGGAGTCAGCCATCAGCACTGCTGTTCCTGTATCCCTCTCAATACTGGGTACTGATTTTTGCTAGCCACTTTCACAATTAGGGACGTGGTCCAGAAGCAGATACTGGCTCTAAAATGCTGCATGCCATGGCCTGGATTTCAGTGCTCATTTCTTTCCTGTGACAGTTTCTTGTGCAGTATCAGAACTCAGAAAAACACATTACCCGTTTTTCACCAAATGAATGAAATATCTCATTACGTGGCTAATTGATAAGTATTTAGAAGACTACTTAGCAAGCACTTGGTTAACTGGATTTTCATCTTGATTTAACTTGTTTTTTATTAGAAGGAGAAAAATCTAGTTTGGCTATACTACCATACCAGCAACATGCAATAGTTTACTCATCTCAACAAGGCAAGAAAGAAACTGAGGCACACGCAGAACCTAGGAGTTGAATATTCTCAAGACTGCAAGAGGACTGACCTCTCCTGGACTTTGGACACAACTGACTAAATTGGAAACTTCATCCCCTTACAGCCCTTCACCACTACCTAATCCAGGGAACACGCAGGTACCTCAGAAGGATGATTTAGACATACGATACTGTTGCTTCCAATTCAGATTTGGTTGCTGCTGTTTATGTGCTAGATTCTCATAATGCTTTATCTGTGCAAGTTCATTTTTTAAACAGCTTTGAAAAATCCCTAGTTCAAATTAAATGTTTTGTAACAAATGTCAAAACTGTAAATCACTGTACAGTAGCAGTAAGTTGATGGAAAAGATGCAACTTGCTCAATACAATTCTCCAAATCTTTTAAAGCCAAAAATTGTTTAATACAATTTAACACACCCTAGAGTGTAGTTAAATAATTGTGATAGATGGCAGTGTCTCTTAGTCTTTTCCATTTGTTAAATGATGATAGATGAATTATGCACATTACTGAATTTCAATGCATGCTTTCTGTTCACCACTCATGTTTCATGAAAAACATCCGAAGAACAAATAGTTTAAATGTATCTCCATCAGAACAATACTACAGTCTACAATTATGGTAAAGATGATGAAGGCCAAAAATGTTTTGAAGTCCCCTGGCACTCACAGCAACAACAAATGTATGGCAGTAATGTAGCTACTAACATATTTGCTACTATCTCTGTTTTAAATAAACTAACTGAGCCTCTGTTTTAAAAAAAAAAAAAGTTTCTTTGTTATTAGCACTATATGAGAACAACTCTGGGGGAAGGAAAACTATAATGATTCAAAACTGGAAAAGTCATAGGTTGGGGGAGAAAGAACTGTTTGGTTTTTTTTCGAGCTATTACCTACCTTGGCATCAAAGTCACATTTTAAAAATCATTTTATGAAAGAACTTTTTTTAATGTAAGAAAAACAAGAAAAAATATTTCTAAGTATACTGTAATAGTTTCTAAGAAAACTTCACTTGAGCAGCCATTCGGTAATTATCTGCTCTTTGGCAACACCTGCACTGAGCCTCCTAGGATGTACAATTTGTCATTTTAATGCATAACACAAAATCCTAGAACACTAAACTGCAAAAAAAGAAAATCCATACTATCTACTTTTTCAAAGGATTTTTATCTTGCAATAATTGTTGCATGCGAATGTATCTGATTTCTAGCCCCTTCAGTATTCTTGCTCTCCCAGGGTGGCATTTTGGAAGTGTCTGCATACCTTGAGTGATGTTCTTCAACTGGACTGCACTTCATTTAATCACTGATGTGCCTTAAACTCCTTAATTTGGAAGAATTTATGAAGTGAAAGTGGCCAATACAGAGATTCTTCTTTAGAAAAAGACAGTCTATGCCTTCGTGCGTATTAGCAAACTACTGCAACTCAAAATCATGGAATCACAGAACGCTTGAAGTTGAAAAAGACCTCCAAGAACATAAAGTTCAACCTTTAAACTAGCTCTGCCAAACCTACCACTAGACCACATCCCTAAGCACCACATCTTTTGAATACCTCCAGGAATGGTGACTCAACTACTTCCCAAGGCAGCCTGTTCCAGTGCCTCACAACCCTTTCAGTGAAGAAGTTTTTCCTAACATCCAACCTAAAAGTCCCCTGGTGCAACTTGAAGCCATTTCCTCCTAAAATGTCTGACAGTGATGTACTGGAAGATTAACAGAATCAGCTTCTGACTTCAGATGCCCTTCAGATGCCAGGAGAAAGTCTATAAAACCCATGGAGGTACAGCAGTGAAGGACAAGTCAAAAGAAAAACAGAAAAAAATCTCGTCAGGCTTTAAATGTACCCTTCAGGCTTATGTAAAAGAAAACAAAACCAAGAAAGAAAAGTGATTTGATTTGACTAAGTGCCATGCATTTCAAAAATTACAGGGTATTTACTTTAACTGTTGGCGAGGTATAATTTAACACAGCTGAAGAACAGCATTATGTACACAATTCAGCCAACCTGAGGTATCTTCCACAGCAGGTTTTCATCAAACATCGTTGGAAGGACGACTTAGCCTAGAATGGATAGTTTAGAGAATAAGGAAAAAAGAAAAAAAAAAAAGAAAAAAGGAAAAAACAAGACTATTACCTTCACTAGCAAGTTTCTCCATCTCTGAAAAAGAGATTTATGAAAAGTTTATGTGAGTGCAGACATGAGGCAGTAGCTCTGTCAAATCTCAGAGAGCTGGTCTGACTGACAGG
Organism: Aythya marila; assembly: GCF_965140915.1. Taxonomy (NCBI): domain Eukaryota; kingdom Metazoa; phylum Chordata; class Aves; order Anseriformes; family Anatidae; genus Aythya; species Aythya marila. The sequence goes on from NC_139043.1 coordinate 104,511,523, forward strand.
TGTACAGCTTCACAAATGCATCCTGACAGTTACACGCACTGCAGCACAAGGAATCTTTTTTTTAAGCAAAGTTTGCAAAAACCTGAAATGTGACATTTACAAGATCTCTGAGCAAAAAAACCTCTCCGGGATGAATTCATTCTGTATTACCTTTCATTTTATCTTGTTTCCCCTTAAATATATTGTCCCAGATTCTTATTCTGATGTCTTCTATCTTGATGCAGACCCTAAAGCCTAGAATCTACATTGTCACTTTGAGTCTGCCAGGAGCTTTCAAAGAGCATTTTTATCTTAAATATAATGTGTTTTCCGGCTTGTGAAATTGGCAATACGTCGTGCTGAATTCTTCATTCATCCCTAGTGATACCACCTCCTGTGGAAGGTTAGATCTGAATCATCTGCCTTAGCGGAAGCTTGACAGTTCATTTCAGTGGCTCCTTTTTGCCTCTGATTGCTAAGAAAGCCATGCACATTCAGGAATCTCAAGCCACCGTGCACCACTGTCAGTGCCACAGAACTCAAATAACGTGGCTCAGAATTACGTCTGTCACGGTTTAAAGCATCAAAATTGTTAAGCGATTCTCAAGTGACATCGTAATTACAGAGCGCAGCCGTAGTGATGCTATACTTAACGTAGGAAGAGCTATTCCTATAGCTTTTAAAGCCCCATTTCCAGTTTCTTGTGAATTTCTCAGCATCCTCCCATTAGGGCATATGGAGCAGGCAGAAGCACACTTTTTTCTTTTTGGACATGTGCCTCCATCACCATTCTAATTTTTCCTGACTAAACCAATTCCTGCTCCTTACAGCGGTTAATATCCAATGAGCAAACACAAGAATTCATGGAAGGAAACCTTACAGATGGAGAAGTAAACAAAATGATATCTTCTTGTCCCACTATGTCCCACTTTGATGGCAAAAGCCAGGCGTGCAGTTGAAAGCACGCTCTGATAGCAGTGGGGACATTGTCAACTCACAGGAAAAACTGAATCAGGTTTAGAGAAATTTTGGAGAATTGCATCCATAAAGAACAACTGTTACTGGCTGTCCCTACTTAGCTGCCCCCCAGTCCCAGACTGCCTAAACTTGATGAGTGATGTATGAACATGAAATGTTTGCATTTGGCTCCTCGCACCAGTCTATTTCTGACTATTTCTTTCAGGTACAAGCTCAGCCCTGCCACTCTTCCTCTCCAAGTCTAACCTGTGCCAGATGCTATCAGTCCTACCAAGATCCCAAAGTGAGATTTTTTTTTAACTGCAGATTTCTGAGGCTCTGTCTGTAAGACAGACCATGCCTGGCACAGACCACGGGGGAGTGTAACACCCACAACCTGGCAGTAGACACCTTTCAAGAAGGAGCAGCAGAGGCTTGCCACTTCCCCGTTTTTAAGCTGACAGATTAGATTGCAGTTTACTGGCCAATGCAAGCCCTGAATTCTCTTGAGGGAAGACGCTCTCCGATGATCTTGTTAAAATATACCACTGTGCAGAAAATGTACTGAAGAAAAGGATGCAACACTCACTGATTCAGAGAACAGGTGATGTAAGGATTGCTGATGATACTACAGCCTCATGATGAAAGAGTTTATCTTTAAAGATGAAAACCATTAAGCTCTTATATAGTAAGAGAGAAGGGAGAGAGGAAAAAAAGGGGAAAAAACAGCCAGAAAAAGAAGCAGACAATTGCATTGAAGAGCAAGTTCTAGACTGTCAAGGAGAAGCATGTGCCAAAAGACCGGCTGAAAGTTTTGGGGTATTCATTTATCTTTAGCATTTCCCTGCTGGTTAGATCTAAGCAGGTCTGGCAAGGTGAGCTAGGGAAGCTGCCTGCCCTCCCCAAACACCTGGCTTTCTCCGTATCTCATGCAGCATGCCTCACATGTATTATGAAAGCCCTGCACACCCAGTAAGAGTCCAGCATTTCACTGCAATACCCAGAAAGCTCAGCTGGGTGACACCTAACATCTTTTAATTATTTTTGCTGGATTTCAACCCAACACACTTCTCATGCCAGGCCCTGAAAACCAGGAAGACCACAGCCTGTCCGTAAGTCGTATTCACTGCTTGTTCTGTCAGGCTCCAGTCGATTTGTGGTAGCAGTCAAGAAAAAGACTGAGCAGCCTTTATATCTTCCCCTTTTTGCAGTAGCCTACAGTAGAGGAATACAGAGCACAGTTTTCTCCTTTTCTTTCTCCTGACCTTTTCGTCGCATCTTATTATTCAGCAACTTCTCACAGCTCTGTAACCTTCTTCTGGGCTTTCTCAGATATTTATTAATTTACAAAATTTCCCGGTGCAGGAAATTGTCAGTTTCTACATGAAGGATAGCTTTTTTCATATAACAGCCACCTTCAGTTATTACCAGTCAATAAGCAAATAACATCCACTTAGGCATATTAAAACTCTTCCCAGGATATGAGGTCCATATTTCTCTACTAAGACCACCCTTTTAGTTGTCTAGGTTGACTGAAGAGCAGAGGGACAGGAAAACCATCTGCAGCAGGTTCTCATATAACATATCCCAGTCCTTGACTATGTAGACCAGACTTAGCTACTGAGATCAGTCCTTGGACTGCATATTACAGTGAATATGCTGAACTTTCCAAATGAATTTAGTGTTTTTATTTCAGTGATTTTTTTCTCCTCACCTGGAATTGACAGTATTTCTTCCTCGTCTCTAACCATAACAGACTTAATTCCTATAACCGAGATCCCCAAATTTCAAGGAATTAGCCTCTCTCTTCTGAACAGGAGTGAGAGAAACAGGAAGGCCTCTTTTAATAATAAATAAAGTGAAATCCTTTCATAGCTGGAAATGCAGGAAGGGAGATGCAGTGATCTTGGTAAGCAAATTCATTTCAAGACTGCCAGGTAACAGAACTCTTGCCAGAGCTCAGACATCCATACTGAAAAACCAATATAGGCTTTAAAAATACAAGTAAAGTCCTCAGATCTTTCCTTTCTTAGCAAGAAACTTAAGAATGCAAAGGGAGATCAAAAGAGGCAAGTATGCAAACCGATTATTCAGCAATTGTTAAAACAATAGTTGAAACAGTTTCTCAGAAACTGTAAAATACAGTAATTTATAAAAAACCTACCACTTGGATCAAAGTGTTAAAGCATAATTAATGTTGGAATGAATAAAAAGATTTATATTAAATAATTTTGTTTCTTTCCCACTTTCAATCATACAGCTGCAGATTGGCTTACTTCAATTAGCTTTGAAATAGAGCTTTTGAAAGAACAGGGTATGGGTGGAATAAAAGCAGCAAGTACCTTTTCCATCAGCAGTGACTAATCACTGAAATGCACCAATACCAACTCTGCATTCAGTTCCTTGAAACTTGAACTAAAACTAAAATTAACATACCACCAATAATAAAGCGTATTACGGGAATCTTATTAAGGTTTAATAAAATTTTTTCCTCCTTTCTAGGTGCTTTCCACATGACATTTTTCCTTCCTCCCAAAAGGGAGAGAGGTAAAAATTTAATCTCATTGTGAATAGTCTAGGCCCATTTCAACTCCTATTACATTGCACTGCAGTAATTTATAGGTTAAACAGTTGCAGTGACAAACAGTAGGCCAGAGTTTTTCAGTATAATGATGGAAGGAGAACTATAAATCAATAACATAAAAACATTATCATCAAATAAGCTGTTCTCTTGAAAATGTAATCTCCAGTAAATTGTTCAAAAGTAGCTTGATTATAATTGGCAGACCTTCAGAACAGGTTAATTTAACATAAAGAAGTTGCAGCCAATTTGTTTCAAACACTTTACTTACTGCCAGTTTTGTTGCACATAAGTCACAGTCATAAAATAAGTACCAAATTTAGCCTGGAAATCTATGCTTCCTGTAAGTTCAGCTACTAGGATAATTTATTTATTTTTTCTTCTTAAAAGGTCATGGAGAAATTACTGATATGTGATAGGTGTGGAACTTGTATACCTATTCACAGAAGAGGCAGTGAAAGACTCAGAATCGGTCCTTCAGAGGGCTAATATCCACAAGGTGAGAACTGGAGATGCTCCACTGCTCATCCGTGCTTATGCCTGGCATCAGTGGAGGACCCCAAGAGCAATCGAGAAAGAAGCACTTCCATCTAGGTCTTCCTACATTCCCACCCCTCCCAGTAACTCTTTTCACTGGAGACAGCTGCAAAACATACCTGTCCCCCTGTAAGAGGCATCTACCATCTAACATTTATTGATTAAAATGCTGGATTTTACCTATCCTAAGACTCTCCTGAGGAATCTCATACAAGGCATACGCTCTTTCTGTTCATAAAGCATAAAACAAACACAAGAATTTGCAACAGCAGGGCATTACTGCTAACTTCAATCTCATTAATAAAAATATAATCCACACATTTTATTTCAAATAACTGCCTGAACAGCTTAAGGATTTGTCTTGAATAAAGATCAGAGTACTTACATAAACAGTACATTTTTACAACGGAGTTTTTTGTCAAACTAACAATCAAGTTATTTAGGAAATTAAGAAATTTATCAATCATTAGAAAATTATTTTTCTATCAAACACCAAGAAAGCTTGGAAATAACATGACCAGACATTCAGCCTTCAAAACTGAAACCACCACACTCACTTTGCACATCTTTTTTTATTGTAGCAACGTCATTTACTCGTTCCGTCTCGGCAACTTGCAAAAAGGTCAGCTCATTATACACTAAGGAAAGAATTTAGACCATAAATTAATGAAGTGAGTTACGTGACATTCCTGATCAACTGTCAAGTTATCCCTCACCATGAAAGTTTTGGTGAAATATTAAGTTGCAAGAGTTTTATAAGTACACCTCCAAACTGTTAACACTTAGCCTTTCAAATACATTATGAAAAGCCAGAGGAAAATAACTTGCTATATACAAAAGTGACAGAAAGAAATTGTTTAAAAAAGAAAAAAAACACACACTTAATGCCCTTAATGCTCCCTGTACATTACAGCACATCAGATACCAACTCTTTGATGATGCTGTAATGAAAGGAAGTTGGTCTGGCAATATATACAAAGTCCCAGATAAAAGCTTACAGGATTAAGGGATTACATGAAGGTTATTAAAGGGGCTTGGGTAGTGGGGGGGAAACACACTTTTAAATAATGATGATGATCATCATTCTGTTTGGAAACGTTACTGATAAGTTTGTATTTAGATTGTGTTCTAGCTTCTGTAATAAATGCTCTACTTACTTTATTTTGAGCAAAAATAAACCAGTAATGTACAAGGAAATAAAACAAGTGCTTAACTTCATTTTCAAATGCACACGGAAGATTTGTTTGCAACATAAATCTGTTGCACTGGCATAGCTTCATTAAATAGACATTTCAGTTCCAAACTGGCACATTATATATTGCCTTTTTTATCCATAAGACTGTCAAGCACCATATTTCCCGTATTTCTTCCTATAAAAAAGACATAACAGTATAATGAATAATGCTATTTATTGCTTATAAAATAAATAAGTGGCTATTATATACACGTCACCCATATACATTATGAGTAAGTTTCAAAGTTTAGCATTGACCAAGATTAAATCCACTGTGGCCTCTTACCTTCACTTATTGTTGGAAACAAATACGTGTCTTTGTTTAAGCAAACTCCCTTTAAAGAAATGGGATTTTCTCATGCATTGCAAATAATCAGGTTTCAGCACATTCAACTCCGAAATTAACAATCTACAACTGCCATCCCAAGGGTGAAATCCTCAGTATTATTTGGCTTTACTATGATTATTTACAAACACTGGTTGTACCATACCCACTATCGTATTACTGACTGGCACTATAGTTAAACTGACTTTATTAAATATAAAATACTAACCTCAGACATTAGATTAATGGTTATTACTTTCTTCTAATGCACCTGGGTATTTTACAACTAAAACTTCCTTGAGAATTATCTGATTTCTTAAAACTGCCAAAAATGGGGGGGGGAAATCAAACATTTTTAGACTCCTTGATGAAGTTTCTCAACAAAATACTGATGTTCCTTATACAGGAATCAATGAGTAAAGTAATTAGAATACTGCTCTATTTCTTTTCACATATAACAAAATACATGACATCTCCTTGGGACTTAATTGCTCTTAATAATTGAATATGAATGAAACTCTTGGTAAGGGCTGATCTGCAAGCACATATTTACTGTAGTTACCTAGAAAACAAGGTACTGCCTTTTCTGCAAACAGCAACTGCTAGAAACTTCACAGCAACACATGCATTTATGTCTGAGCATTTGGTCTGAGCTCAGTAAATGAATTTCATTTTACGTATACCAAATTATGATATGAATATGTTATGCAGCTCGTTGAAAGATAAATTCAGATAGTTTTGATCCCTTTTCTAAAGCAGATTATTTTGCAAGTTCCCATGAGCAAACATTTTACCATAAAATATTTCTTCTACACCTCTTAGTATACACATGGGGTAGAGGGGATTCATGGTTATCTTCCAATGAATATTAATGGCTGCTACTTGTATAAATCATCACCAGAAGAAAATACTACAAAACTCCACACTGAGGTGCAATACATGTATTACAAATGCAAGCAAAAGCATACACATGAGTCTGCTACAAAAGCCTTGTATTGAACAGAAGTTGCACAGAGTCCCATCCATTACTGAAACCCTCATACAGAAAACATTAAAAAGGTGATAGGAAACTTCTAAGTTCATGGAACAGAACTTCTCAGTTTCCTCTTTGGTATTTCCTATGCATCGATTGTCAAAAATAAATTACAGGTTTTATGCCAATTAAAATTACCAAATACTTGTAGGTCATTAGCCCCCATTCAGCTGGTACGGAGAGACTATGAAAAAGCACATGTGAAAAGACAATGGCTGGAGCTTACAAGAACTGGAAATAAATATATATATACACATATATATACACACACACACACAAGAACTACAGTAAACATTAATGGGTCCTATGAGTGGCCTGACAAAAGTCTGCAAAATCCAACTGCCCATCCTACAAGCACATGCTCCCTTGGACCTTTTCTGTGCTGAAGAGTTCCAAATTTCATTTACCCCTAGACTGTATGATTGTTTTTTCCCCCCACTATGTGAATATACAAAGAGAGTCCAATGGGAAAGCTTGAAACCTGTACCTTAAAAGCCTGAAAAGCTGCTATTTGATGCAAATTTAATCTGTATCCTGAAGACTTTTCCAGTGTCTTCTTTAGATGGACAGTACTCAGTCCTTCGGGAAGTTCTGAGATGCAGCTTCTTGGACTAGTTTAATCCAACACATCATTGCAGCAGGCACACTCATAAATTACCTTTGTTGCGTTTCATACCTCTTACTTGCACTATTCACCCAACTTGCTCTAGTTATAAAGCCTCATACATATGGATAATGCTGCTTTGTATATGCTAACAATCCTGGCAGGTTTCCCCTCAATATACCATTCCAGATGTTAGTCTCGGTAATTATGTCTGACATCCCTCAGCTTTGGTAATGAAATACTGCTGCTACAATTCCTTGTTTGTGTTTCTATGGATCATCTTCTTCAGACATAAAACCTACCAAGTTGAAACAGCCACGTCAACAGGCATGGAATGAAAATCTGCTAAAATGAATATACAGCAGTAGTATGATTAGCATAAACAGGATAAATTTAGAAATACAATGTTCTATGAGAAAACTGTTATGCAGTATATTTCACTCTTCCATTTAACAAAGATGCACTTTCAATACTGTATACGTACGTACAACTACATGAAAGACAAAATTACCAGTGTTATCAATATCATGGAATACTGTACAGGATATAACCTCTTTCTTGTTTCAAAGAATCAAAACTGTAGTTAACACAGTGGGACTTAACAACAAGGTAGGAAAAGAAAGATGCACCCTCCAATTTCTAAACTGAGAAGTCAAGATTCAATACTTACTTTATCCATTATATCATCATGTCATCTAACCAGCATATTCAAAGTGTTTAGGCAAAAACTGTGGTTAAATAATTTGCATCCAGAAACTTTGCATTTTGCAGAAGTGATCTTTGAGGATGCAAATTCTGGGAAGTGTTTTTACACTGATATACATGTATAAGCCTATTCAAGAATCATACGACTCCGGTTGGCAAGGATTTTAAAGATCACCTGGTTCCAACACTCCTGTCATGGGCAGGGACACCTCCCACCAGACCAGACTGCTGACAGCCTCATCCAGCCTGGCCTTCAACATCTCCAGGGATGGGGCACCCACAGCTTCTCTAGGCAACCTGTGCCTGTGTCTCAACACCCACTGGGTGAAGAATTTCCTCCTAACCTCTAATCTAAATTTCACTTCTTTCACTTTAAGAACATCCCCCCTTGTCCTGTGATTACCTGCCCGAGCAAAAAGTTAGTCTCCATTGTTTTTATAAGTCCTCTTTAAGTAAGGGAAGGCCACAGGTCTCCCGAGGTCTCCCCGGAACCTTCTCTCTTCAGTCTGAAAATCCCCAGGTCTCTCAGCCTTTCTTCATAGGAGAGATGCTCTAGCCCCTCATGGCCCTCCTCTGGACCCGCTCTAACAGCCCCACATCCCTCTTGTGCTAGGGGCCCCAGACCTGGATGCAGCACTCCAGGTGGGGGCTCACAAGGGCAGAGCAGAGGGGCACAATCACCTCCCTCCCCTGCTGGCCACCCCTCTGTGGATGTAGTCCAGGACGCAGTTGGCCTTCTGGGCTACAAGCACACACTGCTGGCTCATGTCGAGCTTTTTGCCCGCCAAAATCCTCAAATCCTTCCCTGCAGGGCTGCTCCCAGTGAATTCTCCCAGTCTGTGCTCATGCCTGGGATTGCCCCAGCCCAGGTGCAGCACCTTGCAATAAGTACAACAAAGAAATGATCTTATCATACTGCTCTCTTGGGATATTTCAATTATCACAATAAATGGCAACACTAACCATACAAATAATTAAATCAGTACACAGCTACTCCTGCCAGATGAAAATTCAGATGTTAGTAGTTCTGTCAATGATATATGGGACATATAGAAAGGAATTCGAGCAGCAGATGACTTTGTATCACATTTCTTATGGTTTTAAGCATTGACAGGTGTGATTATTCCTGTCAACATTTATTTACTTCAGATAAGTTCTCCAAATAATGTTGATTTCTTAGCGATAATAGCTTTCCCATTAATTACACAAAAATATTAGTTAGATTAATTGTGACTACCTAGCAACATTAACCCCCATCACTAAGAAGTGACTTTCAGAAGCTACCCATCAGCACAATCCACTTAAAAAATACACACACGTTAAGTCACTTTAACTACTGACTTCTGAGGGACCACAATGAAACCAAAGTCACTTAGACCAGCAGGAACTTGAGTGACTGCAAATCTTTTTAACTGAAAGCCAGGAAGCCCCTCCTATTTAGTGTAATATGCTACTCCATTTTCAGCACAAAACAAATGCTTCAGCACATGCAAAAATGAGAGAACCTCCCCACAGGCTACTTAAAGTATGTGAAATAGGCAGTTTCCAAGATAGTGTTATGGCTGCTCATAAAAGACTTACTCTGCAACTTAATGCTGTAAATAAGAATCATTTATAAAAAAACATGCATTTTCAACAATGATTGATAGAAAAAGATATTCCATCTCTGAATATTTTATCTATGTAAACATGAGTAAATGCTTTGAACTGAAGTATTTGGATGCACACAGCTGCCCATCCCCATGGCAAAAAAAATAAACCAGAGAATCTTGTGAAGCATGGGATATGCTTTTGTGAACTCAAGGTCATCCAAAACAGTTAATGGCTTTCAACTTCTCTCAGTAGCTGAAGGTATCTAAGTCAGCAAAAGTTTGTCTATCTACAAAACTCAGTTAATGATCAAATAAGAAAATCAGTGCTAACTGGCAACCCATGGCAAAATCTTAAGACTATAATTTACTAATGAAGCTATAGTAATGCTTTCTAAGAAATAAGGATGTGTAAATTTAAAAAGGGATTCACTTAATACAAAAATAGCTGTAATATCTCAGAAGAATGAACAAGGGCACCAAATAAGAGAAAGGTGAAGAAAAGTTGGAGGATGATTATCTGTAATTCTGAGCATCTCGGTTTGCTAATCACATGGCTTCTGTTAACAAGAGCCACAGCACTTAAGTGAAAGAAGCGATTCAGTGCCAATGCTGTAATTCATAACAAGGTATGTGAAATGTCCTGAAGATAAGGTGATTTTTATTTAACCTAGATTGTGCTAATAACTTGGCAGGTTATTTTTCTTCCTCCTAAGATGAAAGGATGTAAAAGAAAAGGATCAAGAAAAGATCAAGAAACTTGGAAGAGAATCGTTTCAACAAAATATGAAGTGCACTTGGAAGGGGAGAAGTTAAAAGACATGTATCAAATGCTTCTGATGATTCAGCAAGATAAAGTAGGTAGGTGTTACACAACTGTAGGCAGTGTAGATTTTAAATTACCATTGCTATATCTGACTCTAAACAGAGTTGTCAAGCTCAGAGATACAAAATAATGCTGCATATTTAAGTCAGAATTTTAATTGCACAGATTCATTAAGTTTCCTTTGTTTTCTTCTAGGTAAGTGTGGCTGAAACCTAGAACCAGCCTGACACAGGGGACTACAGCCTGTCTGAATGTACAAAGGGAGTCAGCCCTGTACACACAAGGCAAAAACTGAAGTCCAGCACTGGTAAGGCATTTCAAAGTCTCAGATGAATGATTCCAACACCTGAATCAAAGCTGACATGTTGGTAAATGAAATTTGAAGTCAACCTTTTTTCCTTTTGTCAGTGCTAATCCTCAAAACCCATCTTCAAAGATCATCCAGTCCAACTTCCTGACCTCTTCAGGGCTAACCAAAAGTTAAAGCACTTCACTGAGGGCAGTGTCCAAGTGCTTCTTAAACACTGATGGGCATGGGGCACAGATCTTGTGGACGCCCCATCCCTGGAGGTGTTCAAAACCAGGCTGGATGAGGCCCTGAGCAACCTGGTAGTGGGTGGCACCTAGTTGGAAATAGAATGGGTTGGAAGTGACCTTAAAGATCACCTGTGTGATCAACCACTTCACTAGGAAGCCAGTTTCAGTGTTTCACTACCGTCACAGTAAAGAAATTTTTCTTTATGTCCAGTGCAGCTTTATGCTGTTCTCATATGTCCTACCATTGGTGACCAGGGAGAAGAGACTGGCACCTTCCTCTTCCCTTCACCTGCTCAGGAAGTAATAGAAAAGAGCCAGAGAAAGAGAGAAGGGTAAAGACTACATTCTGTGGAAAAAAATAGAATATGTTATGTAAATTTTATAATGTAGGGTGGATAAGGCCATTTTAAATAGCTCCACAGTTGTGTTTCTTTTTTTTTTGTCTTCACTGAGAGAACCACTTCCAGTTGAAGAACTAGGCCTGTCTGTCCTTCAAGTAGAGCCCTCCACATTACTAACACAGGCTCAAGTTCAAAACATGCTTACTTAGGATCTGAAGAGCCTCATTACTTTAACAGGGTTGCCCACATAGCAATATGCTTGTGCTAGAGTACTTTGCTTAATTGGGATCTAAAGGCTGAAGTAATGAGAGAGGGAAAAAAAACACACCATATTCCCTGAAAATAAATTGAATGGGGTGAGTCACCAATTTCTATGGCCAGAAGTTTTTATTAAAAAACTTTTAATCTGCAATTCCTTTCAAATTGCTTAACACTAGAGCTTAAACATCTCTCCAGAGAGAAGCCAATACTCATCATCCTGAAATCCATCAGAATGAAACAGGTAGCTGAAGCCATACATGGAAACATTTCAGAAAACAGATTTTTCACAGGAGCGAGGCAGAACATTACGAACTCAGAGACAGCCGAGTTTTGTTTGTTCTCATACAATATTCAGTAAGACTATGCTTCCACCTGCTCTTTGGTAAAAATATTTTGAATTTTCTAAGATATAAGCCATACCAATCTTCTATTGCCAGGTATAACAATAGTAACTAGTTTGGTAAGAGCCTTGAGTAAGCTGGTATTAAAAGTTTATGAAAGAAATATTCATGAATTCTTCAAAAAACTCATTACTGGCCTTTTACCTTTTGAACTGTGTAGGAAGTTATGCACAAAACAAAGCTGCAGCTTTCTCCCTCCCAGCCTATAGAGCACAAGTCAGACATTCTTTAACAAGGCAGATTCCTATTTGTGGTACTTAATGCCAAGGCTAAGCTAGCTGCCTCCAGACAATAATAACTATTTTTATTACTTGGTTTCTGACATAAGAGGATTCTGTCATTAAAGTGTTCCCTTATGTGGTGCTTATTCCTGCTGTAGCATGCTGGCTAAGACTGGGGAAGATTGGAATAGATAATTTCCATTTGTTTTCATAAGCGCCCCTATTTAACTTCCAAGACTGTATTGGCTTCATTGTCCAAGAGATTCAGATGATGCTGATTAAATTTTACAATTTCTAGATTAAGTTTTAACACATTTTAAAATGCAGCATTAATTTATGATGCACTTTCTAGGAAACTGTGGTACACAGATATCCTCCGTAAACAGTGAAAACTGTTTAAATTCTACGTAGAAGAAACAGTACTTTGGATAAAGGTCCTGTACTTACTCTTGGTGATGTGTGATATAAAGAATTATTAGGAGAAATGATGAAAGTGTCTTTATTTCAGCCTGTGAAAATATCTTGACAGAGTCACTGCTTGAACATGGTTCTGTGCTCGCATCATCATGTGGTTTTGTGCACATTTTCCAAAGGAGACTTTGATCTTATTTTTACCCTGACAACGCTGTGCCCATGGAAGATCAACCCTGCTACAATGTACTTGCACTGCATTTTAAGGAACGACTCTGGTTTACTGCAAGGAGCCTCACGTTATTTCCCCTGCCAGTCAGCGTGCAGAACATGATCAATACCAACCTCGCAGACCCGAAGAGGAATGGGCACACGGCATCAGCACCCCACTGAGACCACACCTACACCTACGGACAAAGGTGCTCATATCCTGTAACAACGCAGTCTCCTGCAGCACTGACTGCAAGCGAGAGTCAGATGCAAATATCCAGCCATGAACAACCAAAGAAAGCTCCTCAATTGCCCCCAGTCTCAGGCTGGAAGCCTACAACCAAAGAAAAGCATCGAGCTGGGGCAGAGAAGAGGTCTCACCACTTAAGGTGGTGATAGGAGAGGTCTCACCACTCCAGGACAGGAGGCAGCAGGCACAGGCTCTGAGCCCCAGGCCGCCCTTGTGTGCTGTGCAGGGGGCCGAGCACTGGCACAAGCTGCCCAGAGAGGCTGTGGGGTCTCCTCGTGGAGACCTTCAGAAGCCGCCTGGCAGTGGTGCTGGGCACCCTGATCTGGATAACCCATTGTAGACCTGATCAGTTGTTCTACCCTGACTGCTAAGAAATGCATGTAGTATTGTATATTACCCCGGTCAGATGAAATTCAGCTACTGTAGGAAGAAATTCAACTTTTCGAACATTTTCTGAAGCAGTCAAGACTACTGTGAATTCCTGTGTCATTTATCATCTTTAACTTCTGGCATGTTTTGAGGCATCACATCAATTTTAGGACCTAACAGAGATTCATGCATAAATGAAGCACCTGATGAAACAAGACTGCAAACAACTGATGAGTACGATCTGATGACCTTACAGCATATTTACTGTATATTTCTGTGGCAACGTGGGAAAAGTCAAGGAAATCACAGTATTTTTGTCTTTTAATAATATGGTACCTCTTATTAGAAGTTTCAATTGCAAGTAAGATCTATTTATTTTTCCCAGTAAACAGGTTTCCTTTCTATTTGAATATCTCCTAATGTGGAATAGAAACTTTAAGTCTGACCACTGTAATTAATTTTACGCTACACAGCATTATCTTTTATATTCTAACATCTAATAGCTGGCCTGGGTCATCCCAAGCATAATCAGCCCAACTTATTTCCTGTTTGTTCACAAGAGTACTAATTTAACAATGTGTTCTACAGAAAACTATATTTTCTGGTAAAAAATGCACTTAATTTTTGCACTAGTTATTCTTCCTAAAGTAAATATTGCAACCTGTTTTGCAAGCTGTTACACTCCTGCTTGAATTATATTGTATCTTTCAGCTTTCTGTAGCTGTCATTAACTTTGGCCTCCTCTTTATCTTCAATCTGAAGTTAATTCCCTGGCCAGCATGTTGCTTGCTGCTTTGAGGGATTAAATATAAGGGTTTATGAAGAAAAGCAGCTTTTCATACAATGCTATTACACCATGATAGCTTTCATGGAAATTGTTGACTTTTGAGAAATCCATGTTAGACACACATGTTGTTCATTTACAAAGAAATATCATATTGCAAAATAATAAAAAAAGGATTATTGTAAAGCATTCAGTAAATATATATGCAATCCTGTTACAAGAAGTGGACAGTAACATAGCCATATTCCCAGCACAGCACACAGATGTACATTGGGACATGCTGTTTGTTATTTATATATAATTTAAAACTATTCTTCTAAAATATATCCCAAATACCACCTGAATTTTTACTTCTAAAGTAAATCCTCTTTAGAGAATGATAAAGCAACAAAAGTGTTAGAGTTAGCAATCTATGTACCTAGTGTACTAGCCTTTCATTTTATCTTGCTTCGGCTGCTGATGAAGTAAGGCATTCATCTATAGACCAATTTAGAAATTTAGGACAGTAATTAAATGGTTTATGCTAGCGATAATATAAAATGCCTGCATTGATGTCTAAGATCTGGCTGACCAACAGGTGCAATAACAGAGGAGAAATGCTGTGTGTTTGTGGACCAGATGTCTTTCATAACAGAAACTCACAGCTAATTCTTTAGTGGTAAAAATACATATTAATAATTTTATTTAAAAAAAAAAAAAAAGAGCAAATTCAGATGGCCCTGCTGATCTATCTAAGCAAACAGTAGAGTATCTCAGGCTTTTCAATTACAAACAAGTGGAAACACATATGAAATTTAAAGTACATGTGGGATACTAGCCAGACTTAACCTTGACCATGTCATCGGCCTGCAAGAAATAACAGCAGTATCACTTTTACTTCCTTTCCCAATGAGCTTTTTATACTTTTGAGTGGAGAATGGTGTAGGAGGCTGCAAGAGACAACTATGCTAACAATTCAGCTACAGAAAAAGTCTGCACGGTTGAGGGAATTTTCTATAGCATTAAGCAAGAGCCTGAACAACATCCTATCACTCCTGGATTTTATGCGTTTAAAGCCCCAGATTCTCCACCACACGAAAAATAAGAAAACTGCAAAACGCACAGCTTGGTCAATGTGCCAGAAAGCCTGCCTCAGTAGAAAGAACACATTGCAATGTGATTTCATTTCACTGAAAATCAGGCAAAATCTATGCAAAAAGCAATGTACCTATCTCAGTACCTTCCACAACTGATGCTCCTTCCAATCATTCTCTTGCCTGACATGCACTGAACTGCTAACACAGAGAATATTTCTAACTTCAGTTAATTTGCACTGGATTATAGCTGGGTGACTTAAGTTAAAAAATATTATTAATATTACAGCTGTAACAGATGGAATAAGCATGGATAAGCATAATCTTTTCATTGTTTTATGGAACTGCAATCCACCAGCAAGTGTACAAATCCGCATGATATCCTTGAGTGCTGGATTTAAAGTCGGGTCTCAGAGGGTGAAAGACATACAAGATCTTAAGCATACAGAGACTCCTTAGTTGACTAAACGCATAAGCAAGCTTCTGCAACTTATTGGCAGGGATAAAGCACATTTTTATTTCACTGCAATCAACATAATTTCTCACTTATTCCTGATTTTCCAGACAGCATGGAGAACGCACACACAAGAGCATGTGCTGACTGGGGACTCGGGAACCAGCTGCTCTGTACAGCCCATTGCGCGATGCTTCCTCCATGTCCCCAGGGAAAACCAGAGATGAAAACTTTGCTGGTATAGCTCTGCCAGCCCTGATGACTCACACTCATTCAGCAAGGGAAATAAACTGTTTGCAAAAGCATTTTAGTTCCAGTGTACATACACTGGATTTTAGCACTTGGGCAGTGAAAAATAATGCACAGGCTATACAATGTGTATGCAGTATCAGGTAGTCACACTTTAAAACAGGTGAATACCCATATCTCACTTTTCTAGATGACACTGGTATCCTTGGGAACTTTGAGTTTAGTCCTTTAGTCAGTGGCTTCAGATCTGAAAAAAACAACAGTACAAGGAGCTCTCCAGAAAGTGCTCAGGAGAACTGGTACATTAAGAGCTGTGAAAGATCCCAAGATCAGACAGAATGAACAGTTGGTGGCCTTCTGGCAAGACATGAAGTATCAACCCCTTCCTGTTCAATACAAAAACTCCCTTTCCCCTAATCACTGACAATGACAAGAACTTTCCAAATAGCTCATGCTCACCTTCCATTTCTAAATATGCTGACTATAACACCACAAAATTCATGTTACACTCAACCACAAGAGAATTTATTGGCTGAAAGCATTTTTCACCTACTCAGTATGTACAGGGCCAAGGGAAAGATAGTAAGAGGTCCATTACTTTTACATTCCTCCTTTTCCCTAAAGACTTCAGGCAATTACTTCTAAACATGCCTTTTTAACATGTAAGTTCCATAAAACTTCTTCCTGCAGACTGGTTCAACACGAGAACAGTCCCTGTATCACATATGCAAGAGACTGTGACAGCATACAATCAGTGGGACTCACCACAAATCTAGCTGCCACTCAGGCACTAGACACCTCTGTATCAGTGTAATAAACTAACCAGTTTACTAATCAGTGTAGTAATAACTAAACGAGGTGCTAGCTATGTGAGGTCTTTCAACTTGTTCATAGAAGGAATCTTTAGGGAAATGAATAACTTTTGCTTTATTAAGTTTATCTTTGAACTGATAGATGAATAAAAGATAGTCGTGACTTAGTGTAAGGTTGAAGAGAGGCCAACAAAACACTTCTGGACATTGAGAGTTTGGGTCTTTGGTACGACTGGGTGAAGCAGACATGGAAGGAAAGGAGGGTGTTTTATGGAATACTATGGTCTATTAAGTTTGGCACTAATTTTACATACACTTGCTTTGATTAACATATCCTAACTCGTCAACATGGAATGCCTCCTTCTTAACACTGTGCCCATATTTCCAGAATTTCAGTTCTAAAACTAAACAGAACCATTTCAGGTAGATGCAACACCTGGTAAGGCAAAGCATTTTGTTGCAGTTTGAGAACAGATGAAGTTTCCTGCACAGTCAGACCTAAAAGCAAGCATTCAAAGCTCTTCAGAACCACCCCAGTTCCCTAAATTCAACTTTAGAGGTTAATTTTGCTAGTGATTGAAGGCTGACATTAATCTGTAACCTATTAGATCTTGCACCTTCCCTTGCCTCTCTCAAAGAAGCTCTCAAAACTGAACTTTTCTACGCACCCTATGGAAATTATCCTCCCCCGTGTTTTCCTAACCATCTCCTAGAAGGGAGGAACACATTTTAAGCACAGCTCTTCCAAGCTGAGAAAAGTCCCAAGTATTTTGAGGTAACAGGTGTCAGAAGGATTACGAAGGGGCCTGCATTCCAGCTCTACCACCTACCTCTTTCTGGCTGCTATTAAATTTCTGAAAGCTTTCTTTAAAATGCTTCCATAGTAACACCTTGCCAAGATGGACCAAGCATAAAATGAACTTAAGCATGAAGAGTTTAATTTTCATATATCTCTTAGAAACCTACAATTCCCTTATTGGTCTGGAGGAATTAATGTTACCACTGAGACAGAGCTGTGGTATTCTCAAGGTTTCATTTTATGCACTAGCAACTTCTTCACTGATAGTATGGAAATATATCATCAGTGAACATCATGTAATAAAAAGTGGTACAAGTAAGCCCCTAACAAACAGAATTTCAAGCTCCTATCTGAAAGGTCATCCTACCAGAAGCAGTAATCATGCAGCAGTATGCTTGAAAGTTATATGGCACCTGGCCTTGAGACACCTTGATACACAGCAAACGTGGGTGTTTCTGCAATATATGGTTCTTAACTTCAAACTTAATGCATGCACTGGGGTCTGGCTGGGATTAAGTTAATTTTCTTCATAGCAGCTCCTGTGGTGCTGTGAGTGTTTTAGCTTTGTGACTGAAATTATGCTGATAACACACCGATGTTTTAGGTTTGCACAGTGTGGAGGCCTTCTCTGCTTCTCACTTCGTCCCCTCAGTGAGCAGGCTGGGGGGTACACAGGAGGCTGCGAGGGGACACAAGCAGAGAGATAATCCAAACTGACCAAAGGTATTTCCAGCTGTGTGACATTGTGCTCAGCAGCAAAAAGGGAAAAAGGGTTTAGGGAAGTTAGCCATCTTTTGCTCAGGAGCTGGCTGGGCATCGGGGAAAGTGATGAGTGATTGCCTTTTCATCACTTGTTTTGTTTCTCTCTTTCTCCACCTCCCTTTCAGTTAATAAACTATTTTTATCTTGACTCACAAGTGTTCTTGCTTTCTATGAGAGCAAGCAGCTGTCCAGTGTTTAGCTGTTACCAGGATTAACCCACACCACCATGGGAGGAACGTGGTCAGGTATCCATCTCTGACCAACTCAGCCATCCTTTCTAGAACCCTTGGGATTTCAGCCCCATTTACTGTAAATCTTGCTGTTCCCTGAATGAACTTACAAGAAGCCAAGGATACAAAGTGATTAATGACAGAACAAACACAAGAAGTCTTGTAAAGATGGCGAAATGCACCACAGCCAGATTCATTCTCATCAGAAACAAAGCTACGCACAACACTGCACCTTTCAATCCCTTGAAACATCAGATATAACACTGCTTCACATCTCACTTCTCTAAGGACAAGCACTTCTTATCAGTTTATTTTCCACCCTGCAGAGTGCCCCACAGCTTCCATCTGAAGGGGACTGGTCCAGTCTCACAGCATGCATTTTCATCTCTGAATTACACCAAGTTTAAGAATTTAGCTAAGCTGTAAGATTTGAACATCCTGGCAGGTTACAGGATGTCAAATAGCTAAAAGGATAGAATAAGGTTGGCAGTATTGACCACAGCACAGAACTGAGTAAGAGATGTACATGGTTATTTACTGGGGGAGGAGGGCACTAACAGAAGAGAAATGGGCAGATTGGACACAAGGTTCAACGCCAAATCTAATGACACATCCCTGGTCACTTCCATTAACCATGCCGTATTCGGACAGCACTGGGCTCTTCGAGAAATATCCAAACATTGGCTCAGCTTGTATGCAAAATCCAAAATTGATTTACTTAACTATGATTTTAAGCTCAGTATGAAGCAATTGAAACTTACAATACGGGTATAGAATTGGAGAGTAAGCAATCCCGTTACAGAAAGCGTCAAAAGCATGGGAGTCTGCAGTATAATCTATGGAGTTTCACACAAGTAGCAGGTGAATGATTATCTAATTAAGTTTGCCTTGTAAGCATGTCAAAAGAAGCTCTAAGCATCTGCTCCTCACAATAAAGAGACAAAAAAAATTATAAATAATTTAAATTGAGTGTATACCAAAATCTGCCTTCATAACATTGACTAGCTGCTGTTGCATCTTGTGGCTGTCTAAAATATTTGTCACCATTCCTACCAGTTGACAACTAACTACACCTGCAAGACTGAAATAAGCCAGAACAGTTAATGGCACTATAGAGACAGGTAAAAGCCCTAAATGGCTTGAAATAGTAGTTTAAAAATAATGCATTAGTTCCACATCCTAAAGAAAATAAATGCGTTCTAAGTAACTGCAAACTCGCATCACCTCACCCTGTAAATTTTTGGACACCATCAAGTCCAGGTTGTACTCTTCAAATCTTAGAAAGTGTTTGTCATCAGGAATCACCTTTCTGTACATGAATATTCTGTTCTCCTAATTTGGAGAAAAACAATGGAAAGCTTGACGTTTCTCTCTCAAAGGTGGCATAATGGAAAAGCATAATGGAAAGCATAATGGAAAAAACAACAACAAACAGCCAAGATGAGGGAAAACAATGCAGGATAGTGGAATCCTTTAAAAACAGAGGAAAGAATTAACTCTGAACTTGCAGTCCAATACCGTGACCATAGGAAGCACATTCTCCCAAAAGGAAAAATCCCACCCTCTGCAGATCCTATCCAGTGGCTGAAAGAATTTCACTAAGTAACAATCTGACATCATCTGAGAGAATGAGACAAATCCACTTCACAACACAGCTTTATGTTATCAATATCAGACATCTACTAAAATTAAATAGATCAAAATAATCTTGTGAGTAAAGATGTTCCAGTTGAAGTCTTCGTGGAAAAATAAGGCAGCAGGAAAACAAACATGATATAGCAGGCCAGATAAACCTGCTCTTAGCCCTGGTATGAAATACGCAATAGAAGTGCCTTTCATACAACAGAAAGGCAAAGGTACCTGTAAAGGACAATGAACCAGCTTACACAGCGCAGAAAAATGTCAGCAATGAAGACCGGGCACTGACTGAACCTGAAGTGGTTTCACACTGAACGCATCAGGTTTCATTCAATGCCCATCTAAAATAGTAACTGTGGGTTGAAGGAAGCAGGAGAAGATGCCGTGGCTGCTCCATAAATGCTCATTGCCAAGAGCACGCAAGCAGTAACTGGCCCACCTTGCAAGGGGTACAGAAGTGGCTCGTGCCACATTGACTGGTCCACTTCACGCTCCTCACTCTGAGACAACATGGAAACTGAAGCTTGAACAGGACGCTGCCGTTGCTCAACAAGAGGATTTCCACACCATAAAATTCAGAATGTCAGATAAGCACTACATTTCCAGCTGAAATTCAAATTAGTAATATTATTTTGTAAAAAAAAAAAAAATCCTCAGATGGTCTAGTTACCTGAGAGATCACATGTCCTCCTCAGTCCAGGATCCTCTCAGATAATAGATGCATTCTAGTGGCAATTACCCTACCCTTAGACAGGAGAGAATTCACGAGAAAATTTACTGTAAAAGCCTATTAATATCGGTACTTTCCCCCCTCCATTTCCATTCCTAGTATTAGAGTTTCTTCTTACAGCCTCTCAGATCTTACATAAGGTCCAATCCCAAATTTCTGCTCCATCTCACCTCAGCTTCAGTCTATAGGCTGAAATCCTTAAATGTATCGTATTTGCAGACAACTTTCTTTCATTAAAACTAAACACAAACAAACAAAGAAACTATTATGTATTTCCTCATTCACAGGATAGAAGAAGCCCAGAGCACTGAATAAACACCTTTAGAAAAATAATGTGAGAATACATTTGCAATAAATCAAATTCGGTTCCAGGACAAAAAAAAGTTTCCTACTGAAACTGAATTTTCAATTAGCTCAGTTTGGACATAAGTAAATCATGAATTTGTTAGATAAAGGCAAAGTGGGTCAATCTGAATCTCAGCTGCTCATGAAGCAAAGGATGGCTTAGCACTATATGTCAGGATCATAACTGGTTTCAAGTTTGTCAACCATGGTTTCTCTGACAAGGGCTGGTAAGAAGTCAACTATTACTCTTTTACCCCAAGGCTAAGAACAGAAGAAAATTATTGAAAGAGCATTTAACTGACCTTATACTAACTCAGTCCACTTTAAAGTGATAAATGACCTGTTCTATGGAGCTCTACTGTAAAAAAAAAAAAAAAAAAAAAAAAAAAAACACTCTAAATAGCACAGCTGACCAGTAACACTAAAAGCTTTTGCTGTTTTGACCTACGCTGTTACTGTAAAGATGCATGAAAAGGCAGGGGTGTGTGGGGAATTTTGTCCTGATGGCAAAGAAGAGTTGTGGATTGAAATGAGACTTTCAGTCAAGACATTAGGAAATCCACTTTTTCATGTTACTGCAAGCAATAAACATAGTTATTGCGTATTTAAGCTTGACTACTGTCCAGAAGTTTTCCTCAAACCATGTGAGAAACAAGTATGGAAACAGATTAGCTATATTTTTTCCTGGTATACGACTGCTCAGAGTTTTTCAATTTAATTAAAATTGTTGTTAATTTTTTGTCAGTTCCTATTGACTCCACTCCAGAAGTCACAGAATCACACAGAATCACAGAATTTTCTAGGTTGGAAGAGACCTCAAGATCATCGAGTCAAGTCATCAGCACTTTTTAAGAACTTTTTTTTTCCTCTTTTTGCAGCAATTCATTCACACCATTATCATCACAGAAGATGCACAACTAGGTCATCATTTATGCTTATACCCTTGTAAGGACCCACTCCTGTTTGTGAAAAATGAATGTCTCCTACTGATCCGAGTCCACTGAGATTATACTAGCTTCAGAAAGTTAGAAAGCTAAGGATAAAGGATGTATTTATATACTTATATTATAAATATATATATTTTATTCATATATATATATATTCAAATATTGTTTTCTTTAACAAATGAGTTATATAGCAGTAAGGAGTGCCAGCTACAATTTCACAGAAGTTCTAAACTTCCTGTAGAAGTTATGAAAATAAAGGACCGGTCATCCCTAAGAAAATAAGTTCATGAAGTTGACATTTATTACAAAACGTACAAAATAATCTCCCATCATTCCTATTTACACAAAGCCTATGTATAGTTATCAACCTATGCACAGAAACTTAGGGTCTGACTACAAAAAATACAATCAAATGTAAACATAACGTATATTAAGGAGAATTATTGACATCTGAGACATTTATTTCACAGGAACACAGCAGGTGATTCTTCAAGAGACACTGGAGGCTTTTTTCTCCAAATCAAAAGAAATGTAAATATGCACTCATCCACCTAAAAAAAAAAAATTAAAAAAAGTGTTTTCACTCAAGAACATATTCCTATGTATTCCTACGTGCAAAAGAGAAGTAATCAGGAAGTTATGGTGGGTGGTAAGTTACTCTAACAACACTGGGCTGGACTAAAAGTGTCGAAGTGAATAATCGATCAGCTGTGACACTGCGATAGCTTGGACCGTGCAGCTGAAGAGAGAGGAAGATCCCTAAGGACCAAAGTGCACATCTCTGTAATGGGAGCAGCTGTAATAAATCTAAGTTGACAAGTATTCAGAGACTGAAGCAATGTTCCATCAAATATTTTTAAAGTCAGTTCCACACAAGTCAGCCCAGCTTCGCCTGGAGATTTATCAGACATTTAGCTGGTGCACATGTGATCACTCGTTAAAGTGAAGAGGAAAGCAAAAGAAGTAGACAAATGAGAGATACCAGACCAAGGCACAATAAGATTTTAATGCCTAAGGAGGAACCTTCACATTTCATTAAAGTTTAGAAACAATTTAAAAATCACTTCTCATACCTTGCATTTTTAAAATAACTGTTGTTTTTCCCTAAAAAAAAAGAAAAAACTTTTAGGAAGAAAATAATTTGGAAAAGAAAGAAAATTTTTCTGAATTATTTTCTTTCTTTTCCAAAATCTGTGTGTACGTTCCAAAGTTGTTGATTTTTTTTTTTTTAAAGCTGCACATTTAAGTTCTTTTTTTTTTTTTTTTTTCCTCCCCTAACACACTTGTGTATCTTCAACTTCTGAAGTCTTACAGAGAAATTTTTTCTCCCTATAAAATTCTGCTGGGAAACCTGACCAACTCAACAAGGGACACAAAACCTTTGATTAAAATGAACTTTAGAAAACAGTACTAGGAAAATAGATACCATTCTTTTAAGAGTAATGGATTTACTGATGTCCTTCAGAGCTTAAGCAAAAGAATAGGGCAAGTCATGAAGTCACTGCTCACAGAACACTATCCTCAACAGCAGACCAAGCCTGTTTAATACTGAGAATTCTTCAAAAAACATACAAAAAGAGACAATGTGACAAACCATGTTGTCTGCAAAAACCTTAATGTTTGACAACAAATATTATAATATATATATATAAAATAATACTATATTGATATACTATATAAAGTACCTGACTATATATGCCAGGTTGCCCACTTCCATCTACACTGACAGGAGAAAAGTGAACCGAGGAGCTGCCTTCTTGCACATGCTGCAACTTCAAGGAGTTCGAGCAGGGTCACTGTTAGCAAAACTCAACTAAAATCAAGCCTTTCCCAAAAATCTAGAAGTATGGAAAAATGATAAAGCAGTGAGTGGAAGGAGGAGACAGGGCAGGGTGTGGAGCCATGAAAGGATGTAAAAACAGCTAAAGGTTGTGAAATAAGAAGAAAAGCTTGTGGTTTCACATAAGTGGCATTTCAAGATGCCATGGAAAGTTTTCCAGGGTACTCGGGACTGGAGCAGCCCATCTGCCCCCCGAGCGTCTCAGGATGCAGGGGGTCCAACACAGGATCCAACATTTTGAAGGCTCTACAGGAAGTCTCTGAATCTCACCACCAACAGGAAATTCTGCTCGTCTTCTATTACTTTACATTTTTATAGACCAATATGATGACAGCCATCTACTGACAATTAGGTTTGTAGAGTGAACGGAGATGGATAAACTGTCAGGCAACCTGACACAACGCCGTTTGACTCGTCAGAGGACGGAAGCTGGCACCAACCTGCCCACGTGAATGAGAGCTGACAGGACAGGGCGAGATGCACCGTAAGGGGCTGCCGAGGCCCCTGAAAGCCAGCACAGCAGCTGATAATTGATGAGATGAAGATGTAAGAGCCAGACGCAGTCGTAGATCCCCACTGATGTTATCATCAGGGCAGCACAGGGAGCTGCCAGTTCGGGTGACACAACTTGCAGTGGCAGCCCTCCTGATTTATTTTTGTGCCTTCCCAAGTTCCTAAAAGACAATTTCCTTCCAATTCCAGTGCCAGCAGGGTCAGGGATAGACCAAGAAGGGGGAAGAGTGACCATTTTTTTTCTGCTTTACAGGCACCCAACACATGAATGAAACCAACGATGGCACTGACAGGGACACTGGGCACCTGCAGTGCTATATCTGAAGAGGGATTCCAGGGGCCCGATAAATACTAATGTATTTATACACTGCCAAAATACCAATGCGACTACTCACTGATCTTCAGCTCTCTGAAAGTCAGCATTCATAGTAAGTTTGCACTCCCTCTAAAACAAAAAGGGGACGGCCACTCCTCAAGGTAATTCATCCCATGCTATCAGAGCCAAGGCAAGTGAGATGAAGTGAAAGATGTCTTGCAAGGAGTCTCTTGCCACCGACAACTGGATAAACCTAAATACCTGGGCTACACAAGATGTCTGACCTTAAGACACGTGAAGTCAGAAGGAATGAATCAGCCCCCTATTCACAAGGCTGAACAGCAGGGCTTGTTTTTTTCTATTAACTGCAGCACCAGAGAACTTTTCATCAGCTCTGACTACAAACAGAAGAAACTGGTTCAAAAGAAGCAAAAACCAGACTCTAAAATTGACTTAAAAAATCAGTTCTAGCTCTTTCTCATACTGGAAAAAAAAATATATTGACAACTCAAGGCTCTTGCCATTCACAGAAATGCTATAAAAATCATGGAATACGAATAGAGTGGCCAAAATCTATTAAAAGATAAACTTGTTTCTCTGAAGCAATTTTACAAGAGCAGAGAAGCAACACAGCCATGGTGCTGGGCACCCTGCTCTGGGTGGCCCTGCTGAAGCAGGGGCTTGGAGCAGGTGGCCTCCAGGGTGTCCTGCCAGCCTCAGCCATTCTGGGTTTCACAGAATCACAGATTGGTTTGGGTTGGAAAGGAGACTAAAGAGCACCTCTTTCCAACCCCCCTGCCATGGGCAGGGACACCTCCCACCAGACCCAGGTTGCCCAAGGCCCATCCAGCCTGGCCTTGAGTACTTCCAAGGATGGGGCATCCACAGCTTCTCTGGGCAACCTGTTCCAGTGCCTCACCGCCCTCTGAGTGAAGAATTTCTTATTATCTAACCTAAACTTACCCCTTTTTAGTTTAAAGCCATTACCCCTTGTCCTAAGTGTCTTGACTCCGGGGACATCGCCTGCACTGGCCATTGCAGAGCACAAGAAGAGCTCTCATTAATTTCACTCTTGTTCTGGAGAGGTTGGAGGGCTGAGTCCTTGTCTTAAACACCAAATGCAATTAATTTTATTCGATGGGACTACTCACATTAGTAAAAAAAATAAAAATCATCTATGAAGGCTGTTTGCAGAATGAGACTCAATGCCATTTTGTTCTACTTGACATTCCATTGCATTCAGAGGGCTTTTATTTTCCACGTACTACACTCATTTTATATAGACATGGCAGCTTGGAGAGCCTCACTTTCTTCAACCTTGGCACCTCTTTGAAATCCTCCAATGCATTATCATTCACGTCAGAATATGCCAAGTCTGTACCCTCCACTTGAGAAGTTGCTGTTTGAAACCACAACACAGAAGACTGAAATAATATATCTGTATTTATTTTGGTGAAGAATTTTTAACACAAAAGATTCGTGCATTTCATGGCTTTTAGGTCACAAAGGAAACGTATGCAAAGTACGCACACGTTGTGCAAGCCAGACTCAGATAACTTAGGATCAAAAATGGAATAAAAATAAAGTAAAATAATTATCTGAGTAAGCAAACATTAATAGGAAATAATTTTCTTCATTTTCACTTCTCTGAATAATTATACCTGGGGGCTATGATGAATAATTCATGAGATAGCATGCAGTTTCCATGTAGCCCTGAAAGCCTACGCATTTATAATATGATCATTCCAAATAATTCTGGGGCAAACCATGCCTGGTAAGTCACTTCTGCACAAACAGCCTTTCAGCCTTAGGATACTTTAAGTTTCTATTAACAGAGCACGGCACTCTTCCCCCCTCCACCCCCCCAATAAAAAGAAGAAATTTTGGTTTATTTAAATCTCTCTCCCTCAAGTAACATTCAATAATTCATTAAAATCTTGTAACTCCCAACTTCCTTTAAGCTTTGCGAAATATTGACTAACTACTTTATATATTGATCTTAACAGCAGTTAAATTTTTAAGGCACTCAAGACTACATTCTGGTCAAGGCAGTATCTTCTTTTTCCCCAGCAGCATGGAAATTACCCCATGCAGCCCAAACCCAAAGCACCGTGTGTGTACCACACTAGTTTTAAAAATACAACATTGTTTCAGAAACAAAAACTTGACTCATAACTCCAATGTTTCATTTTCTGACCAAAATATGGGAAACAATTACATACCATTTCTCTATTGAAAGCCCTGTTTGCCAAGAAATAGTCTTCGGTTCACATACTAAAAATAAAAAAAAAGAAAAAAGGAAGAAAAAAGACCCCTGGTTTTTCTTTTTTGGCCTACAATGAACTTTAGTCTATCTAGAACAAAAAAGCCACTAGGAGGGTCACAATAGGACTAAACGATCTTTCCTCTCAAGATCATTGGGCACATTTGTAAACATGCAGCGCTTTGTCTCACAGCAAAGAAAACCACACTTCATGACCAGAGAAGTACTGTATAAAGAGAGAAACAAGAACAAAATATTTTCAGCAAAACACATTTTGGTCTTTACGCATAAATTATTCATTCACAACACTGCCATCTTTTAATAAACGTTGGGCTTTAAAGTAAAAGCTCTTTGGTTTGGTTTGTTTCTAGCATGTTTACTGTCTTCGTAGTACTTCTTTGTTTTTACTCCAGATGCAACAGAAATAATAACTACCACCAAAAATTATATATTCAAAATCTGTAAATTTATGCACGAATCCTTTTCTGCTTAAACTATAATCTCAAAAATATGTCTGCTTCTTTCCTCTGCACTTCAATTCCAGTCTGGATTTTACCTTTTTCCTCACATTTCAATTGATATCTTCACAGTACACTAGTGTTCTTCAGAAATTAAGGAAAAAGAGGAAAATTAAAAATAAATTTAAAAAAATTAAAAAGCAAGGAAGGGTTCCTGACAACCCTCCAAAGCACTGACATAGCTCTATCTTCCACCCACCACATTTTGCTAATTATATCTCAATAGCTCAGCTCTCTGAAGAGGGAGAAGGCAGCAGATGACGCCGTCAGTACGCTAGGAGAAAGAGCGAGACAAGTAAGCAAGGGAACCCCTGGAGAGAGGAGAATCCAGAGCCTGCAATTACCAAAACTCAGCTCAATTAGATGTAAAGATTACATGTGCTTCAAACCCGCACTGAAGCCCTGGCATGCCTAGAACAATGATGTGTATTCTTCCTGCACAGAAAAAGGGACACAAAATTTGACATGATGGTGAACACTGCAAGGAGGAAAAAACATGATGTCTCTAGTTAAAATACCAAAAAAAAAAATCAAAGTTCTCCCCTTAAAATAACCTCCTTTGCCCTAACATCCTCCATCTCCTGCTACCATTCATTTTTAATCCTTTAAAATAAATAAATAAATAAAATAGGCCTTTAGAGGTTGGACTACTCTGACGCACTGGAGAGAGCTGTATTAACCTCCCTTTCAGGATCTTCCAGTAACGCTGAGCATCTTGCCTACCGTCATCCAGACCCGCTCCCATCCTAGTACTGCTTTAAATTACTGAGCATGTACTAAAAATATTGATGTTTATAAACAAAGTTAGCTCTGGACCTATAACAGAACTTAGTAAGCGTTACTCCTGCCAGGAAGAGGCGGTGAGCAATACCTACCCAACTTGGAAGCTGTTGATGCATCTGAGAAGTACATCCACTTCCCTTACAAAAAAGTAAAGGTCACTGGCCAGAGGACACGACTCCAGATGTCCTTTCTTGCCTTTACTGTTTGCCATTTTGCTCCGAGACTGATTACTCACACAAAAATCTCCTTCCACAAACATATGTTACATCATACCCAAGCATATGCTTAAATTGTTTACAATGTTAAAGTACACTGGTTGGTTTCATGACCAAAGCTGTAGCATCCTCTTCGTTATGAATGAAACAAATATTTAGGATTCTTAATTTAGAGACCTATTCAGGGAAGGGAAGGGGAGAAACAACACAGATACTACATACCACCTGTGATAGAAAGTAGGAAAAATTCTTAATGACTTAATTTTGGACAGGTGGAGAAGCAACAAAAGAGATGCTACTTGAATTCTGAATCAGCAGCACAAGCATCTTCATTAACCCATCCTCCCCAGGTATCTATTGCCTGTGGCACACCACAATAAAACCTCGAAATTAATAATACACATATAGTAACTGGGGGAAAAAATACGGGCAGGGTATCCCTGTGTATTATCTTCAATGCATAAGAAAGAGAGATGCTGTTCTGAGTAACAATTCCCTTGATGATATACCGACTTCCTACCCCTCGAGCAGAACAGGCATGGGTGTCATGAGGAGAGATGGCAGGACCAAAACCCACCAGCTTCTGCCATATCCTAGCAAATGCCAGTACAAAAAGAGCACTAAATACAAAGACAATTCAGAGGAGTTTGGCTTAACTTTAACTTTTTGTGAATGACAGTTCTCTTAAAAAACAAACAAAAAAAAAAAGCTTTGTTTCTCTGGTACCACTTTGCAATTGCAATTTAAATGGGAAATACAGCACATGATGCCTAACATGTTCTGTGTTACAAAAGACATGGCAGCAAACTTAACTTTTTACAGAAATACCGATTTTATCACTAGTGATTAAGTAGCCATTCAAGAAATTTAAAGCAATCTCATGTTGGTTAAAAATCAGTTAGCAAGTGTACTCTAGCAGAGCAGCCTTATGATCTGGCACAGGATGAAAAAGACTTTAAAAATACCACAGTGAAGAAGTGGCAGACCTGGGAGGTGGCTGGGCTGCCACTTGCTGACCATCCACAATTGCTGTGCTGTTTCTATAAAAAAGCATTGTGGCAGTCAGGGCCACAGAACCAGCAAACAGGTAACTCCTTCCTCTTCCCAGGCAAGACTGGTCTCCTTTGCTTACACCAGCCCGTGCTTCCTCACTCTTTGTTTTTTGTGTGCAGACTAGTTTTGCTTTCTTACCCAGATATTAATCATCTAAAGCAGTAACTTTTGTAGATTGCTGAACTCTGAAAGTTAAGCCAAAAGTAAGGCATATGTGCATCACATACTGAGAAGTATGCATGTCTGATTGGAGCACCTATGATGAAGCAAATATATTGCCACCGTTTTCACATGCATTTAAAAGGAAATGTGCTGCAAAGCAGAGCAAAGCCACCTAGAAGACAAAAAAAAATGTCTATTTTTAACTGATGTTTGTAATGAAATGAAGAAGAAAAGCTTGGGGAGGGTACATTAACCAAAAATAAAGGAGAGAACACAGAGAAGGTCTCATACATTTCTGGCATGCAGCATTTTACTGCATAAATACTAGAAACTAAACCTTATAATTTACCAGAAGAAATCTGGATTTTCAGTATGGGAATCTGGTCCTATATCATCAGATATGAAATCTATACTCTGTCATGTACACCTCCTCAGAGTACAACTGTCTGGAAAAATACAACCTGAACTAAGTAATTATCTTAATGCAATCAGAAATATTATCTGCAAAAAACTCTTGCTATGCACCCTGTATTTTAAATGGTTTATTAAAAAGGAAAGCTGGCTTATCTCGAGAGATCAGTCCCTGAAATTAATCTTTTATGTTCTAAATAATGTATTGAAGTTAAGTAGCAGAGAAATTGGAAAAATTATTAGTAACATTATAGATCAGTATAAGAAATAACCTTTTCCCCCCCCCTTGAACAAATCCAACATCCTATCCTTTTTTAAACTCACAGTAAAGTTATCTGCAAATGCTCACGATGGTAGTCCTCCTTTTATATTTTTCACTGAACTGCTTTTCTGTATTAATACTAAACATGCGATAGCAGTATTCTTTCTGGGAACATGCAACGTTTCACAAAGCTTATATCCATAAAGTAAAGTTGGAGAACCAAAGCAATTACACTGATCAGCAGAGCTTCATAACCCAGTATAATGAATTTCTCAATGCAATAACAGACAATATGAGAAATTTCATATTTTCAAGAATGGTGGATTAGAGATAAATGAAAGATGCACACACTTGCAATATCTATACAATGCCTGAACTTTTCTCTGCCTTCCTGATCTCTCTCTCATAGCAGCTCAGTGCACAAGAGGATTGAATGGCATAAATACAGACCTCTGAAAAATTAAGATTTGGAGACAGTGCTGTAGTCAGTCATATAACAACTCCCTCTGCCCCCCAAAAAAACTGACTTTGTGTTGTATACAAAGGATGAAGAATCATCTTTTCCAGTAAGTAAAACACCTTTAGCACCTTTAATGAGCTGAACTTAGTATCACATTTTCTCAAGACATGCCCATGTTACAGCCAGGAGGTTACGACAGAAGGCAACAGACACATCTCTGTCCTGCTGCTGAAGAGCAAGGCCATCATAGCTCTTCCCAATCCCTGAGTAAATGAACATGTATAGCTAAGTCCTTCAACAACCAAAATCCACAGCTGATGAGCTTTCAACTGGGGCAGGCCCCTTATTTTCAACATGGTAAAGCAATACAAAAAACCCTACAACACACACTAATACCCAGCAGGCTACATCTCATCCGCAGCCTGCAGGTAGGCAGCCTCTGCCTAAAGGATCCAGGGGAACTCGATTTGAATTTGTCTGAACTGCACAGAAAAAGTGCATTACCACTTGAAGACTCCTTTTCTTTTAATTCACCTTTATCAGTGCCATTTGTATTTTATGTCCAGTGGGTTTGAGCAGAGAGAGACTACTTCCTATTCCAAAAAGCTACCTCCCCTTTCCAGAGGAAGACTCAAAGCTCCACACCCCCTCTCACAGCAAAGGGTAGAGCACTTGGCTGCGGGTTTCTGATGAGTTTGGTATTTCCTGTTTGAAGGAAAACTTCTCCTCTTGTCCACTTAATGTGAGAGCTGGCCAACTTTCTGTCTTCTACACCTGAGACGCTCCTCCTCATGCTTTTTTTTTTTTTTTTTTACTGTAGTAAAAGCAGGAAAGAATTACCAAGCAATAAACTAAATACCTGCACTTTCTTGGATATCTACATTTCATGAAAAAAAAATCAAACCAACAAAAAAACCCTTAATGCTGAGTGATACTTGCATAAGGTCAATGTCAATTAAATTTTAAGTGTCCCTTTCGTGGTTCAGCTAGTGAGGCTTCCTATATAATTCTGCTGGAATATACAACATATAAAATGAGTAATGGAGCTTGTATTTGTATTCTGTCGTTCTGTATTAGCGTTGTGTACAGAAAACAAGATCCAAACAGTTAGTGATGAGTGAGGTGAAGAAAGGAAATGAAAATGTCAAATGTGGGAAGAAACTGTTAAATGGCACCAAGTGCCTGGGTGAGGTGTTTGTCTACCCATGTGCTGCTTGTCTTTCTCAATCTATCACCACAAAGGACAAGAAACCTCAGGAGGGATGAATGTCCTAAGTCAGAAGGATGGAGTGGTCTGCATCCTTGACTGCCTCAGGCAATAGCATGCTTGCCCTAAACTGTCAGTTTATGGTCTTCGCTGCAATCTGCCTCCTGTCAAAGTAAAATTCAGGAATTGAAATCCAATGTGACTTGCAGCCTTCAAAAAGAAAGACCATGCATGTTTTTCTTTCAAATGATGGAACAATGATTATAGGCATTTTCTGGGGGGATCACAGCATGGGCAGGGACATACATTTCCGTGTATGGGTCTGCCCCCATTTTTCACTCAAAGCAGTGATGAGAGATAAGAGAATGACTGGGAGCAGTTGGCCCAAATGACCATGAAGTAGAAATATGGGCTAGAACATGAAAGGAAGTCCTAATGGAAAAGTAAAATGGAGAGAAGCAGCACTGTCATTACTGTCACTAAGAAAGAACTTGAATAACAGAAAGAAGTCAATCAAAATAGTTAAAAAATGAGAATAGAGAGAGACAGAAATGTGCTGCAGCTCCTCCGTGGTGGTTCATAACAGGGAAAGAGATGGTAAGCAGGAGGCAAACTAACCAGCTGTATGCTTGCCATTTCTCTCTGGGATGAGCAAGAGAACAATGCTGATTAAAAGCCCACAGGACATTTACTTCTACAGATGATGCCAACGTGAACATGTTGGATAAACTGGGATTTACCTTAGTTCTGCTTTTTTTTAAAAAAATGTATTTTTACTTTTATATGTGATGCTGGCTGTCTGAGGTAAAGGTAAAACAGAAGGGGTCTGCACAAGTGTTCAGTTCAGAATGGCCACTCTGCTTTTTACAGCATGAAAACTCTCTGAGAGGATTATATCCTATTCCATCAGAAAACAGCGATTTAGACTTTATTTCATTAAATCTTTCTTATACATGGGGATTTTAAAGAGTTATGTTTACATTTGCTAAGATTTTTTTATTAAATGACAGCACATTATTCATATTAAATATCCTGGGATGTTTACAACAGCAGCACAAATCAGGGAAGAAGTCATCTCTCAGCCATCTGCAGACACAAAGCCAAAGTTTAGCTCTGAGTGTGCTTTACCCAGAAACCCTAAAATTCACAACCCTTTACAGAAGTATGGACCACACTGGGGTCGTGCACTGAATATATTCAATAGAGAGAGTTATTAATTTAGCATGTAACCAGCTGAAACAACTGCATTTTGCCATTTGGCTTCTTTTCTTTCTTTTTTTCCCTCCTGGTTTCAATCCACTTAAAATGCATAATTGATCAGACTCAGACCTGCAAAGCTTGGTTTTAAAAACAGACCAGAAAATAAAACTTGGAAAGATAGGGGGATGGACAATTTTGAGAGTGGGAGGGAAACAAGAATAGGGGAAAGGGAAATAGTAGTTCAGTTTAAAACCTCCAAAACAGACTTCGATGCAGTTCAGAACCTACCTTTGCTTTTACTGAACTCCACAGTAACACAACCATCAAGCCCAGTGGCACCACTGGTAGACCACTGTTTAAAGCATCTGAGACCTGAACTGTACATCTACGTGACAAGGATGAGCTCTGGCCTTCACAGGAATCTTTTGGGGTTTGCATGCAACACCGTTAGGACTGGAGATGATGCTGCAGCACAGCCTACTGCTACTTGTGCAAAACGAGAGGTTTCCCCATTGTGTCACAAGTCGCCAAAGCCCAGGCAAACCACACACAAAAACACAAGAACAGAACAGAAAGAATCGGTGAAAGAGATGCTGAAAACACAGACATGAACACCCTAGCTCTGTGGATTCATATTAAAGCACCTCCGATTAAGCAGGTGCTTTAAGCAGGAATCCAGGCTAGTTGCACCCAGAGCAGTTGCAGTCAATAGGGCAGCTGCATCAGAATCACAAGGATTTTTTTTTGAATGACCTCCAGAATCTTAAATGGTTGCTGGCATAGGTTATACCTTGGCAAAGACACATGCTTTGAATCTGATACAGTCATTGGAAGCTGACTTTGTCTTTCTTATGAGTTTTTGCCCCAAGGCAGGCCATGTTTTCACCTCCTCCCCTACCTGGTGAGCACTGCTTCCAATGTAGTGCCTGCATATAAAGAGGAGATAAAACTGTTGGTGAAAGACCATCACACAGCATGAGGATCTGTTCTGGATTCCCCTGCTGCTGCTGTTTGGTACAAACATGGAAAGACTGTACAGTTTAATTTGTCAACATATGCATTACTAAAGAATTTGTAACCTATTTACAGGTATTAGATTCATGCAAAATGCTCAAATGGAGGGTAATTCAAAGAAGGAGCTATTTACACACTGGTTTTACAGTTTACACCTAAATTCAGAAGGATCTTCTGATTAACCAAAATGGGGTTTTGTGATAAAAAAAATATTTGCTAAAAAAAGTGGAAATAAAAGTTTGCTGGATCATCTGATGTGCATCTAGCACAGCTCTGCACTCAATTTTAACATCTTCATTTGCATTATAAAATGCCTTGCTCCTGAAGCAATTTCATAAGGTGCATTTTCAATCACTGCCCTGGGGAGTGGAGCTATCCCCAAAAAATCCAGGCAAACCAACTCATGCCTCTGAGAGTTGGTTTTACTACAGAAAAGGGAAGTTTACAAAGACCCAGCACCTGCCTTCTCTCTCTGCTGACCCATCACAGGGTGTTTTTGTTTTGTTTGTTTTTACCTCTCAGCTGTTCCTCTGCCCCTCACCACCTCTTTCTAGCTCATCCGAGCACTCTGTTTTTGCACGAGCAGCTGGGGCAACATGAGCTGGATAAGACCCACTGATAACATCCTTGGGGAGGGGTGAGTTTTCCACAGAGCAGATGACTTTTCAGGAATTCCCCAACGCTCTCTTATTAATGATTTCCACAGAAAGACTGAACGCAGTAACACGGCTAGGTTTGTCATTAGCCCTCTGCCAGCAAAACATGGGGAAGAAGGGAGGAAAATTGAGGAGGGGAGAGGGGGAGCAAACACAGGGGAAAAAAAAAAAAAAAGGAAATAAGCAGACTGGATGACTTATGACACAATGTATCTCTTGCAGCAGGACTAATCTCCATTTTCTCTACTACAATGGAGCTTCTTTATGGAACACTCCATATACAGCAGATTATTGATTCACCATCCATCAGAGAGGTTGTTTTTTGTTTCTTTTTAAACCTGATAGCTTTGTAGATAGAGTTCTACTGAACACATGTAATAAAATTGTTTCTTATTTAGCGGATTATTCCTAGGTGGAGAAATAGCATCCCGAATTTAAAAGTAATTCAGCTTCACCCTCATCCCATCATAACTATGTATCTATCTTCATAATACCTGAGCTGAGCTGGTCAGTGATGATCGTAAGATGAATTTGCAAGGATCTTACGATACTAATATAATTTAATCTGGAAGAAAAAGAAAGCCCCAGAAGATACAAGTAAACAGCAAATTGCTCAGTTGTTCCTCCTAAATGCAACAGCGGCATAAAGAAGGGCTCATTTCCCAGGCAGCAAGAGAGCGATAAGTGAGAAGCAGACCCCGCAGACCCCTCCCCAGCTGCCTTAAGTGAAGCTGAGAAAGGTTCACAAATAAGCGAAAATCAGGAAATCCAGCTTTTTTATTTGGCCTGGTGGAAAACAATCCTGATAGCTGTTCCACCGTACGCAGACTGTGATCATAAAAATATTCTGCAGCCTTTTTATTGAGTGCTTTGTAATTTTTTATTCATTTATTTTTGGCATTCTAACTAGTCACCTGTCCTCCAAGACTGGATACCCTCTCCCAGGCTTCAGCTCCGAGTTAAGCCAGGAGAATTATAGCCAGCTAGTGCACAAAGCAACGCCTTAATAGGTACAGAACTGGAAATCCAACCATACCAATTTTTAATTTCAATAAGCTATGGTGTTGCTTTTACCCAGCAGCTCGCATAAGTTGCTTACAGTCCTAGCTAATGAAAAGGTCACTCGGCAGCGACTTTTTCCTTTATTTTTTAATGTCACAGAAACCCCCGGGGCCATCTCCAAGAGCTCTGCAAATGCCAGACTCCGAAAGGGATGAGAACAGCTTTGGGGCTGTGGGTAGGAGCCCGACTGGAGCCCACTTGTGAGCACACACACCTTGCTGCTCCCCAGGAGAGGACAGTGTCCCCTGAGGGGCTGCAAGGTGACCACCAGCTTCCCACAGACTTCTACCTGCTGGTATAGTGTCTCATCATTAGCTGTTTTACCAGATCAGGTGCTTCCATACTTACTTTTCCAAGAAAAATAATTTAAAAAGAAAAAAAGTCATTATTAGCAAGATGGGATCTTTCAGGTTCAAATTAGCAACCCATTAAACTTCATCATCCAAACCAAGGTGTTGCAGCAATTGTAACCGCAGTACTGAAGCACACAGATTACACCGAATCACAGAATCATAAAGGTTGGAGAAGTCCTACAAGATCACCTGGTCCAACCAAACCCCTACCACCAATGTCACCCACTAAACCATGTCCCCAGGCACCACGCCCAACCTTTCCTTGAACACCCCCAGGGATGGTGACTCCACCACCTTCCTGGGCAACCCGTCCCAGTGCCTGACTGCTCTTTATGAGAATGTCTCCTCATGTCCAACCTGAACCTCCCCGGTAAAACTTGGGGCCATTCCCTCTAGTCCTATCAGTAGTTACCTGAGAGAAGAGGCTGACCCCCAGCTTCCCACACCTTCCTTTCAGGTAGCTGAAGGGAGCAATGAAGTCTCCCCTGAGCCTTCTCTTCTCCAGACTAAACAACCCCAGTTCCCTCAGCTGCTCCTCACAGGAATTTGTGCTCCAGACCGCTCACCAGCTTCATAGTCCTTCTCTGGACACGCTCCAGGGCCTCGATGTCCTTCTTGCAGTGAGGGGCCCAAAGCTGAACACAGCACTCGAGGTGCAGCCTCACCAGAGCAGAGTATAGGGGGGCGATCACGTCCCTGCTCCTGCTGGCCACACTGTTCCTGACACAAGCCAGGATGCCATTGGCCTTCTTGGCCATCTGGGCACATGGCCAGCTCATGTCCAGGCAAGCATCAATCAGCACCCCCAGATCCTTTTACTTGGTACAGCTTTCCAGGCACTCTGCCCAAAGCCTGCAGTGCTGCATGGGGTTGTTGTGACCAGAGTGCAGGACCCGGCACTTAACCATGTTGAACCTCATCCTACTGGCCTCTGCCCACTGACCCATCCCTCTGTCCACTGTCCAGGTCCCTCTGCAGGGCCTTCTTACCCTCTGGCAAATGGGCAGTTCCCCACAACGTGGTGTCATCTGCAGACTTACTGAGGGTGCAGTCAATTCCCTCATCCAAATCATCAATAAAGATATTAAAGAGGATGGGCCCCAACACCAACCCCTGGGGAACACCACTGGTGACCGGTCACTAAACTGATTTCACTCTATTCACCACCATTCTCTGGACCCAGCCGTCCAGACAGTTTTTTACCCAGCAAAGAGCTAATTTAGAGATCTAAAGGACAAAATTCAAAAGAAAACAGCAACCACCACATTACAGATGCTTTGAACGCAATAATAAAGATCATTTAGCTAAGAAAGATTTTTTAAAGCACATAATAAATGTAAGAAGTACTTGAGGAGAAGAAGCAGATGTAATACAAAGAATAAACTACATTGGGAAAAAAAAATAAGTAAAGGATAGCCTGGAGTAGAGAGGAACACAAGGGGTGAACAAAAGTTATGGACAATTATCAGATAGGGAAGTAAATAATTGAAGATAGTTTTCTTCATTTCTTGCATTGGCAGTAGATAGAAGACTTTAAACATCGCTTTGTTTTTGGTTCTTTTATCAGTTGGAAGTAATGACCAAGTTCATGAAAACAGATGGACATGTAAATATTTTAAGATCTAGTGTATTTTGCATTTTCTGCTTCCTGAAAGTAATTACTTTTCTGTGTTATTTACGCACAACTAAAACCGCAGAGTTAATTGTTTAAAACATCTCTTGTCATATGGAAATATTGCAAAAGCAAACCAAATATCACATGTTGCAACTGTAAACCATAATCAAAACATATTCTAATGCATAAATAATTGTATTTGATGAAGGTTTCTAATATTCTCAAGTAGTGATATAGGTATTAATGCTACTAAAGTGCAAGTAAAAACAGCCTCTAAAATGAGCTCCAAAAAATCTGCCTCTAATACCTGAAAGCACACACACAATTCCACCAGAAGCGAGTCACTTAGAAGACAAGCAGCTGAGTACAGTTCACTAGTCATTTCCAGATGGAAAAGCCTCACTGATTAAAACAACCTTAATGCTGTATGAAAACACTGCACATCAAGGACTTCTTGCCATATCAAGGTCCCACTGACTCCACAAAACATTTAAAATTATTTACTTCTTGAAAGTACAGCTTTCATTTAAACTATAACCTGAGTATAACATAAGCACAGTACTTGTTTATACAAGTTTGCTTCCCTATTTCTTCTTTAAGAATTCATGACCCAATCAAAATAATTACCTTCAAACCTATTTTTTTAATTTCTTTAATTTACTTCGTACTTTATGGCTATTCACACAATCACAGAATTTCTAGGTTGGGAGAGACCTCAAGATCATCGAGTCCAACCTCTGACCTAACGCTAACAGTCCCCACTAAACCATATCCCTAAGCTCTACATCTAAACGTATTCAAATCAGAAGGAAAGAAAAACTTTTAAAAGCAAAAAGCAAAGCAAAAGTTTTTCTTAAAACAGCCTGCCCAGTTCATTTGGCAATTTCTGCCAAAAAAAAAAAAAATTTAGATGGCAGAAGGAACGAGTTATATCATAAAATCCCGAGCTTTAAGGTTTTGTTCATTTGATAGTCTGTATTTCAGCAAGCATTCTTTCATTATTCACTGATAACTTCACATTATAAGGCATGGTTTTAAACTCAGACTTACCTAGCTCACAGAATCACAGAATTTTCTAGGTTGGAAGAGACCTCAAGATCATCGAGTCCAACCTCTGACCTAACGCTAACAGTCCCCACTAAACCATTTCCCTAAGCTCCTGCAAGACCTCACTTTCAGGATGCCATTTGGCTATTTAAGAAATGCACAGATATTCTTCATCAACCAGTCAAGGGTTAGAATGAGATTGTAGCCACTCAAATTAAGGTTGCCATCATTATCAACTTCAGCTGTACTAAGCACTTTTATTATCTATTTCTAAAATCAATTATCTTGAAAGAAGAGAAAACTATGCATTAAGTAGATAAATGGCAAAATAAGGAATTTTTACCTTTTTAAAAATTTAATCTATTTTTTATTCTGCTTTCCATTCTATTATTTTTTCTTTAAAAAAGTCTAAATTTTATCTATTTTTCACATTATTGTTATTCCCCAAGGCCAATTCAGTAGAGACAAGAGTAAGCTAGCTTTCCTTGCCCAGAAGGTCTGACTCTTTTATTCTTTCTTAATCTGCCTCTCCTGCTGTCTACCTGTTGACAGGAGGTCGCTGCTAAGCAATGCAATTAGCCTGTTAAGAGTCAGTATTACAGAAGCAAATTACAACAGGAAAAAAGAATCAGAAGGTAGCGTCGGCAAGTTTAAAGATTTAAAGTTTTAAATCAGTATTTCTGCAGAATGAGAAAAAACAAACTACCATACATACATCTTTATACATAACAGCAGTAACAGGGTACTCAAAAACAGGGAACCCATAAAGCTGTGCATCACAACTTGCACGTTTGCACACAGCCTTACACTGACTGTATTTCTTCCTATGCACTTCTACTCAGAGAGGACAAAGAAAAAACAAAATGAAGTTGTGAAACATCATGAAACATTTCAGACCAATGCTATAAAGGGGACCTAAAAACTACAGCTTTGCGGTTCATATGTTCAAGACACTGTATTCATTTTTATTCCAAATGTGAACACTGAAACAAATATCCTGTCCTCTCTCTCCCAGTATTAGGCAGGTGATGCTGAAATGCAGCCCACAGTGAGAAATGACTGAACTCTGTGCAGAGCTCTGCACGCCCGTGCCAACAGGTGCATCTCACACCAGCCCTTTTCTACCTACACTGGTGACCAACAGCACTTCCATAATCCCAAAGCAAACTGGCATTTACTTACCTGAAAGCTCTCCTTTCCTCTAGGAAGATTTACGTCATGCTACTGCAAGTGCAGTAAATATGCTGCTGCAGCCAAAGCTGCAGGTACAGAGCAGATAAACACTTCACAAGGTATTTTCTGGGCATACTGCAAGACCAGGAGCACAGAAGACCTGAAACATTTTCATGACAAAATTGCAAAATTGGCTGCCCCGCATCTCTGACCTCAGCAAGCAACCTCTCCTAAACTCCCTGCAATACAGCCCTGACCTGGGGCTCAGGTTTCTTCAGAGGGGGCCTAATGCTCCCAATTGACATCAGCTGGAGCTAATTTATGCCGGCTTGTAGTTCCACTGTTGCTGTCTGCCCTTTAGTCCTACGTGATCTACCTCTACCTTTCCTATCCCCACATGTGAGCCAGATGGGAGAGAAGGGCTGATCACCTTCATTTCTACTGCACTTCCACTGCTCTTTGGCAAATGTCAGTCAATCAAAAGGAGAATGCACCTATAAATCCTCATTCATCTGTATAAGGGCACGATAATCTTTCAGTTTAATATACTGTATAAGTTACAAATTAAATCAACTGCTAGAATTTTGAAGAGCTCTCATTCTTACAAGCTAGTACTTCTACACAGAAATGAAACAGGTCCTTCCAAAAGCTTGCAAGGAACATAAAATCTGGTCTGTTTTAGTGTTGCTGCTGTGTTTTATAAGGACCAGGCATTTAAAAAGCATTTTGCATTAACAATAATCTATTGCATTCACAATGCATTTATAACCATGAAAAATAAAATTAAGCTGATTTCAGTATAAATTTTAGTATCAAATGTGTTATGGTTGCACTTAATATAACCACCTATGACATTTCTTGATTATGTATGTGTATAAAGCTGTTCAGAAATAAGTCCTATAGGGACTTCAAATGTGAGTGCTGGCAAGCTCTGTGTAAGTTCAGTCTGTTGGTATACATGGACGTTTTGTAAAGCTACTGTGTGGAGTTGGGTTTATGTTAACTTGGTGGAAGAGGGAATACAGGACATCAAGTGGTTCACAAACCACAGAAATTTAAATACCATCAAAAATACACAGCTATTGCTAGAATTTATGCAAACTGCCATACCTATTTACCTGTATAGGTGTTGTTGCTTAAGGTAGGGGACAGCAAAATCATCCTTCAACTGTAGAGCATCAGCCACGTGCCATGTAGCTGCTTTAGCTGACAACTGCACCGCCACTCCTGCTAACGACACACCACAGCCCGATGCATCGGAGGCTAATCCCAAGGTTTAAACCAATGAGTCTCTATTATCTCTTGCTCTTAGAATGTGCCGCATCAGAAATCGGACGGATTAATGAAACGCTGCTACTGCTAATTGCTGACACAGGAGTATTTAGGGCACTGAGGCAATCACAGGAATATAAAACTAGCAGGGAGAGAGAGAGCGTGCACTTCCTAGCTTCCTTCTACACTACATTAATCAGGAATGCTATGTCCTGTTGTGAAAGACCAAACATATGCTTTATCACTTAGTCCCAAACAAAGTGGGTCTTTTCCATATTAAGTGTTCTTTGGTTTAAACAGCTGTGTTACTAGCAACTCAAGAAGCTAAACACTGAAACAAAGCAGAAGACGAATGAAGAAAAGCTTTCATATTTACTTCCTACAGAATTGTGCATAAACACAGGAAGAGGCTAATAACTCTTAAACCACATGAAACACTGGGGCATGATCCCGAGGGAAAAGGGCAGGAGAAACTGCATGGATGCACCAACCAGCCTTACTTTTGCTGACATAAAAAGCTGAGTTGGGTAACAGACAAAAAGACAGGGAGACAGACAATTTCACTCAGTAGAAATCACAGCTTACATTGTCAAAAAGCACTGATTCATTGTCAAGACCTGTGAAGGATGTAGAGATGCTTTGTTTTGTTTTGAGTCAATGCCCAGAAAAAGTCTCTTAACTACAGACACCTCAGTGGCTGATAATCAGAGTAGTAAGCACTTCCATGTTCTCACCGATTTACCAACCTGCAAGTTTAATAAGTGCTGTACATTTGGATCAAACTTGCACTGAAGCCCCTTAAAAAATGCTCCCCCCCCCCCCAAAAAAAAAAAAAAAAAAAAAAAGATAAATTACATACTTGATGGAATTATGCATATCACAGAGAAGTACACAAGAGATTTTCTTCATACTTAAAGAAAAAAAAATACCATTAAGTTTCTGTGATGCAACAAACACTGGTAAATGTGTTCGCTTGGGATATCACAACCAATAAAAGCAAAAAACAAATAAACAAACAACAACAACCAGAAACCACACAGGTGAATAAAAAGGATGGAGTACCACTCTAGGACCCGGCCAACCACTCATCTAATGGCTATTCAGTAATTAGGAGAAAATAGGCTTAAAAACAGAGTAATACATACATTGAATATAAAGAGACCTAAAAGCATTTATTCTGAAGAGAACAAAAATTGAACATGTATGTGGAATTCTTCACATCTTTCTGCTATGACCTTAACATGCAAATATCCACTCCTAACTCTTAACTGATGAAAAGCTGAAATAACAGTGATTTTCCAGCACCACGGGTATTTTAGGATTTCCAGATTTCAGAAATCTGTCAAACTGCCAATGTCTGCCCGTCAAGCGATGCTGAAGCAGTGCAAGGCAATGCTTCTGAAGAAGGGAAGAAATAGAAAGGAGCCTGTGCCTGCAAGTTGCACTGCAGCACCTCTGTCTCCATCTGCAAGGGTTTCAAACTGGCCAGGTTTTTTAGGTCACTGCAAAACCAGGTCCATATATTCAGCAAAGTGAAGTAGCCACAAAAGCTACAGCATTTAAAACCTGTGAATCTCTCAGCCTTTATCAGTGCCTTTACTGTGGTCTGCTGTAGAAACTCTAGAGGCACTTCATGACCAGAAGTGGTTGAAATTAGACTCCATCGCCAATAGATTACTGCCCAGGAAAACTCTCTCCTGTGAACTTAAGAACTTGAATTTAGCAACAGATCTGAAACAGCACTTCTGCTTCATCTCAAAGAACAATTAATGGAATTAAACAAAAGTACAAGTGTCAAAGCTCTAGAAAAAGTATTAAAAAATCTGCTAATTTGTAATGATTGTACACAGTAAAGGTTAGATGTCTTGTCAGTGTTTTGAAGAACTAGAATGGAATGGGTGGAAGAAATATTTGCCAACGTAATTGGTCCACAGATCAAAACCAAGAAAGTGAATAATGCAAACACAGATGTTAAAATTCTAAGTTATTTCTTCGCACACCTTTCTACTAAAATACCATTCAAATGTCCTTACACATGTATTTTTCTCTATTTTTTGATGCTTCAATGATGAAATATCATCTTAGAAATCAATTAATTGTAACTGAAATCACCTATTGCAAAATCAAACACTATCTCAAGATTAAAAAAGGATTAAGATGCTTTGCTTTGGAAAAAAAAAAAAAAGACTGAAGTACAAATACTTGCTGTACCACAACATTTTTGAAAACACTCTATAATAGGCTGAAAAAAAGTTTCCAAAGGCCTGAATTTACATTAGTATGTTTATAACGATAGCTGAACTTCAAATAATTGAATATATTATATTGCTTTTTTAAAACTACATAGTCATGAAAATTTTAACACTTAAAAATGATGCAGTAGAGGCAACCTCTGTGTACGAGATTCCCATCAGTATTACAGCGCGCAGTCTTTTGCCAGAGGTGTATAATGTCCTATAACTTCTGGATGTCACTTTCAAACACAAGCAGGTTATGATGTGAAAAAGGAATTTTGGAAAACAGAAGATTACTGAAAATAAGATCATTGGATGATATCAAACATTGAACTTCTTGAGAAAAATGATTTGAACTCCAGTGATTTTATTTATTTTTTAACTCACCTGAAATTATTCCCCTGATGTTCTGGTACTAACACAATACCAAGAAAACAGCCAGCAGACCTGAGGATATGCTGCGGCTCTGACTTAAATTGTCACAGGACTTGCTGCACTTCAGCAGCTCATTTGGCTAGGCGCAGAAATCGGGGAGATAACATATTTTGTTAAGTACAAGCGAAGTGTGCTTTCAAAGCTTAAGC
Source organism: Aythya marila (assembly GCF_965140915.1). Classification (NCBI taxonomy): domain Eukaryota; kingdom Metazoa; phylum Chordata; class Aves; order Anseriformes; family Anatidae; genus Aythya; species Aythya marila. The sequence goes on from NC_139043.1 coordinate 104,555,930, forward strand.
TAACTCGGGTACTCCTTATAAATACGTACCAGTCTTTTTGGTTGCCAATTACCCTTTGGCTATGGCAATTTGACAACAAGCCTTTGCTTTAATGACTGCTCTGTTGAGCTGCTGTACTGTAGGTGTGAGGCCCAGCAAGCGCTGGAGCATCCGACTGGGGCTGGCTGTCACCACATGGAGCATGCTGTCACAGCATAGAGCTGGAGGAAGGCAGCCGAGGGGAGAAGTCACTGAGTGGCTCAGAAGCATCCTCACTACTGTGGGATGGGACTCCAGTAGCACAGGTAAAAGGGACCACAAGCATCCCCAGGTTCACACTGGACACCTTCTACACTCCCCAGAATGCTGAAAGGTTGGAAATCGGGAGCTGTACAAGCTATGGGAGTGGTTTCATCATGTTGCTTCCTTCTTTACCAGATCTGTGACTGTTAGGATCCTAAAATCACAGGATCTTCATCTTTGTACCATACTGAACCTTTGATAGATGTGCAACTTCAATAACCGAAAAGCTAGGAACAGAAAGCTCCCCGAGATATTTTAAACATATTATTTTTTAAAGAGAGAGCAATAGATGACCTCATGCATCTAGCCTTTAAAAAAGCGCAGATATTTTAGCAATTTTCTAATTCACATTCTAGCCTATATCCAAATATTGTGACTTAATACTTAAAATGAACTGGGACTTCTTTCCCAGACTACATTTGGAGTTGATTTTTGTAGTAATTATTTTCTAAGCCTGTTGCTGTGGGAATAGTGGCATAAGCGATTAGAACAGTAAATGACTAAGCTGGTACAAGTTGGTAAATGGAAAGAAAATTTATGGTCAAATAAAAATGTTCAGGACAAAGAAAAAGATAAAAAAAAGGCAGAAAACTGACACTGCACTATCAGTTAAACTAGAAAAAAAATACCTTAAATCAGAAAATTTGTAATTTTTAATACTTGAGAAAGACAACCTGTTTTGCTGCTTCAAAAAAATATATATATATATTTTTTAAATCAACAGATAAATTAGTAGAACACCCATAAATGTGCCATTGCATTTCTCCTAGTTTCCATGTAATAAAGCAGTAATTTTAACTGAAATTAGCAACCAAATATGGCAAATCTGTCTTTTCACAAAGATCAGATTTTCAAGTTCTTTTAAAGACTAATAATATTCATTATTTGCCGTAATTCTCTTTCAGGCTTTTTCAGATCACACTATGATGGAAATACCTTTTCTACTGGGAAACACTTATTAGTGAAAATCTGACTGTGAACCACCAAAAAGATATTATTCCTTCTTATTTTACTACCGTTCTGGCAGAGCAACCACATCACCTACTAATATTTAGAGTAATTACTTGTGGTATTATATCTCCTCCTGACTAGAATGGTTATGCTTTGATGTTAAAGCTTTGTGGGCGGAATATCACCAACCTACTATTATTCAGCAAAACTTAACCACAAAATATGTAGATGAACCTTTTTTTCGTTTAGGCAAGTAAAAGCTATTTAATTATTTAAAAATTCAATTTGACTTTTGAGGACACATACATAGGACGAATCTTCAGAGACAAACATAGCGTCTCCTCTGCTTCATTTAAATCTTTAAACTAGTATTGCAGTCTTAATGTTTTCATTATTTGGACTTTAATCTGCTGATTACTTTGTTGATGTAGGCTTATTAATGGATGGGCTTGCTGCCCCCAATTAGTGCCTTTAATTATTAGTTCCTCGATGGATTTCTCTTCCTTTTGTTGTTTGTAGGCAGCCTTCTATTGTTGTTTTCTCTCTCTTTTTTTTTTTTTTTTTTTTCAGATTCTTGTTCTGCTTTCCTTGAAGATCCCGCATTTGCTTGTGTAACAAGCACAAAAGTATATTCATAACAGCAGTAAACATTAAGCCACACTTTCACAACGGGCACTCTTACCAAGGTCATTACATTGAATATTGTTCTTTGTTCCCTTGCTCTTTGCCATCCTTGTGGCTGATGCTCTCATGGCCAAAACCTCATTTACGTATTTTATTTTCATGTCTCTTCTCCACATTCTAATGCAGCTCTTGTAAAAGTCGTGGTGCTGTACTGGCCACAAAAGGACTCACCCATTTGCTCATACAGTCTCTGATCTTTGCTATACGGCAGCTGATTTCCAAGGCTTCACTGAGTTATTTGTTGGGGGTGCAGAGGAGTAGAGGCGTGGGGATTGGTAGCACTGAAATTAATTTTTGAAGTCAGCTTCTTAGGAAAACATTTTCCTTTTTGTATTATACACTGGCGGGGCTTTTCAGAAGGGGATGCCTAACTCGGAAATTGGTTGATTCTGCAAAACTGCACAACGCTGACCTTCATGAAAAGATGCAAAACATTCCGGTTCTCTCAGGACTTTTCAAGGAGAGAACAGTGAACAAGCAGATCAGAAGGGCCTGTAGCTTTCATTCTTTCCTGATGACAGCTGTTTTGTATATATGTATTTTTTTATTTCTTGCATACCATTAATAGTACATTTCAACTAATGGACAGATAAACGTTTTAGGATAACATTTTTTTCCCAAGTATTTTAAGTTGCCTTTCTTCTTTTGTAAAAAATGGGCTTCAGATGTCTGTATTTGCTAGCAATTTTTCAGTTCAGGGATGATCTAACTGAAGTAAGCCAGAAATTCCTACACCATAATTCAGCTTCCATAAAGACCCCCCCCCTTAGCTGCCACGCAGTCTGCAAGGCAAACCAAGGAGGCAGCATCTTGGCAGCAAGCTCCACTGAGGCAAGGGGCTTACGCATTATCTTCCCCCTCAAGACTGAATTCACCTTCTCCATATTAAGTCACTCACAACAGGAAGCGAACACTGTTCCATCTGCAACCTCGTAGCCAGATCAATCAGCTAATATTTACATTTAACCACATGAAGCTTACTTTTATACGAAGCCTTGGGTCCTAGTTTTGGCTGAAATAGAGTAAATTTTCTTCACTGGAGCTTGAGCAATGCTTTGGATTTTTATCATTTTACTGTGTTTCAGTTGCACAGGTATCATATTGAGTCTTGAATGAAAACTTCACTTCAGCTTTTGTCCAAATTAGCTAGCTTCAGACAAAAAAACTGTGTTCTGACTGCATCTCTAGCTGACCTTTACTTCTCCTGACTAATGCAAAATCAGTTTTGCTCATAAAAAGACCCCTGAGCAGTTTTCTCAATAGGCAGGATGGGGAGGAAAGCAGCATCACTTCCTCAAAAATAAATTGAATTTGATAGGAATGCAAACCATCTCTGTATTTTGTATTTATATTTCAAACCACCACAAATATAAAATATGGAATCCATGGTTTAGTACTCTGTCCTCCAATTTAGTATTTTTTTTTAGACCAAGGCTGAAAAGGCAGTGACAGGCTGACCAGCTAATCGTATTTGTCAATGTACAACCTTGGGTGAATGAACTTAATGATTATTATGTTTTGCAGTGCTTAAGTCCAAACAAAAATAATAATTAATCCAATAATGTTAACACACAGAAAGCTTAAGAACTGTCCTCAGGCCTCACAAAATGTTAAACACACTAAAAAACAGCTGTGAAAGAAAACAGAACAACGAAGAACATACCTTTCTATACTATGTCCTCTGCTACATGCTACTTTAAAACAGATACTGTTTTGTGTATCTGAGTTTAACTTTGATTAAAGTTAAAGGAAGAAAATTGGCACTTTGGTTTCTTCCACAATGGAACATGTGCAAATTCAAGGAATCCGGGTGCAACACTCTTGGATTTCCTGCCCTGAATTTTTACAGCCCATCACAACTTCCCTGGAGCTGCAACTTTGAGCTCATCACCCTGATGCTGTCTCCTCTCTCCTGTCAGCCGAGCAAGGGGATCAGGCAGTGATTGGACCCTGGCGTGCAAGCAGGCAAAGGCTGAGCATCTTCAGCAGCCGCTTCCCCAGACACACAGACTAACTTGAATCTCCCTCCTTTACTCAGTCACAAATTTTCATGCAACTAATAGGAACCTGGCTACCTTTGAGGTTTTTTCAACTGCTGAGTACAGAGAAGTGAGTTCCAAGAGCTGCTATGAGGGACAGAGAGGAACATGCAGAGCAGTCAGCCCTCATCACTTGGGACAATAAGGGGAAGATGCATGGCATCTGGCAAAGCCAGATCTTCTGTTTCTGACTCAAAATTTATAGAAAAAGGATGTGCAGCCAAGATAATCCACCCTTAATTATGTCTGAGATTTCCCGACCTTTGTGTTCAAATAACACACTTTGTGACAGTGGAGTGCAAGATTTCACAGCAGCTTTCATTACAATTATATCAGTTTCAATCACACAGGTACAAGTCCCATGCACCTTTATTTGCTTCCTCTGCATTTCCCTGGTCAAATTCCAGAGGAACTTGGCTAAAATTACTCAACTGTATTACTAAACTACAAGCAGTACCTGACAAACCTGAAGAAGCTACTGACTGCTTTTGAACACTTACTAGCACTGAGGAACTCAAAACCAGAAAATGATGTCAAGCTACCCAGTTCATTAAATGAAGATGTAACTAAGGTTCAGTTTTACAGACTTGTTTTAATGTCTATAAATAATTAGTGCTAGGAAAAGCAGCTGAGCCTGAAGACAGGTTACCTATGTCATAGGTAGAAGAGGGATTCTGCTCATACAATACAAAAATATGTTTTCAATGAAGGATAATGTTAAGCGATGACTAATATCCAACAGCTCTCCTAAGATCATACAGTTCAGTTTCCAACAGAGATGACTCAAATGATTTCTGAGTCTGTCAAGTTATTTCCTGTATGACTATGCAAGAATTGAAGCCTCAGAATACCAGTGAATTGCAGAAGATAAAGCCACAATGATACTCAAAAAGGCAGACAACAAACCTCTCAATCTATTCCTGGGTCCTGGAATAATACCCAGGGAGGGAACAGCTGCTTCAAAGTTTGCTTGAATCAAGCTACCATAAACCAGCACCAGTTTATTGAGAATACCTTGAAAAAAATGGAGTGTAATTTTAAACATAAATGCAATCAGAATGTAACAGTTCTGATGCAATGCATTCATTTCATGAGGGCTTTCAAATATTGCATCAAGAAAATCAGGGCAATAAACAAAGAAATCTACACGGCCTGTGTTAAATCAACTATGATCTATCCAGTGAGACATCTGAAATTGTAATTTCAAAGAAAAGCACCACCTAGGTATGCTTGTAGTGGATGCTCTCAACCTAAATGCTACACAGGACAGTGTCAGCAGCTTGTATCATCCCCAGATTGATTCTGAAGAACAACTGAGAAAGAGACATTTAAATAATGAAGCGTCACAGAGCAGCTTTGGTAAAAATCAGTAAGTCAGAGGCTAGTAAATGATCGCTTTAAAGAAGACGTACAAAACCTAGCATTTAGGAGCAAAAGATGAGCGTGGAAAATCAGGGCCACTGTAACAAGAAGGAAGGAAGGACCTACAGAAACAAAATTAAAAAGAAAATAAAACCCCAACATCAGGCAGTCAGCTCAAATGGGGGTTCTTTGTAGGACAGCAGGGTGGAAGAAACACACACACAAAGAAGCTGCGAGTTAATTATGGGGGCATTCAGGGCTGGGGCTCAGGTAGACCCGAGCTGTGGAAACCGCTACGGGTGAGAGGGCCTACATGATCAGATCAACCCCCCCACCCCGTCCCCACTACACAAAGCCCTTCTGGTAATATCATCTACAAATCTGCATAAAAATTTCCATAACCCAGAAACCAGACCAGCTTCCTTTGAAAGGAAAGAGAAACAAAAGGAGGAAACGGGCCTTCAGCAGGCATTTATAATCTCTTAGCCTTCAATTTTGCTTGTTCAGGTATATACTTTTCAGTTTCATCTTACTGTTAAACTCCAAACAGAATTAAGGCCCTTGTCCAGTAAAACCAACTTTTGACAACAGCAAATTATGCTGGTTTTCTAAATAATATTTTTTAAAAAAATATCTCTACAGGTTTTCATCATAGCAAAGAATACAGAAGAATTTTGGTAAAGCCATGACACAGGATGCAGGGGTCAAATGTGTGGATACCATTAAAGCAAGGAAATACAGAAAAAATGAAAAGCTATAAAAGAGGGCAACCCTGCAGGTCATACATATTCAACAGGCAGAAATATAATTGGTATCTGCTGGATTTTTTCATGAGCTTTAGCAGCTTCCAACAAGAGATATGCCACCGTGATGTATGCAAACTAAGCACTAAGTATGCATTATTATACATGCACAGGTTTCTGCTTTACCAAAAAGAGTTATATGTAGAACCTGTCTAATCACCAGAAGTTTCAGAGACAAACAGATACAGGAATCACCATTTGGTCTGGAGGTAGTGAAGGAATAATGGCTGTTAGAGGACAGGAGTGAGATGGCAACACAAGCTCCTGAGTATTTTGAGAACTGGTTATAGCTGTAATGAGCCTTCAGCAGTCCCACCACGGGCCTTTCAGAAATGTTGGAGCATAGATGGAAAAAAGTCCTAGCTTTAGCTATCAACCTTATTCCACTAGCATTAAAATGCCAGAAAACAAATGAGCCAGACAACACTGATGTCTTCTATCTGAAGTTTCTACACATACCTGAAGCAGTCCTTTCTTACACTTATAATAATATCCTGCACATACTGTGCACGTAAGTTAACTTAAATAGAGCAATGCAAGGAAAGCTGGTTTTATGGAAGACAAACTTTTATTTCTCAAATCCACTGCTAATTACTGGCAGACAGAGAAGCTCTATTGCATCTTCTAGCTTCTACTACTGAGAAACAGAGGGAGTCACTGAATCCAGTATTAGCAAGAGTGTGCATACTAACCTGCAAATACTGGCAATTCACATTTCCAAAGTAACAAACAATTCACTTGTTTTAATTCATTTAATACTCATCCTTTTGTAAATTTGATAATGCTGTGGAACATCCACGTACTGACTTCTCTAAACAACAGTTTTATTTGAATTAACTGAGTTCCTTTCAGCAGCATTAGTTACCCTGATTTATTTTTGTGACAGACTTCAACATCCACTACAGTGAGAGCAAGAGCTGGCTGGAGTCTCGCCAAAGGATTTCAGATCCCCCCTCCCGCTCTCTTCTTTTACAAGTATGCTGTGGATTGATAGGTTCTAAGTGTTAGAGTCCTGCAACAATCAGACCACTATTTGCCCAACCTAATATGAGGACATAGACTGTTGTTCTTGTAAGATTAAGATTTCAGAAGTCCAAATTTCTTTAAATAAATAAATTCCCTATTGTACATGTACTTTCACGGCAGGTGGAACATTTTCTTTTTGCTGCTTTTTGTCTTCTTCTTGTTAGTCTGGTTACTTCATCAGTGACAATTTGATCTTTTAACCCACTGCAAACTTGTGTGATAATCCCTAAAATCATACCTTGCCTGTGAGCCTACACCCGAGGAAGCACTCTGCCTTCCCGCTGACTCCAACTCTCACCAAACCTCTGATCCACAAGGAATTCATCCCAAACACTCGGCAGCGATACTGGCAAACAGTTACAAGATGCCTTCCTGCTCTGGTTCCCAAAAGATTCAAACAGAACAAACCTGCCCCATTTCATATTCTCAATTTTACAAAGTCTTGTGCCTCGCTTCGCAGCTTTGGAAAAAGAATGCTTGACCTGGAAAATGGCCCTGCTTTTAAAGAGAAGTTAGCCGTGCCTGAAAACACGAACAGAATTGTGAGTATGCCATTTTTTGGATAACAGGAGGTGACCAGGCTCTTGGTTCCAAAGAGCATTTCAAAGTTTAGTTAAGAAAGTCCCTGAAGAGATACTTGGTTTTAAAAAGCAACTAAATGAAGCAGTAGCTCAGGACCAGGTCTGCCAACCTGAACAAAAGTGCCCTACTTCCTCAGCAAGAGGCCACTAAATGGGTTGTTAATCGAAGGAAGCTCTGGGCCAAAGGAAAAAAAAAAAAAGCAGGAGAGTGACTAAAAGCTAGCAACGGGTCATAAGCTTTTCAAAGACTGTGGGAGACGGACTTGATTTTCCCATTCTCTCATGGAAAGTGTGAATTCATCTACCATTTTGACAGAACCCTTACAGCAGAGAGTGCATATACAGCCAGATGTTTGAGTCATTACCTGAAAGTCTTTCAAGGAAAACTTTTTGCCTTTTCTTCAGCCTCATTAGTATGGCTTTCTCTCAGAAACAAAGGAAAATAACCCGAGGAAAATAACAGTCCATAGGGTTAAAAACAAGAAGGTAAAAAAATAAAAAATAAAAAAGCTGTTGTTATTACAACTAAAATGTTCGCCAATAAGATTCCAGTGTAGCTTATTTTGGTCAGATAAGTTAGTGGATTTTGGTGTAGAACAGACGCTTTTGGCAGAAGAAAACAAAGAATCACTAGAAGAATTGCAAGCATTAGTGAAGGTCTGGAAAATCCATCTTTGACAAAATACCAGTGAAGTCCAAATAATTATTTATTGCAGAAAACTTTTAAGAGCTGCTTGCTCACAGTCTGAAGAATTTAAATGAAAATGAACCAATAATTAAACAATCAAAAAATGCAGTACGAGGTACAACAGGGCCAAACCTTGAAGCTTCGACAAATTCAGACTAGGAATAGGCATTCATTTAAATTCTCTAAGTGCTGCTGAAACAACTTACCTCAGGGTCTGGTTTATTAGCCATCAAATGGGCTCTCTGTATCAGTACCTTTCCAGATACAGGTCCAAAAAGGGCAAAATATAATGGAAAACCGTTTGTGGTCAACCGAGCAGATTCATTTATAGATTTGTGGCTACTGAACCAGAACAACCTCTCATTTTACACTACAATTGCTGTAGTAAAGCTTCTAAATATCAAATATCCCATTAGCAGTTTCAATGGGAAGTTTAAGGAGGAGGGAAGAGAAGTATTGGGGTAGAAGTGTTTTGTCAAATTGAAAATAACATTGTTCCACTTGGTGGAAAATAAAAGAAATCCTAAAATATGTAAACCTAATATTCTTCCAGTGCTATTTGCCTTTCTGCTGCCTCCTCCTTTAAAAGAAAAGGATCCACTCCATTTACTAAGTAAATCTTGAATGAAAAAAAAAAAAATCCCTCAGCGAAAGCAGAACTGAAAGTCTAATCTATAGGCAGGACTGGGGATGAATCCACAGTCACAGACTGTCTACAGGTTTTCTGCATGTTTTAGTAAAGACCTTATTAAATACTATTTATCAAAATCATCACACAGTAAAGGAATTTAAAAGCAAATGTGTCTCAGATGCTAAGAAATCACAACTTTTCCATATTAAAAGCTATGGAACAATATAATAATTGCAGGCCATCTGCACAAAAATAAAATATTCATTTTTATGAAGAACATTTTTGAATCTGAAATACTTCCGTACAAACCCCGGTCAATCCTGACAGATTTTTTTTATTTTTTTGTTTTTTGGACTCATCAGTAACCGTTCCCTGGGGCAAGTCTCACGTAAAAACTACAGAATGTCTCCCGGCACTAAACCTTGTGTGAGCCGAGCTTTTAGATAGCTCCTTGCAACACTCTGGCATCAAGACATTCTTGCAACTCTGAATTATTTATTCACCCATCTTTGTGCAACTTCCCAAACACCAGTGGAGACCCAGACGATTTCAGCTATTTGATGTTACATCTTCTCAAGTGGCTAAAGAGGCTATAAAGCACCCCATTGCTTAAGCCTGCCATCTCAGTTCCATTAGCAGTAAAGACCTCTCTATTCAAACTACTAAGTAAATCCTCGGAGAGCCCGGGGACTGTTTCATGCTTGAAAGCAACTGTTAAGAATTTGACAACAACCAAACTGTTCCTATTTAATCCTTCTCCCAAGGTAAAAAGAATTATAGGTAAACATATGCCTTCATTATTTGCTTTGCTGCATTTCAATACTCAATCCCACACAAAATTGCCAGCCAAGGATTTAATGCAATCACTTCTGTATTTCAGAGCTATTGCCTTTACAGAATGGAAAAAACTTAATAAGGGCTATAGAGTTGGTTAGCAAACAACTCTATTTTCTATAACCCACACTAGAGATTTTGCAGTGGTAACTTTAATAAGGCAAGGATTTGGGGGGGGGGGTTATTTTTTTTTCCCCAAATTGGGATTTTATGGTAAACCAAAATAGTCATTAATGCATTCATTCTGCCGGCAAGTATTTTTTCTTTTTAATTATGGGAAACACAATTGATCTATTACAGAATACTGAAACTCTGCTTTTATGACATATGTAGATTTACATAAGCTTTCTTTTGGGTTAGCAATATGTATGTTAATCAAACACTGTAATATTGAGGAAAGCTTCCTAGGTACACTCTAGAATGTATTGAAATGAAAATCTCACGCCTTCCCTCAGGTTAATTCAAAAGTGGAAGAACTTCAAAGTTTTTCAAGGAGCCTGGCACTTTGGACTCTCTTACTGACCTGAAGTACTCTCACCCACGTAGCCTGAGCATCCACTGCCTCATCCTACTCTTTATGAAAGGATGTGAACCAATACAAACACAGAATAATGATGGAATTAAAATAAACACGAAGTTCTGTTCTGCAGCAGCCGTCGCTACCCGACAAAAGGAGCTGGGACATCACTAAGCAGCAATTCATAGCAAAAGCTGTCATAGTCCTGTGCAGTGCTAGAGAAAAAAACAGGGCTAATATTAGTTTTATGGGGTTACTTAAGCCAACAAAACAAATTCCCAAATGCTGTGAGCAACTCACTAAGCACTAGAAATGAGGGGCTAAATCCCGGTCACTCATTAAATTTCATGGATTTGGACTCAATAAACAGTACAGCAAAAACATTATGGGTATACAGCACAAGGAGTACATCTAGAACAACCCATACAGCTAGTGACATTCATATCATATCAGAGGACTTGTTTGGAAATTACCTGTTTTACAGAGAAGAGAAAGAGAAGAAACATGCTGTGGATTATCTAACTGATGTGGGACACGTAATCACTGGGAAAGTTAAATCCAAAAATCAGAACCTTGAAAACCAATGCCTGTGATGGCATTTAGGAACATAATTCCCATACGATTTATCATACTGTCTGTCATTTATAGTACCCATCTTCTCAGGTGTTCCCGCCTTCCCCTTAGGAACCAAAGCCTGTCAGTCACTTTACTGATACTTCACACGTGTAAACAAGTGGATTATGAAAACAAACGTGAGATGTGAAGACGCTTAGACAGTTATTGTGGGGCTAATTGTGTTATTTAATGGAAAAGAAAGCTGCCTTCGTAATTTAATGTAAGAAGCAGGTAAAAGCCACCACTAACTTTGAAAGCTGAAGCTTTCTCCACCGTTCAGTTAGGCTCTCTGTGCTTTTTCCTTACACATTCACACATTAAAAATTCTTGTTCTTTTCATAAACATTTAAATAATAAATTCCTTTTTCTGTTCTGTACTGCTTACAGAAATGGGCACAGTCCAGGCTTTATATTACTTCTAAAGTTTTTTTGCCTTGTCAAGCCTCTACAGACGTCTTGGTTGTGCTTAAAGCAGGACTAAAGCAAGTACTCAGTGCTAATGCTGAATACATTATGACTGGAACAGCAGATTAAAAGCTAGTACCCTAACAGTCGCTACTCTTCTCTTACATCCACTCTCCAGGATGTTCTAAAAACAATCTGGCATTAAGAAGCTCGTTCATTTTCCTTCCTAATTCATATAATCTGTTTTAACCTATGCTTCTTCCACAACGGCACTTAATATGACACACAGTAGAGCGGTGCAAAAAAATAGCCCCCTTTTGAAGAGAACAAAAATACAGCTAATAATCTGTCATTCCGTTCACATACACAGAAAAGCCCAAACGAAGACTTGTGTGAACGGGTGCTTAGGTAAGTATTTTGAGAATTCTTCCATATATTTCCTGTACTTCCAAGTTTTTCATGTTTCATTCTTCGTGTGAAGTGTTGCTCTGCTGAGGAGCTTGCTCGTTAGCAGTTTTACAGAAAAGAGCTGTAAACTTGAGTTGACATGAACAATAAATCAAATAAATGTGTACAGCAAAGTCCTCCATGGAAAGGAGATGGAAAGGGAAGGTACCGATGGAGAGTGAACATTCGTCGTTAGATGCATTTGAAAGGTTTTGCAGGATATTTTTAAATATTCAAAATCCCATACTGTAGTATCTGTATTAACAGCAGCTAAAATCATTGCAACGTATGATAAAAATATTTTCCCACCCCACAGTAGCCAAGTACAGAACAAATAAATAAATAAATAAATAAATAAATTTGTAAACATATATAAAAACCAGTTACTTAGCTGTATTTTTCTTAATACGCTTGAAATTTGGTGAAGGGTACTGCTAAATCTAGATTTCTGCTGTTACAAACTCGAGATACAGGTAACCAGAACCTCCTATGTGTGATTTTTCAGAAGTTGTTCTAACAAAGCTGCTGTGATCAGTGTTTTGTACCCTGCCATTTTAACCTCACCCCTTACCTTCAGCTCATCCAGCTCCTCCCAGGCCAGAAGCATCTGCTCCTCGGTCTGCACAAGGCAGCCACAGCACCTGTTTGGCTGTGAAGCACTGTCCTGCTTCTCGTGATGGATGATAACAGATAGCTTGCTTTATATATGCCTCCGTGGCCCTTCTTCCTAGTGTTTAAGTGTAGCATCACTACAGTGATCAGTAATCCACTGCTCTGTTACATCACACACAGCACTGGGGGACGAGAAACTTGAGGGCTAGATGCCTACACATTACATATATCCCTCCTAAAAACTTCACGACCACATGAGGCACAACTCATTTATATTCAAGCCCCTACATCTGTACATTTCTTTCTATAATTATGATGTTGTATAGTCCACAAACAGCCTAAGCACTAAATGATATACTGTAGCTGTTGCTACGGCAGCAGCAGATTTACATGGGTGAAATACAGCCAGTGTACCACCCATGTAAATTATCAATAATTAAGTCGTTTCTCCATTAAGGCTGTCACAACTAAAATTCTTTATTTGTTAGGATAACTTCACATAAAATAAAATGTAAAGGTTCATACAGCTGAGACAGCAAATATTTTCCAGCGCTAAGAACATTTATGACAAATGTTCTTGGAAAGTGCAGCAACAACTTGCAGGCCATGTGCCCAGACACACCAACTATTTCAAGGGAGAAAAAAAAAAAAAAAAAAAAAAAAAAAAAGGAGAAAAAAAAAAAACTACCAGTTGTGCTGAAACTGTTTCATAACCAGTTTCCCTGCTAGCTATAACACTTTATTTAGCACTGCAGGCATTCCCATCGTTGGGCCATTTCAATAAATTCCTGTTACTGTCCCTTTTTAAGTCAATACAAGCACTCACAAAAGCTTTTTTTTTTTTTTTTTTTTTTTTTTTTTTTTTTTACTTTTCTGCAAGAACAGAAACATGCAGCAGAGCTAAGGGTTTACTTGTTGCTTTTTTCCTAGCTTAAAAAACTTGAGGCAAAGAGCAAAAACAAAGATTTTATTCTGAAGCAGTTCAGGGAGAAAAACTTCCTAAACACATTGCTGTTCTAGCGTACACGTCCCTCTGTATAATCCCCTTAAAAATAAGACAAACCTTGAGTGGCTTACCTATAGTTCTCCAGAACTTCCTTCCAACGAGGTGGCTGGTTTTGTCGGTTTACAATTTTTGGAAAATGGAAAATATCCTCTCAACAAGCTGCGTATCAGAAAGCGAGCACAACTAATTTTATAGACACCAACACAGAGTACCAAAGCCATAGCAAATTATTAATATCAGCCTGACTGATTTTATTAGAAGTTCCTGTCATTATGTTAATAAAGAATTAATGGCAAATTAGGAGCTCACACTAGCTGCATTAAAAGGCAGTGATATTTAGCGTGATAGTTTAATTGAGACTGGTAAAACACACTTAAACAGAAGATTATTTGCAAAAAGAGCCTCATAGCTGATATAAAGCTTGTTTAATTAAAACAAAATTTAAGTTAATTTTTTCTGCTTTTTCCCCAGATCGCTCCACTCCAGACGCATCAGATAAGCCTTCTAATCTATGTTGTGTAGCACTTGTTGAGAGGATTTGAAAAAGTTTAAAAAATTAAATTTGCTTTGAGAAAGATTACATCACGTCACCTTCCGCTACACAGAAGATGCCTGCTGAATGAGGTAAAAGGTGGAAGATAGACCCATTTATAAATGCCTTCCTTTCATTTTAGAGATATAAGCCTAACTACACACGCACACAGACACACATTGATTTGTTCTCATTCTTATTTGGCTTGTTTCCTAGCCATTTCCAAGAAGTCAGATGGAACTGACTGGGCACATGGACTCCATAAAGACCAACAGAACATGACAGGGCTATCAACCAGAAGGCCACACACTCAGCATCAGAAGTAAAGCAAAGTATTCCACAGTTCCCACCAAAGGAAATAAGTTATTCTCACTGCCAAACATCCCACAGAATTACATGGCAGGGCTATAATTTCCTTTCAAATTCCTTTAACACAGGGAAGACCAGAAGCCCAGTTCTCTTTTACAGCATGGTAGTTGCCTGCAAACCTCAACCTGTTTTGCTGTGGAATACATGAAGCTGGAATATTTGAATAGAGAAAGTAATACAGAAGCTAAGAGAAGTGTATACTGGTGGTGAAGTGGAGATAAGGCTACATGAAATGTTTTTAAAATGCCTTGCCATTAATTCTTAATTCACAGAATCAGTAAGGTTGGAAAAGACCTTCAAGATCATCTGGTCCAACCACCACCCTACTACCACTGTTGCCCACCAAACCATGTCCCCAAGCATCAAGTCCAACCTTGCCTTGAACACCCCCAGGGACGGTGACTCCACCACCTCCCTGGGCAACCCGTCCCAGTGCCTGACTGCTCTTTCTGAGGAGAAATGTCTCCTCATTTCCAACCTGAACCTCCCCTGGCGCAACTTGAGTCCATTCCCTCTGGTCCTATCACTGGTTACCTGTGAGATGAGGCCGACCCCCAGCTCCCCATCTCATCACATCCACAAACTGCCCTTCACGTCTCACCCTATGCCTACCAAAGGTGCCATAAGGGTCCCACAATCTGCTTCCAACCTGCCTTACCCCTCCCCAGTTGAAGCAGAGCTCCACAGATGCACCACCATTAATAACAGCCTGTGCCCTGTGCTCGCAATTGGTCCTTTACTTACTACCAACTATGACCCAAACTAGCAACAGTTCTGGATTACCAGTGCCTATCACTCACACCACAGCACCAATACTAGAGACGTTAGTCCTACACTATCAGCCCTCACTGCATGGGATTGTGTGGCCTCCCAGGAGCACTCTCACGACCCTACAGAACCCAATGCCCAACCTACGATCACAGCCAAGGGGTTAAACCAAAAATGAAGACAGAAAAAAAAAAAAGAAAATGTACACAAAACCAATCTGAAAGAGAATCTGGGGACATCAGCTACACCTAGCAAAAGAATTAAAATATGTCTGACCTAGAATTTTGAGTGTTAAAACCAGTCTGTTAGGTCGACACTGACTTCATAGAGCTGCAGGATACACATCCTCAAACAGTTCCTCCAGCACAGTGTTATTACGCTATGGCAGATACCTGTAAGAAAGCTGAAATAAGTCTTTTAGGTTGTCTTCCTATCTGTATAGGGAGATGCTACATTAGAAACTGAGTATAATGTCCACAGAGATTTCGTCAGGTCAAGGACCTGAACTTTTGGAAACACCATGGTCACAAAGACTCGAATCTTTCCTTTTGTCCACTAAATCTCTACATGGGGCAAGGAGAAGGGAAACCTTACAGAAAAGCCGTATCTGATCATGCAAACAGGCATTGTACCAGAAGGCTTGCAGAAGACAAGAAAACCTGGCTTTACCATTAATGGCAGCCTTCAAAAGCTCAGGAGACATTCATCATTTTTGACAGATTGAGGAGGAAATTCAGGGGAAAAAGGAAAGGAAAAAACACTCCATTAATCTATAAGAAGATCAAGATCCCTCCATAAAATAAGGCAACATCTTCCTTGGTAAAGTGCTTTGAGATCTACTGATGAAAGAGGCCACAGAAATGATGGGAGCAGAGGGAATAAATAAGCAAGGGAAATTAGTTGACTTGTTGTCCAAGATCTGTTTAGCTTGGCCTGTTTAATATTTTTTAATCTTAAATTCATGCAATAGGTTTGTTTTTCTTGTCTTAAATGTATCAATTTATGTACCTTTCTAACAATATTTAAAGAAACATACACTTTTACAATAGGAACATTTTCACGTAATACATTTATTTAAAAAACAAAGTATTTAAAAACTAACCCTCATAACCTTCTCATTAGAGTGAATTAAGAGCTCACAGTGAACACACTGACACAAACAGCAACAGAATTTTTTGCTTATTCCAAGGCTATCCCACTCTTAAAGCAGCTGTAAACGCTTTGCCCATGCATTAAGGCAGAACTCTGTCTTAACTAGAACAGTATGACTGAAACATCTGAAAACTGGAAAGCACCAAGACAGCACCGTTCTTTTCTTTGATTATTGTCAATATTTACGAAATATTCAGAATACGGAAGTTCAGTCGCTAATATTAGCTCAGCCAAGATAATAAAAAGCTGTTTCTGTAGACGCTGGAAACTGGTATTTGCAGGGACCCCTAAAGGGACTCTGCTTCACTCACATCATCATCCTGGTAGAGAACCTGGCTTTCCCTCTGCATCCAGAAAAACTTTAAAAGGAACAGAACAAAGAGACATTTCAACTATCCAAATAAAGTATGCTTCCTTTACCAGCAATGAATCCTACAACAAGCACTACGCATGCCCATAAAGCAGCAGTTACACGAGAGAAAGCTAATTAAAAATAGTCTATTAAATATATATATATGTATATATGTATATATATATACACACAATGAAAACCATAAGGATTTTTACTAGGCTAGTACTAAGGGACAGAAAGTCTGGCTTCTATTTACACTTTAGGCACAAAATTCAAAGGGAGGTAGATGATGTGGCATAGTTAATATTCCTGACTGAAGATCGTCTGAAGAAGTAAATGAAGGACATTGCCGAGCTTCTGTTTTACGCATTAATTCGCTCTTCAGAAATGTATTGGCACAAGTGTAAGAATAATGCAGGGTAAGAGTGCTTATTCAAGTCCTAAGCTACAGCACTTGAATTCAAGAGATGAGAACCGGACTGCATAATATCTCAAAGAGGGCGAAAAAAAACATTTAATGTTAAACATGAAAAAAATAAACAGTTGCAATAACTCCAATAGTTACGCATGCCCACCTAACTTTGAACAGCTGTGGCAATGAAATTCACACCAACAGCATCGAACTCTTGTTTTTGCGTATACATCTTTCAAACTATCTGTTGTTTTTTTGGTTATTGCTACTTCAGGTCAGTATGATGCCATCATCAGGAACAGCCACTGGAAGCCTGCCAGTAGCAGATGCAGGGAAGAGGGGCTAGATCTATAACACCATCTAACAGCTCAGAAGATTCCCTTCACCTACTGCAGAATAAAATAAGAGTGAAATAAAGAATACTGAACACATGGTCAAATGAAATCAGAACTTTGAACCCGTTTAAGAAAATCATAAGATACGCCAAGAAATCCCAGGCAAAGGAACTGGTAGTATGAAGAACCACAAATACCGTGTAGACACTTTTCACAGTGCAGTTCGAACACCTTTGAGTGGTGCAGGTTGCTTTTCTGTGTGAGCAGAGTGATCCACCTGCATGACCACAAAAGCCCTTTGAGAACCTCCTCTTGGCAGCCAGCACACAACTGCCATTCCTAAGGAAACCCCTACTGTAACACCACCTGCTGTAAATCTATTTGTAAGCAAATCCTAAAAGCAAGGTAGTTTACTGTGTTTTTAAAACAGTTATCTACATTATCAGAGTGCACTGAAAGGGAATTAGTGTCACCTGAATTCACACACTGACTTCCTGATGCTGAGAGGTGCGGTGCTCCTCCCTCTCTGTGCGGCAGTATTTCTTGCCTATGCCCCATAGATCAGAGCAGATCATGATCTAAGGGCTTCTTCTCGCCTTAAACTGCATCACGTTATGCATTTGCAGCAAAACTGATGAGCCACTGGAATTCCGCTTGCACTTAATAAATATTTAAAGTCAAAAGGTAATTTAGTCATAATATATAGAGCATTTTCTGCAAAAGGCGGAATTCTATTTTAAATAATTCATCCCATATGAATGTACCCATAAAAGGCTATAAGCAGCACCTACTCATATTAAAAGCACCAGCTCAACCACACATCTGCAGAACTGCAAAGAAACTAAAGATCAATTAAACAAGTTATACCATATATATATTGGATATATTGTAAATATACATTGTATGTTCACCCGGATAACATCCAAAATTGTGTTTCAATCACTACACACATATAAACAAGTATTTTTCACCATTGAAATTACAGTCCACAAGGTTAAAGCATTTCCCCACTTTGCCTAAAGAATTCGAACACCTACAGTAAATATATAGATCTTTCATAGCTGTGGCAATTCAGTTTAATACTGTAAATACCTGTTATATTTCTTAAAATAGGTACAATTACAGGAATGTATTAGCTTAAGTTATATCTCAGCCTTCTATAATGACAGTAACAACACAAAAAAAAATCTTATCTGCATATCTACCAGCCTATTCTGAAATATCAAATATTTGCTTTCTACAGACTGCTTGAGAAGTGGATCAAGCATCAATAATTATGTGTTTGGTTTTGTGTTGGTTTTTTTTTTTTTTTTAAGCTCACTGTATTTTTTGTATGTGTGTTTGGTTTTAGATTTGTTTTTGTTTGTTTAAGTTATAATCTCTATTATAATTTAAGGAAAGAAGAGTAACAGATTAGCCCCAAACTCTGCCCCAATGTGCTTTTGTCAGTATCGACAGCCTGGATAACACCAACTAAGGCAGGAAACAAATCTATGTTCATTTCATGCTCAATTAAAAACACAGTGGGTGGGCTAGACTGCGAGAAGGGTAGAGGAAACAAAAAGATGTTTCCTAATTTTAAAGAATTTAAGGGCAAACAATCTGTGTAAATTATTATATATCCCCACTGCAAAGAAAAAAAATGCAAAAACCTGCTTATGACTGGTATGCATACAAGAACTTGAGAAAATTAACTTGATGTTTGTTAGATAAGCAAATCTACCTGTTGGAGGCAAAAATGCATGCAACATCAGCTGCTCCCAAAATAGAAAAGCTCTTCAGACATCATGCAAATTGTTCAGTTGCAATATATTGTAAATACTTTTTACTAAATTAACGGAGAACATGGAGTCTATTGTTTGTTCTCTTTCATTTCGTTTTTCCCTTTCCTACATAAAGTAAATGAGAAATACATCCCTATGTTTCACATCTGCCGTGCGTTTTGTTTGCTCTCTCTTGTCTCTGGCTTTGTTCTCAACAATTTCTTGCTCCTCTGCTTTGCAAGGTTTTCTGTGCTTCCTATTCCCTTTCTTTTCCCAGGCCTGTTCATATCCTCAGTTATCCGTGCAGCCTCTCCCTTCCATTTGTCTTTTCACAAGTAGGACAAGTTTTAAGAACTAAAGCTAAGAGGAAAAACAAATACAGCACACGGGACCTAGATAACGATGTGCTGGGAAACAAATTTGTAGGTTCTAACCACAAATGGAAAGGCAATAGGAAATTACTGGAATTCAGGGACAAGAAACACACAAAAAAAAGGCCTTGCCTTCACTGCATTGTTCCTACAACTCTCCAGCACTTGGGAGAGATGTCTGCTGCAAGCGTGGAGACACATCTTCCTTGTCAAGTCTTGATTGGGCATCTGACAGCATCAAGACCAGGGCTGCAGTCTTGTTTCTCCCTTAACAGCACTTCACTTTCAGTAGTTTATCATTTTCAAATCTGGTGCCCCTGATGTAACACAACATTATATCAGACAAATGCAGTTCAAATATTCTAGGATAAGGCAATTATAGCCAAAATGTGTGGAACTGCTGTTGGCAGTGCTCAGAAATTCATGCATCTCTGCCAATACAGCCTTCATCAACAGATGTGTTTTCCCCAGCCCAAAGCTCTTTCCTCTCCCCAGCACCAACAACCCGGCAACGTTCACACAACACCCAAGCAAAACTTACTGCTAAACAGATAAGTAAGGAAAAAGGGCAGCCATGGAGACTTGTGTCCCAAAAGTCTCAAATGACCAAGCACTTCTTCAGTGAAGATGTTCAGCTTGGCAACCAGTGCCACGAAGCTGCAGGAATTGTAAAATGGAAATGCAAATTGTCATACATTGCCTGCTCTGTTTCTCCCATGCAGGGATGAATTTCCTTTTACAGCAACTAATAGGCTGTGGCACAAACCCACTGTAAAATCTGCCAGCATTTGAAGCTTGGAGCTGTAGCAGCATTAGCCACTGTTTAGATCTCCCTCCTCCCACCAGGAAACAAAACTCCACAGAAGAGCCACAATTGCTCCTTGAGAGCAGGATGATAAAAAGCATATTGGTTAATGCTGGGAAAAAAAAAAAAAAAAAAAAAAAAAAAAGGCTAAATGCAGTATGTTGAGAGTATGTTGAGTTCTGATAGTGTCAAATAATAAGCTTGCGAATAAAAAAAAGGACTTATATTTAGGAGGTTTCTCTTTTTATTTCATTGCTGGATTGAGTCAAATCCACTAGCTCTGTGGAAATGTTCCCAGATGCATTTTATGTACATCACCTCCATTATTCGAGTTCTATTGATCTGCAAGTGTAAAGTGCTTTTTTTAACTACTTCTTTTTGTCTTGTTTTGAACAGACGGTTCTTAAAATTGGCACTTAAGTGCCCATACGCGTGTACACACAGCTTCAAATGATAATAGCAGCTATGTGACTAAATGAAGAAGTGTGTTACTCTGCATTTCATCCCCAAAAGACAAAATTGGTAAATTATTAGCTAAAACAGCAGTAGCTTAATAAAAAGAACAAAGATCTTCCCTGCAATGTTTTAAAGAACTCTGAAAGGAGTAGGGAAAAAGAAAAAGAAAAAGAAAAAGAAGAAAAAGAAAAAGAAAAAGAAAAAGAAAAAGAAAAAGAAAAAGAAAAAGAAAAAGAAAAAGAAAAAGAAAAAGAAAAAGAAAAAGAAAAAGAAAAAGAAAAAGAAAAAGAAAAAGAAAAAGAAAAAGAAAGAAAAAGCATGCATTTTGAAGAGCATAAAAATTGCAACTGGAACATAGATTTTAAGGTGTTGATTCTACAGAGCATGCTGAGATTTCCAGAACACAGAAAGAAAGAAGATAACAAATCTATTTTGGGCATTCATGAAATCCCAGCTATAATACACCAGCTCCTAATTAGAAGCCTGACACGGTAATTAATTTAAACATGGAATAACCCATAACCTTTTCACTGTTCAGTGATTACCAGAAAGATGTTTTTATTGTGACTGTAAACTCTAGAATTCTCTCAAAACATGAACTTTAATCCCTGGAAATGACCAGCATGTGCCGTCTCATTACTTAGCACACTGCTGGCAAGAACAAAATTTATTGTTAAAAAGATAAATAAGGAAACAGGACAGCAATGGGGACTTAAGTTGCCTAAGTCTCAGATGAATCAACACCTCTGTGAATACCAGCATGCCCAGGATCCAAAGCATGTCTAGTCAGGCCCCAATTCAATGAGACTTTGTATTAATTTAGTCACACACACACACACAGAGAACAGGAAAGTTTAGATTTCTACAGGACTTGGAAAGAACAGGACCTGGGATGAAAGCCACCAATAGTTAAACTGGGACAAAAAAAAAAAAAAATACAGAAAAATTGTTTGGACACAGCATAACAACCTCTCATTCCCCTGCAACAGAAAAACATGTTTGTGCCCATTGTTCCTTCCCACAGACCTCTCCAGTGGCACCACTTCTCCTTCCTTCCTGTGTTTTAAAACTCCCAATGGAGTCTCAAAGTGAAGAGTAACATCACTTCTCTTCATGCCAGTGTTATCTGGGACAGAACTCTGTTAAAAATCTCTTATCCCTGAACTAATTTCCCTCTGTGGTGATTTATTTATTTATTTTATAATTTTTTCTCCTTTCAGAGGTTCTGCAATTTGTTTTCTTTTTAGTATCAGTGTATATTTTCTCTTTGCTGAAGTTTTTAATTACAAAAAGCATCATCTCTAGAGAGAGCTACAGTATTCTCTGGTATTAAGACAAGAATGCCGGCACCATGCAATGAAAACTTCTGCTACGCAAGTAGTTAAGTGTGTGCCTTTAAACCATGGGACTTTTCAAATGAAGTTTAAATGTTTTCTGGAACAATCATCTCTTAATTGATATAGGTCACCATTGTGTTATTCTTCTAATAACAAAATCTGATGTAGCCCCTTGTATGGCCACATTCGTTCTGAACAAAGCTAGACAGAAAGAAACAAAAGTTTACATTATCAGCAGCCTTAAAAGTATTTGAAAACCGAATTAGAAGGTACAGACATAATTCAAACAAAATGCATTCAGATGTAAAAAATAAAAATAAATAAAAAAAATCTTTTAGCTTTCACCCATAGTTTTAATATACTGTGGACTATCTTTTCTTGATAATTTTTTCTCTTCTACAAAAGTATTAAGCTAACACACTGAACATTTTTAAAGCTCCTATTTTAGAAGTTAACATAACCCAAAGAGGTTGTGGAGTCTCCATCCTTAAAGATGCTGAGAGCTCAGGTGAACGAGGCACTGAGCAACATGATCTAGCATTGAAGTTACCTCTGCTTTGAGCAAGGGGCTGAACAAGCTGATCTGCTGAAGCTCCTACCTGCATGAGTTGCTCTGTGACTCTCATCCCTTCTACCAGCAGCCAAAAAGAAACTACAGCACAGAAATGCTGAGCGTTACAACTGATCTCTTAACAAAATCTGTGGCTTTTACCTGCCCGGGTTATCGAACAGAAAGGCATTCTCCAACTCCACATCCACATTTCAGATGCCCTTAAAAGCTGCAAGAGCAGTAATAGCCCTTCTTCTGAGGTAGAAAACGTGAGCAGATGTGGACTAAAGCTGTGTTACTGCACTTCTTGAGACTGAGTTCTGCGTCTGGAAGGCAAAATCTGTCAAGAAACATCCAGGGAAAAGCTGACAGCAAGAACCTCGCAGCGAGGACACCGCTGGATTTCCTGGCTCCATCTCCTACCTCCTTCTGGTGAGGCCAACTTTTAAGATCAGCCACCTTTTAAGACAGCCAAAACAACCAAAGACCACGCACCAACCACGCAGCACCACGGTGACGGGAGAAAGCCACAGCCACCAAGAGGTCAACCACAAATAAATCTTTCTTTTTAGGTCTAAGTGCTAACTCACCTGGCATCGGCTCCAACCTGCTGCTGTCCAAAAGCTGGTGATGTGGGAAGTTGCCATCTACTCAAACCAAAGTTACAGCTTTTGCCTAATTCTGGTGACTTACAATTTGTATATAACCCATCTGGCATAAACATGAAAGCTATACATAAGCATTTTTTGGTTGATGTAGTATGCCTTTCTAAGGATCTTTAGCATCATTAACAACTTATTTACAGATGGGGCTGCTATGCAATGGTGTTTTACAAATATATGTTCCAAAGAGGATGCAGCCCCTATATTTGGAATACAGAGGAAAATAATTTCACTCACACACTTACTATGAAGTAGGAGACTAACACTGGAAATAAAAGTTTATGGGAAAAAAAGAGAAAAATACAAATAGTTCTCCTTCACCAGTGATGCTTCTGCTTCTACTTTGCATTCGGTCAGCAAAACAGAACCCATTCTTCCTCTTACTTTTGGACTTCATAAGCAGGTATTTATTTCCCAGTGCCACAGGATTTTGCATGCAGGAAATTTTGCAGAAAAAATATCTTAATACATACACTACATTCATGAACATATTTTTCAGTTTGCTGGCTTCCTTTTAATTATGCAATCTTTTAAGGTTATCACTTTCATTTTCAAGAACATGCAGGGCTTGTTTTTTGGACTTGGGTTCTTACCAGTGCCCTTTTAAATGTTTGCACTACCTAAGTATGTAAAAACACAACAGAGTTGCACAGGTTTTTAGCATTCAAGGTCAAGCCACCACGTTTTCTAGTGATGCACGCTGCCTTTGGCAGAAGCCATTAACTCGAATTTCCTTAGATAAAATAACCATAACGCAGCCAACTTGTTTTGTAGGAGTTTCCGTGCTTTTTATAAAAACAGTCCCACCGCCAGCAAGCCTACAACACTGCAGGTAACAGGGCTAGGTATTATGAAAAGTTCCTTAACAAGAGCATTCCTTATCAATTCAAGTGTCAAAACCTGGTTTTGTTTCCTTCCCTCGCTGGGTCACACTAACTTCCAGATTCCCTGTGCTACAAATTACCGCGCCTAATCCTTTTCCTACAGAGTCCCTCTTCCTCTGCAGGGAGGGTCAAGGTGAAACGCCTGTGATGCACAGCTGAAGCCTTCCAGTTTCCCATTTACCAAGCCCTCCAGACAGGAAAACTGGTGCATATGAATCAAACACAAGCAACGCTAATGCATTAATGACTGACATGTGGCAGAGACGCAGACACGCAGATGCAGCTTGACATTAATGGAGAGATTTGCCTGTGGTCATGCACATAGAGGGGGGAAAAAATAGACCCACCTGCCTCATGTTTTAACCTGAGTATGAAATCAAACGTCAGACAAGATTAATTAGATGCCTGGAGTTTTATTCTTCTCTGTTGATAGAAAAAGCACATTTCCATAATGTGAGGAAGCATTTATGTGGATAGCAAATCAGGTTGACATTGAGGGAAGGTTTACTTTATTGTGAATGCTAGCTGTGTGGTGCTTGTCAGTGCAATTACTTTCTACTCAAGTGGCTTGCTTTTTAACATTTTATTATCTTAACAATAAAAACCCTGGAAGCAATAATTATTTATTATGCTAATTCCTTAGCTTTATTATGAATTTCTGCGAGACCATTAAAACTTGCTGTTTCCCAGAAATAAGCCAGATTTATTAATATTCAGACAATTTAAAAAAAAAAAAATAGCGAGAAAGAAAGCAAAAAACAATCTCTGTACTGGTAATTAGTTAGTAACCAGTCAATTTGTACACTTATCAGTTTCCCTATAAGTTCTGTTTTCATTTATTCAATACCCAACATTTATTTCTAACATCATTCCGACTGAAAACAACTTCAGAACACCGAGTCCACTGCAGCGTTTTTTTATAAATAATGATTTAAGCAGCCGGAGAGGCAGCAGGCCTTCAGACCATCCTGAAAAGGCACCATACTCAAGGACTGCATTTTAATTATGGAAACCTTTTAGAACATCCCTGTTTTATTAACAGTAAGTGAAAGGCTATAAACAAGGCTTCAGTATGCACCACTTCTCCTCAATCCTGCCTAAAGCCCTCCAGGGGAAACAGCTCCAGTGCGCTTTCATTCCTCCCCCCAAGCATTCTCATCGCCGAATGCCTCTTCTCACCAACTTTAAAATTCATTTAACATAACAACCACGCAGTCATGCTTTTTCCTTTCCTTTTTTTTTTTTTTTTTCTTCTTCTTCTCCTAAGCATACAAGTGTTGCGTCCTTTAGGAATAAACACCAAGGCCACAACTCTCAAACTCCACCAGCACGAATGCAGTAGAGAGACCATGCGCCAGCCTAAGCAGAAAAGCACTGTGACTAAATATACCTTGAAACGCTCTTAGCTCGCCACACTTTCGTAATGCCTCGTGTCCACGCACGAACCGTGCCTGCAATTCGCACAGCCACAGCAGTTGTAATCCCTGAAAAACTTCTACAGCAAATTCCCTGCTCCAGCTCTGCTCCGAGCCAGCACAGCCAGCCCCAGTCGTTGGGAGCTGGAAGGGACCCACGAGGGTCACCAAGTCCAGCTCCTGGCTCCACACAGGGCCACCCAAAACGCTTCGAGGCTTGTAACAAGGCTTTCAAGCAGCCATACCAACTCTCATGCTGCCATGTACAAGATCAGAACCAAGTTTTTCCCGTCGCTTTCTACTCTGAACCAGGTTTTTTCTGCACCTCCCTCTGGGAGATTCTGCCCGTGGCAACAACAAGTTCCCTATTAATATATACCATAATTAGCACTGTAACATGAGGAGTTATGTCATAACTGTCCTCCCATCCTCTCCCTCATGAGGACTTTATTTACAGGGGGGAAAAAAAAGAGAAAAAAACCTCAAAGCCCAAACTATTCCTTCCAGAGTTGAACCAGTAAGGGGGCTGCTGCTGAATGAGGGAGAGAAGGAGTGTAAAGGGAGCTCTGGCTACAGTGGGGTGGTAGGAAGAAATAAGCTTTGCTGGAGCAGATGCTCTCTCTGAAGACAGCAGCTTGTGGATGAAGCAACTTTTCCCATGTAGAGATCTCAAAACCTATGTCTCCACAAGACAAAGATGTGCCTTGCGGAAAAGGCACCATATGGGAAGTGCTCCAAAGAGCACCCAGGAGAAGGGAAAAATTCAAAATGCTACCATCCAAAGGCACAAAACCCAGTCTATCCTCCACATCCAGGAATGGTGCAGTAATACATTCAAGCATACAAACTCTCCAAAATTAATTAACAGGTCAATTAGTTGTTTCAATCAGTAGCTGCAGCTGAAAAGGAAGCTGTGACACAGTGCCACCACTGCCACCAGGTACAAGCATGACTCAGTGCTCCATTTTCTCCTGTAATACCTCCAGTAACAGACACTTGTACTTATTCATGACATGAAAAAATGCTCACCCTTCTAATTTGTTCTTCCCCTTTGCTGTTTGCTTTGAAAACCTGGCCTCTTGCACAAAGCCAACCCAAAGAAAACAACCATAGGAATGCTGTGATGTGCAGTTACCCTCAGCAGCCTGAGGGGAAGAAAACACAAAACAAACAAAAAAACACATAAAGGCAACCAAGACCAGACTAAGATGACCAAGACAAAAGTCAGAGTACACAGACATGCTTCATAACACTTTATTTTTCAGACACAGAGTCAAGAGAGAAAAAGATGGCCAAGTGAGCAGAGCTGTGGATTTTCTTTTTCTTTCTGTCCTGCTCGTACTCACCTAAGTCATTGTGAAACAGCTTCTGCTTTGGTACCAAGGTACGCTGCATCTGAATAAGGAAATGCCAGAAAATTCTTGTAAAGCATACAAAAACTCTCTCAAAAAAGTCACCTCCCTGAATACTTCAACAAGTGTGAGATACAAATTGGGAGGTACACACAACCTCCCTAACAAACACAAGCTGGCTGTTACAGACACACCTGAAGATGATCAGCCTTGGCTTTCGGCTGCTCTCATCACGAAGACAATAAATACACAGGGTGTAGGTGTAGAGAACAAGTGCATACAGAGAAAACGAGCAGGGAACCCTCTGACAACTCGCTCTCTTGGGACAGATGCTGAAGTTTATGATATATGCTAAAAAATATAAATATCTTAAAATATAAAGATGGCATGACAACCTCCATATCCTATTACTTTCATACATTGTCTATGCATTTCAAACGCCAAAAAATGTAAAAGGCAGAAACATTAAGTACATACAAGTCTCTGATAACTTCAGGTGTAAAAGAAGAACAGTTCCTCACAGCAGCTTGTTGTGAGGAATTACAGAGTAAAACTTGATACCACTGGAAATGCACCTTGTGTACATACAGGAAAATATGGAGAGTAAATGGGAACGTTTCTTAAAGACCATGAACTGCCACGGGTGCAACATTCCTGCATCAAAGGCACAACAGTTCCCAGCCATCTTTCCCATTCCCAGATGAACATAAAAATGTATTGCAAGGGGTGTCAAAAATCCATCAAGTCCCCCTTTGTTTATTTATTACTGATCCACCGCTGGAGGCAATCCGCTCTGTCTCCAGCTGGGCTGCATTAGCACACTCACTCCCGTGCAAAAGCAGAGAGGAGAGCACGAACCGCCTCTGAAAACAGCCTCAGCTGACCCGGCTGAACTTCCCGTACAGCTGAACCTCCACGCAGCACGCGTACACGAGCTCAGAGCCAACTCCTTTACATGCCAGCCGTGGCCTCAGCTCAGCTAAATGCAGCACGTTGCAGCAATGCAACTGAGACCCCACTTGAGGGCCTATTCTCAAAGCCACCCTGCTTTTCAGACTTAGGATCCCGTCACCGATGCAGACGGCAGCAAACGAGTTCAGGGCTGAGCAGCTCTGCAGACGCCAGGAAGGCTTCCTCCCCTCTTCAAAGGGAGGAGACTGAACCCAAGCAGGATTCAGCTTCCCAAAGCTCTGTGATCTAATTCTACACAAAAGGCTTAATAAGGTTTAGACTCATAATACAATTAGTAATTTAGCTCACAAATTAGACTATCTATTAACACTCCAGCGGAGACATCAGCTGTATGAGGATTAAAACCTTATGCTCTCAGTATGGGGCGAGACCTTGGCTTTTCCAACTGGGCCCTTCAGCCTCTGCGCAGGACAACACACGGGGCACTGCGGGCAGCATCCTGATCATCTGCACATCGTCTGGACTGGCTGGGAACTCTCGAGTTCATCTCAATGACCAATTCAAGCTGGTAGAAATACGAACTTGCAGAATTGTCCCTCAAAACAGCATAGAATACACAGCATATGCCTTTACTGCAGATGTATTTATATGTGTTTTAACCACACATAAAAATTATTACCAAAACTAACCCATCAACATGGAGAACACACACATACATCACTACCTTGGCTTAAATACAGTATTTAATTCCAGGACTCGAATAAAGAGGCAACACTTCTTCCTAAAGGTTTGCATAGAATGCTTTTCCTGTGTTTATTAAGAAATGAACCAGATTTATACCGAATCATACAGAATCATCCAGGTTGCAAGAGACCTCCAAGATTACCAAGTCCAACCTCTGACCTAACACTAACAAGTCCTCCACCAAACCATATCACTGAGCTCTACATTTAAACGTCTTTTAAAGACCTCCAGGGGTGGTGACTCCACCACTTCCCTGGGCATCCTACTCCAACGCCTAACAACCCTTTCTGTAAAGAAGCTCTTCCTAAAATCCAACCCAAACCTCCCCTGGCGCAACTTTAGCCCATTCGGCATCATCCTCTCAGCCTAAACAGTACTGAAAAGATCCAGCCAAGAGCTGATACCTCTAGCATACTACCTGATGGCACACCGTCCACGAAGAAAAGGATGCCAGACGAGTTTTTCAGAAGCTCCATTTCTCCAAAATGCTAGTATCGGGATGTTCATGCTGACCTGTGCAACACCTGATTGCCTGCAATTATTATGCCATCAGAAGCTCTTGGCAATTAATTATATTGCATACTCCAACCCAACCATATTCATCTTTAATTTTTGAGCTCGTGTTTATATAAATAGTGCCAGTATTAATAGTGCCAAGCTAGTTCTTTTTAGCTTGAAGAACAAATAGGGGAAAAAAAAAAAAAAAAAAAAAACTTAAGCAGTTTATTTCGCACTCTAGTAAAAAGCATTAACACCCAAATAATATTATGAATAACGTCCATCTGGTCTGAAATCTAAATCTGGCCACGGTATCGCATTCTCCACTAGCAGTGCCTGCTGTCACTATGAACTGTTCACTGTGACTGCTCCCCATGCAAAGCAAAGCAAAACTTAAACCCCGCTCACTTACACCACTTACTCATAACCACACGCTCTGCTGGCATGTGTCGTAACACATGCACAGGACCATTTTGATCTAATTTACCTCAGAAAATAAAAAAATAATGACACTAATAAGCCTTCTTGGTATGAATAATAAGCAGGCAGCCAGGATGTCTGTCCCCAAGCTTTTGTCGCAGCCCCCCAGAGGCTGTGTGCCCTTACCAGATGCGCACATTGATCCCCAAAGCATCCAGGCATCGTCCTCCAGCCTTGGGGTCACAGCTGCCCTGGGAAGAGGTGGCAGAGGAGGCCACAGGGGACTCCTGATGGTGGAGAATGGGGATGGGGGCAGGCCTGAGCACGGAAAAGGAGGTGGAGAGAGTGCAGGAGGGGGCAGCTCAGTAATATACTCTTAAAGGTGGCCTGGTGGTTAACAGCTTTGTTAAATATGTATGTTATTTGCTGGGGAATGGATGGTGTTAAAGTGCAATTTGAGGCAGAACTGCAAGCAGGTAAGAGCCCTCCCTCTTGCTCTGCACAAAATTCTAGAGTACACAGCTCTGGCAGATTACTGTAATTGGGCAATTCTTTCTTTTATTGCTAGACCACTGCGCAGAGTCACAGCACCGAAATCATGTGAATGGGGCTACTGGTGAATATCACGTTATTTGTTCAACGGCAGCTGCTAGCACATGGACCTGACTTTTCTGCAGTTCCCCTTCAGAAAGCCTGGAAGCACACATCTTCTGCCATACGAGCTGGAATTCATGTTTAAAGGCTGTAAATCTAGCCCGGTGCTCTGCAGGCTGTGAAGACTTCCAGAGCCAGTTCTGGAAATGTGAGATTCCTCACTTAGAGGAGGTGAGTGGCTCCTGAAGCTCCTCTGATCCACCCACCGCGAGCAAACAAGTCTGCCAGACACCACTTCACTGAGGCAGATTTACCGTGGACCACATTCAGGAAGCTGCCAAACTGTATTCATTCTTAAAACTGAGATCTTCGCAAGGGTGGACAGTTTTCATGGCAGAGTCTGCAAGTTTGGGTTGTGCATCAGAAACCGACTGAGGGTTTGCAACACCCACAACAGGACTGGCAGGGAAAGCAGTAACTTCCAAAAACACCAGCTTCCAATCTAAACCCAGCACCCAGCGGCTCCTGCCTGACACCAGAACAAGCAGGCTGCTGCTTTCAGTTCCCGTGCCCCACTGAGTCATAACAGGTACCTTCCAAACTGAGGATGTACATTTCTAAGGGCTGCATGTTTCTCTGCAAGAAATCAGCGAAGGAATTTCAAGAGCAGCAAATGCATGCAGCTCACGTAGCCTAATTCCTCTCGAAGTGACCGAGGTGACACAACAAGACAGAGCCCAGACAATCCTTATACACAGTAACTACGGCTTACAGCCCTCCACCCACCCCAGTCCTGTCTGCAGTAGAGACCCCAAGGCTGTGAGGGGACGGACGGTGGGACATGGGGCTGAGGCTGGCGGGTGCGCTCCTCATGGGCAGACCTGCTGCTTCAGGCCATGCAGTCGCATGTCTATCTGCAGCTGAAACTGCAACAGAAGTAGCTAAGGAATATTCACAGAATCACAGAATTCATTATGGTTGGAAAAGACCTCCCAGACCATCTGGTCCAACCATCCCCCTACCACCAATGTCACCCACCGAACCATGTCCCTGAGTACCACGTCCAACCTCTCCCTGAACACCCCCAGGGACGGTGACTCCACCACCTCCCTGGGCAACCCATCCCAGTGCCTGACTGCTCTTTCTGAGGAGAAATGTCTCCTCATTTCCAGCCTGAACCTCCCCTGGCACTTGAGGCTATTCCCTCTAGTCCTACCACTAGTTACCTGTGAGAAGAGGCCGACCCCCAGCTCCCCACAGCTTCCTTTCATTTGCCTGCATGTGTTATCTAGACACCGGGCTGAGCCTGAGGAACATTTTGAGTCTTTCAATGCTCACACCTTTTTCACACCTGTGTGGGGTGTCTAATGTGGCTAACACTGAACTCTCTAACTCTTTGCAGTTGAAATGCAAAGAAGCACCGGACAAATTGCCTTTCTCTTAAGCATGCGGAAAAGATCTGGCTCTGGAGTTCCTGTAAGACTTCAAAAAAAAAAAAACAATCCATTTCTCCTGTTGCCGCACTGTTGCTGTGGAAGGCAGTTTTTAATTTGTGAGGAGTGTATTTCAACTTGTCTTGCGCTTCTGGGCCCTATGCAATTTCACTGCGTATTTGTTCAAAAGGGCGCGTGCTTTCCTCAAACACTAAAAGTAAATACTGAAACCCTGGTAGTTTCCAAATGCCCAAATGAAAATGCCAGGGTAATTCACATAAATCCCTTACTAGCCCAGACTTATGTAGGCAATTCTAACAACTCTTCAGGTAAAAATAAATAAAACACACCTCATGAACTTTATGTGTGGTCTCAATCCACGTGCTCTGCTGTCACTGTAAACAGAGCATAGTAACGTTGGGCAACGCACCGGCTTCCAGTTCTCAGTGCCAGCCTCTGAGGTTTGTGAATAAATATTAACTTTAATTGTGTTTTGGTTTTGCTGGTTCCCTACGACACCCGCAGACCTAGCCTGAGAAGGTTGCTTTGCTTTCATGTTCAGAAAGGTGCTTGCAGATGAGGACGGTGCTGGAGAAGTGCTTTTGGAGGCTTCCTCCTGAGCCAGGACCGAATTGAAGATGACATCCCTCAGACTCAGGGAAGAGGGCCTCAGCTGCATGGCACCTCCAAATTATCACTGGGACAACAATTTGTCTTACCTAGCTGAGAAATGACTTCGGTAATAGCTGTCTCTGCAGAAGTTAAAAAGAAAAACAGCTGAAGTGATGTGTTATGTAAAGTGCTTATATTAAAGTGTTGTATGCAGTGCTTTGTAAAATATTCTTCATCTACTCTGCAGAATTCAGAAAATGGAACATTAGAGGAAAAAAAGGCTAGAGCAGTTCTCAGTCATTAGCATAAAAACTACCCCACTGAGTACTACACCTCCTGCAAATGTCCACAACTGTCTTCATCTCCTAAATATGTGACAGTATTTAAGTACACTGTTGAGTTTCTGGGCAAGACTGAAGTTATAGGTGACAGCCGATGGCTGCTGTAAGTGTTCTCTAAATACATTCAGGGGTTCTCAACTGTCAGTTAAAAATAAAAATAAAAATTCAACCATGGTCAAAACTAAACCCACCAAAAAAGAACAGAAAAGACAGCCTACAATGATGCTCACCCATGCCACAGCCAAACGCCAGAGCGTGCACTTAAATCCAGGTCTCCCACACCTACGCAGGAGCTCTGATCACCAAGCAACAGGAATTACAATATACGCCTGTCTTTTGCATGCTGTGCTCCGGCAGCACACTTCGTGTTCCACTATGTCATCCCAACCTGGAGCCAGAAAAAACTTCCAGGCTCAGAAAGTCCCGCAGAGCGGGGAAAACATTTCCTGGTTAAGATCATACAGCACGTCTTAAAGCAGAGAAGGAAAACGAGATTTACACTATCAAAATACAAACAGCCTGCAAAAAAACTGTGATCAGAGCAGTGTTGATACTGA
Source organism: Aythya marila (assembly GCF_965140915.1). NCBI lineage: Eukaryota > Metazoa > Chordata > Aves > Anseriformes > Anatidae > Aythya > Aythya marila. The sequence continues at coordinate 104,589,039 of NC_139043.1, forward strand.
ATTACACCCTGTGATAGAAATATCATGGGAATTGCTGTAAGTTATGTGTAGCCCTGTGCAGTTGGCAAGCAGGGCTGAACCTTGAAACAAATGCATTTCCTCACTCGAGCAAGTTCCTACCAAGTGCGTGAGCACACGCTGAACAGACTGTGGAGTTGTTAGGAAACACTGGGCTTCTTGTTGTGATTTTATTTACCAGAAGTAGAAGGATGTAAGAGGGAACAGACAATAATGAAATCTGTCTGTTCAAACAAAACAAATTCACTAATCCCATAAGAAGCGAGAATGAGCATAGCAAACAGCTACAGCAAGAACAGTTGTGTCTGATTTGGGGCCTAACGCAGCTCACGGAGATAGAAACTGACTTTGCTGTTTGTTTGCAGCTGTTTTCTCTGTGTACCCTCAGAAAATGCACAGACGTCCTAACTGGAGCTGTAAGGTGTGCATGCAGGTGACCCCTTCAGTGATCACAGACCAGTCTATACTCACCAGAAGCACAGATGTGAAAAGCTATTCATTTACCTGTAAGAACAACTCCATGACAAAAACCTTAGGGGCATTGACAGCCCACTGTCCACCTAGCTGGAAGTGCATAGAAACTCCTGTGATGCTCAGTCTTACAGAACAATCTCATCAGCAAAACTAAAAACCACTATTTTCATGTAATCAGCCTACCGTTAGGCAGTACAGAATTACAACAAAGAGCCAAAATATTTTTGACAGTAACAGAATAAAGAAAGAACTGAAGAGAATAAGGAGTCAAACAGTACTGGATTTTAGAATTGGGGATAAAGTGGTAATAGGGTTCAAAATGTCAAGCTCCCCTCCCAAAACCCCTACTGTAACCCTCCCAAAACCCCTACTACTACCAAAACTTGCTGCTCTTGAAATCAGGGGAGATTACACACATGCAGAGGAAGAAGGGAGTAAAACAGAAGAAAAAAAAAAAAAAAAAAAAGGAAAATCCACCTTGCTCATACAAGAAATGTTGGTTTCACACCATTCCATAAGGAAAATAAATAAATAAATAGAGTTTCATTAACATCATTACACTTAATCATATGTGCAAAGATAACCAAATATTGCTGTGTAAAGCTGTCAGAAGGCATGTTCGAGCCTTGAATAAATTAACGAGACAAGCGTGTTCAAAACAAAGCTGACAAAAATAAGAAAATGTGAGTAAATATAAATCCATTTATGTTTTCCAGATGCTGTTTAACTGCCTTTACAAGTTCAGTTTTTTCCTAGGGTACTTTCCCTTCCAGTAAGGTTCATTTCTTACACTCTTTCACACAGTGTTGTGCCTTCCTTCCCACCCTTCTCGCCAAACACCGTAATGCTCACCTGCTTTCAGAGCTCCTTCCTGCTAATGCTGCCCTGCTTTTGTCTGAACAAATGCGGTTATTGCTTTCTTTGCTGCCATTGCTCCTCATGTGGCAAAGGGGCACGCTGAGTGAAATGGCTGAGCCACTGCTCCCCTATTCCCTGCAGCTTCTGGACATGAGTATGTGTTACAGGCATAAATACACCTTCATTTGTACCGTTACTGCTCTCAGAAACTTGGGCATAAAAATGTCTTTTCTTCTTCATTTTTAAACCATGGGTGAGGGCTTACTCTCTGTAACTCCTCGCAATATTAGAGGCAGTGACATGCCCTTTAATCGCCAGGACACAAGGCTCTTCCGAAAATCAGTACAGGATTCCCCTGACAGCAACATCCTTCCCGAAAATAATTCCTTCGAACGGAGCAGAGGTCTCCCCACGACGCATTAAGAAGGTGTATACTCACACAACACTGAGCCTTTCCTTTAACACATACCTACAGATAAATTGAGATGGTTAAGGTACAGCTTTATCACACCTCTGTAGCTACTACCCGTGCATTTAAGCCACTGGGAAAGCACTAACAATTTCTCTGTAATTTCATGCATTTTATTGCAGTATTCAAGAGAAGACTGAATGAGTGCTGCAGTAACGCTGATACTGAAATCAGCCTTTTTATGCATAATGAAAAGTTCATTTGTGTTATAAGCAAACTGGTGCAAACAAGCCACCAGTGGCTTCAAATTCTCTAGGTCACCAAAATTCATCAAATATTTTCACACCTCCCAAGTTCCAAACATCCTGACATGCAAGTAAAAGCCCAGCTTCCAGCTCTTCCTCGCTTTCCACTTAGAAAAGTGGATTTAGAGATGCAGCTACACCTAGTGATCAGCAGCAGAGCACAGCAGGCAAACTCACGAAGACGCAAGTGTTTGTGCACTACAAAAGCAGAAAGCAGTGAACAGAGGGGGGTGAGGAAAGTGACAGAGTAAAATTTATTAGTAAACTTCTTTTTTTTTTTTTTTTTTTTTAAGCATATTGCTGTACACTCCAAATTGGTTTTGTTTTCCTCAAATGTTTTTCGATACATTGAGAGCTTTACATAATAAATCAGAAATACACACTTGGAAATTATCAGCAAACTCAGATGAAAGAAAGAGGACTCTCAAATTTTCCTGCAGAAACTGAGGAGAATTAAGGCAATTCAGGTGCACTCACATTAATGAACAATTTATCCCTGGGAAAACTTTCAAAACCCCTTATCTATACACTTGGGAGCTGAAAGGCTCATAAAAGCACGTCATTTTCTGTGGAAACACCTTTAAAACCTAATGATGATACCTCAAATAAGCATTTGACAATGTTACTAATAAGCTTCAAGCACAAGTGGCAGCCCTCTGAAGTGATATTTCCTTCAGGATGAAAGTTCAACGTGTGAAGTACAGGATCAGTGTGACCCCACCATGCCACCAGACTTTGTCCCATCAATCCTACACCTATTGTGCTCACCCCACTGGTCAGTGAGATGGAGACCAGAAGCTTCCTCTCTCTGTCCTAACCTGTGTTGTGATGTGCTTGAGGAATTTGTCCCTCTAGCTGTCAATCTAGCACCTTCTGCGAGCACTAAACAGATTATTTTCCATAAATTATATACTGCTATATTGTTTCAGGACACTGTAATCTATTTTGCTCACGAATTCTGATGACCACTAAACCGAGAGACCGAAAAAACACCACAGGAATTTTCCAGCGTTATTACATCCTTGTAATCTTCTGAAAGGTTTATTTTTAATTTCTGGTGTGGTTTCATTACTAACTTTTGACACCAGAACAGCTCAACGGTATGAAAAGAAAACCCCACCGCACGGCGTCTTTTTTGACAAACCCTGACGCTTCCAAAGCCAGGACTATCATTTAATCTGATGCATCCTTGGGTATGTCCTAGTTTACAGGGAAACACAAACTTTATTTCATGTTCCAAGCTGCCAGAAGTGCTTAGAAATACAGACCTACTCGAAGCTGATCCTTCAACTTCCTTCCACTAACTTGCTGGACTGTTTTAAATGCAATCACTTAAATGCACAGCGAGTGCTGGGATACGGGCTCGCAGGTGGAGTAAGCAGTGCAGGAAAAAGCAGGATTTGTTAAAATAAGATATAAAACAAACCCACGGCTCTTTGCTGGAAAAATGATCAGAATAGCTATCAAAGGCTTCCAAACACAGACCCTGAATACTCTGACAAACTGCTGTAAAATGAGTAAATTACACCAGAAAGTTTTTACTTTCTACACCTTTCTCCGATTGCCAGAGGCTTCCCTTCAGCTGGGACAGGACCTATGAAGATGTAACCCATCCTCTTTCTTTTCATCCTCCCTCTTTGCTGCCACCAAACATCAGCACCATCACGGTAAGTTCCAACTTTAGCATGTCACGCTTCTTCCTTACATTTGTTTTTGGAAAGTGTGATTCTTGCCTCCAGAGTGCCTACACCCAAAACCAAAACAGGGGAAGATGAGGCACAGCATCTATTTAGAATGCAAGGTTTATATTTTAAGGCCATGAAATAGCCTGAGGACTACTATTCTCCACGGAAAACCTTTGCTGGTCCCTAAGAAAAATGGGTTTCAGTTTTTGTACAGCACTAGCCCTCCCGTTCTCCTCCTCACAACCACTGCTAGTCCTGACACAAAATCACTCCTCCAAGCACTTGCAGGCCAGCCCTCGGCAGAAGAAGTAAAACTTTTAAAACCAGCACCACAAGAAGAATGTGTTAATACACAGCCTTGCTGCTTTCTATAGCAAAGGAGAACAGAGCGCTCTAATAATAGGCCTCTCTAGGTCAGACTCAGGTTATAAGCAAGAAGCACCAATTTCGGGATTCAGGCTGTGTGCAAATTTAAATCAATCTGAGCGCAACGCCTCTATAAAAACACAGTTTCTGCATTCTATTACACATCTCCTTGCCTTCAATTTCAGTTACCCGTGCTGGTATTTGACAGAACTCATTACATCCAGACCTCTCATTTCACAGAAGACCTAATATTTAGGCTTACAATGTCCCTTCTAACTTTCCATCTCCGTGTTTGACCTAGATCCCTTGCAGGAGTGCGTCGCCTCCCCATGCCTGCACAAGCTCCCGGGGAGAAGGCAGGAGGAATACGGCAGGCTCGGGTGGCGTTTCAGAGGATAGCACCACCACAGCTCAGGCACTTTGTAACGTTAGCCTTTGGTCTTCACATGGCACCACTTAATAACATTCATACTAAAATCATTAAAAAAAAAAAAAAAAAAAAAACAACTTAGGTCTGCTAGAGTTTCTCAGGAACAAACAATCTGTTCTCGCAGAAAGACCCCAGCTACTTCTAAAAACTTTTTTAAAATAAGAAGCACTGCCCATATAAGACAATGTTTTCAGCAACATCTCTTCAATTCAAATTCTTGAAAACATTTGCTTCTTGAACCAATGAGTCCAGAATTTTAAATTCTTTAGTTAAGGACTCAGAGAAAATCTCATTGTTATTAACTGTTAAGCTGCTTTCAAAAGATTACTTGAAAGCTCCCAGGCCTTAAAAAGCCAAGATCTGATCTTTCAGTGTGATTATTCTCTAAATAAGAAACTCAAATAAAACAATAGCTGAAGGTAATGTTAGAACTAATCTCTGTCAAATAAATCAATCATTTTTGGAAAGGGTAAAAATAAAAATGGAACTAGAAATGCCAAAGATGACTTAACTCACCCACTGCTATTCTTTGCTTCAAATATGTGTGGAGTTGGTTTTCTTTCTTTTTTTTCTTTTTTTTTTTATTCCTTTTTTAAACTTTTGGCAGGTTATTCATACAACCCCCATCAGCAACAAGGGACGGCTAGTACAAAAGCTAACTGCCCAGCTCAAAGACGGATTTTTGTGTAATTTAATTTCTATGACACTGATGCATCACACTTAGCAAAAGCAACAGCAATTTTTTCCCCTAGGCAAAAATGCCTCCCAGGCATGCACTTCAAATGGTAAAGTACAAAAATGGAAATTTCATCAATTTTGGTCTGAGTACCAAGAATTGATATTGAAAAAATAAACGATGCACACACCTCTTCATGGATAAGCTTTCCATTCAATATTTAACATCCATGCACATATGCATGCACGGGGAGAAAGCAGGCCAGATGCTGCACCCCGTGGCATCCTCTGCAATCCCGTTTCAGCCTGTAGATCATGGTGTCTCTCCCTCAGAGCTCTGGAGGTGCTGGAATCGCCTTGTGCAATAACTGGATCCACCTACGGGCATCACTGAATGGTTTGTGTTTCCTACGGCCGCGTGTGGCAATGGAAACGAAGACAACATGAATGGTGCTTAAATGCTGACTCCAGCATAGCATCAGCGTATCACACACACAAGTCACTTACATATCCAGAAGAAGAGCTGCCCTAGCTCAACTTTGAACAAGGAGTACAGGAGTTTGTGCAGGTCAGCAGTGAGTTACAGATTTGTCTTCATAAAGGAAGAGCTCTCACTGAAGCCCGGACACTAGACTTCCCATATTAATGAGTTATAGGGCTAATATACATGAGTTCAGTTCCATAATTCACTACAGAGCTCAGCTTCATCCTACCACGACTGTTTGGAAAAAGATTTCATCATTCGTATATCTCATCTCGGTGCTAAACATCTCTCTGCTCAGGAGCCCTCTGTCTCACCCGCCGTAAAAAACGCGGAGGAGAATTTAAGGGAAATGCAGCTGCATACACAAAAGGTCGCTGGGACCTGACATAAACCCAGATTTTTCTAGTTTTAAACGAGTTTAAAAGCAGACCACGAACTCTCCCCCCCCCCACCCCATAAAACTTGCTCTAGCCACAGAGCCGCACGGGAGCAAGGCGTGCGTCCAAAACACCCAGCAAGCAGCCTGCGCACCCAGCGAAGCCTCAAAGCCTCGCTCCCCACCGAAGCTGACTTCTCATGAGCTGAGGACCAGATGTCTCCAATTTCTTCACCGTACTTTGCAGCAACTTCGTGCTGGAAACAGCCCACGACACACACATCCCTCCCTCTCTCCCCCCCCCACCCTCCCCGAAGCGAGCTCGGCGCGCTCCGCTGCGAAGGGGATTTCACAACCCGGATTCCCGTCTGAAATTACGGGTTTCTTCGGCCCGGAAAAAGGACGAGGGAGCAGCGGGGGGCTGCGAAAACCCACCCGAAGACCCGAGGGAAGAGGGGCTCGCCGCTCCGCCGGCTGCCAGCCCCGACAGCCCCACACACGGGGGGGGTCCCCCAAAGCTGCGCCCCGCCGTGTCGCGGCCGCCCGACGGCGGGGGCTGCTCGTGGGGGGCTCCCCTCGCCCCTCAGCCTCCCCGGCAGGGGTCAGGGGGAAACTTTTGGCAGGGGGGATGCGGGGAAGAGCCGCAGCCCGAGCGGGGCACGGCCCGGCCCGACCCCGCCGGCCGCTCGCCCTTCCCTCCCCTCGGCGCCCTTCCCGTCCAGGCGCACGCCAGCGGCATCCCGCCCGCCGCCTCCTCTCCTCCTCCTTCAGACACTTTTTTTTTGTTGTTGTTGTTGTTTTTTTGTTTTGTTTTTCCCCCGTTTACAAAGCGGCTACGAAGTGTACGAAGTGTCAGCCCTGCCAGGGTGTGTGTCCCCCCACCCCCCACCCCGACCCTTACCTGTGAACGTCTGCGCTCCCGCTGCCAGCAAAAGTCCGGCCAAAGTAAGCAGGCAAGTCCCAACTTTCCCCATATTTCCACCCCTTCCTGCCGCGGATCCAGCAAAGTGCCAAAGTGTCTGCCAAAAAGTCGGAAGCTCCCCCTTTCGCCCCCCTCCAGCCGCTGGGGCAGGCGGGGAGGGGGCGGCCGGGACTCCCCCTCGGGGCTCCCCGCAGCCGCTCTGTGCGCTCCTCGTCCCCTTCGGCTCCTCGGGGTGCCCGGAGAGGGGCTCGGGGACCCCGCGGTGCCTTCCTCCGGCCGCTGCCCTCACCCCGGGGGCTGCCTCCCCGCCGGCTCCCGCTGCCCGGAGCCCGGTGGCCGGGGCGGGTGTGTTGGAGGGGGGGGGGCAGCCGTAATGCCGGCGTCTCCCCGCCCGGCGCCGCCGCCGGTCCCGGTTGAGCTCGGCTCCCTGACTGACTCGCGGTCCCCCCCGGCAGGCGGGCGGGCTGAAGGGAGCGGGGAAAGTCACGCCCAGCCGGCGGCGGCGCCGCTCGGCCCCGCTAGAGGGCGAGGCGGTGCGGGCCGGGCGCCGCGGGCGGCTCCGGGGGTCGCGGCGTCCCCCCCCGCCCCGCAGCCCCTGTCCCGCATGGGGACAGCGACCGCGCTCTCCCCTTGCCCCCTGCTCTGTCACAGCGGGGCAGGGATGGGTCACTATTCAACGCGGGGTTTTCCCGTCAGCGTTGCTTTTGGGTTGGTTTGGTTCCTGTGGCCGCGACCACCCCCCTCCCCGTCGTCGTCGTCGATGAATGGCGGCATTGGGATGGTGCCGGGGGACCGAGCCCCCAAACGCGTGCCCTGAAAGTTGAGCGCCTCGCCCCGGCTGCGCAGGGCGCCCCTGGCAGCCCGCCCGCCCCACTGCCCTGCCGGGGGTGGGAAATGGTCTCGGAGGGGCCACACTTCAAACTGAGAGGAAAATCCTTTAAAAACGGAGCTGCCTTTCGTCCCTTGCATGCTGAGGGTCCCGGGTTTTTGCTCCGCGGCCCTCTCCGTTTGGGGGATGCGGCTCCTGGAGTCCCTAACCTTCAGACACCTCAATAATGTGTTTATTGGTTTTAAACCTCTTCTTTCCGACCTTGGCATCCAGGGGTGGAAGTATTTTTGTTGGCTATCATCACTTTCAGCTAAAGCTTATTTATTTATTTGTTTCTTTGCTTGTTTTATTTCAGGTGCAGGTGGCTGGCCAAACTTAACTCCTGTTTATTCCCTGGGGTCACAAACAAAACGGTGGAAACAAGAATCAAAGTAGTGCCGCAATTAAGGGTTGGAGCTGGCAAATAAAAACCACAAAAGCTCGGGTTCTGCGTTGCCTGTTTTCTCCAGAGCGGGTCCTTTGTTTTTTTTTACGATACCCTCATGTGTGCTTAGCTTCAATCCCGTTGCCACTGAAGCCTTAGCCCATCCCCCATGCAGTTCTGCAACTTACAGCGCATATCAAAGATGTATCCGTATCCTGTATTATATTTACACAGAATACATCCTCTTTAAAGTTAGGCCCTTCAGCTCCGTCCCCTCCTGCGAGCCCCCCAGCCTCTCTGCTGTCAGGGCACTGTTTTAGCAATGCCCGTGTTAACCTGATGCCATCTCCACGAAGGGACGTGAACTTTTTCAGATGTGTGGGGTGTAAAGGCAGCAGCTACCTCCTGAGTTAACACAAGGGGGCAGAATAGCATTAATTGTTGTCTTTCCTGACGTCAGACTTTTCCCTTGAACTGTGAGCATTTTCTTCGTCTATTAATTGCCTGGAATTTCCTAGTTGTCTGCGCCTCCCACCTCCTCCCAGAAAAGTTCTTAATCCCCTCAGACCTTGATAACCTATGCTATTTTCTTTTTTTTTTTTTCTTTTTTCTTTAGTAGAATAATAATTCTACTTTTTTTTTTTTTCTCCCATGCATAATTTATGCAAACTGTATGCTCTCTAAAAGCTGCAGTTACAGCATCTCTACATTAGAACCTGTAGCTAGTCTTGGAAATGTTCCTTGTGCAGCTACAGAACTGTTTTTAAAAACTTAGTAAGTCTCCTAAGTAATTTAACTTACACTAAACTTAATTTTCAAACGTATCTACTAATAGATTTGACACTAAAAAATCTACGGTTAAACTAGTTCTTATGCCAGTGATGACTTCTCTCTAGTTGTAATGACCAGAAACACATAAAAAATCTAGCTCTAATCAGCTAATGTCAGTCTTAACACAGAGTGATAAAGTATCACGTCCAGACGTACAGCCTTAACTCTGATCTGTCTTTTTGACAGGGAAATGAAAACTTCATGCCAACATTCACTGCTCTCTAATGTTTACAGAGGATGATACAGAAAGTCAGCAAGTTCTGTGAAAGAGTAGGTAAGAATGGTCACAGTTATAGAAGCAGTAGGAATGAAGTCATTGACCTTCAAAGACATAATCATTCTGTTTTAAATAAAATAAATCAACGAAACAGTTAAGCTCTGGGGAATAGCTAAGACAACAACATAAAACACTGGTCACACATGGCTGATCAGCAATCATTAGCTGTGTTTCACTGAGTTTTGATACCAGAGTGTGTATGAAAACAGTCCAGAATCAGTACCAAAAAAAAGAATTAGAACATCAAGAAAACTTTAGGCATAAAACATACTCGCTAGTGGTTTGGCTCCAGAAAAACCTTCAGGAGAATTCATTAAGAGCTAAGCTGTGACTTGGAAGAGGATTGGAAGCATCTGCAGAAAATAAAATAAAATAATTTTACTGATTGTTTCTTATTGGCAAACAGATAATTTGCATCTGTTCTTGAGCTGGATCATCTCAAATACCTGATGACAGTTCCCCACATACACACATTTCAGCTCAAGAATGTAGAAGATCATTGATTATTCCTGCTGAAAGGGGTCAAAGAATGAGGCAGTTGAGTAGTAAGACATAGGATAAGAAGAAAAATGAATATGGAAGTTGGCATAACAATCTGTTTTCTAGATTCTGATGTAGGAAATGCACAAAACCTTTATTGCAAGTTTTTTGCTTTATTTTTAAATACGGATTCTTTTGTATTCACTGGGGGGAGATTAAACAAGTTGATGATAAATGATGAATAATTGCACTGTTTATTACAGAAACTGGAATGATTCAGTTGTCCAGCATGCCTAATCACTATCTTGCAGATCCATTTCCAGTATTCCAAATCTCTGAGCTACTTTTGACAAATGATTTTTGAAATTTCTAAACTGATAGAGAACTGTAAGTGTTGTTGGTGAGAGGTCCAAGATCCAGAAGCTTATCGTTATGTGGACAGGGAAACAAAAGCTTCACCAATGTCAAGGAAAAGTTTTTATGGGAGGCATATGTATAGCCTTAACAGTTATACATACCGCATTTGTCTGTTTAGCTGTTAACTTTCCTTTAAGGCATTAATGATATTCACAGTGCTGTTCGTTCTATATTACTGGCACAAGAACAAATAAACATGTCTCAAATTCCATAAGACAACATAGCCATCCTGCATAATCCATAGAATGAAGTCACCCTTTCTATAATGATATGAAGCAGGGACACTCTCTTGCTCATGTTACAGCACAAATAGAAAGGTGAAGACTTATTTTCAAGTGTTGGAGGAAAGCCCAAACATCCTTCCTTTTTTGACCCATAACAATGCTGATTAAGTGGCCAAGAATGTGGGCTACAAGGCTGTAACCTGATCTTCTGGATAAGCAGCAGATAATATCACTCTCACAGCTCAAAGCTATTTTTTGCACTGGTCAGGCAGGAATGATTTTTTGCTAGCCCACTTGATCTCGTTCTAAAGCTCACATACATAAAAGTTCATGAGTCTTTCAATGACCCTACTGTTGGAATAAGTAATTTTCGCCAAGGGACCGGGGCACATTTTCTTAAGTAAGTACATCAGTCCCAGATCATTTGTGAAAATAAGATGTGCTTTGCTAGAAAGAAGACAATGATTCAAACAATTCTGTTTTCACTAAACCTACTTAGCAGCTGCAGTCAAATTACAAAGCCAATCCTTGGTAAATCCAAGAAGACTGTTCAAGAAATATCATACCATCTCTCTAAGTCAAGGAAGAACATGCCAAATTTCAAAGGTTTTACCATTTGTTACACTTTCTTCTTAAATACAGAACGATTTAGTCATCTTAACCAATGTTCACTTATCCTTAGGTAGCTTTATCTTCTCACCCAGATTTTGACTTCACCTTTTGACTCTTCCCCTTTTCACTGTTGATTTTTGTATCAAAAACTTCAAAAAGAAAGTGTGTGTATCTGTGTGACAGGACCTACTGATTGCATTATACTCATATTTCATAGTGTTAAGGACATCTATATCCATAGATGCTGTGAAGGTTTAATTTATATTAATAAGTTATTTCAGTGATAAATGTAGTGTTCTGAATAAATATTCGAGTGTTCATTCAAAAAGTCATATCTGCCTCTTTATTAGAGGGGTAGAGTGAGGACATAGTAGTGTCCTTAAAAGACCACGTCCACCCTGCACCCTGTCTTTCCCTGCCTCAGAGGAGCATCAGAAAACTCCTTGGAATCTAAGGTCAATCTAAACCAGCTGCAAAAGTTGCTACAAAATGTTTCATCTTCAGCAGAGGCTCATCATATTTCTTGCTTACTGCTGGGGCTTGCTGGCACTGGAATTGATCCCTGGTCATTCATTTGGCACTGTGATATACTAATCACAACCATGGCTGCTTCCTTACTAGATACTGTAATCTGTAATATGACTGCATTTTTATTTTTTTTTTATCATTTTTTTATTTTTATTTTTTGGTACTGCTAATGATTCACGCAAGCATTGATAATGATTGGTTTTGTACCAAGGACACCTTGCCTAATTCGCTTGATCACTGTGGAGTTCAGTGGCAACATGAATAAATAAATAAATAAATAAATAAATAGATGAATAAATAGATGAATAGATAAATAGATATATAGATTACTAGATAATAGGTAAATAAATGAATAAAATCTTCTTTGCTTCCAGTTGATAAAAAGTAATTTATGATAGCTGAGGAAATTCTACTGGTCACTCATGGCCTTGATGTTAAACCATAGGTGGGAACTGAAACAGAAAACACATCCAGGTCTTTGAAAAAAAAATATTTAAAAGACTGGAGGAAAACATTTTTTTAATTATAAAATGTTGAAATAGAAGTGAGGAAAAGATCTCAAGTATCCAAGGAAAACGGGGGAGACTTTCAAGATATGAATGTCAGGAGGGGAGCTAAGAGCAACAGACAGCACTGTACAGAGATGGTTACTGCTATTTCAAACCCTAAAACACATCATTGGTTTGTGGAATAATATCAATTTCATAATCTCACATTTTGCTATAATGAGATGGATAAGACAGAGTGTAACCTAGGCAGGTAGAAGCACGTAAGGCTTAAAAAAAATAGTAATAGTATATGCAGTGCTGTCCCTTCTGCTTGAAAGCAAAGGGTTTGAAAGCAAAATACATTTCATGGCTTTTATTCTCTTCCAGCTTCCCACTCGCTGTAAAGAAAAGTACCTTGACTGTTCTTGCACTACGGTTCATAGCTTCTCCCAAAACATGTGTGTCCTTAGCTACGTCTCTGTCAACAGTATCAGGTGGTACGTACAGGAGACAAGAGAGCAACATAGTTCAAATGCCTAATACTGTTAAACAAACACCTGCTTATGCCAACTGAGAGTTTATAACCTTCAGGTTTTTGTATGACTGGATAGGATTGGTCAGGAGCAGAAAGAGACAGAAACACGGCATTGATCAAATGCAAATACTTGCAAATATTCATATATTCAGTCTTCAAAGTCTGTACAAATACAGACTGTAATATCATCTTTGTCACTCGCTGCTTTGATCTTGTCATTCATCTGGGTTAACATCCTCTTCTATTACAAATTTAGGCTTAATTTCATTGTCTTCAAAGTTCTGTACTGATCTACCTCTCCCTACTTATTTGAGCTTCAAGTTGCTGTTCTTTCAGTTCTGTGCTTCTATAATCAACTGTGTCAAGGAATAAGACCAAAAGAATCAAAATTTAGGAGATAAGCACTGTGAAATAAGCTAATTTCTCAGTCTTCCAAGACAGAGCAATTGTTCCAAAATAAATTAACACTTGGTACATAATAGAAAAAGCACACGCTGAGTTACACTGGCAGAGCTATAGCATATTTTTTCTGCTAAAAATATCCTAATCCATCTTTCTGTGTAAATGGACCCATTTCCAGAGTGGATTTCTTTGCAGGCTCCCATCAGATGGTGCATTCCCTTTAGCAGTAATCCCTAGAAGTACTAGACAGAAGTTTGTTTTCCAAATGTCTTCATGTATGAGGCAGAGGGGTGAAGCAGACAACTGGTATAGTAATGTCTGATGCCGTCAGTGCTAACATTGACTGATCACATCTGTAAGAACCCTTCAGATGGTGTGTTCAATTCAGAGAAAATATTCCTGATATCTTAGGTTCATTCCACCAGATATTCACAGGTGCAAAAGCCAACTGAAAAGCCATATTCAAGGCCATATGTAAGATTAGTTTTCTTTCTGCGTGTGGACTTACCTTGAGTTCATTCAGTCCCATACATTTTTTCATCAATAGCTTTGAATTAGCATCAGATAATAGTATCTGTGCCTTAGCATAAGATCGAGTTTTTCCAAAAGCTCATTCACAGCTGATTAGGAGTTTGTGAAACAGAAGCGAAGTACACAGCCTCTTTGTTTCTCTTCTTGGGTCTTAAAAACAGTCATTGATAGATGGGATTAGAGATCCTTCTGCCTCTTCATTACTAATTCTAATTTAGCAATGTAGCATTCATGTTGTCAACAGCACCTCAAGACAACTCTCTACTATTAGTTTGATGTGATCGTCATATGAGATGCATGAGATGTTATTAAACTGGATCCTATTGGAACTTCAAGATAAGATTATTTTTTTTTCCTACAGCTGTAGTTGAATAGAAGGAAGTGCACTTTTCATCTTGTACTTGTCTTTCAACAACAACAACAACAACAACAAAAAGATATATATTTTTTTCCACTGTGAAGTCTACTTTAACAACAATTTATGCTGTTGCAGAACGCTGTGATACCATCTCATCTGAGGCAGTTCTGAGCAGGCAGACGCAGTAGCCAGTGATGCAGAATGCATCAAAGAGGCTGCATATGAGCACGGGTGTAAGTACAATCTCTCACACCATCGCCCGTGCTGACATCAGGTTTTTATCTTAATACGTTATAAAGCTGCGGATACAAAATTTATGGCATAATGATGACAACTCTAAATTGCTCAGTTAGTGGCAATCATTTGTAGAATGTATTTTATATTTGGAAGTGTTTGGAGATCTTTTGGAAATAAATAGTAATACTGGCTCAGGGGAGCCACAATCAAGTTAAAGGGGTCACATGTAAAATCTACTTATTCGATACTTTTTCTGATTCTTTGTTCTATCTTTTTTTTTTATTATTTTTCTGCTTTTTCAAAGTGGGGAGGAATGTATTTTGATAAATTTATGATTGAATTCTTGTTGGTGTTCGTTTGTGCAGAATGATGAAGAGGCGTGAAAGTTAAATGTGCTTCATACCATCATTTTTTCCTCTTGATTGCTTTCATACCAACAGCAGATGTCCAGCGAAGGGACACAAATATTTCCCTTTAGCAAGTCATTCCACTGAAAATAATGGGAGCTTATTTAAATAGTGTGGCCCTGAGGAGACAAAAGGGTGAGCAAGCACAGGAGTGAATAAGAGCAGAAATGTACTCAATCAAAGAACGACTGTATTTGCATGCAGTTTAATTTTTTAGCAAGGTACAGATAAAAAAAAAAAAAAATAGTAGGAATCCAACTAGCCATTGATTTATCAAAGGCATCGGGAAAGATAACTTGAAATTTGTTGTGACCATGAATGCTATTGATTCTCCTGTTCTGTGCACATTAGTGCTAAAAAAAAAATCAATTATTTAATAATTGATTTTATACTAACTGTTAAATTATTTTATTAAGTCCAAATTAAGACTTATGATGAATACAAATGTATGTGATAAAATTTAATGCTGAGATAGATTTCTCTCGCAAGTTTAAATAACCATTTTGATGAGACAAGAATGATTACCAAAATAAAAAGCATGATAAATAAAAGGCAGGAAGGCTTTGCAGATGTGGTGAATCATTATATATTACTTTGCTTTTCAGAACGAGTGCTGATCCTGCTGTTGCTTATTGTGCAGAATTTTGATTAAAGTTAACGGGAATTCTAGGCACAGGAAGGCTGCAGTGTATTAGACATGTGTGGGTTGTTTTTTTCCCCTTACACCAGTACTAATGAAAATTACAGATGTGTTTTGGAGCAAAACCACTAATAATAATAATAATAATAATAATAATAATAATAATAATAATAATAATAATAATAATAATAATAATAATAATAATAATAATAATAATAATAAAAAGTCTTGAACAGCCAAATTGAAAGGGCTACATAGCAGTATTAGTTACGGTTCTCAGAAAGATGAATCTCTGGCAAACGAGACAGTGCTGTTTTCTCCCTTCTCTTATGCATGGATCAGGTGCAAGGGTTGCTGACAAGAATTTTCTCATTGTGAGGAACTGACCATTCGTTGTCTGAAGCTATAAACTAAGGGTATATTGTTCCAGAAAGAGATAGATGCTAAACAAAGGGGGCAATAAGTTTTCATCACAAACCCTTATTTTATTACAGTACAAAAAAAAATATATTAAAATAATACTACTAAAACTCAAACGCCAGTAATCTATAAAACACCTAGACTAAAGCACTTATATAACTGCAGAGATTTGCCTCTGCCAAATTCAAAGGTTCAGGTGCAAACAATGAATTGACAGAGCTCTTCAAATATATGACTGAAGGAACAGTACTGAAGTAACCTTTGTGGCCACAAGCATTGCAGATATGAGTTAAGAGTTTCTTAGATTAGAATTGCTCCCTTCTGAGCACCGATGCTTTGTTATAACCTATATTCATATTTGGAAGTAACTGCTTCTGTCTACCTCTTGTCTATAAAATCTCTGAAATGCTTGGAAGGAAAAAAAAAAAAAAAGAAACAAAAGGATACACAATTTTTGTAATAGAGTAGCTGTGGAAAAACTCGAAAGGAGAAATCAGAATATTTTTGCTTTTTAATGATCATGCTAGAAGAAGAACAAGCCTGTGCATGATTTGTCTGCCTTAACTCTTTCCCCAGTAACACTGTTCCTGTATGATCAAATCCTGTTCCCAGTGAAATCAATAGTAACAACAGTTCAGCTCCCTCAGCACTTGCGCTGCATTTCAGGATATTAAGCACCATCCTAACCTTGTGGCAGCTCCTCGTTGTCCGTACTGATTTCACTAAGCAGCTATGCAGACATGAGGCAAGAAGTAGAAGGCCAGGCTGAGGTGTGCTTGGTCTCTTCATGAAGAGGAAAGCACACAGGGCTCCTGAACGCCATGAGTTCACCATCGTGACTTATGGGAGCTACCACATTTTGGTGACTCAGAAGCTAATTGAAGCAGATGACCAGCACAGTCTGGATGAATGATGTCAAGACGAAAATAAGGAGCAATAGGCTGCCCAGTTGTGTACATGGAAAGACATGGTTCTGTCCTAATCCATTCCCCAAACCATAGGCATCCATGGACCAGTGTGTGACGGTGGCAATATTAATTTAAAGCATCTTTGTGTTGTAGTTCACTGTCAGAAGGCCATGATTTTTGGAGATGCCTTCCTTACATCACCTTTTTTCTTTTTGATTCCTTCTACATTAGGTTGTCCTCCCTATACCACAAAAGCAGTAGACCAAGCCCCTGTTGCCACAGTTCTAGGAAATATGTTAGTTAACACTGTAGGTCCCTGATTAGTCTCCTGAAAAGTTGTTCTCCTATTTCCCATTTTGATAAACATTTACTAGTCCTGGATTCTTATTCCAGACCTGAACAGAGGGGAGGAACCATCCCTACTGACTAGTACCTGTTTTCTCTCATCCACAGAAAAAAAAACACTTTCTAGCATGTCACCTTGGAGAAAGTCACAGCATGTGGCTTTTCATGTGTGCCTTTTATTTACAGGAAGACTTCTTTTAGAATAGCTGCTTCTCCTTTGATCCCTCTTGAACGTATAGTAAGGTAAATGTCCTGAGGACAGTGTCTGATAGCATGAATGACACCAGTCCTCTCCCTACAACTCCACCTCACACAAATTCTTCCCAGTGGTGCTCACTCTGAACTTGCTGCAGATGTGACAAATGTCTGTAACAGGAAAATGGGCAACTTCTCCACAGTTTCACTGAATGCAAGCTCAGACAATGCTGTCCACAGACTTGGTCCCACTGGCTATCTTTGGTTTTGGTTACACCGTCTTGTGTTTTTTATTTTAATGCTTCTGTCATGTCCTGTGCTAGGAACAAAGAGGTCAGCTAGTCCTTGTTTCTCTGGAACAGCGGCTTCTGTGGAGAGAGCAGAAGTCCACAACACACAGGAACAAGATTCAAACAAGTGACACTTGAACCTTTCTCATGACCCACTGCATTGAAAGATATTTTGAAGTTGCAGAGAAAGCCACAAAATCTCTACTGTCTTAACATAAAATGTTCTTTTAATGAGGAATAGAGCCTTGCTAAGTGGACTCAGACAGGAGTACGAGGGTTCCCTGTGCTGTGGATACTTGGGACTCAGGCTG
This sequence comes from Aythya marila, assembly GCF_965140915.1. NCBI lineage: Eukaryota > Metazoa > Chordata > Aves > Anseriformes > Anatidae > Aythya > Aythya marila. Next base: position 104,606,730 of record NC_139043.1, read on the forward strand.
AAAACTGTAAATAAGCGATCTTCTGATTGTACATTTAATGAAGTCTTGTCTGGTAATGCTCTGAATGGAACATTGAAGGATGTAAAAGCAACATACAAGGTTGCATACATTGTCCATAATAATAGTAACAGAAAGGAGTGTCTGTGTAGTGTGCAAGAACAGGTCATGGACAGAAAGACTTCCACAGTCAAGGCCTCTGCTTCAGTTTTTCCCCTAAAATCAGACTGGAACAGACCAGAGAGAACATGGAACCTCTGTCTTTGGATATTTTCAAAGCTCAGCTGGACGAGGCCCTGAGTAATTCAATCTGACTTTGATGTTGCACTACTTTTCAGCAAGAGGTTGGACTAGATAACCTTCAGAGGTCTCTTCCAACCTAAACCTGTCAATGATTTGATGAGGAGCTGCAGTGACAGATGGTTTCCTTGCTCATAAACTTCACCAAGCCAAGGGGAATTGTGCAGATCACAAGGAAAAGTACAATCTGAGGACCGGGATATCAAGTGGGTGCTGGGTAATTACGTTCACAATATCCTGAGTGAACATCTGTGTAATTAATATGCAACTACTGAAAGTCTCATTGAGAGCCTCTGGTCTGTCCGGACAGTCTTTGGTGTGCAGTAGATCACTGCTGATATGGAACAGGAAAACATCATTAGCATGGAGCAAGTATTGACACTCTGTCTCAGCCAGCCTGCCCAGAACATCTGGAAACTCAGACTTTCTATCAACAAGAAGCTGATCTTGTGCAGAGTGACAATGAAAACTGCAGAAAGAAAGCAAACACTGGGCATGAATCTAGAAATGCCTGGGCTATGGCAGATGCTGCAACATGCCTGGAAGATCTCCTTGAGGTTACCCAGCGTGGTGGGAGGGAGATTGAGAAAAGGTAGTCAACAGTGCTCCTGTCTGACAGAAAGGCTTTGTATCCAGAAAGGAGAACACGAGGCGTTTTTATTCAGGCTTACCATTGTATTTTTGAAAATGGACTTGAAAATGTTAGGAAATGACACCAGGGCTTGAACTAGTCTCTCCCTTGGTAGAATGAGGATTGAGAAGAAGGGCTAGGCAGGAGGGCAGCAGTGGAGACTGCCTTGCACTACTGGCCTGCTGAAAAGGCTGGCTGGGAGCATCCTGGGCCTACATGCAAGAGGTCACAACTGCCTGCTGACCCCAGGCTCCATTATTCTATGTTACTTTGAGCAGAAAGCATATCTGTAAAAAATGATTTCCAGCAACAGTCTAGGCCAAAGTGAAGGTGTGTGAATGCTATCTAGCTTGATGGTGCAAGTCAGAACTAACTGTCGGATTCACTTGTCAGCAGCCCCCCTGCCATCTTATCTCTGCCTCCCCTTGTTTTGCTCCCACCTCAGAGGTGTGCAGCTGAACCTCTGGTGATACCGCACTCTTGTCTATTTTGTCTGTTTTGGATTTAGGAGTCCAAGAAAGAAATTCATGGGGTCTGGTTTTCCATCTCTCAGCAACATCCATGAGGCTTTGAAGAAGAGGTTCACCAAAACACTTCTCACTTGTATCTGAGGGAATAGAAGGTAGAGCTGAAGGCTTGTCCCTAGCTAGGCTGTCAAAGAGAAGGTCCTCTGCCTGGCAGGACTGAGGCTGCTGGTGGCTCTGGGTAATGATACAAGGACAGTTTGTGTGAGCCTTGTGCTAAGGGGGAGCTCTGGTGAGCCTTGGGTCAATGCCGAGTGGAATAGCTTTCCTGCAGCTACAGCAGAGTGGATTTGTGGGACCATGGATTATGCTTTCTGTTAGTGGGGATGATCTCGATGCTTTTTGCATTGCTCTCTCACTAACTGTGAGAATAATAATCTGAAAATGGTTGTGAAGCTATTCAGCACGAGTGACCTACGCAGCGCGTTTGGCCTTAAGGCTATCACTTGAGGGTGCTCTTGCAAGATAGCACAGTGTTAGCTGTTGAAGATACAAAAAGGAAATAGCTGCATTTGTTCTTTTTCTAGGTCCAGTTTTGAACTTTGTGTGTTTGGTTCTGTTAACAGTCACTAAGTGCACTGATAAAAGAATATTTTTGATTTAATATGTCTAAAATGAAATCTAAAAGGAGTTGAGAAGGACTGAAATTGTAAAACGAGTGGCTTCTTAAATCAAACTTCCATAGATTTAAGTCAATATTTTGGTTTATCAATATTAAGAATATTGGTTGCACAAGAAGATAATGTAAAAAATGTTACAGTTTTGTAATGATCATTATGCCTCATGTATGTTTAAATTGCAAAGCTGTCAATCTTCACATTGTAAAAAAAAAAAAAAAAGAAAAAAAAAAAAAAAACAGAATTACATATAATGCCTCCTGTCATAACTTGACAGTATTTTTGCCCACTTAAGGTTACCTTGTCCAAAACCAATGCTTAAATGCTTAAATCTTCAGTCACCCAAAGTTGTGTTCTGACCTTTATAAATACCACTTTGCCATAGATGTGCTGCAGCTTCTTTAATCACATGGCCACAAGACTTCCATCACCTAATAGCAGAACTCCAGCTGTATTAGGTCTATCCATCTTAGATAAATATAAGAGAAAATGTCCCTCACATTCACTGAACATTTTAGGTTTTACTGTGAAGCGAACATTTCTGGGCTGCTCCTGATGCCCTTGAGAACAATTTTTCTCATCTTTCTTAATTCTTCTCTGTGATACAGTTTCTAGGAAGAGACACTGGGAAAAATACAAAAGGCAGGGGAAAAAAAAGAAAAAAAAAAAAAAAAGTAGGGGAAGGATAGCAAAGAAACAAAGCAAGGAAAGGTGCAGTTAGAAACCAAAACAGAACCACTGACAGAATGGGAAGGTATGAGGGGGGAGAGGAATGAGAGACTTGGAATAAAGGGACCAAAAAAATGAAGAAACAATCGTGACTGACACATAAAAGTGGAACTTATCAGTGGCTAACATGAGTATTTGAAACAGCAGTGATCTGCTTGTGTTTCGTTGTCCTTTCTGTCCAGCCCATTTGGAAGAAAAAAATAACCTGATGAGAGCGCTAAATGAAATACCGAGAACATTCTGATTATACATATATATGTTACATGATTGCTTATGTAATGTTAATAAATTACATTGATCATGTAAAATGATAAATTATGACATTTATCTTTATGAATTTGCTGAGTTCTTTAGGTGAGAGAAATCAGAAAACATCGGTGGCATTCTCTTGGCTCTGCTCAGAGTGAAACGAAATGTCAGTGTCATCATAAAGATGAATTTTCATGTGTAATATATGCTTAGTATTGGTTTTATGATGAGTTACAGTCTATAAAATGCAAACTATTTTAAAGACTAAGAAATGAATGTTATGGGTATTACTCATACACCAATAAAAGAGTTTGCAGAAGACTGATCCAATATTAAAAGAGAAGTTTTCATGCATAAATGGGTTTTGAATGCTGCAAGATGTGGGAAAAGAGTGCTTCTTTCAGATGTTGCAATGAAGTGAATTGTAGCTTTATCAAATTAGGAGGTCTGCTTTGTACTATACACTGAGAAGGTCTTCTGAGTTCACATTATGTCTAGAAACTGCGTCATCCTCGGGAGCTGGCTTGCTTGTAAAAGACATTTAATACTTTTCTGGGGAAAAATAGATAAATAAATAAATAAATAGATGGATGGCAGAACTCAGGGCCACCAATTCCAACTAGTGACATTATTTCTACAGGACTCCCGGTTTACCCCCAAGGACCAGCGATTTTCCTGGTCAGATTTAAGCAGGAGAATGATGGATTAGTGTGAGTGGTGATGTTTTCATCATTATTGAACTAAGGTCTGCTGTGCAGGCAAGAGTAGGACATCATTGTTGCATAAAGAAAGCTCAGGGATGGAAGAAGAGGCTGATCAGCCTCTCTTGCTGACAAAAAAAAAAAAAAAAAAAAAAAAAAAGAGAGAGAGAGAGATTTAGAGAAGAAATCAGTTTAGATTAGGAGAAAGTGTGGAAAAGCACCTGTGGATATTGAGTCCTGCAAATTAAACTCAAAGGCATTTCTTTGCTGAACCTGAATTCCATGTTTTTCAGGCATATAGAAGAGTATAAACAGATCTGCACACCACTCTGTCACAGTGTGTAGCTGGAGGGCTTGGGAACATGCAGATGCTGCAGTAAGGGAGGCTGGGAGACTAATTCTTTTAGTTAGTTAGTTAGTTAGTTAGTTAAGGATGCTAAGCATCTAGGTAAGAAGTTGAAGTGTGTTAGTTTCAGAACTAGAAATTGTAGAAATTATAAAAGGACTCAAAGCAAAGGCAATTTGCCTGGAAGCATGTGGAAGTGAGCAAATGGCAATTTGCACATGCTTAATGGATAATGAGGTTAATTTGTAACTTACACCATATTCCTGTGTACCTTCCTGTTGTATATGTGCTGGTGTGCAGCTCCAGAGAGCAAGCACATTTGTACGGGAATAATTAAAACAGATCCATGTGTATGTGACCCATACAGACATTCTTGGCAAGATTACCTGCTCCTAGGATCGTGTTCCTGCTAGTAGAATGCAGCTCTGATTTCAATTCGACAAACTTTTCACTGCTTTTTAATAACAAATGACAGATTATCTGTATGTGAGACAATGCTATACATGAAGTACGTGGCTAAAATGTCACACTTATTGAAGGAAAATTGTTGTCAAAGCAAATGAGCATTTGGATGATACAATGATAAGAATAATGTAATTAAATTCATTTTCCTACCACTGATTTTATCACCCCATTTTCCACACTATTCCTCCTAGCCACATACTTTGTTTCATTCCAGATTTACTTATTAAGAAACAGTGGCTAACATTTGCTATAGACAATGCTGAAGAACAGGGTCCTGGAATTGTTGGAATAAGGTTTAATTCATCTGACGAAGTAGGAAAGAAGAGAGGGAGCAGCTGATATAAAATGGAAAAGCCCATGAACACAGCTGGGTAAAGAACTGGGGGTGAGGAGACAGATGATCAAAAGGACTTGGAAAAAAATTAAAGGAAGGGAAAATGAAAAAGACACAACAAGGATGAAAGCGAAAGAAGGAAAAAGGATAAGAAGGGGGAGAATGAAAAGGAGCCTGTTAATGGTAGCTGGAGATAAAAGAGGAGAGGGAGGATAAAGCATAAAATGAGACTGAATTTAATTATGCATACTTTTCTTTAAATGGCCATCTAGCCTCGAGCCCCATGTGCCAAGCGCCTGTTTCAGTTCGATTGGTAGAACAAGCAAGTTGCGTGTCACAGCTGAAATATTTAGCAACTGTGGTATACTGAAAAGCATCCATGGTTTTCAGAGATGGACTGGGCAGGATTGATGTTGGGGACCAGGCTGCTGAAGGAGCAGAGGGCTTCTTTCCCCTCCCCAGGGAGTGGAGCCATACCCTTGGCTATTTTGCTCATCAATGGCCCCCTTGTCAGGGGTTCAGCACATGATCTGCAGCCTCATAGGACCAAGGTGGTCGGAGGACTTGAATATTTGGTGAAGCTCGGGGTATATGTCTGATGGCAGTGCTTTGCCAAACTACAGCTGCAGCCCTTCCTACTATGCCTCTGCCTCCAGCAGCATCCTTTGCTATCTGCTGTGCTTGTGGCAGCATCATTCCTCCCCCTCTCTCTACAGGAGGCACGAAGAGGGGAACCGAGGAAACATTCTCCAGTCAGAACCAGTCTGTTTTCTTTAGGACTTTGTTATGACTGTGCAGCATATTTACATAATCAGAGGAGTGGGGCGAGAGTTAGGAATAAGGCCTTTGCTGTTTGGAATTTTTAGGATTAGGGTCTGGCTGTTACTTAACCCAAGTATGAAGACTTTTTAACAGTTCTGTTTTTAAAACCTTGCATACTGAATTTGATAAGCCCTGAACATCACACATTCTTAGATGAAGAGATCTGCCTTTCTCCTGTTGGAGTGGTATGCTGGCACTTAAAAGGAGCTCCATGCACTCCTGAAGGAATAACTGATCAGGGAGGCAACCACTGCCATGTTAAGAGAGGACTGACCTCTCCATCTGAGGCCCTTTCTGGGAGCAAACCTCAAAAGAGCCTCCATGAGATGCACCTTCTTTTTGTCCTAAATATTCTCAGGTAAGAGACTAAAAATAGTTTATTTTCTCCTGTTCTGCTCTCTCAGAGACAAAACACCATTGTCAGAAATGTTGAAAGGAGTACTCTAGAGTCAAGATGACTCACAGCGTTGAACTACTCTTCATGATAGGGATAATAAGATTTTACATTTTGAGGCCTGTTTTCCAGTTCAATCAGCATCAACAGTCTTTGTACCTGTTTTTCTCAATATCTTTGGTACTGTTACAGACCATTATTTTTTTGATATTTTGTGGGGGATCTTGGTGTCTAGTGTTACCGTGTAAATAACATGCACAGAAATGTGCAAAGCATTTCGTTTTTCCAGGTATGTATAAATTATAACAAGACTAAGCCATCTGCTAAATAGTGAAGTCATGGCACACCCTAGCCCCTGGACCCTTCTGCCTCAAAAGAAGGTGCAATGTAATACCATTTCTGCCTACCCAAACTTGCTTTATTTTGAAAGGAAAAGCACACAGAAGATGCGGGTGGATGACAATGGCCAGGACTCACAGGACAATCCAAGAGGATGCACGTGCTCATGACACCAGAAATTTAGTCATAACAGTAAGACTGATCTCCATCTTTTTCTCCAAAATGCCACCTTACATAAGGCTATATTAACTTTATTCAAGGCTGTAAAGCCATAGCTATATTAACTCTGCTTTTTCATTAGCTTTCTTTCCCCTTTGCCCTTTCATCTTATTTTTCTCTCTCTTTTCTCTCTCTTTTCTTCATTTCTTGTAGCTGTTATTCTGTGTCCTCTAAGAAAAGGTTTCTGAAAACTTCCTAATATTTTCTAAATGAGCTCAACTTCATTTGGCATAGAACTCAAGTGCCATCAGCCCACTGCTGACATTTTTAACACAATTTCAGATTCATCTCCTCTGAACCTCTGTTCAACACACTTGCAAGGTTAGAGTTTAAGGGGTGACCTTAATGGGATATTCACATTCTGTTAGTTCACAATTTGTACATTACTACCCGTTAGACAGTGAGTTGCTTATGTTTTAGGACTAAGAGAAAAAATAAGGAACCACAAATAAGGAACTTGCCTATTGTTGTGAACTTCAAGAGAAATATAATATTTTATTTTTCTGTACTTTTGAGGTAGTATTTCAATTTACCCAAGTTTTTGCTTCATTAATATTCCCCTGCATAGGTATATATAAGATTTGGCATGTACCTCACCTCTTTTGATGTATATTTTGGACAAATAAATGAGGAAAAAAATCCATTTTAACCACCAAAGAGATCGTTTGAGTTCCTCCAGCTATTGCAAAAATAATTAGCATCTGAATTTGGTCTTCTTTTCTCACAGTCAAGAACAAAACTAGCAGTGGAACAATGATCACAGGGTATCCACCAATTGGTTCTGTGTACTGGCCAAATAACTTTCACTTTATTTTAAAATAACATAAAAAAAAAAAAAAAAAAAAAAAAAAAGGACAAAATGTGTCCTCTCCTCTCCTCTCCTCTCCTCTCCTCTCCTCTCCTCTCCTCTCCTCTCCTCTCCTCTCTTCTCCTTCCTTCCTCCTTTCCTCCCTTCCCCTTCCTTTTCCCCTTCCTCTCTCTCCTAAATAACATTTCAGTATTCCAGGCAGAATGATAAAAAAAAAAGCTACCAGAGATTTAGGGAGTTTGCTTTTATTCTAGAAAATGTTGAAAGCAGACATTTCAACAATTCATTAATTTTCCTAAGAAAACAATCTGCTTCATAAACAGACTATGTTTAACTAAAAACTGTTTTGGTGTTCAGTTCCTTCCAACAGCTTCCATACTTGTAAAATTGGCATGGCTACAATATTGTATTTTTAAGATCATAAATACATATTGTTCTTCTTCAGGCAGGAAAGGAGAAAATTGTTCTTTCTACTTCAGTCATTAAAATAATGTTCAAAGTGATTCACACATTTCAAATTCAGATTTCTGGGTTTTTGTATTTGTTTTATAGGAATTTGAAAACAAGCCCTAATAGACACGCAGAATCTCAATGTGACAAAGGAGTAAAGACCTGTCACTGAATCATATTGTATGGTGAGAGAAAATGGTAAAAGTGTTATATGGGGAAGAAAGAAATCACTACTGTGGAAATAAAATGTAGGGTGCCTTATTGCCCCAAATCTACAGCTACAGCTAATGCTTACTCTGATTGCAAAGGCATATACTGAGACAAGCAGTGATCTGTGTTACCATTCTGTGGTAAGCAACCATGGAAGAAGAAATCAAGGGCTATTCAGAGCCTACAAAAGCTTGCCTGGAAGTTGATCTCACTCATGTGTTTCGGAGAAGAATTAAGATAATATCTGCCATTCCCAGATATATTAAATAATTAAAAAGCTGTTTGGGTTTTACTCTGTTACTTTTAAAATGATGCTTGGGTCTTCAATGGAATAAAACATCATAGAAATTTATTTTTTTAAATAAGTTACATTTAGTATAGGAGATGGAGATGTTTCATTCCTTGTTCTCCTCCTAACTGCTTAGGATCACTTGCTTAGTTGGCTTCTACACCAGCCATCATGCATGGAGTGCAAGCAAGGCTGCTATCAGTCAAGAAGGCATGCACAAAGGTTAGCCTCAGCTTCTGTGTGTTAAGTAATAACTAGGAAGTTATTGCCCTTCAAATTATTAAGACTGATTCAGCCCTCACTGTGACCCATTTTTCTCAGAAATGATGAGGAGGGATTAAGGTGAGGGGTGAGACAAAATGTAGAACTATGTCCATTCAGAAACTACTCTGAACATGAGAAGGATGTTTTGAATTCCCAAGTTCTGCAAATTCTGTTTGCAATATCAATAAAAAAAGGAAACTTCTCATATACTTTTTAATGGGGTATTATTTGTAAGTAGAGAGAAAGAAATGCTTCTGGTGAGTTATGAATGCCAGTTATCTGCTCAATTGGTAGACCTTTTTGGCTCCTGGACGTGACTTTAACTCAACTGCTTCATATTTCTTTGCTGACTCAGTTCTGGAGCATGCCAAATTTCAGTAACAGGCAGCCAAATAATTTATCTGACTTTTCCATTCTTTTCATATTTAGAAAAAAAATCCTCCTGTCTATATACTGACAATCTGCTTGAAGAGTGGAAGCAATGAATTTAGATAGAAGTTTTTTGGTTATAACTGGAAAAGAAAAATAAATAATTACATGGAGCAATTGCTTTGTAAAATTGATGTAACTAGACACATTTAAAATTGTACACAACTTTTATATGGTAAATCATTTAGCAAGTTCTTTCATTTACTGCATCCAGTCTCCTACCCAAGTCTCTCCTTCCCAGATAAGCTTTCAAGAATAATAAATACCTCCTTAAGGGGATATGCTTTAAAGCAAATAACCACTGCCAAATAATTTATCATATGTAACCACTGGTCTCCATCCTTAATTACTAGCATTTCATTCTGCTGCTTGTTTAACAGAAGTTAAACCTAATGCCTATTCTCTGTATAGGTATTTTTTCAAGAGCTTCTTTTCATCATGTATTCAGAGTTTGAACCAGGCTGTTCCTTTTTTTGTGTGAAGAAAAGCATTTCTGTGGGACTTTGCCTATGGGACCCTGTAGCAGAGAGAATCCTATTTAATTCTTGGCATGAATCATGTAAAAGAAGTCCTTGTTTGATTCAGGTTCAATAAACAATAGTTGGAAGTTGTTTGCATAGGGTAAGCTCTATGCTTAACTTCTGTGTAGTTTGGGTTTTGCCTGCTGTTCAATATTTACTGCACGATCTTGTTTATTTCTTTAATTTATTTAATGCAGCAAGATCTGGATGCTATTTTTCCGGGAACTGAAACAGTTAGAATGAATAGTCTGTCTCTTTGTGGTTTCATTGAACTTTTTTTTCAAGGTCATAACAATTTACTAGGGCATGACTGACTGTAAGAAACAAGTTACCAAGAATTCATTCCACTTTTCAAATGATTTGGCTCTAAAAAAGGGGGAGGAAAAGAACAATGCATTGTCACCGTGTTAATGGGAATCTAGTTTATTTCACTAAGGTTACTGAATTTTGTTCTGATCAAACAGATGCAACTCATCTGATAGAGTGGACTTGCATCAGTGAGTGCCTTCCAGCTTTTGCTGTTTATTATGAAGGAAGTTTTAAATAGAGCTGATAGTTTGGAAATTTATTTTAAATCAGCTTTGATTACACGAACTATGAGATTTTCTCCTTTACTTGAGGTTTACTCTCTTAAAGTCAAACACCCTTTTAGAGTCAGGGAATATAAAATGAACAAGCATGGTTCTGAGTATTTTCATTGCACTGATGGGTTTAGCTAGTGTTAACGGCTAAGATGCTGAGAGCTGGACTTTATAATGATTTGAGCAATATACATGGCTGAAGTTTGATACAGGACCCAGGGTCAGAGCTATATATAGGATCTGGGAAGACTCTGACTGCCAGCTCATCCAGCTGAGAAGTAATAGGAAAGACCATTCTGCTTTTCCCTAGGCTTTTTGTATCTTGACTTGATGTAAGTGAGACAGCCCAGTGTTCAGAGAGACAGTGATTGACCTCAGCTACTGCCCACAAGTACACAAATGCAGAACAAGAACTGCAGCATCAAGAGACACCTCTAAGCTTCAAAGTCTCCTGGGGCTTCTGTTCTGCTACAGCTGGTTCAGTGATCTAAACGTGCAGTCTAGCTTGTGTAATTGCAAGTTTGTTCTGTTTACGATCACAAAAAGACTATTGATTACCCATGTGCTACTAGATACAGATCTGGGCTCCACAATTCCCCGAGCAGTATACCTGTGCGGGTGTTTTTCACCTATTTTGCAGTCCATATGTAGGTTCACATTTTTGTAAGTGCAAGGACTCAACTTCCAAGATCCCACTACATTCATTTTTTAAAAGGACTAGGCAGAAGGCTTCTCTTTCATGTAGAGATGGCAATGTAGCCCATGTTCTCAGTGGCTTGCACCAGGAATTGGGAGGTTTGAAATGTTGCCTGGTCTCTATCATAGAGTTTTAGAGGAGGAACACACCTCTTGGATTTTCCTCTGAAGCAGCAAGATCTATAATCAGATAATGAAATGTTTTTGTAAATCAAGACTAGTGTATTTCACTCAAAGTATATTATAAGAGGAAGCGATTTGAAAACTAGCTACGCCATAATGAACATGCTTTATGTTCAAAGCAGGAAGAGTAGTGCTGCATTTCAATGAGCACTGAAGTTAGGCTAATGGATTGCTTCTCCAGAAAAATAAACCAGTAGTTTTGTTACTTTTTAAGCAAAACTGTTTTGACAATACTTTTTTTTGTTTGTTTGTTTTGTTTGTTTGTTTTTCATATAAATATAGAAAAAGGCAGTGCAAAGGAATATATTAGAATTGAAGCAGTAGCATGTTTTAGTACCTACGGATGTATGAATTAATTTTCATTTGTTTCTCTTGCTCTACCTTTCCTTAAGTAGCTTGAGGATGTATCAGAAGCAGTTATTCCATATTTTCTCAGCTGTTCTCCATATTTCCTCATCTGTTCTCACCAACAAATCCTATAACAACTATAGGTTTCTGCAACTATAATGATTAAATACATTTACTGGCTGTGCTCACAAAGTATTGAAGTAAGTCCAGTATCTGTCTTTTCGTTATCAGAATTCACATACTGCAGACATTAATTTCAGAAAATAAATCACTATGTTCCCAAATAAAAGATTAAAAACTTGTTAAAAAGTTTATTAAAATAAAAAATAAAACTGCAAGAAAAGTATGAATTGTGTTTTGATTTGTTTTGTTTTCTTAGACTGTAGGGAAGACATTATCCACAAAATCATAAGAAATAGAAAAAATAGAGCCAATATAACCTAGATTTATTCCTAGCAGAAGACTATGTTAGGAAATTACAAGATAATCAAATCTCCACTATAAACAAATAGGAACATTCTATGCACATTTTTCTATAGAACCAGGGGGCAATATCGACATCATAAGGTTTTACTGGGAAAATGAAAGTAAACCTCTGGAGGACTGGTAGAATTCAATGCTAACTGCTATGAACAGTGAAAGTTTTCCTTAGAGAGAAAAAACTGTGAAAAATTATGATTAGCTCTTTCCAAATGTGAGTATGAAAAAATAAAATAAACACAGAATGCAGAAGGATGTAGTGTGGTGGTAGGAGGTTGTCTCAGATTTCTTGAATGACTTACTGTCTGATTTTCAAAAACTGACAGAAATTAGCAGAGAATTGGTACTCAACATTGCCCACCTTTGTTTACTGCTTATTTATACCCTTCTAGCATTTATAGATTCCGGTTTTTTCTTTCCCATTATTCATTCTTCAGAGACTCTGAAAATCCAAGAGGCATTGTAGGCAGTCGTGTAGTCTGAGCATTGTATCAGGCTACAACAGTCACATAGAATGTTTTTTGGAGCACTACTTGAAACTTGCAACTTCTTGGACTACGGACAGAGCTTTTTTGTCTCCTGTCTGCAAAATAAAGGTATTTATACCATACAGGTGCCTAACATTGGCATTGCAGCTGTTGTCCATTGACTGTACAGGGAGCCAGTGTCTAGCAACCTTGACTATTTATTGGACAGCTTGAATTGCACATTGCTCTGTTGAACTTTGGTGCCCAAAGTAAAGCTGTAGGTAAAATACAACCATTACTTCAAGGGTGCCCTCTCTCCCAGCATACCAGGACTGCAGTTCAGATAGCTCCTTCTGATGGTGGAGTCAGTAATCAGCATCTGCAGCAAAGGAGGGAGCATTTATGGTCGATGACCCCGTTGTTAATTGATCCAAGATCTAGTTTGCTGACCTTCAGGCATACACAGAACTTGTCCACTTATTTTGACTTTCACCCTATAGTGGCTGTGCCAAAATTTTGCTGGAGGCAAATTTTGAGGAAAATTTCTTAGAGCTGACGCTTATTGACATTTTCTGTGAAATACCACACAAACAAGGTTTGATAGACACATTTTTATAGATCTTGAATTAAAACAAAATCTCACACTTAAAAACACAGTATGATATTTGTTATCCTATCCTACTAAGCAGAGTCACGTGTATTAATTACATGCATTTGGATTTGGAGTTATGGGCCCAATGTTCTGTCAAAGTCCTGCCACGTTAACTGGTATTCAACCACCTGTGCAGACGGGGTGCTAAGAGCCGAGTTGTTCTCTACTCACTTATTGTTATAGCAAAACCTTCAGTGGGACATGTTGTGCTCTCTCTGAAGTCCACGGGACTTGTGTGGAACATGTGGAACAGTATTTAATCTTTATAAAAAATTTTGCAATGAAAATGGTATGTAAGCTGATATGGTGGTAAGTTGGTACCAATGGTATGTAAATTAATCCAAATGTTTATGTTGCATGAGATATATTATGCAGCATTTATTTTCAGTATATCTTTAAATTGTTGTGTTGTGTTTTTTTTTTTTTACAATTTAATTTTGAATGGGAACATTAGATAAACATAAGCAAAATGTTATTTTTTTAATGATTTGTATTCAATTTAGAAGACTACGAGTGCTGCTAACCCTCAACTGCATATTTATATAAAGAAGTAGTTTAATAAGATAACTACCTCTCTTTGTCTCTGTGGGAAGCAAGACCTTTTGCCATTATAAGCTAATACTTTTACACATTTAATAATCACATGATGCCTTTTGTAAAATGCTAAAAATTCCTTATTTTGTTACCTCACCAATGGTAAGATAACATAACTCACAGAGACATTTTGTACGTTTTTTTTTTTTTTATTCTGAATTTACAAAAACTGTCCATTTCTATATTATATCTGTCCAAAAACCTCTAAAATTATGGATTTTAATTTTGTTTATTCGATATATGTTATACTTTTCATATCACTGTAGGAATCTTAATTTTCCTACTAATAAGTGTTAAATGGTCTAAAGAGGCATTCACACCAGTACAGAGCACATTGAGGAGAGCAGTCAAGCCTGTGTATATTAGACATGTTGCCAGACAGTGATTCAGGTCATCTGCAGCTAAAAATACACAGCATGAATCTCTTGCTGGAGGTCTTAAAAATATTCAGTCTTAAGCTGTAAATTAGTTTTTTGCCAAAGGGCCTTTTCCATCACCAGTTCACAGTTCAGAAAAGAATTGCCTTTACATACAAGTACAGGTAGCAACACTGAAAAGCAGCAGCAGATGTATGAATGGTTAAAGCCAATCCCCTTGGCTCATGTGAGATCAAAAATTCTTGCTGTGTTATCAAACATGAAACCTTCATCTCAATCATATAAGGAAATCAAAAGTCATTTGAATGACGTGAAGACTACTTCAAATGCTTAATTTCTATCAAAATGCCTAATATTAAGACACATTTTATCTTTTTCTGTTGTGTTTCTGGTTTGGCCATACTTGCAAGATCATCCAAAACCAGATAATCTATAACGTAATGATTAAATCAGATATCAACCTAAAGTTAATGGCAAAATTCTAATGAATATATGTAAGAGAACATCACTCTTTAAAGATTATGTAAGCCGGTATTAAAAGACGTTGATCCCAGTAGAGAACTTTCTTGGATCTTGCTCCTTAGAAAATTCCAAGGCCTTTGAAATCTCAACCATTTACCTTTCGCATCCTCAATGTTCCTTTTTTTATTTTATTTTATTTTATTTTATTTTATTTTATTTTATTTTATTTTATTTTATTTTATTTTATTTTATTTTATTTTATTTTATTTTATTTTATTTTATTTTATTTTATTTTATTTTCTCTCCTATATTTGAAAAGATCATGACACAATAATCTATCATGTCTAAATTTGCCTACCGGTTTGTGAAAATCCAAATATGTTAAATCTTCTGGCTCCCTTTTCTATCTATACCAACAGTTATTTCATTAAGTACTATGATTTGTCTGAGACGATTTACCTTTCACAAAACCACGATGACTCATGCTTATTAAACTGTTCTCTTCCAAACTGAACGAATATTTAAGATAGCCAAAAATAGCATCTCAAAAGTTCTGCTGATATTGGCTCAGGCTTTGACACACTTAAACAGTCTGCAAAGTATCTGCTTTCACTAATTTCCAGATGGGATTTCTTTTTCAGAATAAGCTATTATTAAGCTTGCCTAAAGGTGGCAGAAACTGTCTAATGGCTATTTTTCTTAAGATTTAAATATGGTGTTAATCACTACAACGTCTGAAAATGAACTATTTATGATCTCGGTAACTTTTCCTTCTTTTCAGCTAGTAAGACGTTTTCAAGTGCTTATTCATGGTATTTTAAAGGTCTAGATATCTGAGACGTATTATTTTTTCGTTCACAAAGAAAAGGCATTAGAGATACTTTTCTACTTAACTATGGAAGTGAGAGAGCAGCTTTAAAGCCCAGGGAAGACTAGCTGTAATAAACTATTTGAAACACTTTGAAGAGTATTTATTTTACCATCTCTCTTGATGAGTAGAAAATGCACCTGCTTTTAAAACTGCATTACTATCCTAAGCAGTCCTCTTTTTTAAATCTGCTGTTCCTTTGTATTATTTGTTATTATTATTTTGCTTGTCACACACATTTCATATGTCTTTTCCCGGTTAGTGAAAGGTTAGTAATGCTTGTGGAATCAGTGCAAGACTTATCACAGTTGTTGTTTAGGCCTTTTTATTTGCTTCTTCCCCTTTTGTATTTAATAAGTTAAGGACTCCTATTTAGTGCAGGCAAATTTATGTAAGCTGTACAAGAATAAGAAGACAAAGCTAGAGTGGAAAGTGAGCCAGCATATGCTAGTCTCCAAGACAATGAAAATTAATGGCTTATGAAAGAAAGAAGTAATGTCAGAAGAATGAATCAGAGAATCAGGAGAACAAAAACAAGGAGCAGGAAGGCGAGGAGACCACAGTACAAATGAGATCTTAATGTTATGAATTAATTTTTGTTTGTCCCTACATGCTGTACTGTTCTAATGATAAATTTGCCAAAAATCTGGAGTTGTCTCCAAGACCCTGATAATCATCTCTAATTTGTGCACTGAAACATAAAAGAGCCAGTCACTGGCACACACAAAGACTGGAGGCTTCCACTTGAAGTGAATTTCTCATATTTACGAATGCATCTTCTAAAAAACAAAATTCCCTCCATTAATTTCCTTGTCAACATCACTCAGTAATTCATTGAATTTAACTAGGAAACCCAACAGCATCTCCCATTTCCTCCTCCCCCAGCATTCTCAGGGCATTTTTTCCTGTGCAAACCATTACTATAGAAACAATCTTTCCTAAGGTATTTCAGTTTCAGAAAGCAACGCTATATTAAAGCCATTCTGCTTATAGAACATTTAGTTTCTTATTGAGAATGTCTCATGAAATACTCCATGACAATAAATGTCTTCAAGAAACAATTTCCCCAAATACAAATGAAATGAGCATTTACTGCTGTGGCAGTATTATCACAGTTCCATAACACCCAAGAAGGTCATGTAAACTTTCATATTACCCATTTCATGTTTCATCTAGCTCTATAAGTATGTGCACGTAAATTTGATATGGTGTAGAAATACAGGCTTGGGAAGATTCATGTCGTATAATTGCTTTCAGAGTGATCAAGCACCATCTTAAAATGAGGTAGAGGTTTTACCTGAGTTCCCACAGAACCTAGTTGTTAGAAAACTTCCTTAGAATTAGAAATCCAGTTTACACTCTGATTTTATCCAGGGTTAGATTTCTTGCTCTTAGGCAAGTTCAGTGCTACAGTTTAAGAAATTCTCTTCTCACCCTGGTACATCAACTTACAATGAAGTTACAGACAGCAACAAGATCCACGCAGTTGTTGGCTAACTGATGCATGCCCCACCTTCTACTCTTCCTTCGTAAGAAGAGATCTCCTTTCACAGGGCATTTTCAAATTTTACTGACTTCCTAGAGCCTCTTAATCCACCTCTCTTTCATTCTTCGTTGATACCTCTACATTCCTGCCTGTCATCCCCCTTCAACAAATCCCTACCTCCCTTACCTGTTTCCTCTTCTGTCACACCAACACTTTCAATAGCTATCTGCACATTCACTTTCTTCCCCACCTGCTATCACAATATTAGTCTTCAAGCAACATCAGGCAGCTTGTTCCTCAGCTTAATTAAAGGTCACCCTTGAACTTCACAGGAAATATCTGTATTTGGGACCCCGGGACACTAGCTGTGCTTGGAACACTGAGAGGATTTTTTGAAACGATTCGGTGCATTAATTCTGCTCGTGTTAAGACTTACAAACTGTCTGCCAGAATCAGTAGAAAACATCCCCCTTTCCTCTCCAGAAAAAAAAATATTGCTTTTCATTAGATATAACAAGCTTAAGATAAAGCATGTGGAACAGGAAAAAAATAACTAAATGTATATTTTTTGCTATTTGAAAATAAATTTTAAAGAACAAGTAATTGCTGTGATTCTGTTTTCTTGAGCTAAACTTAGTTTTGCACCAGTGGCTCACAAACCTCTCTGCCAAGTAAGATGTTCTGAGAATTAAGGAGGAAGGAAAGAAGTCTGTGGTTTGGGAGGAGAGGCAAATCCATTCTCTCTTGGAGGCATCCAAGGAATAAAAGATCCACCATTTTCTCTTCAAAACAACTCTCCAGCTGGATCAGTTCTAAGTGTCACACATTCCAAACGTGTGTCATGTATTTGGAGAGAAGTGCTTTCATGTCTTGAGTCCTCCTGAATCATCTCTCCCAGCAGTGGATCCAGGACTGCCTTCCACGCCCCGGCAGGCTGAGAGCAGCCCAGCCTGGGTTTGCGTTGCCTCAGCTGACTGATGACAACTGTACAGCCAGGGGAAATTCTGCCTGCAACAGAAACCTCAGCAGAAAATCCTGTCCAGCACGGAGCATCACAAACAGCAAATTAAGAGATGCTTACAGATACAGTATCTGCGAGCCAGAGAGAGGAAATTGTAATAATCACTCATTGTGTTTGAGTAATAGTTTGTACTGTGAAAAAGCTCAGCATGAATATGGTATATAACTATGTTGCAGCAGGCCTGTCATTTGCTAAGTGGGAAGGAAAGAGTTTATCCTCTCATTTGAGTTTCTCCTTGTAAATTCATGTCAATAGCAAACAAAAGCTCACAGTATAATAGTCAGCTCTCAGTGCCCCCACCCTCCACCAGATTTTAAACAGGAGATTCCCCAGAGCATCACGCAGTTTGATCAGAGTGGTTTGTTAAAATGTGGGCTCTGCTTTTGTGATGCTCAAAAGCAAACACTGCTGTGCAGGTACGGACGTGGTTTATAAGGTGCAGATATTCCACTGGGCATGGCAGTCCTTGGAAAGAAGGGGTCTTGCACAGCTAGGGGAAAACTCAGGACAGCCCTGAGTCCCACGTGGGGACTGATTACCTGCTCACAAGTGGAAGGGATGTGGAGTGGTTTCCAATGAAGTACAAGCAGCTGACACTGTCCTGCACTTCAGGCAGAGAACTAGAGATGGCAGCTCAGGAAGTCTGCCTCCACTGGTGCAAAGTCTCGTTTGCTTTCATCTTTCATGTAGATTTTATAGAATAAGACAAACTGAAGGAAAAAATGCAGCAATTGGAAGCTACAGAAATAGTTTATATTAAAAAAGCTCTTTCCTATTATGTGAGCAAAGCTTGTGCTAGATTTCAATTGATGAAGAGTATATGAGCTGTCTGTGACAGGTCCAACATTCTCATCTGGAAAAACTTTTAGATTTTATTCCTTTATTTGGCTTGAAACCATCTTTTTTTTTTTTTTGTCTTTTTTTTTTTTTTTTTTCTTTTGTTAAATCTTTAACTGAGGTCTGGGCCACAGCATAAGTAAAAGGCAACATGCTGGCTAGAGGCCATCATTTTACATTTTAGAAGAGGGATTTGGAGTGAAAACAGATGAAAGCTATGGGGGCCCTGGTCAGATGGCAGTCAAAAGATCTGCAGGAGCCAGAAGGAACAGAGTCCAACATATCTGAATCCTGGCTCAGAAGAAATCAATGATCAGCTGAAATTGCGGATGATGCAAGGAAAAAGAAAAAGAAAAGAAAGAAAAAAAAAATTCCTTGAGGTATTGCTTCAGCACTTTGTATAGTGAATAATGGAAAAATACCAGCAAGAGGAGATTTTCATAATTCTGGTGTCAAGAAATTCTGTGAAGTGTTCACATTAACTACTGTCACTCCAGTGATATTTCTATAATGAATAGAAGTCACAGAGGTGCAGGAAGCAAGTGATGGCTCAGAACAAACAAGACCTGGAAAACTAGACAAGAACAGACATGTAACTAAAGAGTTGTATAGAAATCCAGTCTTTGTTCAGCACAAAGTGGGAATTAAAGAAGCATTTGAGGGAAGAGCAGATTGTCATATACTGGATGAAGTAACCCATCAAAGAGGAAGAATTTGAGGAGGGCCCTGTTAGAGAAGATGCCAGTGGAGGTCATGGTTTTCCTGGAAGCTTATAACTCAGTTAACATACAGCAAGTCCAAACTTGAGTTCTGAAGCTCCCCATGCTCATGTTTAGGAAAATCGTGGAGGTCACAAATCGCAAAGGAACATTTTATTTTCACTGCAAAATCTTTAAGAGGTGCAGCCAACCAGTACAGGAAACATTTGCAAGGAACAATGAAATGCTGGAAGAGTATCTGGAAATACACAAAACCCAAACTACAGTTTTTGTGCTTTGAAATTATGCAGAAAAACACTTCTGAGCAGCTTGATTAGAATGGTCTAAGTGAGTAAAAAATAATTACAAGAAATGTTTTACTTTTCTTTTACAACTAAAAACACAAGTGATCATGAGACATGTCGAACATTGCACTGGTTCTCAAGTGGATTAGCTGATGGTCCTGCCTGGAGAATCCTTCACTCGTATTTGTACCTAAACATGGCATTGTTTGTTAACTGTATTGCTGTAAATATCTCTATTACTGATTTTACTGGCTGTGCCGTTTCAGTCAAATCCTGTTTGCTTTGTTATCCGTGTGTAGTCAGTGGAAGTAGGATATCCTCTTCATGCTCTAGGGCACAGTTTTGCTTTCCTTGCTTAGTACTGTTTTCCATGGCAATTTGTATGACCATGAAAAGCAGATCTGAGCCCCACCATCACTTTTGTGCTCCTCAAAAACACCATGCGATGGACATGACCCAGGAAAATCACCTCTACGTTCAGCTTTAACTGCAGTACCTAAAAACTACTCTGAGGTTTTTGTTTGTTTGTTTTTTAAAAAAGAGGACTTTGTATCACCTAACTATAACCACATACAAAATGAAGTCTGAAATGTTGTAAACAACTCATGTGGGCTTCTCATGTAGTCACTGAGGTGGAAATACCTTCCTCCACTGACTATACATGAGGACCTGGTCCTCCAGGTGTTTCACTTTTCTTTGATTTGCAGAACTTAGGTATCAACAAGAGGTATACATTGGAGATTTAACTTCATCAACTAGCCCCTACCATTAAGTAAAATGCTTTAAAATAAAAAAGTGTCTAACCTCCCCCCAGTCCTTCATGTTCCTATTGACATCCAATGCATCATACACATGATTTATTTCATAAATGCTGAATCTCCTGCTATGATATAAACATCTTATATAAACTCACCAGGGGGACAAGGAACAGGGGGGTTGAAGGAAGTCAGAGCTGAACATTCATTGTTTCAGAAATTCATCACTAACTAAAAAAAATAATAATAATTTAAACAGTTTTCCACATGTGCTATTGTTAAACTTTTTGCATGTCACACAGGAAGACGTCTTGTGCTGTTGCACCAGGCCCTTGAAAGGAAATGGAGTAGTTCAGCCAGTCACTTTTCTTTTTTCAGTTTCCATCATTGTGTCAAGGTTAAAGTTTGTTTTCCTTAAGGATACTGAGGATACCGGCTGTAAACAAGCACCCACTAACACTGATAGCCTTAAAAAAAAAAAAAAAAAAAAGGCTTTTTCTTTTCTTCTAAAGCATCTGTTAGTTTTAAGATCGAAGTTATAACGCACACTTCAGTCTAGCAGCACTTAGCATTGAATTTAAAGGACATTTCCTTCATTAGAAAATTTCCCCACAAAGAGAAAATACATAATTGACGTCTCTGTAGAGGCGTTTTACTTTCAACTAGTGCTTGCATCTGCCACACACCCCTACACACACACTCACTCACAACAGATGCTCCCCCCACGTTACATGGCTCCATCTATCTCATCTCCATAAAGAAGAACTAAATAGTCTTTATTTGTAGAAACAATGTTTGCTAGCAGAAATAAATTAGAAAATTATGAAATACACATTCACAAATATGTAATCATTGGCTAAAATTTTTGGAAGTACAAAAACAAATATTGACTGCAGTGTGTTTAGCTTGACATATTTATACCACTCGCACATTTTATAATTAGAAACAAAATAATTTATATTATTCTAATGCATCTGTATTTAAGAGTTACAAAATGTTAAAAAAACTATTCATCTTTCTTTCTTTCAGTAGCATTTTTCTCGCATGGAGGTTGCTTTACAAAGCTAAAACTAGTACACAGAATTTCTCTCTCCCTGATTCTCCACCATCATGGGCACAATAGTCCCAGGAAGAAAAGAAAAAAAATCAGGAATATTACATTCTGAAGATCATTGATTGTTAAACCATATTGCATTCTTTTTCTATCATCTTCTTGCACTGAGCACTTTGAAGACACAAATTGTTATTGCTAGCGTTATTGCACCATCTCATGTTGTTTCCAGTGCCTCATAAATTCTGTATATCATCATATCCTGTTCCTATCACTTTTGTCTCATTATCACTGTAAAAGCTGAGAGTATAGCTTACTATTTTGGACTTCATTTTCTTCTTTTTGCTTCCTCAATAATTATTTCCACTACATGAAACACATGTCGGATGAACGACTGATTATTAAATAGCAAATAGTCTTTACAGATACAGCCCAGCCCAGCTTGGGTTGCCCTGGTACAGAGGTACAGCGTTTGGATTTTTTGCCACGCTTAGATTCAAGTATGTTTTCCTAAACTATCTCTGCTAGTCTCAGCTGTTGCAAGGAAAAACCTGGGGACAGATAACAGAATGTCCACAGAGAGTGCTGAAGAAAAGATCAGGAGACCAAAGACAGCACTGTAAATAATTATCTCTGTTAACTATTTCAGTGCTAATGAAAAAGGCAGTGGTCAGGAGCATAATGTGAACATCTGCCCAAGGCTGAGAGCTTTTCCTTGTAGTGTGGGAGCTCAAATGGACAGGGCTTGGAGCTTCACCTTCTTTTCCCTCCCAACCCAGGTTAAATATTGACTGAGCTGAGCTTAAAGCTGCTTACCATTTGAGAGCCAAGGGCATTATTAATGCAACAGCTCGCGGGGTCCAAAATGTGCTAAGCACTTTACAGAGACGTAGGGCAAGCCAGGCCTCAGTCCTACAAAGCTGATATGTCAGTGTCAACTTGAGAGAGGAAAAACAAATCTGAACCTCCTCCCTCTCCCCCCTTCCCTCCAGGACCCATTTCCATGGGCTGCATTGCCCCTCTGGGCTCTTGGAGAACCAGAACACCCATCCAGCACCAAGAGCTTGAGGGCACTACAATTCCCCTCAGCATCTGAGTCATGAAAGTACTTCCCCAAACACAGGCAGTTTTGCAAAAGGAATGGGGATTAGTAGCATCCTGTGGGGTTGGTCACCTCTGGTGAGTACAAAACCACTTCAGCCATATCAAGGACCAAACACCTTTCTGGAACCAGCTCTTTCAGGGTCTTGCAACAGCCTCTTCAGGTAAAGACTGTTGCACATTTTCTCAAGGGGGTTAGGGAAATGGCAGCCTTCATCACTTACAAATCCATCATTAAAATTTATGTTTTAAAAGAAGAAATATTGCAATAATATGAATGCTATTTTAAAAAGCAGCTTGGTATAGTCTAGTTCCAACTTGTCTGTGAGACACTGGAAAAATCACAGGATTTGCAGAAAACAGGTTTTTCCCTCTCACATTTTCTGTCTCTTTCAATCAATTCAGTGGAAATGATGGCTCAGGATGAACCAGCAAAAAGTTATTCAGCCTAGATCAGAGGTTAACTTTTCAGCTCCTCTCTCTAATCATAAATAAAGTTTGGAAAACATGTTTTGGAAATAGTATTTTGTGAAGTGAACTTCAAGGTGGCTTTTTAGGGTAGTCAGTATTACAAGAACCATTGTGTCATGCATTGTGTAGGAGAGGGGAGAGCTCATGGATAAGGGATTTGAGGAAGCTTATCAGGACTGCTCTTGTTGCATTGTATTTTGCTGCAGCTGAATTCCTGCTCAGTAGCAGTTTACCAGTTGGGTCCTTCACAAATTGAATCTATGGTTTTCTCTTTAAGGGAGAGGAAAGGGGAAAAAATAATAAATCAAAACTAATGAGGTATTCTTTATACTATTGACATCCATTTTTTTTCTTCCTGCGTCACTGTTACATTTGAAGGGAGAAAACAAGGAGCGATGTTGCATGAGGAAAATGAAGATGGACCACCTGCTGAAAAGAAGGGAAGGAGGAAATCAGAAGGGTGAGTTAGAAATTCCTTGAACTTGTGCAACACCTGCGATTTTTAAACCTGACAACTGAACTGAGACACAGAGGGGAAGTGATCAGATTGAGACAGTGCTCGCTCCTTCACAGACTTGCAAGAAAAGTACATCAGTTATCTTGCCCAGGCTGTGTGTAACACATGCCCATCTCAACACAGGCGCAGACTGGCAGCAACAGGAGGAAGGAAGGCTCTCACCTGTTCTCCCCTGCTTGTTCTGCCTTCCCTGCAGGGAGAAAATTGACACAACTCTCCCTCTCTCCAAGAGGAACTGTTAGCTCAATATCCAGTCAATTAAAATACTTTCCGTTTCCTTTTCTAGATGTATCCAAAAAAAAAAAAAAAAAAAAAAAAAAAACCATGCTATTTTTTCCCAGGTATTAAAATCATATCACCCTGTTTCCTTTGTTGCTATGTGATGTTTTTCTCTGTCTCCTTCCCCAGTCCCTTCCTTATTCCACTCCCCCCAGTATAACAGAGTGACCAGACTGAGCAAACACTGAAACAGACAATATACAGATTACATTCAAATGCACCAAAACAACAACAGAAACAAAAAACTGGAGAAAAAAAAAAAAAAGAGAGAGAGAGAGAGAATAATTGTTAGATTTCTTTTCCTCCTCTTTAATTGTAGGTGTTATTATAACAAAATAGTTAAAATATTTTCAGACAGAGGTGTGATTTTTAAATTGATAATGTCTGTAAGTTCAGACAGTGGTTGAGAAGTTGGAACTCATCAGCTTCTGTGAGCTGGAGCACTAGCACATTAGGCAGAATGAAAAGTGCATGCTTTGAAATACTGCTGTGAGCTGTGCTCACCCATATCACACATGATTAAGATCACAGACAGCCTTCTTGTAGCTCTGAAGGAAGAGAGATCCGGAGTCTGTCACTAGACTGTACTGAACCTAGTGGGACTTGTTGCACTCATTTTATCT
This sequence comes from Aythya marila, assembly GCF_965140915.1. Taxonomy (NCBI): domain Eukaryota; kingdom Metazoa; phylum Chordata; class Aves; order Anseriformes; family Anatidae; genus Aythya; species Aythya marila. The sequence continues at coordinate 104,631,220 of NC_139043.1, forward strand.
CTTCAGTTTTCTTGTATAGCTTCTTCTGATTGTTATCCAGAGATACATCCCAATGTCTAAGAAATTAATTAATACTATGGTTTTGTTAGGGTTGGTTTTCTGCTGCTGCACTTAACTGATTATTTGTCTGAGGGTAGTTCTTCAGATACAAAAACTTTAATAAAGTGAATGTCAAAACCAGAACATTTTTTAGAAAGTAAACATTTGCAAGACAGAGATTGAATACAATGTGTAGTGTTCCACACATTTACCAAATTTTCCTTTGATGCACACAGATAAAGTAACTAGAGCCTTGTCCTTACTTCAGAGATGATGCATGCTAACACTTCTGGCTTTAGTTGGGACTGCAGAACCCTAATTCCCCATGAAACTCCAACATTCCAAAGATATCTACAGAAAACTTACATTCAGTCCATCTCTTCTACATGACCAAGTATATAAATGCATTTCCTCAAGGCCAGAAAGGTTCCATTATCTCCTATTTTAGGGTATTTGAATGCCATTCCTATGCATCTATCTCAACAATTATGTGATGCTCTGCAAAAGGCATTGTTTGTTTGACCTCAGATGCATCTCTCTGTGTGCAGCAGAGGACATTGGCATACATAAGACATAAGAACTGAAACATCAACCTGTATTTTTGATGAGGTAGTGCAGGAGGTTTGGGTTTGGGTCTAAGTCCAAGAACAAATGGAATTTTTAAGTAGTTTGGGTGGAAAAAAAAAAAAAAAAAAAAAAAAGTCTGTTCCTTGCAGTTTAAATTATTTTCTTTCAGGACTCAAAGGATCACTTTCTGGAACCATCAAAATTTCCTCCCTTATATGACAGAGTAGGACTAGAAGCAGAACCTCTGTTGACAGACTTCCTTATCTCTCCACTAATCTCTTCCTTGACTTCCACAAATAAGAACAATATGTATCTGTCCCTTTATATTTGGTGGATCCTGTAACTGGGTTGTGAAGACAATGTGTCTTGCCCTGGTATCTTGCAGACTTTCCAGGAGACTCAATCAGTGCAAGAATGCACTCTGATGTAGGACACCCCTAGTTTTCACTTCCATAAGAATACCTGACTGAGGTTTAAAAAGTGTGCATCCCTTTGTATTAATTTGTTATAAGTTACAGGCAGTGGCATGTATTCTTCTTGTAGCTGAATTATGAATCTCAGCACCTTTTACAAGGATGAGACATAATGCATTACAGTGTAGAAGGAAAGGACAGTAGAAGCCAGTAACAAGAGCCAACTCTTCCATCAAAAAAACCCTGATTATCAGTCAAATTTATATTTGTGTAACACTCATGACACCAATTAACTACCTTTCTTTCCCCTATTAATAATATCTACACTGTGTTATGCAGGAAAAATGTCTTAGTCAAAATTAACAAGACACAAAGCACTAGTTGGATAGCAATTAGCAGACAGTGTCATTGCCATATCTTGCTAATAAGATGAAACAGTAGAGAAGGAAATGTATTCTGTGTGTCTAATGGATGCTGTAGATCAAATAACATCTCAGAGATTTCTGAAGTAGTGTAAACAGAACGACTCCCTGTTGAGATAAGTCATCTTGGATCAATGGTGGAAATGGAATAATCACTGGCATGTAACTGATGCGGAGAAGGGAAAAATACAACATACTGAATTTTGTGTTATCAGATGACTGGCCTCATCTGAGTCTGCAAGACTGACCAACTCTGTACTAGGTAGGAGACAGACGCTAATGGGGCTGGTTTGTTTTTGCAGACAGATGTCTATAGTTCCACCCTTTCTCTCTCTTGTTACCCAACCTTAGCCCAAGATCAACATGATTCAAAAGCAGGTTTCACTTATCTAACACCCACATGTGTTGCTTTAGGGGATGGAGGATTAGATAAATGGTCTGGGTTTTGAGGTCATCTCTGTAACAGGATTAAAAATATTAACTGGCTCATAAATTTGTTTTACCAGGGCAGCGTTGCCTGACTGAGCCTGTATCATTTTTATTGCTAGCTACAGTTATGTTTATTGACAGACAAGGATTATAAAATGATGACACAAAGCAGTAGTTATTCCGGGTTCCAGCAGGAACAATAAATTCTCTGCCTCCAGTTCTGGAAATGTTTCAAGGCTTTTTCTTCATGACTAGTTACTCTATAAAGCTACAGTGTTTTCTTGACTAACATTACTCATTTAGTTCACCTGTGTTACTCTAATCAATAGAACTGAGATGCAAAAGAAAGTTGTATAATATTATAAACATTTCAAAGCCCTAAATAGAGACTGAGCTGATTTAAAAACAAACAAACAAGTAAAAAACCTAAGTTGCCAGCATCCAGGGCAGTTTCAGCTGTCTAGGGATATTTCCAAATGCAAAAACCAAACCACCAAAAAGGCAGACAAGAAAACTGGATAAACATGAGGAGCTTCAGTTGGAGAAAAAGAAATAAAGAACAGCTATGCTTCTAAATACACAACAAAATGACTCAAAATCAAACATGCATCAGAAATCTGTTGAACTCCAAGTCTTCAAATGTTAGTTATTTGCTTTAATGGCATTAAGAAGTTGTAGGGCATTTTCGGCCAAGAGCAACAAATGATACAGAGATGGACTGCACCACTTTCATCTTACTTCTGATGTCAATTTTTTAAAGCCTGTTATCATATCTTCCTTTTGCCCTTCTATTATTTGTTTACATCTTTCCCAGAGTCTGAAGCCTGAAATTGGAAATAGCATTCTAACTGAGTTATCACTGGCCTCAAGAATACCCAGTTTTATACAGAATCACAGAATGGCTGAGGTTGGAAGGGACCTCTGGAGATCATCTGATAGAATCATGGAATCAGAATCGTCACGAGTTGGAAGGGACCCATAAGGATCATCAAGTCCAACTTCTGGCACCACACAGGTCTGCCCAAAAGTTTAGACCATGTGACTAAAAAGTCTAGACCATGTGACTAAGTGCACAGTCCAATTGCTTTTTAAATTCAGACAGGCTTGGTGCAGCGACTACTTCCCTGGGGAGCCTGTTCCAGTGTGCGACCACCCTCTCAGTGAAGAACCTCTTCCTGATGCCCAGACTAAACTTGCCCTGCCTCAGCTTGACACTGTTCCAGTGTGTCCTATCACTGGTGATTAGGTATCCAACCCTTCTGCTCACACAGGACTACTGGGAGCCACCTAGAGCCTCTTAGCCTTTACAAATGAAAATATATACATCCCAGTGTAAAAATTTTTTTTTGTGTGTGTGTGTGTATGAGTGTCATGCTTTTGCCTAACTTATAACTCCTTTCCTGCTTTATACTGCTTTTAAACTATTTTTTTCCCCACTTCACATGTGCAAAGTACTTCTGTAGCAGTTGCATTTGCTCTTATCAAATTTCCACTGGTTGTTTTTGGAGCATCTTTCCAGTTTCTGGAACTCCTTCCAAATTTAAAAGTATCCTCATCATTTCATCATACAGATCATTGATCAGCAGAAGACTGAATAGACCTGGGATCAGAAATGTCCGATTTTAAATGCCCTCCCAGTTTGACAACAAACTGTTGATAGTTTCTGTTTGATTTTGTTTTCTCAACCAGCTGTGAGCCTTCTCTGCAGTGATTTAATCATATGCCTTAATTTTCTTATGAGAATGCTGTGTAGGAGACTCAAGAGCCTTACTGAAGTCAAGATATATCATATCTACTGCTTTCCTCTTATTCACTTATCCTGTCAAAGAAAGAAATTAGATTGGTTTGATACAATTTGTCCTTGACAAATTGTCATTCACTAGACTATTATTACCCTCGAGGTGCTTATAAATTGATTGATTGATCCTCCACCATACAGCTCCAGTTCAAAGAAAATCACTTCAACAGCATCTGCCCCGACGTGCAGCTAATTGGGCTCAATTCTGTGGTTTCTAATCTACCTCTGCTGGTTTGGCATGGTCTTCCCAAACAGGCCTCCTATCTCTGAGTCTCTTCAGTCCCAAAGCTAACCAGGTTATATGAGCTTTACGCACAGTACCTCAGAGCACCAGACCTATGAACCCTATCCATGTTCATAAAAAGGTTAAGCACCTTCTAACTGACCTAATATAAAATATAAATATGTAAAATATAAAAATATTTTACCATTGGGCACAAAGTCATTACCTGTTGAGAGGGATTAACCAGCTCTGGGCTGCATGTTGCTGGGGTGCATGAGCAGTAATTTCTTGTCCTTTATGCAGAAAGATTCCAACTAAAGAGAATTCAGTAGATGGAATTATTGGTAAGCAATATTTGTAGCTTATGCAAATGAAGCTGCCCAGAACTGGCTCGTCTCCTATTTTTCCTACAAAGGGAGCAGAGAATTTCATTTTTCTAAGCCATTTGACCCTGAGGCTTACATTTGGAATTCCATGCTAATAGACACTACATAATTATTATTTTAATTAGAAAAGCTGCAAAAATATTCTACTGAGTCTCTTAATTCAAATAGTGTATCTGGCACATAGGGCTTAGTCCTACAATAATTTCAGCACTGAGTTATACTGAGCACAGTTGGGTTTTTTTGCTCAAAACAAGCTCAATATTTTGGCATGACACCCCCACAATGCAGAACTAGTTTACTGAACAGGCATTTGAACCCAAGCAGACTGAGAATAAATACTCCATTATTAAATACTGTACATACGACTTCTATGAGATATGATTAAAGGATTATATAAAAAATGTTAACATGCATAAAGACCTAATTTTATAGTTCTTACTGAGGCAAAACTCCTGCTACAAGCGGGGAAGGATAGTCCAAGCTCAGTGTGAAGTGTTCTAGCTTCAGTCATTGTCCTGTTCTAAGTTTTGTTTGATCTTGGCCCTATGTTAGCCTTTGCCATTGTAAAAATTATGCACAGAAATTCATTGGGACCACTTGACCAGAATCACAGTATCTCAGTTTCCTATTTGTGAAATACAAATAAATGATACTTTTCTACATCAGCATTTCAAGAGTTGGGACATATTTTTAGGGGTCAGAGAAGTTCTAAAATAATAGTCAATCTATTTCAAAGATAATGCAAAACACTTTAGGTCATTATAGAATAATCTGGTTTGAAGAAACATTACCACTGAGCAAAGTGAAGAGATTAATGGTATAATTTCCCTATTTATTTTCTTCTGCTGTTTGCTAACATATAACAGATAACATTTGTAAACAAATAACATTTTTGTTGTTTTCTAGCATCTACCAGTGCAAATATATCCATTTACTTCATTTTATGAGCAGTTAAATTATTCTGCCTCCTTATATACTTACATGAAAAAAAGATTTACATGTGCCCTCTTCCATTCAAAACCAAGTGCACATTTGTGTTGTGCAAAGGGACACAGCATGGTGCCTGAGGTGGGTTTCATCGCAGGTCATATGGCTACACATTACTGTAGAGAGCCCTGATACTAACTTAAAATGGAAGCACCAGAAATCCTGAAACACAGCACTGCACCTGCACCAGAAAAGGCTCACCTGTCTCAGCTACTGGACAGGGACCTGGGCTGTGAAGGGGGCTGGGTTGCTTCCTGTTCTCTTCTATGCAGACCTACCCCAAGTACTGTCCCATTACTGTTTGTATGTTCTTGCCACAGGTCTTCCAATAAGATATAGAAGCTAGAGTTATATAAGCCTGCAAGAACCAGAATGGGAAAACAAGAAGATCCTCAAAAGCTCCATTAAAAATTCAGAGCTTTATAAAAACAGGGAAATAAGTTGAAAGATGCATTTCAATTTAATTACCTATTAATTTGAATATAAAACTTGGACTGTATCTTAGTTCTTTGCTATTGTTTTATCTACCTAACAAGTAGCGACAATGGGAGCTCTCTAAGTGCAACTGGCTAAGAACATTGTTCCCAGGGCTGTGAGTTCCCCTCCTGACACTGCCAAGGTTATTTGTGAATAAGAATCACGTTTGCTTCTGCTACTTCAGAAAACTATTAATCTTCATTGTTTGCCAACCAGGAGTAATCAAAAGCAGTAGGGAAATAAACTGTATTTTCAGGTACCTATGAAGATATTACAAAAACAAAGGAAAAAAGGCTTGCTGCATCTGAGGAAAGCTCCTAGACTGCCCCTTACAGGAAAATGAAGGTTTAAATATTTTAGGAACAGTTAGATTATTTTTTAACGTTTCAGTAAAGACATACTTGGTATATGATACCACCAGATATATGACAAAGATATATTATACCATTAGATATATGACAAAGTGATCCAGAATACATTATCTACTTTGGAAATAGTTAAGATCAGAGGAGTTATACAAGGCCATTCATTTGTTTAGGTTATATTTCCAAAGTTCATTTTAGTAATACCAACAGTGAAATTTGGCTCATTTTTACTAGAGTGGAGGAGAAAGATATTGCTGAGTAACCAGGAATGTACTTGTAAGGTACTCACACTGCTCATCACTGTAATTACAAGAATATATAATTACCTACGCTTGAAAAGAGTGCAGAAATTAAAAGTTGAACTGCCGACTCTATATTGAACTGGGGGCTATAGTCAATAAAGGACATACATGTCCACAAATTAGGCACTATGCTGCCCAAATACAGAAAATATCTAGTTCACCAAGCACAAACTAAAGCCAGCTGGTCTAGAAAACCCCAAGCATGCCCCTTGCTTTCAGCTAGCTAGCAAGGAAGACTAAACTTCAGCCTGTGTTCGAAACCATTCAAAGGGACATAGACCCTTCCATGGGGTGAGGCTTGAGAACCTGGTACCTCAGGTGAGAAACTGGGTTGTCTTCCTGAGAAGGAGGTGTTCCCACCTTTTGTACTGCACCTTTTGCAGTAGCGTACTCTCAAGAATTGGGCTCAGAGGGAAGAAAGCCAGGGAGGGAAGAAGGAAAGCACCAGTCACCAGTCCAATCCGAGAGACCTACTGGTCTCTCAGAGGGTTAGACTGTCTCCTGATTCTTTGATTACCTTTTGGATCTCAGTAGAAAATGAGTAAGAGCTGGGACAAACTTTCTGACTGAAGAAGACCAGCAGGTTTAGATACTGCTGGCTAGCTTCGGAGTGACTTTATAAAAATATAATTAAAAAAGAAAAAAAAAAGTATTTCAGATTTATATATCAAAGCTCTACAAATGCAACTGTAGGTTCTGGTGGTGGTTCTTGGGTTCACAGGCCCTGTGTCATACGTCCAGACTACAAGTTCCTACACTACAGCAGCCCAGCACAGTCCCTTCTGCTACAACCCATGTGAGGTTTCTTCTCCCCTGTGCTGCACATTGTGTGCCATAGGGACTTTATATCACTCTAACTTGGCCATAACTTCCTTTAGCAAAGAACAATCAGCTACGGACTGGCTTTCCAAACAAAAAACAAAACAAAACAAATCGAAACCCCAAAGACTTGGAAAGGTAAATATATCAATTTTAAGCTGTAAATTCACTGTAGCAGGATATCATTTGAAGAAAAAAAAAATCATGCTGACAATCAAATCAAAAATGATTCAGTTTTGTAGTAAATACCAGCAGGACAACAGACTGTCTTTCTAAGATTCAAGTCCTAGGCTATCGTTATACACACTGTTAAAACTCCATTTTGCATGTACGTTTTTCTACAGAGTTTATCCTGGAGTACCAAAGCCTTGTACAGCTGCCTCCCCCGATGTGATTAGCTGAGAAGCCAGCTGAAAGCTTGGTCTTAGGCTTCTCCTTTTTCATGCAGCATTACTTTACTATAGTTTGATGAAATACTGTGTGACAGAGACAGGTTTCAGAACATAAACAGAGATAACCCTTATAAAAGTGTTTAAAGCCTCAATCCCATCATTAAACTGCTCACCGGTGGCTGTGGTCTCTGTGGGTGTCACACCAGAATGGCACAGAGCTCTGTGGGCACCATGCAGGATTTGAAGTGGGGGACGAAGCTGCAAAACATGGGGGAGAAGACGGCGGTCGTCATTTCAGAGAAGTGTTAGGGAAAGAGGAGGACAGCAGGCAGGGTGCAGCTGCAGCCCTTTCCAAAATGGAGGATGGCAGCGCAGGGCTGCCATGCTGCCCCACTGAGGAGCCCCGGGCTGAGGCACGGGGCTAGGACGTGGACGCTGCATGCTAATAGATATCCAACATGCTAATCCTGTCCTAGTAGATCTATCCAGCAGATTCGAGCAGGAGACAGCGTCTCCCCGTGTCAAAGGGAGCTACGAAAAGGGGGAAAACTAAGAGAAGCTTTAGAAATAATCAGGTCTGCAGATGAAATCAGCCAAAGGTCCTGTTCTGTTGCCAAAGTGTGTCTCTGCCAGGAAGCTCTGTGCTGTTTACCTTGCGTACTGCACAGCAAAATTTCTTCTACGTGACCACTTCAGGAGCTGGAAAAATATTTTTTAGGAAAGATGGTCTTCAAATAAAGTGAAGCAGAACTGCTCAACAGGCTGGGAATGCTTTGGGACAGCCAGTTAGGACAGATGGCTGCTTAACAAGAACAGTCTCTTGACCAGGTTTCTCTGTCTGCATTCCAGGTGCCTGCACGTAAGGAGGCAGATCACATGCGCTGTTTAAAACGTGTATCGATTTGCCATTGGGGAGAGAGAGAAAACTCTTTCTTTGATAAAGAATTTGATTTGATGATCATTTACAGACCACACCACACGAAGTCTTGACACTGTTTCTTCACCCTAATTACTTTGTGAGCCATCTGGTGCACCTGCTGTTGCAGTGAGGCAGGAATTAACAGTCTTACACCCTCCCTCCCTTTTCTTTTCGTTTTTCTCACACTGAGACGGATCTTTTAAGTGAACATCCACCTGACGTGGCCAGACAGTGCAGATGTAGACGCAGGTGCAAACTCGGTCAACCATGCCTCCAGATGGTTCTTACTTATTAAGACAGCCAAAGCAATAACCACAGACAAAGGGCCTCCAAGAAACAAAACAAGACCATCCTGCAGTAGAAAAACAGTGGGTTCAGAGATGAAGTTTACAAGGATCCCGAAGAGGTCATTGGCTTTGAATCTGCTGTGAAAACAGGACTGGTCAAGCCCCCTTGAAATTTGGATGAAATGACAGATTGATAATTGAGCAATCGGCAAAATGGTTAACATGCAATAGTCTCTGTGAAGAGCTGATTACATAAGCATAAGTGCCAGTAGCAAGATGCCAAGATGAAAGCCATGGCTTCCTTTTCTCCTGCTGAGTAATATGCTCTGCAACTGAGAAAGCCAAGACACAAAAGCAATAGGATATTTTATCGTCTGCTTTCTTTTAAACATCAGAGGCATCATGCTTCCGATGGCTGAACTCCAAAGAAACAAACAAGCAAGCAAAACGGAGCAGTTGTGCCCTCCTTCAACCTCTTCCCTTAATATCTTTAATTACCAGCCCACAAAGTGTGAAAGTTCAAAGAAATGAGTTTCAGGCTTGGGAAGCTGCCTCACTAAACAAGTTCATTTGAGCAGAAGAAGCTCACAGGAGTCCAGAGGCCACCTCTGCTTCTACAATTGGATGAATTTCTCCTTGTTAACCTGAACGCTCTTTAGGGGAAAGGCATCAGAAAGAAAAAAACATCTTTCCCAGCTAACTATTCCAACATACCTTCTTCAGCACTGTCACAGATCACTCGGGGCTTTTCTGGCCTTGAGGGACAACATAAAAAAGCACCCTGGTTTCCAGTGATCATCCCAGAAGCCATGCTGCCTAAATGAGTGCTCTGCTGAGCAGAATTAATTGCTGCTTTCCACCTGTATTTTCTTGAGAGAGGATTTGTGGCCAAGTGCCGGCAGCCGCTGTGCTACTCGGGACAGTGGATCCAAGATAACAGCATGCAAAAGTGATGGAAGCTGTGTGTGCAAATCCAAAGGCAGGACTTCCTTGGCCCTGGCATCCTTGTAGTGACAAAAATGCCTTTGGGCTTGGCCAAGGAACAGCATCAGCTCTTCTCTAGGCACTTGGGAAAGTGAGAAGAAAATGCAGGGGCGGGGAACTTTAAAACAGCAAATCTTAGCGAGAGGTGGGGCTGCAATCCGGGTGAGTCAGGCCAAGATCCCCACAAGCACTATGAAAACAGTCATTTTAGTCCACAATGACTAGGAAAATGGCCTAGGAATGTCTCCTGTGACATGTGTTCTCTGAATTTTCCTGTCTAGAAGGCTGCTTAAAGCCTGAGGTCTCAGGGCATTAGCCCTAAGTCTCCCATCACCTTCACGGTCATGAGATCCCAAAGCTGTCTCAAACTTCCCATCCAGTGTAAGTACCCTCACCAGCACTACAGCTCAAGTGTCTTTGCTCTGCGAAGGGTTTTAATGTGGAGGAGTTGCTGTGAAAGAGATGGTACACCCCAGAGAATCAAACCAACTCCAGATCTCTCATGTGGCCAGGGAAGAATAGATATGTAGTCCAGAGACTAGCATCCTTTGTCCAGCTTGCTTTCTCTCTCAGTGGCATACTCCCATTCTTCTAGAGCAGAAAAAGGTACAGTTTTGACTTTCAGATATTGTTTCCTGCCTTTCTTGTTTAACCACAGCTTCCACTGAAACTGCCAGTCTGGGATACAGATAAAAATATTTATTAGAGATACAAGGGAGATACACTGAAGGGCAGCAAAATTCATGAAGTTTCTCATGAATTCACGAGAAAGAGATCTCCCTGAATCTCTGGCTCTTGTTCAGGGTGCTTCTTCAAGGCAGAAGACAGGCAAGACCATAGTGGTAAGCCTGGCTCTGCCATATCCCCTGTCCTCCTGATGCTTGGGAGGTGCCCAGCAACCCCAGGCAATGGTTTGGGGTCTGAGGCTGCCTGCGCTTCCCTTCCCTTTCTTTTCCCCCCTCTCCCCTCCTTGCTGCCAGTGGGGTCAGGCACTGGCACAGAGCAATCACGAGCAAAGAGAAAGGCAAGAGCCAGCCAGGGGAGTTGTGCCGTGACCCTTTGTATGAAGGTGATGAAGGTGTCTGTCACTGCCAGAAATACCACTTTGCTGACACAGATGAGAAACCTTGAAAACTATGATTATTTATAGAACTTAGAATGAAGAGCTTTATCCTTGGACTACTGCCTATTGCGAAAGCCCACAACAGTGAGACCTCTCCCTGCCACACAAACTTTAAATGTTACGTGTTAGGCAACAGATGGAAACGGGAGTGCAAGGAGGCAGTAAAACAGCCCTTGCCAGCCTGATAGACAGCGTTCTTAGCATAGCAAAAGCCTGGCTGTTGCCAAGTTTTTGAAGGTATGTTGAAAAAAGAGAGTTTTAATGAGGTTTTGAAAGAGGATAATACAAACAAGAAAAGAGCCGTATTCTGGATTATGAAGTGTGGTGTTTTTTTGTTTGTTTGTTTGTTTGTTTTTCCCCAAAATATCTTTTTAACACAGCACACAGGCACAGCAAAGCCATTTCTTAAGTCCTATATTCTGTGTTGTGAGAACAAACCTTTCCCCAGAAACCCTGTTGTATTTATTGCCCATACAGTTTGCTAACCATATGTAAAGCTAAACCTTTGCTAGTTCTTCCTGGAAACTAAGTCAGCCAAGCCACCAAAGAGATATATTTAGGATGGAGGAGCTGTAGGGGACAGCTGGAGCATATCTCATATACTTCTTTACTGTGGCGCTATTTAGCCTTGTCACTGGGCCCAAAGTGAAATAGCTGGTACTCATATTTTAATGAATGACAGCCAAACAAATTCAAGTGATGAAGTTGTGATCAGCTCTGCCACAGTAAAACAGGAATTGGACTAAATCTGTATTTGATTTGGCTTATATATATGTGTTGTATTAATGACCTCACCCAGAGGCAGCCAAAATACTGGAACAATTTGTTTTCCTGAAATCAGGGCTTTCAGTAGGTAGTTTGATTTGGATGTAAAATCCAAGGAAATACCTGTTTCTTGATGCTAGAGATTCATTGGGCAATTTCGGAATTCACTGGGGGGTAGTTTTCCCCAGTACTGGGATTTGCTTGGCAAGACTGTGCTATGTAGGATAGATTTGTTTTACAACATTGTCTCTTTTCTGGGCATGTTGTGATGTACAGTACATGCATATTGGTTCACATTGTGCATTCTGTGCGGCTTGCTTTGGTAGCAAAACAAATTTTGTATCACTTATTAGTGATATAAATCAAGTATTTCAGCTCCTGAGTAACGGTTGATCAGAGGCCCATAACCAGGAATGAGAAAATCAGGATCTTCCTTTCAGGACAAGGACGAGTCTGTAGCAACTGCTCTTAGCAAGCTGTCTCTGCCTCCAACTTTGTTGGCAAAGTAGCAGACCTAAGTGAGAGCCTCTGTGATACCCTGCAGAACTGCAAGAAGCAGAAGGAAGATCGTACAGCCTGGCTGCAGCAACACTACTACACGGGAGAGCAGTGTAAGAAATGAGGACCAAAAATTATGCAGAAAATAGTTTCAGTGGCACTGAAGTTCTACTTCCCACAGACACAAGGTTCCCAGGAGTTTTGGGTAGCTGGGGGACAAAGTCTCCACTGAGGAAGTTTTCAGGGATTGCACTGAAGTCAGAAAGATTACTGCATACAGGAATTTGTCCTTTGGCTCTCCATTCACACTCGATTTTCTGTCTAAACCCATGATTTAATTTGAGTGAATCCTGATTTATACCACTATGAATAAAAGGGAGCTGAGACCATCAGTAGTATAAATAAAGTCTTAGCTCAGTGGCAGTCTTGCCTGTGTGAGAACTGCAGGATCAGACTGTATAGTCCTGGAAGCTCTTTGGCATTTGATGAGCAAGTTACCTTTATTTATAACATGGTACAGCAGGATGTGTCGTTGTGATTGACTTACAACAACTGCAAGGTCAGAAGTTTGATACACTGAGGGAAAAGTGTCCTGGCAATGTGTATCTGTAGATTGTGTTGAATCAGGGATATATAAAAGGTTAAATAGGGTAAGTCTAGAAGCTTTGGGCTGTTTTGTATCTCAAACTTGCTTTTTAGAAACATCCTTGGAGGATACTAAAGAGCACCTTCTGCAGCAGAATGCTGAATTCACCCTTTTTGCCACTTTCTGTGACCTTTTTACCACCTCCTTTCTTGTGCTTTGTAAAACAAGAAGCACTAAAACAACCCTGTCATCAAATCCACTGCATCTATTCCTTCATTGATTCTTGAGAGGTGATAACAAGCTCAGCTAGAAACACATTTTAATAATTATATAGCTATAATTATCATTTTGGCTTTGGTAGGATTTTTGAAAGATAAACCGTGCAATCTATTTATAAGCTTGATAAGCAGGAGAACCTAGTGCCCTTTCCTTCTAGTAAATCCCTGGGAAGTCTCATATGCAGAGTGAATCATCTAAAAGAGCATCAAATAAAACAACGAGGCTTCCAATCAAGCATAATATTGCAGTAAGTGGGGTGAAATAAATACCTGACCAGTGCCAGGAAAGAAACCATTTTGTTTTACATATAAATACAGATATTTCTGTAAACACTTAGAATGTGGCAACCTTCCATGGGTAGTCCCATCCACAATAACACTTATCCCAGGACTAATGGTGAGGAGGAAAAGCTATTCCAGAAATACCTTTGTTCTATACCAAGAGGATATATTTTGAAAGAGAGCTCCATTTTACACAGCTGGTTAGTTACATGATATGTATCTACTCATTTGCAAAATTGGATTTCGTAAGCAAAAAGAAATGGAGAAAAACAGCAGAAAAGACATTGAAAAATGGAAACACAATTTCAAGGATGTCAGAGCAGGGGATCTGGGTAGAGTATGAAAGCAGTCCCAAAGACAGGGCTTATGGGGTTCTGATAACTGTTTCCTAGCAACAGGAATACTATTAAGGGGGATGCTGAAGTCCAGTTTAATACGTTTATCCAATGCTCTGAAGGACAAGTAAGTATCATCACATTCCTCATTTTATATAGGGCTACTCAGTCAGGTTCTGTTGCGGTCTATATTATAAAAGAGTTTCTAAACAAATCAGTCCTCCATATCTATCTCTTTATAGATATAAATATATTTGTTGGTCCTTTTCCAGCAGAGCAAGGAAGAATGTTATTTATTGGGATACCTGTTTGGGGTTATTTAATGAGATACAAGACTACAAATGAGTTAAACATAATTATGTGGAAAAAAAATGCAATTCCTTCTGCTTTTATTTCTAGGATATTTAGACTGCTAAGCTCACAAAAAAAAAAAAAAAATCTATTATGGTATTTACAACTGACTGCCATAAAAGCTAATTCATGGCATTGCTTTAATATAGTTGTATTACTTATTTTTAGCTTATTTATGAAACAGCTCTTAAGTAAACAACTTCCATGTTATCTTGTTTCATTGTATCATTGTATTTCTCCTGGTAATTCTAATCTAGACTAAAACCATTGCAGGGTTTTTCACATTAAAAAGGTATTAATGTATAGCTACAAAAAGTATAGACACCACTGTAGTCCATGTTGTACTAGAAATTTATTTTAAAACTCTGAGCAAACTTTCTACAGAATAACCCTCCAAAGACGGGGTTAAGCACATAAACTTTTGGGAAGGAATTTGATAATTTGGTTAAAAATATTGCATAATTCAGTGAAACTCCTTAGAGTCACAGCTTAGCTGCAATATTTATAGAATCATAGAATCATAGAATATCCTGAGTTGGAAGGGACCCTTAAGGATCATCAAGTCCAACTCTTGACACCGCACAGGTCTACCCAAAAGTTCAGACCATGTGCCTAAGTTCACAGTCCAATCTCTTCTTAAATTCAGACAGGCTCGGTGCAGTGACTACTTCCCTGGGGAGCCTGTTCCAGTGTGCAACCACCCTCTCTGTGAAGAACCCCCTCCTGACGTCCAGCCTAAATTTCCCCTGCCTCAGTTTAACCCCGTTCCCGTGGGTCCTGTCACTGGTGTTAATGGAGAAAAGGTCTCCTGCCTCTCGACACCCCCTTACGAGGAAGTTGTAGACTGTGATGAGGTCTCCCCTCAGCCTCCCCTTCTCCAGGCTGAACAGGCCCAGTGACCTCAGCTGTTCCTCGTACGTCTTCCCCTCAAGGCCTTTCACCATCTTCGTAGCCCTATTTATGGATACATCACAGTGACTAAGACTAAAGCCAATATGGAAGCAAAATGCTGGAAAGCAAGGAGAAAATGACTCAAGATCCGAGCGCTAAAAAATGTTAGCTGCTGTGTGTGTCACGCTTATGGCAGTGCAGTCTTACCCTGAAAAGCTTCAAATGTAGATAATTAATGATCCCCATAGTCCCAGTAACCTCCTAAACCAACCCTTGGGACTACTGTCTAATTGCCATGGCAGATGACCTTTCAAATTGATTCTTCATTTTTTTGGGGGGGTGGGACAAAATACAATAACATTTGGCTGCTTGGTTTTGTGTGTGTGTGTTTTGTTTTCTTGTTTGGTTTACTCTATTCCTTTTTTTTTTTTTTTTTTTTTTTTTTCTTTCTAGTAAGTACCTGCCTTTCTTTTTATTTTTATTTTATTATTTATTTATTTATTTATTTATTATTATTTTATTATTTTATTTATTTATTTATTTTTCCCAGCACCACTTATTTCAGGAGTCTGATTCTCTTGTTCAGCAACTGGCAGATCCCTAGACCCAGACAACAAACTAAGCCCCTTTCTTTGAAATAAACACAATGCAAACAGGCACTAAGAGCCACAGCCATGCTCTTGTAGATTTTTGAGGTAACCCTAGGTATTTTTGAGGTAACCCTAGGTAGAGAACTGGTTTGTCATCTCTAATTTGCCATTTGGAGCATGGTGTTCAGTTAGCCAACAGAGGCAGAAAAGTAGACAGTGGTGCTTTTAGGCTACAACTGACATATTTTCAGATTTTTCAAATTTCTCACATTAAAGCAAAACAATGAACATTTTTGCTAGCATCCTGCATCCACTCCATTTCCCTGAATATAAATTATTGGCTGAGGGCACCCCCTCAGAAGGGGGGTCTCCAGAGAGGCCGGGAGAGTGATGTGTCCCCATCCTGCCCCATCCAACAGGAGATGCCAGGAGCAGCCTGCAGACTGCCTGCAGAAATGCCTTCGGGCAGGCTCTCCAGGTGGGCCTGCTGGGGTAATAAGCTGCCTAATGGCATGCTGAGCTGCCGAGCAGCTGGGAGCGCTCGGGCCATCGATTCAGGTGACGCATTAAAAAAAAAAAGCACCCGCGTTTTCACAAGCCATAGACATCCGTCACATCACTTTCAGGGTTTGCTGTCAGGAGAGGAATGAGGCAAAGCTGGCAGCCATGGTGCAAACATCTTTTCCTACCTGATTTAGCAGGCTGAAAATCCTGCAATCAGCCTTGCTTCTGAAAATATCTCCGTGCTCTTCCTGGATGCCTCTCTGTAAAGGTCTGACTGGAAGCCAGTTTACATCCTATCCTTAGAGGATGGGACAGGTGCCCGCACACTAAACAGCAGACAGACAGATTTAGACTATGTAATTTCTGAAATCGAGAGTAATTTTTAGAAATTTATTGCTTTATCTTTTATTCTTCTTGCAGAAGTTCCAGTTTTTGCCTGTTTTGTTTTTGTTATTGTTTTTAAAAGCTGAGGTACAATTAAGATACATACACAGAAAGAAATATTCAAGCCATTAAATCAATTTGCTACATTGGATTCACCTCCGAACAGCCTTTGTGTGCTTCCTTTATAACCTCAATGAACAAAAACCCTACACCTTTTTTGGAGCTTTAGGCACTTGAGGTGTTTACTGAAAGTCTTAGGACAGTTATAAGAGGGCTGTACCATCACTCACAATTAAAGGAAAGCCAATATCTTACCATAGTGAAATACATGTGGTACTTGTATACAAGTCTGCAGCTCTTATTGAGGTTTCTTACTGTTTTCAGTGTCAAAAACAAGGGCCTGTGCTACCCTTTTATCTTTACACCTGAGCACTTGCTCAAAAAGTTGTAATGTTAACATAAACCAAATGAAGGAAATACCTGATGGAGCCCTGTAGAAATAAACTGCATGAAGCACACCGGGCTTCACGTCATTGCTCTTCTTGTTAAGAGCTGGGGGAGGTTGTTATGATCTGTTCCTCCTTGTGGCCTGATGCTTGAAAAATGACAATGCTTTCTAGCCCCATTAGCTGGCCAAGCTCCTTTTTTATCAGAGTAGAAGGAACTGATACTGGGGGGATCTGAAGGTGTCAGGTCTAAACCCTGCTGCGGTGGATTTCTCAAAGGAGAACAGCAAGGAAGTGTCAAATGTTTTTCTGTATTTGACATTTTTACAGTTTGTTAGAGAATACTTTATAAAATGTCAAATGACAAATAATCTTTGATTTCCTCTGCTAGCTGCCTAATCCTTGTCTACCTCCATAAAACTAAAACTACAAAATCTTGGTATATCTAACTTGTCTTTTGTACATTCTTAAAGAAGACCATAGACTGGGACCTTTATATGTTGATCACATTAAATCTTGCCTGCTTGGATCTGAGAAAGAATGCAGGAATTTTTTAGTTGTGATGTCATTAATGTTTAAAGATTTTAGGAAACTAAACAGTAGCACTTGCATTTTGATACTGCTGCTTGTCGCTCCTGTTGGTTCAGAAGCAAACACTGAAGAAGCCTTCAGATGGATTAGAGATGATGGAGCCTGTTCTTTAGTGTGTGGTTGTTATTAAAAGGTTATTTAGGGGCTTGCTTATGGGGGTATCTCTGGATTAAGGATTTATGTAGATAGCCCAAGGATTTCTTGGTGGGTACTTAGCAGTTACATATGTACCATATGTTACTGTTTTTGAAGTTTCCAAAGTTTCCATGTGTTTAATAGTATCACTTTTTTTTTTTTTCTTTTTTTTTTTTTTTTTCCCTAAACATTATTTACTTAGGTAAGAGGTCTGGGGTCCTAAACCACGTTGTGAAGGCATAGCAAAATACAATGGTATTTGGTTCCAACATTTTTCGTTAAGCCTGTATGAGGTAATAATAAATTACAGGTTGAACTTAACCCCCAAACAGAAGCATTTTACAGAACAACAAATTGATGTCACCAAAAGAAGAAAATGATAGAACACCACTTGTCAGAAGGCCCATGAAAAACTATTAGGAACTTCATGAAGCTCATAGTGAACCTCCATCTACTTGAATTAGAATGGAATCACATGAAAGATGTTAAAAGAAAAAACTCACCACTCCTCAGACTGGAATGAAATCAATTTTCAACCTATAATAATCATCTCTACCACCACACCTATGAAAAATCAGTTGGTCGATGATGATCAGGTAGAAGCACTTGACACTTGCTTGTCCACTTAAAACAAAACTGATAAATATGTGTGTGTACCCACAAATGCAGACTAGCCTATTTCATGTGCATTTGACGACATCCCCCTTTGCTTGCTGGTTTTCATTTATCAATCACATTCTGAGCTTACAAATACTTTAGAATTATAACCCTTAGGTGTTCAACACAGTTTGTACTATAAAGAGTGGATGTCCCCATGTTAAGCAACATATGTGTCACTGAATAAGGTGACAAACTTCAAGTAAGTTTTGCATGTAGAAGTATTTATTAACATCAAAAAAAAAAAAGAAAAAAAAGAAAAAGAAAAAGAAAAAAAAGTTCTTCTGAAAAAATACCTTGATTAGAATAGGCAGGATTTTCCCAATTTTCACCAACTTGAAAATTTCCAATTTTCATCAACTTGCCTATTCAGCCTGGGTAGAGCAGGTGTGAAACACCCTGTAATTGATCAAGTGGTTACATCTGCTCAAAGTCCCAAATGAAATTATTAAAAAAGAGTAAAGAATGAAAGAACCAGTGAAGACTGGAGATAGGGCAGAGTATTTCTCTTCCATGGAGGCTTGTTTTTTTTGACGCTGCTGCTTAGATCATTTAATGTTCTTCTGCTATTGGTTGCAATCCTTGTCCATGAGTCCTTTTAAGACACCAACATGTGATTTTATTTTGGAACCTCTACTGGCTTTTGATAAGCAAATATCATTACAGATGCTGTCATTGGCAAATCATGGCACATCTTCCTATGCAGTTCTTTCAGAGAATATCAGTCTATCACCCATATTAGACTACAGCAGCTTTGCTGCTGTGACAAATTTTAAATTAAATTTTTAAAAGCGCAGGAAGATAATGATTTCCAATAAATACTGTGAAATTCACTTCCTATGGTAGTAAAAGACACACAAGTTACAACACACTAAAATTTATACATTTGCTGCGATTCACCTTTAAGGAACGCAAGAGGAAAGTTAGTGATTTTGAATAGATGATGTGTTTTATTTTATAGTTTGGAAGCCTGCCCGTTATTCAGGATCACAGAACTCATGAATTGATGATCCAAAGGGAGGCTCTTTTACTATTGCATCTCATGCGTTGCCTCTATAAATATCTTTTTTATTATTATTCTGCAGTTTTTAGATTTGTTTTATGGTTGTGGTTATTAATGTTGTATCTCTGACTGTTAGGAGGATTCATAGCTCTGTTTGAAGTCTGACATGTCTGGGAGATTTGCTTGTGTATGTAGTTTTCCTGCAGTAAACCAATCTACTGGACAGGGATGGGAATATTCTGCCTTTGATAGCAGGTATATTTCTGACTACAGTTGGTGGGAATATGCGGCTTCAGACAGAACCAGCATCCCCTAAAGTTTCAATTACTGCAAATATGGGATGTGGAAGCTATTTGTATGTGATTGCATAGCCTAGACAAAGGGCAAGGAAATAGCTACTGCTATTCTTACCAGAGAGTGAGGATTGGGCATGAAAATCTCATGCTTCCAATTAACTTCCCTGGGAATTTAGAGGATTTTCCAGCCATAAGACAAATGGTGTCTTCAGTTCACCTAAAACTGTGTCTAAAGGAGATCAGTGTTATTAATGGCATTGACCTTTTTTTGTTGTTTTTAAAACCTCCATTGGTTCTCTACTGCAAATGCTACTGAGATTATATTGAAAGACTCCTCCCCCTGCCCTCAAGAAATTTTAGAGCCAGGATGATACTATGATCTTGGAGGATGTTGTTTTTTATTTTACTTGCATCTTTGGGGTATAGGGAAATGACAAAACACAATGATGAAAAAGAAGCAGCAAGACTATGGCAACAAGGACTTTAATTTCTCAAGCAAGATGTACAAACTTGGAGTCCACAACCTACTGCAAATCATCTCTAGCACACCAAATGATTCGCACTCATTTAGTGAGTAATTGGATAGCTGCTGGTGCAGCAGCTTGACTGTGAGGTCAGTCAGGAGCTGTTTTATCCAAGCAGGCTACAGTAAAAGAAAAAATACATTTATTTTTTTTTAAAGAATAATTCCCCAGGAGGTAAGATAGCTCCTCCCCTCCAGGCATGATTTTCACAACACACGTTTCCAAGTTTCTTTAAGGTTACTTCCTCTCAGAGAAATACTCACTAGAGAAAAGACAGAGGGAGAAAAAATATGTAATGCTTCTTACAGGGTTTTTTCTCAACATCTCATTCTAGGGGTGATGAGGATACCTTGGGGGAACTTTACACCTGGCAGCTGCATTTAGAAGTAGCAGACCCCACCTTTCAAAGAGAAAGAAAGACCATCTTTAAGAGCCCTAACATCATATTTAAGACCCTCACCAGGCTTGTTTTGCTTGCCTTCTGGCCTTTTTTCCTCCATGGGAAAGGAATATCTCTTTTGACAGAAAGCTCCTCAACAAGCCTGAATGAGAAAGCTGGTTCCTACAGAAAAAAAAAAAGCTATCATCTAGGCTCTGGCTCTTGTGGAAGCTTTGTTATTGACTTCAGCTGGGCCAGGTTTTCAGTCCTTGCCTGTGTCAAGTTTGGCAGGGATTACTGCCATGAAACTGATCCTGAGGGAAGAAATCAGACTGCTTTTCTACACAAATGCCCAAATGTTCAATGTGTACGTAGAAAACTGGAAGGATCATAAAAAAGGCTAATCTTTTAGACGTGCTTAGCAGGCCTGGTGATGCTCCCACCGAGGCTGTGGGAGCTGACTTGAGGAGCAAGCATGTTATGCCAACATGAGCACTTCACCTCTGTCCCTTGTCAGGTTTCCTTTACAGCCATCACAGGGCAGCTATTTCTTCACTGAAAGGCTCCAAATGAAAGGAACCAGAGTGGCCCAGGAGAGATTTAAGCTGGTCACTGCAAATTGATTCACTCAAGTGTCTCTGGTGTGAGGATGTGCTACTTCTTAAGCAGCAAGAGACAGGGAAATGAAATGAAGAGGTTGTAAGGCTGCTCTCAGGAGAATGGCAAGCTAACAAGAGCAGATTGGTGTTAATTTAGCTGAGAAAAGAAGCCTCTTTTAGTGCTTGAGGATTTGAGACTCTAGCAACAAGTTGGTGAGATAGTCATGGGAAAAGAGTGGGAGGGAGAACACTTTTTCTTAAGCGATTGCAGAAGTGTGGAAGTAGGTTATGGTAGGCTAGGGAATGGGAAGAAAAATACATAGGAAAAAGGCAAATATAAAAAGGGGGAGAGCAAAAAATGGAGAGAATGACCTGCTCTTTGCTTCTCCTGAAGCATCTCCGTTGGGAGAGTAGGCAGGAAATCACTGTTCTACTCCAGAAAATTAAAAAACAGAACAAAACACAAACAAACAAAAAAGAACTTAAGAATACTCTTGCTCTGTAGCAGGACAGATCCCAAAGCCTCTCTTTCAATAGGGTTATTCTGTTAATGCAGAAGCACAGTATGGCTTTGCAGCAGCATTTATTCTTACCAGATAAAACTGGAGCATGGTGGCAGGAGCAAGCTATAATTTTGTCTTTATATCAGACTTGACAAACATGACCTCTAGCCATGATTCCAAGTACACTGAGAAGTTAGCACTGCCACTGGAAAAAGCAGTTTCTTGTCATGTGCTCCCTAGTTCTCCTACCTAGTCCAGTGCAAAGCCCCTAAATAGCCAAGCCAACATAGGCTTGAAAGTGTAACAAGTGTAAATGAGGAAGGAACAGAAGGCTAAAAGAGTCTTTCAAAGTTTTAGAGTGCATCTGAAACTATGATTCAAGAAAGGTCTTTTGTAAAGAGAAAAGAATCTCAGCCAAACAGGTACTTCTTTCTGGACAGCCAGAAGTTTCTGATTAAAAGCTGCATTTAAGAGACACTAAACATAACCTTGAAGAGGAGTACAACCACTATCTGACAACATGACACAGCATGTGGATTTTTTAATACAGTATATCATGTCGATGATGATAATAATAATAAAAGTGTAGATGATTTTGAGTCCTTTTGCATTCTGGGGCTATTGCTATTCTGGTTTGTACTGTCAAGATAAAGCAGAAACAAATGGCTATCCAAGTGCTGAGTATCCTTGAGAGAGCTAAAGAACAATTTTCTGAAGATGGAGAGAAGGCTAGATTGGCATGAGGTAAAAGAGACACCTGCTTCAGTTCTTTTTGTTGATCCAAAGCTTCTGTTGATTCAAGGGATAAAAGAAGTCCCCTGATGGGATGTGCCAGGAGACACTTTTAATCTCTTTTTGCTGGTGAGAGAGAGATTCTACTGCCAGCGCTTGCAGTATGAACTTCATCCAGTGTTTATTGTGTAAAGAGACAAGATGAAGGGGCAGCCTTCCCTGCACCCCTGTCTTAAATAGAGATGAGCCCAAGCTAGAACCTAAGATTCAAATCCTTTAATCTTTTAGAAAAAGGATAGAAAAGAGACACGGGTCCAAATCTATAGGCTCAAATTAATGATTACATCTTTGGATCCCAGAGACCTTTATTTTTATTTTTAAAGTGTTTAATATCCTGAAGAACAACCAGTGTACTGCAAATTTAACTCAGAGCAGTGAAAAAGCAGCTTTCAAACTGCCAGCTGATGAAACACTGAGTGAAGCAGAGGCCTGGGGACTTTCCTAAATGACATCCTAGATTTAGGGCAGTATGAGTTCCAAACACACCATCTGGAAATTTCCATATCACCTGCTTGGTTACATGAGAGAGATTAATGGCTTCTTATTGCTCTCTTCTGTACAGGACAGTAGTTGCATTTCCTTCAGTTTCCAAAGAAGTTAACTCATATGCTGATCTGAAGAGTTAGCTGAAGTGCCGTCTAGGAGGAAACGAAATTCATACTGAAACTAGGTATCTGTCATGCATTCTGATTTACTCTCACTGATTACATCAGGAATCAAACAGCAGCAACTAAAAAAAATAAAAATTGAACAGAGCCATGAGCAAAGAATCTCTTTGAACTAGCAGCCAGCCCAAAAGCTCTCCAGGCTTTTTCTCTGAAGCTGTTCTACCCGACCTTCTCTACCTGATGTTTTTTTCTTTGTAGGTTTTTTTGTTCACTTCCTTTATTATTTTTTTTTTTATTATTATTTTTTTTCCAGTGTCTCTGTCCTTGCCATGGTTTCTCCTGCAGATACAGGAAATGTCCAGCAGAACTAGAAGGGGTGAGACAGTTCTGCACCTGTGTGCCCGAGCTCCCTCTTTAGGATGTGGAGGTGAAGTTGCTATCATATCAACTCCCCCACATGTGAAAGAAATCACAGCTAATTACTTTTTTTTTTTCTTTTTTTTTCTTTTTTTTTTTTTTTTTCCTCTCCAGCTGTATTGAAGTGGGGAACTGTGATCACACACTCCCCCAGATACTGGTTTCAAAGAGATTGAACCAAGTATAGAATTGCACAGCTATTTCACCTTTACCACTCGGGGTTCAAAATGCCAACAATCCCATAGTGCAACCACTGGTAAAGCCTTATTTACTCTCGACTTGGCAAACCTGTGAGATTTCTTCAGGATGTACTTGATCCCATAGTATTCAGGAGACTGTCCCATGCAACTTACCTTAGAAGAAAACAAAACAAACAAACAAATAATAATTCAAGACAAAGTCAATATTTTTTTTAGCAGCTTTGTTGTTAGTGGTATGCTCCTGTTTGGTCAACTTGGTCTCTTCTTATTAAAGCAACCTACTGAGAGATTTGGACACACCATTTCTTCCCTGATTTTTTTCCTATAAATCATTTGGCCTATCTATTGTTGTATCAAACTCTAATGTAGACTTCTCCATGTCATCAACTCAGAACTTTCCTCAAAGTTGATGAAAAATTCAGCTCGCTTTAATTTGTTTTAGTGTTGCAATCTCTTATTTACCCAACATGTTACCCAAAACTTACCCAACAAGTTAATTACCTGTTGGGTAAATTTTGACCAGATTGGGAAACGTGGCTATGATGGCTTCAGTTCCTGCAGAGACCCAGGCAAATCTCTGCATTCTACATATACTCACATTTACAAGGTATCGGTGGACCAGTGCTCTCACAGTAATTTAGATTTCAATATCATGTTTTGTTTGTTTGTTTTTTTGATTTTGTTGGTTTGTTTTTCTGAGCTAGTTGTCTACATAATGCCTACATTCAACCCAGTAGAATTTTCTTTTATTTTAGATAAAGGCTTTGCAGCCCCAAAATGTCCAGGAGTTTTACAGTCATCTTATAACTTACAACTTAATTTCCCCTGTTTCTCATTTAACTGGTCTCTTGAAGTATCATGTCTCAGCTTATATCCTTCCCACAGTAGATGAATGAGCAACGCTGAACATCAGAGAGAGGCAAACACTGTAATGCTTTCATGAATATTCATCTGTGTTTTGAAAGGAATTCTGCATTTCTAATTTTCACGCTATAAATTTTCTGACAAGTAATATCTGTACAGAAATATTTGCCAAAGCAGCATATACTACTATAATATCATCAAGTAGTACTAGAATGTTAAAATTCAAGTGAATAATTGATATTCACATCAAAAACCTGAATCAAAGAATTATCCAATTGAGGAAAGAAAGCAAGCCATGTGATATCTGTGTAAAATTGGATCAGACTGAATTTCTTTTTTGAAAACCTGCAATAAGCTGCCTGTGAATGGGCCTAAACTTGAGTTTCACTAACTGTAAATCATTCTGAATGACAAAAAGACTTGCAAAAAAACATGTTTATAAACAATTTTCAAATGGAAAATGAAGCAAATGCATTTTAAAAAGTATTTACCCTGAAATACTCTCTGAGCTGAGCTGTGAGATAAGTTACTGTCAGGCAATCCAGAGTGGTGCTCTCCCTTTGCATTCTCTCTCACTTAAATCATGCCAATTCAAGGAGCAAAAGATTGTGCTTTGACCCTGACATGTCAATCTTCTGCTTATACGTGCAGAAGACTACCTTGGAGTCAATGGGCTCCCCTTATGTAATGTATTCTTTCACTCCCTGGCCAAAGTGTGCCCATATAGGGAGTTAAATTATCCACAAGTATTCTTGCCTCACCCACTGACCTATATTACCACAACCATTACCCAAGGTGATGCTTTAATACTATTTCCACTACAGTAAATGAGCCTTCCCAGGGCTATGATACCCTTTATCAAAGCATTACGAGCTTGTGCTCGGTCACCTCAGGGCAGGCAGAAGCCAAAAAGTCCTCCTGGAGAAAAGGAGGCAATGGGAGCGGCGATGCATCCTGCTAGCAAGATGAGGGAAGGGATGCCAGGCTGCTCCAACCGATCTGGCAGGCCATGTGCTTCACCTGGTCAGCAGCGCTGCCAAAACGGGGGGAGAGGACGGGAAGCATAGTGAGGGCAGCAGGAAAGCTGAAGCTGAAGGAGGTCAAAATGCCAGCAGGCACGGGAAGAGATAAGATGACTCACAGTGAAGGATACTTTGTGTGCAAGGAACCGTTCAGAGCAAGGGGAAATGCATCCATCTGACAGCAAGGGGTTTAGAGACCTGTTTTAATCACATTTTAAAAAGGGGAAAAAAGGCTAAACAACACAAAATTGCATGTTGTAGGAAAGGAATAATTGGAGGATTGTGGTCCATCACCTGGTATAGTCAGATGCAGCACAAGCACAAGCCAGGATCTATCCGGCTGTAGGAGATAAGGTCCCATAGGCCTTGAGCATCAAAAGAGGGTAAAACCTGGGTCTGCTGGATTAGCTTTCCTATGTTTTTTTTTTTTTTCAACATGAGCCCTAAATGGATTAGGGAATTTTGCTATCCTTTGGCTCACCCTATGTCCTTTTAAGAGCTATATGTGGTGCATAAGTGCAGGAATTCCATTATTTTCATTAGCTTTAGTTATCTTATCCGCACCTTAAATGTAGTAGTAGCTTTCTATTTAAATTCAGACCCAGTGCTTGTCTGCCTTGCCTTTGTGTCTACTCATGAGCTGTATGATACCAGAATCCTTCATGAATCAGTGTCAGCATACTTAACAAAAATCTGGCTTTGATGTCACTTCTCCTGCTTTTATGTCACTTCTCTTGCTTCCTCTGTTTTCTAATATCTGAGCTAGGAGGAGAGCAGACAAATCACAATAAAAACCAAACCAGCAACAAAATCCTACACTGAAAACATGTAGTACCCTATTATTTGGAGAGAGACCTTTCAAACAACAGTCTTTGCTTGCCGTGCCTTTGCATGCACAGAATTGTGAACACCCCCGTTATTCCCTAATGAAGTGATTCAAGAGACTGGTTGCAGTTCACTGCGGCTTTTTAACACAATCTGCTTGCAAGTATGCAATGCAGAAAAATGTTATTGGGCAGTGTATTCTGGGAATTATTTCATCTTCCTACACAACGGCAAAGCCATTTATCAGCGCAGATCCATTCATTACACTTTTCTATAAGACAATATCTTTCTACGCAGATACTGCCTTCCAAAACCCTGGCCATATTGTACAAAACAATAAACACTGGAGCTATCACTGAAAAGCATCTTTCCTGGCTTTGCCAGAAAAGCTTTTCTTCTGGGGAAATATGTGCAGACAGGATGCTCCTCCTTTTCCTTCCCAGTGACCTCCAATCCAGCAGCTGTCTGAGGATGAGTGACCTCCCTGAATATTGTGACTGCAGCTCAGCTGGGCTTTACAGGCCCTGAGTAGTCCATCTAAGGGCAAGTAGGATATTTCATAGGCTTTTTTTCACCCATGCAAATACTGGGTTATTTTCTACTCCATACAAATTGTATTGCAGCTAAAAAAAAAATATATAAAGTTAAAAACAACAACAACAACAAAAAGGAAAAAAAAAAAAAAGAAAAGAAAGAAAAAGAAACCTCCTTCTTGCTAATTTGTTTACTCATTGACTTTCATTTAATACAGGAACTGGCAAAGCAGTCCCTGAGCTAGCTCTTCCAGTATCAGCACATCAGTATTCAGGAGTCCAACTGCTGCTGTTTGCAAATCTGTGTAGATGAATGCAGTCCAAAACGTACAAGTTGGACCTAAATATTAAACTCTGTTTACTGTAGAATTAGAGGTAAGTCTTGAACAAACAAAGAGTGAAAAATATGATTCTACAAATTTGAGCAAATATAAACTTCTGATTTAAATATGCTGGGAAAAATGATCTTCCTACTTTTTCTCTGACATTGCCCTGCTTTCACATATATTCCCTCTGCATGGATGCGTCTGGACTTACAAAAGTAGATTTTGGAAGCTAGGTCTCAAAAGTTGCAGTATTGACTGTTGCTCACTTAAGCCACTGTCTATAAATGTTGTGGCCAAAATTCAACAGCGTTGATGCAGAAGATTATGCAACTGAAGCTCAGAGACTTCTACCTTACTGGCAAGGGCCCTTACTACGTGCCAGCCTTTGTGCATACGGGGAGGATACACACCAGTGCCCAAAAAGATACTTATGATACTGACGTGCAGAATGCTCTGCAAAAACTTGTGACATGAAGTCCTTCAATGAAGCATTATTTTTTTGGACTTGTTGGGTAATATAGTCTCTCAGAGTTATATTACCTTTTTTACATATGGTAAGCATTCCTTGCTTCAAGTGTTTTTGGCTTATCTCAGGATGATTTTAAATGCTCTTCTGAGTGAACCCAGTGTAATATGCTGGTGTACAAATGACAGAGAAAGGCCGTCAGTGATACTTGTTTGTGATATTGAAGCACTCCCTTGAGCTGGATAGAGAAATTTTGAAAAGAGATGTTGTGTGTTAGCATTAAAAATATCTCACCACCTGGCAGATTTGGAGGCCAGCCCAGGGTAAGAGTGGGACCTCTAGGCACTTGAACTTCACACTGATGGAGCTTGAGTTGCGTATTGACAGTGATGGAAATGAACGCTAGACCAAAAACTGAAGTGGAGAGGAACAGTTGAGCTAATGCAACAGCTACCCAAAGAACAGAGCATTGCTGGAGTCCCTGCCATCACTACTCAGATTGCTAGTGAAGAGAACACCAGCCTCTGGAGGGAAAAACGCCATCAGTGCCACTTCCACTCTTGCAGATAGATGCCTGGGGAAGAAACATGCATCCCTGGAAATATATTTTGTGTTTCAAAACTGACCCAAAATGCACTTCACAGGGCACAGTGCTGTCTGAAGCACACAGAAGTTAGTGTGTGAGGAACTGCACAGATAAGCTGTTAAATGCAGTCCCAGAAGGAGCTGTACACCTACTTGGTTTTGTATTAAGCAGGGGAACAGAAGGCAGTAATAAGAGCAAATTCTTATTGACCAAGTAGGGTTTTGATTATAATAACAGTCCTTCTGTGGGTAGCCCCTTCATTGCTTGAGCAATAGAAGGAAATCAGTCCAATCCCTGATCCATAAGAAGTGTGGATCTGACCTTGTCTGGCCTGTTGGATGCCTCTAACACTCTCCAGGCGTAACCCTACCAAGCTGGTTCCTCTGTGGGTGCCACACTGCAGCTGTCAGCCTGCCCCTCTGGGCAGGGGATATAGACAGATCCCTGGTTTTGGTGCTAAGCTGATGACTTCCATCTTGCCTTCAACAGAATTGAATAGTTTAGTTGCCCCAAAGCAGATCACAGGTGTAGTGATGTCTTTTAGTTAACCAGGCCGTTGTACATTTTGCCTAGTGTCTGCAGTCAAATCACATGCATGCAGCCTCAAGTTGATAGAGGTCCATTTGAGATCTCTTCCAGCAATCAAAGAGAGCAAAGGAAATAATTTCTCCTCACATCACCTCTACTTGCCTGGCCATATGCAAGCTGCTGAGGATGCCAGATCTATCAGCTGGCAGGCAGGGGCCACTCTTTCTGCTGCTTCTCAGAGGAATGGTTGTCTAAACGTTTCTCAGCAGAGGCAACACAACTCATCCATCTTTTTTCCTTTCTGGCACAAACACAGAGAAAGAACATTGGCCAGACATGTATCCTACTTGTTCATAAAGGTGGTAAAATTGAGAAACAGACAGATTATCCAGTAAACTACTAATTATATATGACTTCATATAACACTGTATGACCTAGAGGCTCAGCCTGAGTTGAGTTAGGAAACCTTAGCATACAGTCAAGAAGAAAGGATGGAAGCTTGGCTCGTTATAGATAGCAACTACTACTTTGGGTGCCTTTGGCTTTAGTCTAGGCTGAAATTATGAAGTCCAGCTTCACAGATTCAGTTGTATTTTGCATTTGTTTGGGTCAAGTCTGAATTTCATCTGCAATCAAATAAAGATGCGGAAGCAAGACAACTATTCAGGAAACTCAAAATGCAACTCTTGGACACCATGCTTCTCTTCCCCCTCTTACTGCATGCAAATAACAACTTTCCTTACAGTTTCCAGCAGAAAGTATTTGGAACACTCATTTTGACTTCCTGATTTGAGTGTGTGCTTGACTCTGCGCAAGTGGCTACAGTTACCAAAAGCGCTGAAACATAATGCTGTGCCTCAACATGAATATTCAAGTTCTTTCAGGAGGACACCGCTAAGATCATTACAATTGCTAATTATAAAAGTGGTAGCCAAAACTCCCGCTTCCTTCTATTATTCTTACATCCTGCAGATGTCCTGATTTAGCCAGTTAATCATCAGATTCTCTTGGGAATCATCTGGTCGTTCAGTGCTGCCTTTTTTTTTTTAACAAAAAAAATGTTGCTTTGAATTTTTAGTGTGGTGTTTCTCATTTTCTGAAATGTTATGTTTCATTTCCTAAATATTGTTTGTGATGTTGTGTTTCTTAAATACAGTGCTTGGCGTGTGTGCATGCACTTAAAAGGTCCCTGAGGCATATTTTAGTTCCTGGGAAACAAGAACATATCCCTTTGGTTAAAGCAGATATTTCATTGTGCTTTCAATCATAATACCACCTGCTCACTCTCAGCTACAGCAGGTCTTTCAGTAGCTGTGTCATGCGGCTTCTGTGAGTTTTGTTTACATCTCAAAATATTGCTCCTTCGTGGCAGTGTTTCCAAGACCAGTGCTGAAGGCTGGGCTGGTGTTGAACCATTCTTTGAAACGGCGCCTTGTGAAATGGTGGTTGGGGGAAAGATAAGCAGAGTGAACGACTGGCCAATGTCCGCTGGCTATTCCAGCACTTTTGTGCTACCTGTCAGCTGCAGATATCTGAATGCCTTCTTATCGTTTCGTATGCTCTAATTTCCCCCCAGCTAACGAGCTAGCAGAGAACTGCCACACCATAATCTGTGAGGAAAGGGATGTGAGGGGAGGAAAGGTCACCCGTTAGGAAGCTGTAACCCTGAGGCCTGGAAACACATAAGCATTGTGTTATTCCGACTGCCACGAGAGGCTATATTTGTAAAGCATTTATGCTGTATTATGTTTGTAACACACTGATGGTGTGGTATTCACGGCATGGCATAATCTGACACTGAAAACTCATATTCTTTGAAAAGGCCACTAATGGAGAATGGGAATAGAGATAATTACAGGAGTTGGCAGAGCTAAACCATCAGATCACAATAGCAAATTTGGCCACGGAATTGATTAGCAGCATGAGAGACTCTTCTACATCAGAACAAGTCCTGTTTTTCCTCCTCCTCTCTTTCCAACAAGCCCACAGAGCTCAGCTCTGTGGTTCCTGTCCACAGATTTTATTCTCTATACCTAACACATCTCTTTTGGTTTTGGTTGCTGTGTTTTTTTGTTTGTTTGTTTTTATTTTTCCTTCCAACAAACACTGCAAAAATGCTGTGTTTATTCTTTCAGGGTAGCTCAATGCATCTGAAAATAATTTCTCTCTTTCCCCCTGCACAAGCACAGACCTCTCTGCTGCATTACCACTAAGGATTTGAATCCCAAGCCGTGCATGTAGGGGTGCAAAGCACAAATCTCACTACGTTTATGTTATTTGCTGATTTTTCAGTTGAGCCTAAAACTACTGATCAGTCACCTTTCTGAAGCACTGGAACTCACTCTTCAGATGCCGACCCCATGGGACACACTCCAGGCTCTTCAGAAGTGATAGCCAAAGCCATGGGAAGAGGAGAAGCATGAAAATGGAAGAGCAATGTGAAAAGCGAGAGATAGGTGGGTAAAGTGGGTGATAAAAGGGATAGCAGGGGAGAAGGAAATAGGAGAGAAAAGTAGCTCTAATGAACCTTGAAAAAAAAACTCACACAAAGAGAGTTTTAGGAAATAAGAAAGATGACAGGTTTTTTTTGTTTTTTTTTTTTTTGTTTTTTTTTTGTTTTTTTTTTTTTTCCTGTTGGTGAGCCCAGAAAAAAAAAAAAATGTAAAACAATGTAAGTATGTTGCATAGATGGTATTCACATCCATGGACTTCACATTATTCAGTTGTTAGGAGGTTTTTCCTCCTTATGCCCCTGTCTGTGTGGTTTATGATGCTTTTTCTAGAGCAGGCATTGAAGCCCCAAAGGAATTGGGGTTTCCCCTTGTTCCCATCTTGCATGGCATCTCACTCTTCATGTGCACCAGTGTGAAAAACTGCCTGTGGAATTCATCAACAGGTAACATCTGCTTTGTGCTGGAGTAGGTGCCTGCACAAAGCATCGGAAGCCAATGCCCTCAGTATCCCATCCCAGGCCATCCATCTTGTCCATGGTACAGACTTCCCCAATCTCCAGAACCCCACCTGCATGTCTGAACCTCAAAAACAACCCTCTTCTCCCAGAGTCCTGTTGTGCACCAAGCCATCATGTCCCCATGCAAGTGGCTGGTGTGCAGGACCAGAGCGAGCTGCCATGCAAAGTCCCACATGGAGACTCAAATCTTTTGTGGTTGCTGTTATTCACAAATGCTGAGGGTTGAAAACATATGAATGGGCAAGGAATGGGCATTTATGATGCCATATGAGTCCCAGCCCACTGGTCAAGGTATTTGATCTTCCCTGAGTTTTCCAGCTAAGCGCGAGAGCCTTGGCAGCCATCCAGCAGCCATCTCTGCCTGCTGGATTGTGTCCTCCTGCATTGCCCATCCTACTCATCTCTTTTAATGCCTTTGTACAGCATTTCACATCTGTGATGTATAAAATCTAATCCTTAGATAGCTTTCTTAATCGTGGTTGAATTCATTAGCCCAGATTCTTCTCTTGGTTATGCGAGGTAAATCCAAATGTTCTCCCAGGTATAGCTGAGGGGAGAATTAGGCTGATGATGTTTTGAACCTCTTCCTTTTATATAAACTCTGGCCTTGGAACAATTCCTCTCTGCCTTGTGAACTTATTTTTCCCCATTTGGAAATACTGAATAAACTGAACAAACTTGGCGGCACATTAAAGCTTGTTTGAAACCACACACAAAAGATTTTGTGCAGCTCAAATGCCATAGAAATGTGTTCACATATGATTGAACATAATAGTCCAAGATTAGAAAATCCAGCAAGAAGCAGGGGGATTAAGAGCACGCTCTGGTGAAAACCTTCATAACTCTGGATGAAATTCAATGCAATGAGGTACCCAGGTGAGAGTAAGTATGCTGAATTGTATCACCCTATCACAAAACTGGCAGTATGAAAGGAAAATTTTACTCATTTCACTTCCACTGTTATCCTCTATCTAGGCAAGAATATAAAATTTTTAAGCCTTGCAGTATTAAAGCTGTATATTTGTGTCAGCAGATTGTACGTAATCTGTTTTGTAAATATAAGGAGCTCTAAACCCTTGGGCCAAAAGTCTGCAGAAAGATGCACAGATACAGCTCTGACAGTCTTCAGCTGAAGTTACACATAAAACAACAGAAATCATAATTGGCAGAGCCAAATCCATTCCTTTTATTAACATAAAACACCAGAAAAAATAAATTGGCCTAAATTTTGATCTCAGATGCATTATAATAATTGAGATAATAACACAGTCAGCTAAGTTAGTCATTTAAAAAGACTGTAGCAAAACCAAGCAGAATTATAGCTGTTTGTTGTTAAGCCTTAGAGAGTTTCCCTCTTGAGGAAGTACTGGTTCTTCAAAGAAAATACTAAAACTGATGTTAAAAAACTAAATTCCTACCTATATAAGAATTCCATGCATTTAGTCACCAGTAAGTCACCACAGATCTCACATGCAATTTTTTCCCATTCACTCCTCCAGAAGGATAAGCCTGTGAGATCAGCTACATGGATGTGAAACTCAGTGTTGTTACATTTCACTAGTGAGATTAATAAATGATATTTATATATTTATTTATTGGCTATCATATGAATCAGTTAAAATGGTATATTCCTCATCTGAAATGTATTAAAATTTCAGTTCTGTCCTCCCCAACTCTGCTATGGAACTTGCCCTTCTAGTGACACATTTCTATTCTCATGAAATCAACAAGAAAATATTTCTCTATGATTCTAGAACCATCCCATACTATTGTAATTCTCTACGTCTCTGGAAAAATACCAGTTTCAGAAAAAGAGTAGAAGACTTCAAGATGAAATTTATCAATCAAGCCATCTTGCACAATTTTCCTCTGAACTACACTGTGACAGAGCCCTCTTGTTCTCATTTTCATGATGAATAAAAGAATAAAACAAATCATGTAGTTCTAGTTCAAGATGGCCCTGACCTGAACAATTTCATCTTTGATACAGATTTTAAGGTGGAATTGTTTACTTTTATTTATTTATTTATTTATTTATTTTCATCTTCAAGGAAAAAGGTTTCCTTTATTTTACCTCAGTTGTTTTGAAAACTAGCATATGGATCTAGAACTATGGTCAGGAGCTGTCTGATCTCAGGCTGGGGAATGGGTTCATCTCCTTTTATCTCTGTGATTTATAGTGTTCTGTTGCAAGGACAATAAAGTGTTATTACAATTCAATGTGTGTTACTTCTCTCTAAGGAAAGGGCAACCTATTAGGAAAAAGGCACAAAACCCAATGTAATTTGAAAATAACACAGCATAACTGATATTTCTTTAGAACAGGCTTATATGGAAGGCAACCAGAGGTTAATTGTGCAAAATAATATTACTGCACATCCAAATGCCATTTCTAAATGTTATAGTACATTAAAGTATACTGCAGTGAATTAATAGTCCTAACAGTGATGATAAGCATCAGTAGACTTGAGGAGGTATCCTGCAGCTGCTTACTGTCAAGTATAAGTAATATTAAGGAAACAAGTATATGACTGCTTTTGATCAGAGTTAATGAGACATTAACAGTGAACAAAAAGACTTTAAAACAAAACTTCCTTATTATATTTAAGCAAAATATTGCTAAATGTTTTTCCTGTAGTGACAGAGCTGGCGTGATGCTACGAAGGAATTTGACAAGGCAGGATAATGTATGTGTTGCTTCCCCATTCATGGTGTCGCTAATGGGGCTAGCTCATGCCAAGCAGATTTCCATCCGGCCTCGGTTGGTGCAGCCTGGTGATCTTTGCAGACTTTGCCATCACTGTCAATGCTGGATGTTGGTGCAGCATTCCCAGGAAGCCTGGCCTCCCTCCCAACACGAGTAGTCAGCGAAAGACCACTCAGTGCAGCCACAGGTGGACAAATAACTCTAGCCAATGTCCACATCAGACTTGTGGCTTTCAAGTGCTGAGGTGTTAGGAGAAACAGTGTAGGAAATGGTGACTGAGTGTCTGTCCTCAGAGCCCTGTACTTTTCAGGGTCTGCTGGCTTGCAGCTCCAGAGGTCATCTATAAAGAAAGCTCTTCAGCGCTGCAGAAGGGTAAGTGGACTTTTATGTGAAATTTTCTAAGGTAACCAGAGGATTTGGAGGCCTTTTATCTATGTATTTTCAGTAAATGTAGGGTATAGTCTCTGCTTTTAAAAAGTCTCCCCTGGAAAGGCTGCAGAAATGCATTGGAAATTTTGTCACTCATGGCTCTTCCATGGCCACAAATGCTTATTGCTGCTGGGCAGATTTGAGGAAAAGACAGAGGCAAAAGACAGACTCTTAATGGACTGTGTGGTGTTTCAGGATAGGTGAGGTTTTATTTATAGACCACATCTGCAGAAACCCAGATTGCAAGCCTACCAGCAATGTCCCAAGTGTGGATTGGAGTTACCTGCTCCAAAATTTGGATGAAGATTCTGGAGATAATGAACAGAAGGGACACTATATATTTATTTATAATATATATTTATAATATATTTACTGCAGGAATAACAAGTTCTGCTGGGGAAAAACAAAACAAAACAAAAACAACAAACAAACAAATCCTCCAACCCACTGAAGATTAGCACAAAAGTTACCATTGAATGACAGTAGGAAGAAAATTAAATTTCTCTGAGTTTCTCTTGCATTTCTCTTCAGAACAGAGCTCTCAAGTAATGAGGCACAGCAACTTCCTCAGACTCTCATATGTGTGCTGATCTATTATTGCCTTAAGAAAAAAGGTACAGCATAAAGCAAAGTAAATAGCTGCATTACAATGCAATGCACACTCTGGAGCGTTGTAATTGTAGACATAATTGTAACAGCAGGTCTGTGTTGTCCAGCTAAATAGAGATCTGCAATTCAAACCATGCAGAATGTAGCGCGGTTTGCACCTCTTGGTAGCACAAATCTAAGGTGAGAATTTCACTCTCAGTATGTCTACATTGCAACTTTCTTCACTGTGAGGTATTGCCATCAACTGCAAGGATAAGCTCCTACATCAATTCAGTGCTAATAGGACTCCATGGATGTCATCGCCCAAGTGTCTCGCCAATTAAAGTTTTTAACTTAGTCAGTCCAGCATAAATATTCTCTAATACCAATTAACACCCTCCATTCATCATTGTGATAGTTTTATGATTATGCCAGCTTTTGCAGACCTTGGAATACACAGTGTGAGGGGAAAAGC
This sequence comes from Aythya marila, assembly GCF_965140915.1. Taxonomy (NCBI): domain Eukaryota; kingdom Metazoa; phylum Chordata; class Aves; order Anseriformes; family Anatidae; genus Aythya; species Aythya marila. The sequence goes on from NC_139043.1 coordinate 104,667,086, forward strand.
CCACAGCCTGAGTGAAACATCTTGTTGTTGAAATAGCATCCTGACATTTTTATGTGTAATGTGATATCAGGGAATGAATGAATGCTCCAGGATAGATGTTCAATTAAATCTCGTTTTCATTCCTGAAAGACTACCACCATGCGTTTTAGATTGCTCTGCTCTACTATACTATTAGGAACAAAATATATTATTAAGGTTATTTAAAGAAGGCATCTCTTCCCTTTAAACCAGGGGTACTGGCAGTACTTGGGGGTATTATTTCACCCCCGTTATGTTACTTCCCCCAAACAAGATTGTAATTATAGAGTAAAGGCGAAAACCAGATTTATGGTTTGAGGAGAGTGAAGGCAATAATCCTAACAAATTGAGGACAGAGCCTAATAAAAAACAGTTATGATTTTTGCCTTGTCCCTGACTATGTAATTTCCTTGTTCTATCTGTGGGAGGACACACATTGCCTGAGCTACTCCTGAGGCTCTCCAAAGTCATCCTTCACTCTTACATTTCAGCAGCAAGCACTTACAGCAAACTTTCATTCCATCTAACAGCTGTGTATTACCTAAGAAACCTCAGCTGCAGGATTGTTCCGTGTGATTCTTGGGACATAAAAATGATTGTTTTTCATTGAAATGTTCTGGTCCAATTTGACCCACGGAGACCAGCAAATAGCAAGTGTCTGAAATAAAGCGTTTTCAGATGACAGGAGGAAAGGACTGGGAATTAGAAGGCTGAGGGTATTAGTTCTTGCTTTGCTACTGGCTGCCTGCATGACCTTGGCCAAACTGCTTCCTCTCACACATTTTCCTTCCCCTGCTCTCTCGGCTTCATTTGCAAGCTTTCCAGTTTTGTTTTCACAGGCAGTGGCACAGTGCAATTCCACCTAGGAATGGGCACATTTACAAAATCAGGCAGTCTTTCTCTCTCTCATTAACTTCAGCAGTCTTATGTTGTCATGGGGTTTCACAGGGCTTGTTTTGTTTTTTCCTTTTTTAGGGATGAGGATCCAGCACATCAGCTGCTGAAACTGTACCTTTTTGTTTCAGGAGAAAGTAATTTTCTGGGTTTTGAGCCCACTCCCTCCTTCCCGTCACTAACTGTGAGCACAGCAAGGTGCCTGTGGAAGGGATGCTCACAGCCCCAGCACAGGCAGCTGGAAATAGCTGGTGCCCCTCCTGTCCCACACCAAGAGGGCAGGTACTTCCCCTGGCTTCAAAAAAGGCTATGGATGTGGCTCAGATGTATTCAGACATGAATTTGGTGGAAGGACTGCAAGGGAGGTAAGAAAACAGCAGAGATGCAAAGGCTCCCTCATGCCTAGATTACACTGGGATGTGTATCCAGATAATTTTTTATCCTGCTGCAGTCATTACCACATTTTGAGGACTTGAGTAATTTTCCTCCATCACTGGATTGATTGAAGCGGGATGATTTCTTCTGCCTTTCCCAGAAAGGGTCACTAGAAAGGATAAGTTCAGGCCGGCCCATTTCAGCAGGTGACAAAAAGCCACTTCAGACACTTATCTGATGAGGAATCTGACACCCTGCTTGATAAAGCCAAATCAGCTGAGAGTGCAGTGAGAAGCCGAGCCTCGACTGTGTCCCTGTAAGGACACGGGCCTTAGATCTCTCCTTGTCCTGGGTCTTTAGTCCTTGGTTAGTAGGAGAGCCCTGGGATTATGCTGGGGAGAAGCTGTGGAAAGGAGCAAGGGAGGAGATCCATGTAGGGGAGGGAGGCAGTGATAGGGAAGGAGGAATCAGCCTTCCTGCAGGTGGAAGCAATTAAGGAAGAAACCGTGCCCTCTCCTGTACAAGTTATTAACAGCTGTTCCCAGGTGTTTTTTTATTAATAAAATTGTGGCCTAATTATGCCACCTCACTTGAATTTTGTTTTACTTTCTGTGCTTCTGGGACAAGAAGCAAAATATATTCAGGATAAATGAGAAGACGGTCCTGAAGAGAAAAAATCCCTGACATTTTTTTAAAGACGTATTAACCAATATACTAGCATGGGAAAGCATTCTAAATGACTACAACAAGGAAATGGAGACTGGAAAAAAGAGAAGAAATGTAGTGAAAGGAAGAAGATGTAGAAGAAATGAACGACACCATGCATCTTCCCACCATGTAAAGAAAAAAAGATTATTGTCAAATACTGGGCATAATAACACGTACAAACAGTTAGTATTTGCTAAATCCTGTGCAGAAACATGAAGGGTATAGAAACGTCTGCCAGTGTATCCTTTCCTGAAAAATCCAGCCAGCCAGGGCAAGGTTATAGAGGCAGCATCATGAGATCATGTTCTGCAGAGGCCGATTGTCTCCTGTCATATCCTCTAGTTTAACCAGAAGACCTCAAAAAAATGTGGCTTCTTTGTTCTCAACATCACAGCACACAGGCCTGCACTTACAAAGAATCATTCCAAATAGTCCTACCATAGCCTCAGTGGAGTCTGAAGCTGAGAAAGCTCAAAAATATTGCAGGCTGAAGATCGCTTGTTGTTCTTTTTATTTTTTTTTTCTTCATTTTATTTATTTTTAGTTTGCAGCATGCTTTTTAAAAGCCTTGTGTTACTATGGTTATAATGGTGTTGGTCAAAGGATGTAGGCAAGCTAAAATTTGCAGGTCTTTACTGGAAAAACTAATATAGTAGGGAAAAGGAGATAATCTTCCTGGCACACAAGACCTTCCTGTCTACTCTTTCCAGCTATACTGGTTGGTCTAATAAAACGTGCTACTCCCACATACAAACCTTACCTTGCCTGTGAAAAGATTGTAATTCATTTACCTTTGTAAAGGCCTCATAATTCTGTTTTTTAACGTTGCAAGAATCCTGAACAATGTGCTCGTATATTTGATAGTCTACAATTGAAGCACTAAAGGTAATTTTTGACATAACTCACTCAGCTTTTTTTTTTTTTTTTGGTCCCAAATGCATAGCTTAACTCATATAATCAGAAAGTGGATTTACAGAAGCCATTGCAGCTTTAATAGTTGAAGAAGCATTAGCAATTTAGGAAAAGGTAGTAGATAAAAAGGCTGGAATTTTTAGAAAACGCTAATCCTTTCACTTATTGAAACACACTTGCTGGAGGCATCATTCCTAGGGAAAAAAAAATAAAATAAAATAAAACAAAAACAAAACCCAAACAAACAAAAAACCAAGATGCATTAAGATTTAACTGCAGGGTTGAATCTAATTTTGTTTTATCACATTTGTACACAGGAAATTTATATGAATAACTAGTCCTTCCAGCAAAAGGTGTGATCAGAGCCGTGTCTAACATGTTTGTAATTGCTTATGCAAAGATGGGTGAGTGTGATGGGGAGTGTGATGTCCCAGCAGTGGTAAACTGTGTTACAATCCAGGATAAACTAAACTATTGCTAGGTAATGTATTTGAGCAGGCATGCTTAAAGCCCATTCATTGCTGCTCGTGCAAGAGCAGCTGCTCTGTTTGAACACCGGTGAAAGTGAACACAAAAGAGGCATTTTGCTCAGCTGGAGCATGTAGTTACAAATTATTTGTATTTTGGGTGGAATCACATCCTGGTTTGTTTGTGTGAGAGTATTAAGCATGTTTTTGATATGGAATAAATGGTGAAAAACAACAATATAAAGGACATAACAATATACCTATCGCCCCAGTAGTAGAGCACCATGGCAGATATGGATAACAGACAGAGCCATTAGAGATTCAGCTGTCATTTTGTTGTATCAGCTTACCTTCTAAACCTGACTGGAAGAGAAAGGGAATAAACTGCTGTTTGACGTGCATGCAAGAAAATTTGTTCTGCTGCTTATGTACATGCGAGATTGAAGGATTTCTTTTGGTTTTATTATTAGCATAATCAGAAACATTGCATTCCATCATTTCGTTAGAATAATCCTTGTTGTTGTTAGAGGGACAAAACAGACAGCAAGATAAATCCTTTGTTCAGTGACATTGGGACAAATCCAAAATAATCATATTTGTAACAGATCTGCTCTGGAGTTTACGCTGTGGCAAATAAAATCAGAAAACATTGCAAACTTGTATGTATTATGGAGACAATAGTGGGTACCAACTGTAGAAAATGCAGCCTTACCACTTGAACTCAGTTTTACCTTTCACAGCATTATTGGGCTGCATTTTTGCTCATGTCAGCTGCTCAGAAGGCTAACATCTAACAGAGTAAAAAGCGAATTTTATATTACTGATATCTTTTAAGTCTTTGGATTTCCAGATTTCATGCTACATCCAAGGTGATTTCTTAGGAGATCCAAAATACACCACCTTTTAAATTGACAATATTATAGCTGAAGCAAAAGTTAAGTAGAACTCCTAGGACTAGATTAGCATTTTTTTCTGGCAAAGAGGTAAAATTATATTAACAAATTTTGCCAAGGACTCTGCTACAAGTACTTATGGATCAGGTAGCCTGAGAAGCAGTCAGTACCTCCAGAGAAGTGGTTTGTCATTGGCTGGGTGGTTCTAAATGTACCAGACTGTTTAAATAGCAAAAGGTTTTAAATATGAAAGGAGGCTTCTTCCAAGAATTATTATATTGAGCATCACAAAATAGCTGTTTTTTTTTTTTGTTTTTTTTTTTTTTTTTTTTTTTTTTTTTTTTCCCAGAGAGCTAACCTCCATCTGTTTCTGAAAAAGCTCGGCATTCATAAAGTAACAAATTATATTTCAGAGCATAGCTCTTTATCACTCGCCAGTTAATGGGGCTAAGAAAAGATTTCTGAAGATGTTCCTGACTGCAGTGTAGGCTCAGAGGAAACAAAAGGAGCCTGCTGGAGGTGCTACCAAGGCACAGTTGTTTGGTTACAACTTAACCTCTTGCAGTCAGAAGACAACAGAAGGACACACGGCATTGAGGTTAATATAGAAAACACTGGCATTAAGCTGGTCATACTTCAGCAGAGTTCTGAAGTCTGCAACACTATTAGACAAGCAGAAGACTGAAAGGAAGGTAATAAGAGAAAGCACTGAGAAACTCAAGAAACTGATAACAAAGGACCTCATATTTTAGAGAATACACATTTTTTCAATTTCCCCCTCTTGGAGCTGGAGAGTATAAGAAAGAAATAAGTGTTTGGCTTGTCATAGACTGGTATTTCAGGGACCCAGCAACCTGCTCAGCATGTACCTGAAGCACTGGAGGATTTTGCTTTGTCCTAACTACTCAGATCCAGATTCTGCCTCTCATTCATTATTGTAGTGATGTCGATGGTTGTTTACTGCACATCGATGGTATACTGGAGACAAAGCTCACCCTGGCCCTTTACCTGATTGCCTCTGACCAAATCACTGCTTAGCAAAACTCTTGTTTTCTAACCGTGGGTTATTAGCAAATACATTCCCAGAGCTTTTTAACTCCAGATGGTTAGTAATGGAAAAAATTAGCCTCAACTTGAGATGACTTTTTTTATGACAGCTTTGACAAAGCTTGACTTTTCAGAAGGGTCTCTACAAGGTGCTCTGAGTCAATAAACTTTTTGTTAGAAAATTGCTAACCAGAGCTGCCTAAGAAATAGAGATGTCCTTGTGTTGCCTTTCTAGTCTTACTTTTCTCCCGTCTTTCTACATATGTATTGCAACACACTTTGGATATGCATCAGAAAAAATTTTCCTTAGGTTGCTTCCTTAGTCAAGGCATTTATAGGAAGGTGCTCATCTGGTAGATTTATATTTGGTGCATCCAACCCTTCAGCAGACAGTCCTATGTGTTGGCTCATCTGAACCTTGAATACTACACAGAGCTACTACTTTCTAAATAGATTAAATTGTTTGGAAAAAAAAAAAAAAAAAAACTAGGGCAAAGAGGTATGTTTTCCCTTCAATCTCTTTGTCAATGGCTGAGCTTGGTAATGGAAGCATTTGCTCACTCCTGTCCCCAAAATCAAGCTTCAGGCATAAAAAAACATGAAAAGATTGAAAAGTTAAAAGCTACTGAAAACCTGGATCTGATAATAGACGATTTTCAGTGTAGATGTCACCACTGGTAATAAGTTAATCCTTTGTAAACACTCCCACACCTCTCCATAATGTACATAAATGAATACCACATATAGTAGATAATCACAAATGTTGTAACCATGGCAGTTTTATTAGTGCTAATGATACTACTTTATACGCTCACAAAACATATGGCAAGCAGGTTAATACTTTTAAATTGGCTGAATCTCTCTTGTTTGACAGTGCCCTGAATTTCCAGAAGGATTTATTGCATTTTGGTCTCCCACCTCCAGGGCAAGCACTTAGAAGTACCCTGGAGGGGCTCAGTGTTCAGCAGCAGATCAGCATTTCTAAGGGCAGCTCCTATAAGGTAACTTGCTTCACAGAAGTCAATGCATAACACATACACGGGGCTGCCAATAGCCTCGGAACTGCTGCGGTACTATTCAGCTGAAACCGGGAGAAAGGATGCATTTACGGAGGCACAATACATTTCTCTGGTTGACTTGGCATAACCTGATGCGATTTTCCTTTCAATTTGCCACAGTCCCAGATGTAAATCAAAGAGAGCAGTAACACATGTATCTGCAGCAGCTGTAACAGTAAACTTGCTGGGATGCTGCTGGGTTGGGTTTTGTCATCGTTGCTGGTAGTGTGGTGTGTTGTGTTTTTTGTTTTTTTTTTCTTGTTTTGTTTTGCTATTGTTTTTTTGGTTTCTGTTTTAAATGTGCTACTTTTGTTATGACTTCAGGATAGTAGCATCATTGACTTCATTTTTAATAGGGCATATTTTGACCTGATGATATGCTGCTCTTGCAGTCCAACAGATCTGCATTTACTGGAAGAACAATACCGTTTTCCTGTGCCTCATGGCAGGCAGGGTTCTTTGTAAACTGAGGGCAAGTCAAAAAAAAGACAGTAGGATTCAGGAGGTCATAAAAACTTGTTGCTGCATGCCAGCTTTTTATTGCTAGCATTCCTGATGCCCCAGGCCCTCTGGCTGCGCTACCCACACTCAGTTGAAAGGTACAGTGGAAAATCTCGTCTCTTGGTCTAAAATAGTATCCATCTTTTTCTACTGTGAAAGCCATCTGGAAGACTAAAACCTTCAAAAAACACACTTTGCTAGGGTTAAGTAAGCATCCCTCTGCTTTGAAATATCACATTGCAAAATCCCCATAAATGAGGGGAGGACAGGAGATGGAAGTTTTCTCTCTTTTATGTTGCAAAAAGCCATGGCTACAGGATGATCCTGCTCCAGAGATGTCTGCTAGGATGAGGCAGCTGCTGAGGGTGCTAAGTCTGCAACTAGCACTCAAGAGACATTACTGGAAGTCGTTACCTCCAACCAAGATATCTTGTTGACTTTACCAAATCAGCAAGAATCTCAAACCTGCTCCTGAAAACAAAACAACACAAAAATTTAAATTATTTATGCTCACCAACTTCTGGGGGGAGGTGGGAAGAGAGAAAAAAGAGGGAAAATAAAGCCTTGTATACTGTCCTAGCACACTCAGTATGATCACAGCACAAAGCATGCAGCCTGCACTGAGCAATTCTATTGTTCTTCTGGGTACCTGAATGGCTGAGAGCATTCTCTTCCTCAGCAATCTCCCTCTTAAATGTTCAGCAAACAAGAGTTTTCATTGTATCTAATGGTATGTGATTTCTCATACCTTTTAACTCTCCCATGGTGAATCTAGGGACAACCTCTAGAGACAGCAGCAAGAGTTTTTGAAATGCAGGTGATAAAGATGTTGAAGTCTGCAGATGTAAATGGTTTTGAATAAAGGAAACTGAGAACAAAAACAGTATCAGATGCAGATACTTCTGAAGTTTTACAATTCTTATGCTTTGTGGGGGAGAAGAAAGCAGAGAGAAAGTTTATGTTACACAAAATCAGAAGAAAGCTTTAGGCTTTTGATTTAAAAAAAGTAAACCTTATTATTATTATGTAGTTAAGAGCTGAAAATAATAGCTTGCGAGAAGCCTTTTTCCCCTATAGAATAAGAAAAACCTGGAAAAAAGAAAAAAAAGCAACAACAACAACAACAACAACAACAACAAAACTTAGAGCCCTTCTGCAACCAAAATCTGAAGATTTGAATTCATTAGTAAGACTAAGTGGAAAGCAGGTTTACACTAAGCAGAAAAGTGAATCATTTTACATTTCTGTGTATGACAGCAATTGCAAGAAGCAAAAAATATGGGGAAAGACAACGAAGGAGAGTGTGCAAGTGTAAGCACACGCACATGTACATGTATGTACACGTGTGTGTATGTTTGCAGAATGGATTAGAAATATATAAAAAATGCAATACCCAGTTGACCCTGCTGCTGTCATCTTGATAGATAAGGTAGCTGGACAGGAGTTTTGAGATGTTATGTGAAAATATTTCCTCTGGAAACATTTCAGCTGTCTTACTGAATGCCTTTCCATCCACAAATACCTCATTTTCCATTTCAGTGAGAAGGAATTTTTTTGCTTATTTTCTTGGAAAGCACTGAAATGTACTTAGGCACGCACTGTTTATTTAAGACTTAGAACTTGAAGAAATAATTACTATCTCATTCAGTAGCATTACCACTACTACCGTAACTACCACATTTCTGCTAAACATGTTTTGGTCAAACGTGATGCAGATCTAAGTTTGCTTTTTTAAAATCATAAAGATGGCAGAAACAATTTCATGATTTTCTTGCTATGGCTGTAGAGGTGAAACAACAACAAGACAAAAACAAAAATAAGAACTTAAGGAAGAAGAGCCCACAGAAATTCAGATTTTGCTGCACTGTGTTGGCATGTATTAAAGTCTAACTGAAGTAAACTGGCAGTACTGAGGTGGATACCATTTAACGTGTCCTGAACGATGTCCATCACTGTCCCAAATGATGGGCAATATCAGCAAGCTCATTCCTACAGTCAAATTAAGGTAAGGCTTCAGAGTGCTGAAAGGTATGGTTGCCACTCACATGAAGCTCCACTAGCAGGAGAACTGAGCTGATAAACAAAGCTCAAAAGCAAATCCAAAGTCCTCCTCCAGAGATTGGGTAGTCCTATGATGTAGCACAGGTTAGGGCCAGGCAGAGAGACAGCTCTGCATAAAAGGCCTTGAGGCTTTGGTTAATAGCAAACAGCTCACAAACCAGCAGTGTATGCCTTCAGCAATGGAAGCTGATCTCATGTAGGGTGGCTTTAGCACAAGTGTAGCCAGCAGGCTGAGGAACGTGATTATTCCCCTCTACACAGCACTGGAGAGGCTGCACCTGAAGTATTGTGCTCAGTTTAAGGCCACCCCATCCAAGAGAGACGAAGATGAGCTGGACTGAGTTCAGTGGAGGGCCATCGAGGTGGCTGGCAGCTAGAGCAAACAGCACATGAAGAAAGGGAGCAGAAGTTGCTTTGTTCGCAGAGAAAGCCAAGGGGAGGTCTAACTGCCCTCCACTGCTGAAACAGGGGTTATAGAGAAAGGAAACCAAACCCTCCTCAGAGGCCAGGAGTGAAAAGACAGAAACAACTTACATCCAGAGAAATTTGGGCTGGATATAAAAACATTTTTCTTTATAGCAAAAGTTCTGAAGTCTTGCAGCACATACCAAGAAAGCTTGTGGAAACTCCATCATTGGAGATTTTAAAAGCTTGACAGGTAAGTGCCCTGAGCAACCCTGATCTGACTTTGAAATCACTTCTGCTTTATAGCACAAGGATGGACTAGTTGACCTCCAAAAGTCCCATCTGATATAACCTTTCTATGTTACTATGCTTCTTTGAAATGATTTATTCACATGGGAAATTTAACTGTCTGGGATGAAAGAAAAGCCAAAGTTTACAAAATCCTATAAAACTGAGCAGAACTAATTAGAAAACAGTTTCTATACCAACACTCCAAACTCCTGATTTACATCCCTATAGCTAATTCTGCTAAGGTAAGCACTCCAAAGGACTGATAAAAAAAGATCAAGGTCCAGAAAGGAAGTTTAATGCAATGGCATGAAGTGTGGCTAAGAGAAGATACTGGAAGGCAGAATATATCTACCTTCTCTTCCCTGCCAGTCTCTGGAAATTGATTAAATGCAATGTGCAAATGCAGGTTTGCATCCTGGTGGTTCGTCTTGGAGCATGGAAAATTTGAGCCCCAATTCCCACCTAGTCTGAAATACAGAGAGGAGCTGCCTGTAGGCTCTGTGGGCTGCAGTGTGGGGATCTGAGCTCTGAGAAGAGAGGCACCTTTGGCAGAAGATGCAGCCACTTGTGAGCAGAGCTGTGCCTTAAGTCTGCAGCCCTTGAGAGCAGAGAAGTAGATAGAGAGCACTCGTACCCTTCTCTTTTCCCAGGGTCTGCAGCCTGCCACCACCTGAAAGTGAACAAGGACAGCCTTTCTTTCAGAAATGTTTAGGCAAGGCAGAGGATCCTTATCTTGTTGTTTCTTGATTCACTAGCATAGAGGTTAGACAGATCTTTGTGGAAGTAGAATATGCTGCCTCAAAAGCAGCACACTCTCTCCCACCCCAAAGTCTGAATAGCATCTCATGTCTTAGGACATGCTCTGACAGCCAGCCTACATCTTTTGGGGGAGGGAAAAGGAAAAATTCCCAACTCTGCTCTGAAAGCTCTTCTACTGCTGAGAATACAAAGTATTGTTTTTGTTTGTTTGTTTGTTTGTGGTTTTTTTTGTTTTGCTTTGTTTTGTTTTTGTTTGTTTGGTTTGGTTTGGTTTGTTTGTTTTGAAAGGGAGAAGAATGGATGGAGGGAAGGAGAGAGGAAGGGAAAGACGGAGGGAAAGAGAGAGGGAGGAAATTTTGGTTTGGTCTTAAAAGGCTTATGCTCTGCAAACAGACATATCACGCTTCTAGTAAAGTCTGGCTCTGTGGTTCTCACCAGTTTCTGACTGGGTAATTACTAATGCAAATACACACACACACACGCCAGAGAGTGAAGTGATGGGAGCAGCAATAAAAGTGACCTGGCTATAATGAGAAAAATGTTGACAGAAAATGTCTATTAAAACACTGATAGAGGAAAATGCCTTCTAGCCTGGGAACTAGGCCTGGGAACCAGGAACATCCTTGAAAGGCACAGCAGGCTTTTTTGAAGTGCAGCTGAGTACCTAAGAACCAGAGACATTCTGAAGATGCCAACACTGAGGGCAAAAACAAGGAATTGTAGCAGCAAATTATCTCCTGAAAGAAAAAATGTAGTCTGTAAAAGTAAAATTTTGTCCAGAAGAATAAGAAATATCATCATCTGTTGGTTGCCTCTCTCTCTCTCTGTCTCTCTCTCTTTCTCTCTCTCTCTCTCTCTGAGAACTTTTCATGCATCAAGTTTTCTTTCCTTCAGCATCTCCTAAACAAACTGAATCTTCACTGAGGATGCCTGGCTGACTCTGAGCTCTGTGATGTGGATGAACTTCCAAGTGAGATTGTGTTTGCTATTTTACTGGGCCCACTTCTGGGGGTTCGTCTCTTCTGAGACCATTTTTTGTTATTAACCCATTTCTGAGGCTAGTTTTCTTAATTTAGACCTTTTTTTGGTTGTTTGGCCAGCAGTTCTGATTTCGTGAACCTTGTATCAGTAATTTTATGAAACATATATAATTTTAATATGTACATAGCATGTCCTAAGTATAGTCTTGAAAAGTTTAAACTATCATAAGTATAGTCATTCTTATAGTATTGATAAATTTGTAATCCATAACAAGTATATTCACTGCTATACTATTGATAAATTTGTTGAATCTGTAACGCTAATCTATTATTGCTGCTATATTACTGATTTTTACTATATCTAATAGCTTTCCTACTATCTTTAATTGCTGCTACTATTAATTAGTTCTATTCCCTCAATATTTACTACATAAATATATACTTGCTCCCTGGCAGTATAGCTTCTTATCTACATACGTATATTCACCTTATTGATCACAGTATGATGGTGGTGATTGCTGGACACCTGTAATAAACAGAAATCTTTATAAAATAAAGTCTCTATGTCTATGTGTGCTAAGATCCAATGCACCCTCGCCTTCTGTACTTTCACATGGGGCAAGAGGAGATCCTTCATTTCACAGGTACTGCCAAACTTTTTCTTTAGGAACGCTTCATCAGGTGGATTCCCTGTGCAAGTCATGAGGGCAGCTGCATCTCTGATTGACCATATCAGCAGTGACTATGCTACAGAAAATAGGTTGGGAATAATAGCTCCTGATACTCCTTACTAAATAAGTGCTTGAGTGTTTTTGTGCTGGTAAGCCACTGCCTTTGTTACTCAGCAGTTCAGTGTTGTGTGGTTGTCCTCTTTGTTCGCAGTGGCAGCATACACCAGTTACCTCTGTCTCTTGAAATGGGAGGTTTAGCTGTGGAAGTTTCTAGATAACTAGCTCCAGTGTATTTTTATTATTATTATTTTTTTGTGTGTGTGTTGACTAAACTGTATTCTGATTCCACTTTATCTACTGGACAGCATATTTACTTGTGTAGCAAACCGTACAGAGAAATATTGTCTCTGTTACAGGACATTTCATCTACTAATGCCCTGGGACCTCAATAATAAATTATTTCAGGCTTGTGATGTCAAATATACACTTCCTTTGACTACACAAATAATTCTGTGTAAACTGATTTGTCCCTTTGCAATGGCCCTCTGCAATGTTACCAAATATTCTGCATGATTGCTAGAAAACCAGGAGTATTTATTAATCCAAGAAAACTCAGAATCCAAACTGTTGACAATGAATGTACATATGGTGGGTGTCTCTTCCAAAAGAAGATGGTCCAAGATGGTTGCTTAAGAGATGGGAGTGAAATCCATGCAGCCTTAAATTTCCATTTCCATGAAAGCACATCCTTAGTTCCAGACTTCTGTCAAATCTGCTTATGTTCTTCAAAACATGATGTACCACATCTTTTCCTTCACAGAGGTGAAATCCTGAGCCTATCAAATGAGGCAGAATGTGAATTAAGATAAGCAAGGATATATATTTTTAAAACACACTTTGCCAATGGGCTTCAAGCTCTTTCTTGTCCCTGTTACTGTGGCAGCTTCAATCAACCTGGAAGTTCATTATTTCTTTTTCAATTTATAAAAGCTGCACTCACATTATAAAGCAGAAGATAATCCTTGTGAGTTAAGATAAATCCATAGACAGAGCTCACTTTAGTTCTAATTAGAATCTGCAAGTTTATTATGGAAAAATGTAAGTTGTATTTTTTAATCTTTTATATTGCCAGCACTGAGCATATTATTTCTATATTATAAGTTTGCCTTTCACATATATAGCAATATAAAAAGGATTATTAACTTAAATCCTATATTACAAACACTGATCCATACTGTGAAAGTAATTACATTACAGCAGTTAAATATATATGAGCATAGAGCTGTTCCTACCACAGTCAATAGCAATTTAGCCATTAACTTAAATGAAAGCAAGATTAGGCCTGTATTCTGAAAAAGGTAAAATGCATTTTTATAGCTACAGTTAAAGACAATGTCAAAAATAAATATAATGTATCAAATCATTCATTGTGTACAATTAACACTGGTATTTAAAAGAAAACAAAACAAAAAAGCATTAAAATTAAAGGCATTTATACAATCAGTCAGAATATTCAGAACATCTGGACCAGGTAATAATTGCTTCAGATTGGATTTAAATTTCAACTTGGATTTAAGACCACATACTGATTAGCAGGGATTCCATCAGATCTCAGAGACACCAGAACTCTGTCTAGGTGCTGGGGACCGTCTATGAGCTCCCCATGTGCAATGACCTTGATGTGGTGGATGGGCTCTGAAAATACCAGCTGGCATTATCTAGAGCTGCCTTTCTACATAAACTAGATCACTCAATAGTTCTCATTCAGAAGAAATTACACTGCATCCTTTCCATTTGTAGAACATCTTGGGCTGAATGGTCTCAACTTAGAAATTAAAATCTGTAGTGACTGGCTCAACACATAAAGTAATCCAGGGTGGAAGATCCCTTTCCCCTTGCTGTTGAAGCAATATCATCACACACACACCACCACAAAAAAAAAAAAAAAAAAAAAAAAAAAAAAGAGAGAGAGAGAAGATGCAAAGTGAACACAAAGAATCCCACAAATATTTGCAGAAGCACCTTCATAGGTCACCTAGAAGTGACATGAAGCAAGCTAAGTGTCTTAAATGAGAGCTAATGGATCTCACAGGTGCATGAAACTCTTGTGTTCAAGATTAAATGGCTTCACCAACATTTGTTAAGGATTTCCAGCTCTGTTTTGCCTTAGTTATTCCATGCAATCAGCTTAAATTGAGCATGTAGTGGGATTTTCTGAGAGATGAAAAATTGGAGTTTGATTTTCACAGGCTATGGCAGAGAAATGAACTTGTGTTTCTCCTAGCTAGCACTCTGACTTCTGTACAGTGTTATACTTTCTGATCACATCAGGGCTTTTGACAATTTGAATATGGATTTCTGGCTCCATCTCTATGTGAAGTAAACCCATGCAACTTCTCTCTTAAATTATTTGTAACCAGGGACTAAAACCTGTTAGCTTCATTGAGTGGTAGCTGTAGGTCTAAAACAAAGGCTGAGAACTATCAGGAAACATAAACAAGACTTGGCAGAACTGGGAGTTAAATGCTGACTTCCAGCTCTGTGCAGATTCCCAGAGGCTGTTAGGCATTTTGTATTTTTGCAGAACATTGCCTGTCTTTGCAGTGCAGGAGATGAGGCAGTCTATTCAGCCAATATAAAGAAAATCTGGCAAAATTCAGTATACCTAGGAGGAATGAAAATATCAATGTTTTCTGCCCCAAGGAAAAGCTTGAGATTAAATAAGAACCAAACCAACCTTTTCCTGTCTCTGAAACCAAACATTAGCAAGGGTTTTTTTGATGCTTGAAAATACCTCTTTTATTTCTTTCTTATGGACATTGCTGAAGAAATGAGTGGGTGGTGATGTATTCAAAGCATATCTTGTCATGTCTAATTGACTATATAAAGAAATCAAATAGCCCTCTTCTTCAAAAATATATAGCACATTAATAAGAAATTATTATTTTATTGATAGAGCTGACTTTTTATTGGCTAGGAGGAAATAAAACATTATTGAAGCTAATCAGGTCCCAGTTTTTCCAAAATGATATGAAGAACAATTGTCAATCAGCTGTCTAAAGCATCCATCAATCAATTAGTTTAATAGAAACAATGTCAATAGAATAAAATGTTGTCAGAGAATAAGTCTCATAGTTTGAAAAAACTGTGACTTTATTTTACAACTCTCCACAGTTTTTCTTGGGCTTTTTTAATTTTACAAATGGAGACCATTCTCTTCTGATAAAGTTCTAGCCAATTGACATTATCTCTTAATTATTTTTATAACATATTCATTGCAGGATTTGTTCAAGTAAGAAGTTATTGTATAATTTCCCTGATGGATGTGCTCATTTCATGAGTATTAGATTAGTGGAGTACACAATTTATATTAACATGCATATATCATTAAAGAATACATTGTTTTCCAGCTGTCTTAAAACAAAAACAAACCTATGAGATACTGGCTTATTTTTGAACTTCTACTCATCTGAATAGTTCCTGTTAATAATATTGTTCATGTGGATTACATAATTTAATCTATACTTTTTTTGTGCGTGTGTGTTTATTTTTCTTTGTCTTGCAAGATTTTTCTCATTTTGTATTCATTCTCCCGGAACACAAATACACACACTTTTTTTTCTTGAGATTTTTTTTGAGAAATTTTCTTTCATTTTGTTGTTAACTGTAATCAGAAACAAACAAAAAGGGCAACACTTCTTGTCTAAGGTCAGTTAACATGTCTATGCTATCAGGAACACTCCTGTACTTCTAGGAGAATCGAAAGGAGGATCTAATGATAGGTCTTTCATTCCAAATCCTTTAATGTCAATTAACTCTTCTAACTAACAAAAAGACTGAATATTTTCAGGGTGACAAAAGGGCACCACAGACTTTTGAGATTTCATGCCAAATTAATAGTTTCTATTATTTCCATTGTCCAAGTAGCCTGGAAGCCCCTGTACTCACAGTCATGGGTGTTACTAATTCAACCAGTCCACTGCCCCCATTTGCATCTCCAAGGATTACATTTTCTCATTGTTGCATTAAGGCTCATTTATATTTACAACTCTGAAAGATGGGAGGATTTCAGAAGAACACAAAAAAAGCTCAGTGTTATATTGCTGGGAACCAGATGTTCTTCTAGCTCAAAGCTACAAACCATAGTGATGAGGAAGGTAGCACTTTCAGTAATCCTGGTCCTCTCCAGATCCACAGTGGGATGTGTTGAATTTCATCAGCCTGCTTTAAAATCAAGATGCAAAATGGCTCTGTGACAGGATGATGGACAGCAAGGTTTGTCTCAAAATGGCAGCAGTACATGACCATGGATTTCTTCTACAACAGTTGTGAAGAAATCCTGACTTCCATAGCAAAGATCTATCTTTAGTTTCCAAAACAGGATTTAATACTTCAAAACTGTGACTGTAAACTCAGCACTCCACAGTCACCTAATCCTAGTGGCACTTTAACCAATTAACTACTTTCTGACCCAAAGAGCTAGGAAGATGTGGTACAAAGGAGAGCAATGCCTCAATCACCTATGAGGACCTAACTTCTAGGGTCTCACGTCAGGCTTGCTTTGATATTGCATCCTCCATGAAAGCCACTTTTCTTTCTGTACTATTTCACCATTTCCACAGGAAGAGGTAAAAATTAGTGTCAGCAGTCTCAGCCTCAGGGGAAGGTTTCCTACTTCATGGACAAATACTCTGTGGGTTCCAGCACCCACACCTCATGTTTTTCCCATGTTCCAGAGGGAAAGCAGTGCTTCATGTCCTGATCAAGCACAGAAGATATGTGGCTTGCTTCACTCAGACAAGAGTCCTACCTGTTGGATCCAGGATCTTGGCTGCAACCTTGGTTCAGGCATCTGGACCTGCATTGTGGGTGATATCCAGGTTTGCCTTTACCTGGAGCTTACTATCAATGGAGTGAGGCAGCCCCCATTCCCCTTGCAGGACACTCACCTTCCCCATCTGAAGCACTGAACTCTCTTTTTGCACAAATGGTGCTAAATGGTGAGCTTTGGTTTCCAGGCAGGTGGCCAGGTACCTCGAGACCAAACCACATATGTTCTTTAAGAAAATCATCCTGTTTGGGTAAGCATTTGTAAAGATAAATAAAATTCCTCACTTATTTTTTAATGACTAAATCTACAATAAGTTTCTGATAGTGGTTGATTTTAGAGGAAGTTTTCAGCAGCTCTCAGGTTAGGACTGCGTTTTGAAAGCCAGCTCATGCATATGCAGCTAGTAGTAAATAAACAAGTGTCTCTCTAATTAAAGCACATCTAGAGAAGTCTAAACTAATTTAACATCTAAATGTCTGATTATAAAGGGGTGAGGGAAACCCAGAAATATTAGCCTTTTTCAAAATTCTTTGGCATAAGAACTACAAGATGGAAGGAGATAAGCATCAAAGCATCTAGCATTAAAAAGAAAATAAAACAATAAAACAATATGCTAAGACGAAGTTATGGAAAGAGATAGAAGTCTGTGTGCCCTGAAAGTGAAAAGACATGGCAAAAACGTGCTCAGCCTCCCCAACATGCTATTAACATCTGAGCAAAACACTACTGAAATGTTACAAACTAATTAAATTGAGCATACGAGGGAACCAATGGGAATAAATTATTATGCAAATACAAGGTTTTCACTACAGAAAGCTGCTGCTGGGAGTCAGCGTGGTGTTAAGCAAGGAGCACGGGGCGGAGGGGGGGGCAGGCACCCCAGCACCACAGCAATACGGCCGGCTGGGGATGAATCCCATCACAGAAAATGGGATAAAATCCCTTGGAAGGAGGGAAGCTAGGGAGGAAAAATGTACCTGGAACTTCCCACAAAGGGAAAGGGAGGCTGGTGCAGACTGCTAAAGAAACAGTGCCATCTGCCGCATATTCCCTTATGGCAGGAAGCTGATTTTAGCTGCCTCCTGCCCTGCTGCAGTGATGGCAACAAATCTGACAAGTCCCCATGGACAGCTGAGATGAGGAGGGCAGGAACCCAGCCTTTGCTGTGGCCCAGCCCTTCTACCCAAATGTGTTTATAGGTCTGCTAGGGAAAATAAATAAATAAATAAATAAAATCGAAAAAACATTCCTGGAGTTTCCTTACTAAGTTGTTGCCTGTTGAAATAAAGGTTTTCTTTCTCATGGTATAACAGGACCCCATGCTCAGACACTCGGCGAAGGATCAGTCTGCTGTAAAGCAGTCTGTCAGCAAGACATACAGAATGAATGTGTAAACAGGAAAACAGCTGCCACCCAATCTCTTTTTTTTTTTTTGTGCTGGATTCCTGTCACCTTGTAAAAGGGCTCTCTGTTTCTTGTGCAAGTCTGGTGTTGGTTTCAATCCATACTTTTTTGCTCAATCCTTCTCACAATGTTCATTACATCCCTGAATGCTTTTATACATTATATTATCTAAAGCAATTACAAAAGAAAAGTCTAATCAATATTATGAATTTTTATAATTACTTTCATCATTAGCTCTAAAAACTCATTTATTTTTGTCAGGATTGAACCTGACAAAACCCATGAAATACAGGTGCCACCAGTCTATGCAAAACTCTTGTCCTTTAAGTCTGTCATTCATAAATCCAAGTTTATACTTTTACTACTTTTAGCCTCTAGACTGAACAGCCTCAGTTCTTTAAAGAGTTCCCCGGAACATATCCAAGACAGAACAGGAATAGAGTTTTGATAAGGTGACTCCCTGTCCTATGACCTCCCTCCAGATGTTCAAATTACTCCTTAAGAACAATTTGCAGGATGGGTAGTCTAACATAATTAGTTCAGGCAGTGTTATATTAAATAGGTCCCATTAAAAATAAAAATAATAATAATAAAAATCCCTATACCAGGACAAAGGTCTTTGAAAATGGGGAAGTGCTATTCCTGACACAGTCCGGCACTGACTCATTTTCCTCATTAGGCCATTACTCAGGCACCTATTCTTTTTGCACATGTGCTGCAGAATCCCTAGGATTTGTCTGCTGTGGGTGTCAAACTTCAGTTTTCTCTTAATTTACAGACTTCCAAGCTGTCCTCTATGTCCCTGGCTACTGTTCCCAGACTCATTAACGACACATGGAGGCGAGGCTTTTGGAACTAGGCAGTGTGGGATTCTGAGGCAACAGATGCTCCGAGATAACTCAGAGATGCTTCATGCTGTAGACCTGATCTTTGCAATCAAGGGTCTAAATTTGAATTTCAGAAAGGGATAAAACTTCTGGTGAAGTTTTAGTGATGTATAGAGCTAAACTCCAAAAACTGAACTCAGTTCATGCATGGGTTCACAACCTGAATGCTGCTCTCTCTAGGTAATGAATGAATTCACACGCCGTCACTAAAATACCTGAATCACAGGTGCCTTAGCACACAGGGCCCTATAGGCTGTATCAACAATGTATTTCCTGTGACTTTCTTTTGAATAGTAATTTCTCTGTCTTCTTTCTTTTGGCTTCTTTGAACTTTATATTATGATTTTAGATTGGAATAGCTATAAGATCTGGAGGCTTCATGTTAATAATTAATTTCAGTATCTAACTCCTATATTTTAAGATATACAGCTCTGACAAAGGAGATACTGTTGGTAGCAGCTACCTTAGGAGATTTGAGATATATTATATATCAAAATAAAATATTCCATCTACTGCTCAAGATATTGGTCTGTGAGAGTTTGTGAGAGTCAACTCAGAGTTGACCGAGACTCCAAATTTACATAGAGGAGAGACATGTGCTTGGAGATAAGCACTACAGAATCATAGAATTGTAGAATCACAGAATGGCTTGGGTTGGAAAGGAACAGTTAATTTAATGACAGATGTCCCTGTCATGGGCAGGGACATCTCCCAGTAGACCAGGTTGCTCAAAGCCCCATCCAGCCTGGCCCTGAGCACCTCCAGGGGTGGGGCATCCACAGCTTCTCTGGGCAACCTGTGCCAGCGCCTCACCACCCTCTGAGTGAAGAATTTCTTCCTAACCTCTATTCTAAATCTCCCTTATTTTAGTTTAAAATTGTTCTCCCTTGTCCTATCTGCCCATGTGAAAAGTTTTTCTCCATCTTTTTTATAAGAGGTCTCCCCAGAACCTTCTCTTCTACAGAATGAACATCCCCAGCTCTCTTAGCCAGCATATCTTCATAGGAGAGGTGCTCCAGCCCTCTGAGCATCTTTGTGGTCCTCCTCTGGACCTGCTCTAACAGCCCCACATCCTTCTTATGCTGGGGGCCCCAGACCTGGATGCAGGACTCCAAGTGGGGCCTCACAAGAACAGAGCAGAAGGGCACAGTTACCTCCCTTGCCCTTCTGGCTGCTCCTCTGGTGATGCAGCCCAGGAAGCAGTTGGCCTTCTGGGCTGCAAGCACACACTGCTGGCTCTTGTTGAGCTTTTTGTCCACCAAAATCCTCAAACCCTTCTCTGCAGAACTATTTTTAATGATGTCTTCTCATTAAAAGTCTGTGCTCATGCCTATTATTGCCCCAGCCCAGGTGCAGCACCTTGCTTTTGGCCTTATTGAACCTCATTAGGTTTATGTGGGCCCACTTCTGAAGCCTGTCCAGGTCCCTTTGGATGGCATCCCTTCCTACTGTATTACTGACTGCACCACTCAGCTTGGTGTCATCTGCAAACTTGCTGAGGGTGCACTTGATCCCACTCTCTGTGTCATTGATAGAGACATTAAATGGCACCGGTCCCAAGGTAGACCCCTGAGTGACAAGTGACACCACTTGTCACTGTCCTCCATCTGAACATAGAACCATTGACCACAACTCTCTGGCTGTGTCCATCAAACCAATTCCTTATCCACCAGATGGTTCACCCTTCAAATCCAAATCTCTCTAATTTAGAGATAAGGATGTCATGTGGGACCATGTCAAAGACCTTACAGAAGTCCAGGTAAATGGAATTGGTCTGCTTTCCCTTGTCAACTCCATTATAGAAGACCACCAGATTGGACAGGAAGAGTTTGCCCTTGGTGAAGCCATGCTGGGTGTCTCAGATCACCTCTTTGTTCTGCATGTGCCTTGACATTGCTTCCAGGAGGATCTGTTCCATGATCTTCCCAGGCACAGAGGTGAGACTCACCGTTCTGTAGTTCCTCCTTTCTACTCTTTATAAAAATGGGAGTGATGTTTCCCTTCTTCCAGTCACGAAGGACTTCATCTGACTGCTAGGACTTTTCAAATATGATAGAGAGGGATTTGGCAACTCCATCAGGCAGTTCCCTCAGAATCCTGCGATGCATGTCATTGTGCCTCACAGACTTGTAGCTGTTTAGTTTCATCAGGTGGTCTCAAACCTGCTCTTCACTTACAGTGGGAGGGACTTTGCTCCTCCAGCCTCTATCTAGGGTTTCAGGGAAAGGAAAGACTTGGGAAACCTGGCTGACAGTGAAGACTGAGGCAAAGAAGTTGTTGAGTATCTTAGACTTTTCCATGTCTGTCGTTACCAGTTCACCCTTCTCCTGTATCAGAGGGAGTACACTCTCCCTGGCCTTTCTTTTCTGAGCAATGTACCTATAGCATCCCTTCTTGGTACTCTTTGCATCCCTTGCCAAGCTCAGTTCCATCCATGCCTTGGATTTCCTGACCCTATCCCTGCATATCCAGACAGCATCCCTGAACAATTCCCAGGCCACATGTCCCTACTTTCACTGCCTGTGCATTTCCTTCTTACACCTCAGTGTGACCAGCAGATCCTTGCTCATCTACCTCAGTTTCCTGCTTTTCCTGCTTGATTTCTTACATATGGGGATGGAGAGCTCTTGTTCTCTAAGAAAAGTGTTTCTAGGTCTGATCAGTTCCTCTGTCCCGAAGGACAGTTTCCTGGGAGATCTCATCCACTAGTTCTTTAAGCAGCTGGAATCTTGCTCTCCTAAAGTTCAGGGTCCTGACTTTGCTCTTTGCCAGGCCTATATTCCTCAAGATCACAGCCTCAACCAAGGCATGGTCACTGCAGCCCAGACTGTCTCCAATCTTAACCTCTTTAATGAACTCATCCACTTTGGTGAGCACCAGGCCATTAACGCTTCTCCTCTCGTTGGTTTGTCCAATACCTGGATCACGAAGTTTTCCTTGATGTACTCCAGGAGTCTCCTGGGTTGCTTACAGCCTGCTGTGTAGCATGTCTGCCCCAGCAGACATTTGGGTGGTTCAAGTCCCCCATTGGGATGAGAGCCTGTGAGTGTGATGCTTCTTGCAGCTGAAGCAGGAAGGCCTTGTCAGCAGGTTCCCCTTGATCAGGTGGCCTGTAACAAACCCCAGCCACAATGTGTCCTTTATTGGTCTGCTCCTTAATTTTTATCCACAAGCTCTCAACCTGCTTATGGCTGTTTCTCACAGGCAGCTCTTCACTGTCTATCCATTTCTTAACACAGAAAGAAATATCCCTGACTCTGCTCCCCTGTCTCTCTCTCCTGAAAAGCCTGTAGCCCTCAATTGCAGTGTTCCAGTTGTGTGATTCATCAAAACACATTTCCTTGATGATAATCGGGTCATAGTTTTCTAATTGCACTGTGCTTGTTTCCCCATGTTGCATACATTGAGCAGAGAAACTTCGTCTGGGCTATCATCTGCATCACCTTTTTAGAGGAACCCTCCCAGATTCCTTTGGGATAATTTTGTTGATCTGATTCTCATTGCAAATCAAATTTAGTCATTCTGTAATTTGATCTAAAGCATTTAAATTAGTTAGTGAGACCTTCAAAAATGGAGAGTGGAGTCTTTGTTCTTTAAAAATAGATACGAGATTAACTGTTAAAAATAAGAGTTATGCATTTTGTGCATATTTAGACAACAGATACTTATAATCAAAGAGTGATAACAAGTTCCCATTGTTTGGCTATGGGCCTCTGCTGGCTGAGGTCCCACAGTGGGAATTTTTGAGAGAGTTCTTTGTACTCATGAGCTTAATCAAAAACAAGACTCAGTTCTGTATTTTCCTCCACAAAGTCAATGGACTAAACTCATCAAAGTCATAGGGTTAAATTTAGCTAAATGTGTCTTTGTTAAAATGTTTACAATGCAAATGGTAGCTATTCACAAAGGAAGTAACAGAGAGTCTGTAGATGGATTTGTTTGTTTGTCACCTCACTCAGCAGCTGAAAGGTGTCTCCAGAAAGAATTATATTTATTCTTGTGTGTATGAACAAACAAGCAAGCAAACAAAAAACAATAACAGTAACAACAAAAAAACCACATCCTATTTTGTAGACGCATGGCTGCCCATTTCCAAGAAGTTGATCAGAACCTTTGTGCCATGGTTATTAGCTATAGCTGAAAATATTAAGAGCTCATAGATGCAAGTTGCTCTAACTAGTGCAATAAATTTAAAAAATAATAAGAATAAATAAATAAATAAAGTTACGGACATTTCTTCTGAAGCCACAGGGTTCAACATTTTTTCTGCTTTATACCTGCTGAGGAAAAGCAGATGAATTTTGGTGAGGTCTCTGCTGGAGGTGCAGCTGTGGGACCTGCCTAAGGGGAGTGAGGAACCACTGCATCCCCTTCCAATGGTGACCATGCTCAGTCTCAGGCACCCTTGTCACAGCAAATGCCTGTGGGGATCCAGTCTGCCTAGAAACAGCTTTCTGCTGCCAGAAGCCCTCTACTTGGGGTGAAGGCATCTGACTCTCATGTTAAGTGAACGGAGAGTTTCCAGGTAATTGGACCCCAGTGCCATAGGCATGCTCTGCATCAGAAGCAGATGGTGGGGTAGCTCAGACGGATTGGGGGGGATGAAGTAAGATGCCAGCAATATATCTATGCTTTGGCTAGACCTGTGTGAGCACTGTTCCAGCTGTTCCAGCTGCTAATGTGTTTTGTCAGTGACGAGTTAAATTCCTACCACAGACAAAGCTGAAGAGGTGGGCATTTCTTGATTTCCAGCTTTGCAAACACCTTTGCCCATCATCTCAGAGTATGACAGCCTGAGAGCATATTAATGAGCAGCTACTTCCCAACAGGAACGGTTACATCAGCATTTCTGATCCCTCTGCTGCTTCCTGCTGCAGTCCCAAGTGGTGACAGAGGTGGACAAGCAGCTCAGAGATGACTGTAGCCCTGTAGGTTTCTGAAACAGCCAGGAGGGCTTGGGATGCAGAACCAAATACCCTAACCTCGGAATGACAGCTCTCTTTCATCTGCAGATGGGGTTATGAATGCAGCATTTACTTTTATACCATCAAATAGAAATGATAACATAATGGACCAGCAATTCTGCTGTGATTCTGCAGCTATGAAAGCACATAAACTGAAAGGCCAGGGGAACGATTCTTTTGCAGTTAGCCTTAATTCCTCTGCTGGTACAGAAGTATAATAGGAAGCTGGAATTGGGCATTGATGGTGCCATATTTAACCTATGGGAATCTTTCACTAGAAGAAAGGGTGGGCACAGTGTGTCAGAAATTATATACAGTGCAAATGATATATTAGACAGGAAATAATAAGCCTTTCAGGGATTCCTAAATGTATTACTTGTTAATTTAGGAAGTATCCCGGGTGAAACTCATGAGGTGGCACTAATTTAGAAGGTATCATGAGTAACTCAGTTTGCTGGAGGGCTGAAATGTAAATCCTACTGTGCACCAGGGAAAACGAAAATGCTCCTTCCATTAAGTCTGTGATCTGTCCTTCACTTGCCATGGGGAATAGCATAATTTAGAAAGCTGCCTTCTAGGATGTTGAACAATCATGCCTCATCAGTGAGATCTCTAGATTAAAAATGTGAACATTTTAACATTACTAGAGGGATTATTATATCTTGCTTAATATTTCATATATCTGACATCAAACTACCAACTAACCACTATAATGTATTAAAATACCCTTCTAGTCATCCTGTTTGCTTGCTTTTATGTAATAAGACTCCAACTACATTTGTTCAGTCATATTGTACAGTGGTTTGATTTATGTTTTACAGTGATGGACTGAGAAGGGACTTTAAAATGGATTGTGAGCAGTCAGTTCAGATCTGTCTCTGAGTTTTTATGGATCCTGAACCAGGAGGTTTTCCTTGGAGGCAGAAGAGTTTTCGTATATTCCCCTTAAGTGCAAAACTGATGCAGCACTGCCTGCCGTGGAACAGGCTGTACCTTCAGACACCCAGCAGTAAGCAACAACCTTATGGTCAACCGTGATTCATCCCAGAACTAGTGGATAAATTACACTGTTATGCTGTTATCTTATCTTGTACCATAGTGCCCTGTGTACATCAAATTCAGCCCTCTTTCACCTCTGTATGCCTGCAGTTCCCACTGAACTCAGGGGGAGGTGAAGCTTGGAGGAGCAGTTCCTTCAGCCCTGCTTCACTGGGGCTAGCATCCCACAAGAGCAGAGCCCCCAAATCTCCCGACAGTCACAGCAGGGCAGTGCTGAGCTTCACATCAACTAGCTCAGTCCCAATCAGGCAAGAGATTCAGTGCTTCTGTGCTGGATCCTGTTGCCTTCCCTTTCTTTTTCCTACCTTTCTTCTTTCTGTCCTGAAGTTAAAGTGAGTATCTCTCTGTGAGCAGCGTAATTGTCCCTGCCCTGTGTAATTGTGTCTACGCATCGTTGCTCCAGCCTCAGGACTGCAGCCTGCTTTGTAAAGGACTGACACCAGAGATTAGAAGTGTATTATACACAGGTGAAAGGGAGGGAGGCGGGAATATTTTTAGAGCAGAAATAGAGAACTAGACATAAATCTCAGTGTCTACAGCACATGGCAAAATCTGGGGCTGGCCAAGAGAATCTATTCCTGCTTTTATATGTTTCTAAATCATTCTGTAGCAACAGGACACTGGGGGACTGAAATCCCTCATGTCCAAAACACAGGTAACAGAGGTAGTGAATTAATGTAGAGCTTCACTGGAAACAGGAGGGGACCTCTGGAGAATAAGCCAGGTGAGGGCAGGAATTCTTGATCACCCATGGTGGTGTCTAGACACTTTCCCACATTTTTTGTATTTGCAATAGCACTTCAGTATTTGGCTAAAATAAATGTCCATCTAGAATCATACTGGAGACTGGGGATTTATGAGTTACAGGGGCACAGAAAAATGCCACCAAGTGGAAAGTATATTCCAGTCTTCAGGCTCTTTATTATTTCCTGAGGCTTGTTAACCATTTTTCACTTAGTCTACTTGTATTTTTTTTTGTTGTTTTGTTTTTTTGTTTTTGTTATGCTCAGTGAACCTCCAAGCAGTTGATCAAGACAGGCCTCTGCTAATGATTAACTTGTTTTGCAGGACAATTTCAGAGAAGGAGGGTTGAACTGGCATTAGTTAAGCAGACAACATTAATTAAAAATGTTGAAACTTGTTAACAAGAAACAAAAAGGCAAAACAAAAGGCAAAACAAAAACGGAAGAAGAGTGGGTAGCAATGGAAAAGAGACAGCATAATAAAACAAAGAGGAAGGACAAATGAAAAGAAAAAGGCAGTAGAAATAATGTGAAAATACAGATAGCTAGTATGAAAGAAACTATATGTAAACTGTCCTGGCTTTCCATGAACGTGACTCCACATATAGCACTAACCTCTAAACTGGCAATTCTTCACTCCTCCCCTTATATTCATCATTTATCTTACATTTTAAAATAAACTACTGTTAGTACGAACTGTGGCAAGGCAAATGTAGGGCATTTCTGCTGTGTATTTGTTGTTGAATGTACACACAAGGTCATACTCAGAACAGCCAACCACTAGTTTGGAGGGTAGAAGAGAGAGGAGAATTGTTGCAGAAAGCCCAGTTTGGTGGCTCATCACCCTGGCAACACTGGCAAGTGAAAAGCCATGCTTATCTTTATCCAAATCTAGACTACACTAAATTGATGTAAATGTGAAAATGACTTACCCAGAAGAGCTATTAGCTTCAGGGCTAAGTCTTGAAATGTCAGTGCTTTGCAACATATTAGCCTATCTAAAGGACATTAAGCAGCCTCTCTAATGGACACCTGAAACACCAGAGGAAGCCCTGAGTCCCTAGTGAATTTCCACATTTTCCCCTAAGGCTAGTAGTCCTCAGGAGGATTTGGACACGCTGAATAAATTTTCTCACCTATACACTCTAACATCTGCATGCCAGTCCAAGGAAGGTAAGACATCTTAACTACTCGTAATTTGAGCAAAACGAGAAATAAATCAAAACTATTCCTGATATGGGGTTTGTAAAACCAAAGATGCCTTACTACAAACATTCATTTGCTTTCAGTCCTACCAGCCCCAGGAAACCATCTAGAGAAGAGCAACCTAAATCAACATCTTTAGGTTTGCCTTCTAAGCTGGACTAGAAGTCTGAAACGCTGACTAATATATTCTTCCAGTGTAAGAAGAGGCTGCTAAAAAGCTCATACTAAACACTGTTATGTGTTTAGTATGACTTTTTTAGTATGACTTTGTATGACTTTTTTCTTTTTTTTCTTTTTTTTTTTTTTTCCAAATAAAATATGGAGATTGAATGGGAGAGGTAAAATCTTCAGCTTTTGATCAACAACCATTTATGTTCTTCTGAACTTGAACCAAATTTTGAACCAACTACATTTCAACCCTTGCCTCCAGGAGCAGCCTAGACAATTAGATGTACAAATTCTCTAAACTTTTCCATTTGAGCCTTCTACAACCATCCAGGCTAAATTGAACTTTAATGTATTCAGCTTAGAATCAATTCTATAAATTTTCTAAGAAAGATTAGGCTGTGTAGAATTGAAACTCTTTTTGATGTGCTAAAAAATGCATTACAAATAGTTCACAGCAAGAGCTACTAAACATTTACTGACTAAGGAGCAGAAAATGATTGTATCTTCTTCCCTGATCATTCATCAATTAAAAAAAAAAAAAAAAAAAAAAAGCACAACTAAACTGGAATTCTTCTGTATTTTAAATCTCGACATTGATTAATAAAAAGTCCCCATGAACATTGTGATATCTGACACTAAAAAACACCCAGAAAAATTAATGCAAAACAAATTCAAAACCAACATAGTTTACCAACATTTATTTAAAGTCCTGCTTTGATACTAAATCACCAGCATATTATTTGCAGTGGAATATGCAATTTTTCAGTCAGCTCACACTTATTCCTCAGATACTGCATCACAAAGCATTGTAAAAACCTCCCAAATACTTCCAAACACGCACAAACACGCACACCCACAGGCTCAGAGGGATGTTTTTACTGAATTAATTTCAAGGTTCCTTAGTATCTTTGTAACTTCTTTTGTGTGTGGACAGAACACACAAACACCACATTGCAATCCATTCTTTACAGTGTTATTCCCCAGTTGGAAAGAGAAGTTTGGTGTACTGAAAGATACAGGGGACCACTGGGCACAGAAATGCTTATGGAAAGGTGTTATCTTAAGCAAATCACAGCTGACTGAATGAATTCTCCAAAGTGTGGGTATTGTTCTGGATTCTTCAGCTCTCCCACCAGGGCTGGTGCTGTTCACAGGGCATCACATTGGTCTGTGCCAGAGAGGCTTTCCTGCTCACACAAGCAAACAATTTAGGACCTCTGCTGTCCCTGTAGGGGAAATATGTATGCATGCACAGACTTGCCAAAACAAAAATTTATACACACACACTTCTTCCATTATATTTCTAAAAACAAAAAGGACAAAATATAAGTGAAGAAAGTATAGAGAAAATAGGTTTGTTTCCTAGGTGGAAGGGATTATTTCTCTGAGAGTTTGCCATGGTGCACTTGGTCATTTCTTTCAGCAGATTTTGCAATGCCATTTCTAAAAAGTACAGAGGCTTCTTTTGCATGTGTCTTTTTAAAACTCATTTCAAGGCAGAGCATTTTAACAGCGAGGGAGATAAAAGATTTTCTGTCATTCAAAGCACTTGGCATAGGGCATTTTTGGCTTGTTGGTGTTTCTCTGCCCTATCTTCCACCCCTTCTCAGTAAGTCTGAATGTTATGTTGAAGGATGCCACTTCTGGTCTTGTGTGCACTTGCTACAGAGGCAAGGGGAGGACAAGTTGTACTGTACAATGTCACTGATCTCACTTCAGATGGCTAAATTAGGCTGCAGATATCCTGGGGCTCTCTGCAGCCAGCAGGGAAAGACCCTGGGACAACATGGGACTCTTAAGACAGGTTCCTTTCTTAGTGCTGTCCCAAGAGAAACTTAATCTCTCTCTCTTGACCATGGAAACCGTGCCCAGGGACTAACCACTGTCCTAAACTGCTAAGGAGGTGCATAAAGACGTTGTGTTGATCAGGATGCTTATTTTGGATAAGTTACGTGTCTCATGACCACTGATCGTGGTGCCTGCATGCCTCCCCCATGCTCTCCTCCTTGCATGGAGGGTAAGAGATCAGGCCCTGGATACATTTTCACACCCACCCACACCCAGCAGGACTGACTTTGTAGGGGGCGAGAAGAAATTTGCTACTTCTGTGAACACACCCAGGATGCAAAGGTTGGAGGTAAGAAAGAAACGGAAGCAACATATATTTCCTTTGAAGAGTTGTATCAAAATGGCAAAAATAATTTTATTTTTCTTTTTTAAGCCTGGGTAGACAAAATTAAAAACAGGGTATTCATCAATAAATTTATGGTATCTGAAACTCCTCTGAGCCATAGGAGAATGTAGAGCTCTGCCCTTTGGTCTTCTTTTCAGTCTGCCTGGGTAAGCTCCCCTTATGCAGCAGTATAATTTGCAGTGACCTTTTCTAAATCTGTTGCTACACTTCCTGCTTCACTGGAAACTACCTTTTTAGCCATGCATGACATGACTCCACATACATTGGAGTATAAATTTCAGGCTTTGTCACCAGACCCTGCAGTCATCTGGTGTGGTCAGTGGCCTTAGCAGTGTGGGACCCTGCTGGTACTGCTGGGCTGAGTGCTGCAGGAGATGGTGTTAAGGGATGGTTTTTGAAGGCTGGTTGGCTGCAAGAGAGATAAATGTATGAAATCAGTGGTGGGGGGAAAATAAAAGAAGAATTTAAAACTAATAACGTCAGTACTCTATTTTCCTCTGGATAGCTGCGAGGGAGAAAAAACATTTCTTATATAATTTCCACTTTAAAAAAATCTTTATATGAATTTGATTTCCTCTTGGGATATTCAGGGTGTTCAGATAACCTAATACATTTCTAAAGCAGAAACGTTTCAGTGTCTCTTTTTTTCATCTTTTATAATTATTATTCTGCCTTTTACTTGTACAGAGGAAGGATTATGCAATTTTATAAAAGGATTTTCAGGCTTACTCCACGTGTGAGTATTAAAGTGTATCCCTGTCCCAATATATCTAAAGCCGCATAGGCATTTAAACATCTATTGAGTTTTCAAATCTTGTTTCTGCTGCATATAGAATGGTAAATGTATGTATTCTTATATAAGTGCAGGCACTTTTACAGTCAATGCAAGTTTTCCTTTGGCTGTAGCTGTTTCAGGACTTCAGCTCTCACACATATGGATTGCAGAAGCATACATTACATAATAATGTGCATATTTCCTTAATATTTTACATATTATTGTATATATATAATTTCCTATATTTATTTTTATTTATGTTAACTATATTTAATGTAATCCTGCAAGGTGGTGTGAAAATCTCCCTGAATTACTGAATGTCTGAAGGCTCTGCAGGAAATTTACCCTTGGAATTCAGTGAATTTGTACTGATTAGATGATCAGTTTATTTCCTTTGATTTCTTTGTTTCTCTTTCATGTGGTTATACTGGAAAGCCTGATGACCTATGAGGCTCCTTTTCGTTTTTATTTGGTTAAGGGAATAAGCTGGACTGTGAATGATTTTTCTACTTGTGAAAATTATTATGTTGATATATTTTTTCAAGTTATGTGCTGGACTAGCAAAGTAAAGAATGTGTTCAACTCTCCAGGATCAATGTAATATTTTTAGATGCATCCTTATCCAGTAAAACAATGATTGCAAAGTTTTTAAAATATTAACCAAAAATACCTAAAAAATATGGTTTAGTGAAGTTACAGTGCAATAACAAGAAAGCAATTCATTTGTATCCTAAAATGTCTAAACTCCAAAACATATGTTCTTATAATAAAAATGCTGAGAAACAGCTCTAGTGTTTTTTTTTGTTGTTTTTGTTTTTGTTTTACAAGAAATGAGGAATTTTGATAAAAACAAATAAAAATATATTCAGAAAAAAAATACTTATTTTTCATCCAAAACAATAGTCACAGAATCTTTAAACTGAATTTCTTGAGCCTTCAGCTGGAATCTGAAAGATTCTGTTTTGAAATGCCACTCCAGTGCATCTTGGAAATTGGTCTCCGTAGGCTCTTGTTGCTTTGCTGGCATAACAGGCTGGTGTTGCTGGCTAGTTTACATGCCTGGTGGTGCCTCATGGGGCTGCTGAGACCTTGCAATGTGTTTTGGGAGGTCACTAGACACAAGCAGCATGAACGAGTTTGTCCATGTGGCAGGTTTGGCCAGTAACTGTAGAACAGTAGGTACAACACATTTCGGCTTTAACTTGCAGAGGGATACTATAGCAACATTTCAAATTAATTTTTTTTCATTTCAGTCAAATTTTGAAGCCAAAACTTTTGTGTTAGACCAAGATTCTGAAACCTTCCAGTTTTCAAAGATCTTGCATGTTTACTAGGCTTAAACTTTTCACAGAATGCAGCTTTTTTTTTTTTTTTAATTTATTTTAAACAAAAACATACCTAAAATAAAATAAAATATTAAAAATAAAATGATAAAATAATAATTTAAAATAAAATAAAAACAGAAGCTGTTCACCTCACCAAATGAACCATCAATATATTTGATGATAGCTGGGGACCAAACTATATAGCCCCATTGCATATTATACTTTTTACAAATATTTGGTTCCTGATTATGCTCTTTCTACTCGGTTCTTGTGCTTTGCCCTTCATTTCATCCATACCAAGGATTTTCCTAACCTTTAGCTCTTTGAGAGCTTCTCTGAGCAGCAGCTGTCGAAAAGTCAGGCTGCCATGAGAGCATCCTTTTCCATGAGTGGATCCTGCTTTTTCCATTCCTTTGAAAACCACCACTGCCAATAACAACGAGAAAAATAAATGCATCAAAAGTTATACTGCTGTCAGACCTATGGTGAGGAAACTTCAGTAAGTGCTGGAAACAAGTGCACTGTTCAGCGCACAGTTCTCTGACAGATTTTAAGTCAAAATCATATCATTTAATATACACATAGAAATGATAGGTTTCATATAATATGAGATATGACTGTAGCCCCTGCAGCATTTCAGCACCTTTTTTTCCTCACGCTCTGTACAACTGGTGTCAGATGGGAAGGCTGAGATCCACTAACTCTTTGCTAATGCCTTACTCACAACCAGAGCCAGTGTATGACATCAGGCTTTCCGCCTCCCTCCTGTGCCTCTTTCACCCTCTCAGATGCAAACACGTTTATTTGCCTCCTATGCATATTTCTATACATTAACAGTGATATACAGTCTTTTCTATTTACAGTAAGAATTCAGAACTGCACCTTTACTCATGTGAGATCATTTTCTCTATCTCTAAGAAACTTATTTATAAGGGCCTTAATTCAGAAATGAAAGAAAGATTAAGCAGTTCAGTAGAAATTATCTTTTTAGTGCTAAAATCTGAATTATACATTAAAGTACCATTTATTCAATGAATTTTGTTATTCTGTTTAAAAAGGCAGAGACTTTTATGTGTTTCGTATGCTTGCAAAGGTTTATTAGCTTGAGTAAAAGGTTATTATTATTCAATTGAATAATTTAATTTTAAATTATTGCTATTGCACTTCATATTATAACTGCTTTTCCAGATGCATTTGATTCTGTCAAATTTGCCTTTTAATCCCCTGTCGGGAGACCATTTTCTTGAATCATGCACTGCTGCTCACCCTTGGTAGTGGTGTCCTAATGAACACACACAGTCCAGGCTCACATCTTCCATGTAAATTACTGTGCATACCTCTTTTAGTCAGAACACATTGGAGGCTATCTGGTGTCATATAATCCTGGATACTGATATGTGGAAAGTCTTTTCAGGTGATTAATGTCATAGGAATTTAATTTTCCTGCAAAGAGCTACTGAGGGACTACAGTGTTTACGTGAATGCAGGACTTAGGGATATGAAATAAGCATTTAGAAAAGTTAATAATCTGTGCCTAATCCCCTCCAAGAATTATCTGTTGGTATTTCTATAAATAATTGCAGGGTTATTTCTTGTCGCTAATTGAATCACATATTAATTTATTCGATGTATTGTGCATTAAAAATCTTGGAACTTGCTACAAATCCTATTGCATGGGTGGAATAAATGCATGCAAAGCTAGATAAAAAACTTCTGAAACATATATTAAATGAAAAATTCACAAAATAACCATGCTTTGTTGTTTATTTTGTTTGTTTGTTTGTTTGTTTGTCTTATGCATGAGCAAAAGTGTCCTTCAAAAGGGTTTCTCTTTTGCTAGAAACATAAGATTTGTCCTTGACTGCACACTTAGAAACCGCAGTTCCTGGGCACAACACTGAAATTCTCTATTAAGATAAAAAACGATACACAAAACAATGCAACATAACAAAATATCAGTGAGCAGCCCCAGAGAGGAAGAGTCTGTTAGCACAGATTCTTCGTGGCTGCGTTCAGCACTGCACTGATAACGTTAGCATGCCCAAAGGTGCTGCATTTACTTGCATGTGTCTATGAATTACATAATTGTCTGCTCTTATCAGACTACTTCTACCACTGCTGACGGAAAAGTTTTTCCCTCAGACAGCGGCTGTCCATTAGCCTCACTAGAAGCAGGATCAATCTTCCACAGTCTTCCATAATTCTGAGCCAATTACATTTCAGAAAGTAAACATTGATTCCTGAGACATACAATAGGAAGTACTTTAAAAGTGGCTTTGAATATTCTTAATTAGTTCAAGAATTACAGGCTCATTCCTCTTTTATGCTGCCATTAGAAGCATTTATCTCAACTGATTTCAACAGAGTTGAATCAACAGAGTTGTGAGAAAAAAAAATCAAGTTGCATAAATTGTTAACAGCTCTTTCATACTGCGTCTTTATTACTAGATAAAACTTTGATGAAGGACATACACAGAAGATCAATATGAGAAATCACATACGAACTGACTTCTATGCTACTGGCTGCTACTGAAAATCACAGAAATAAGTATTTGTTTTTGAAGCTCTTACTTAAGCTGATGACTGGTTTGCTGCTGCTTTTCTTGAAAGAAATGTTTCACCTTTAGGAGACCTACGGCCTCCTGAGTCAAATTACTCTGTGACTCCAAATGCAGGGAAGCACAAAAAGGAAAGCAGTGCAGTTCATCCAGCAATGAGCAACTTCATCTGGCAGCCTTTGTTTGAGGGAATAAGGACCCACTTTCACTTCCGGTGTAGATGCTGCTTCTTGATGGTCCTGATGCACTTCTACTGGCACCCCAGTAGGCTCTGTACAAAAGGCTGTGTGTTTCAGGCAAGGGACTACGTTCTCTGGGAAAGGCTGGGGTCTTCTTCCAGAGAACTGGGGAATTGCCACACTGCCAGCCATCTTCACCTGTAACTTATAGTGGCCAGCTCACAGCTGCAGGGTAAACAACAAATAATATTAAACTGGCAGGTAAAACACTGTCCGTGGGCTAATATAGCTCAGGATATACTCACTGCTGAAAGTGAATTAAACATTTTCCTTGAGATTCACTTAGATAAGCAGTGTTTGTTTATGTAGTGGCATCTGCACATGAAGAACTGAGCAGGAGTTAAAGTGCAACTGTAATCACGTATAGTAAATCCAATTTATATTAATATTCCTCCAACATGATAGCTAGCAAATATACGTTTCTGAACTCCTAGAAGTCTGCCTTAATTTGTTCCTGTCAAATGAAGAGCAAACATTTTATCGTGTTTCTTTCTTTTTTTAATTTTGACCCCCCCCCCGAAAAAAAACACTCCAACATTGAAGGTTACAGGGGTGGGTAGTTTTAGAAAATCTTACTCTTCACACATTTAAACAGACCATCATACTTTACTTGCTTTCTTCCAACTATTACTAAAGCCATCCATAGTCTTGGAAATCCAAGTATTAGGAAGTGGAAGTGACTGCTGAGGAAAGTGCTCTGGCGTGACTGAGTTGTGATGACAGGCTTAATCCCAAGCTCAGCAGAAAGTCAGTGGTGCTCCTTTTTCTCCCTGAGGTAGTTGAAGAGGACATCCAGTCCCCCCTCCACGAGCTCAGGCAGGGGTCGGGACAGAGGGTTGTGGGAGACGTGGAGGCCTTTGTCCATTGGGTTCCACGCAATGCGGGGCAGCCTGCGCAGCAGGTAGAGGTCATCTGGAAGAGTCTGTATGGAGTTGTAATCTACATTTAGTAGCTCCAGAGCCACGATGAAGCAGAGAGACCGCGGCAGAGTGCGTATGTTATTATTCTCTACTATAAAAATTTGCAAATTGGCTAGATACTGAACACTCTCTGCAATGCTTTCAAGTCTGTTGGACCCCAGGTGCAAGAAGTCTAAGCTCCTCAGTGCAAAAATGCAGAGGGGAATCTGCACGAAGCGATTGTTACTGAGGTTCAGTTTCTTTAAATTTGTCAGGTCGGTGAAGCTTGAAGGTAGTTGTGAGATGCAGTTGTGTGAGAGGCTCAAAACTTCCAGCTTTCTGCACAAGCTGAGCTCTGCTGGCACTTCTGTCAGGCAGTTCATATTAACAAACAAGACCTTCAGGTTCCTCAGCAGCCCGATCTCCTTCGGCAGACACTTGAGGCAGTTGCCACCCAAGTTCAGCACTACGAGCTGGTCCAGTTTTCCCAGTGAAGGAGGAATTACCACCAGCTGGTTGCGTGAGAGGTTCAGTTTCTGCACCTCAGGCAGTCCCCACAAGAAGTCAGGAGCACTGGTCATCCCTTTCATTATAAGGCTCAAGCTGACATAACGCAATCCCCGTTTCAGCAATGACTTGGGGTCTTTCCCTGAGAGAAGAGCATCTTCCCATGCAGGCAACTTTGGACCTTTCCTCAGAAAAAACATTCTTCTTCGCCTCTCGCTTTTTGAGTGTTCGGTTCCCATAACACCTTGGATTGCTCCTGATAAATCAAGTGAGGTTTTCTTCCCGTGCAAGTACTACACCAACATGCAAATGCCACCAGAGGTTGACAGCTTGCAGGAAAGTCAAAGCAAGGAGATAAGGAGGAGCCTGTGAAGTGCATCTCAGTCCACCAGGGTAGTTTCCATAGCTGCTGAGGGAAAGTTTCACTTTTGGGTGCTTATGTTGTTCTTGGTGCACAGTCTGTAATGAAATACTTGCTCCAGACTTGTGAGCAAACCTGTTCAATTCAAACTGAATGCCACAAGGCAGCTGTCACTGTCATTTGGCCTGGGCTTTATTGGACAGATATGTATCTTCACTCCAAAAAGGTCACAAGGATGCTGTATATAACTTCCCCATGTCAGCTTTCTTGGCTATCTGGTACATACCATGGCTGCAGGACAATTAACAAGAGTGACTTCAAAAAAATAAACAAGTAAGCTATAGGAGAAAACAAGCAAACAAACAAGACATCAATTCAATTCAGATTAAAGGCCATTTTCAAATTCATTTTAATTTTGATGCTCCTCATTTCACTGAAATAATTATCAATCCACCAGAAAACTTTGTATGATGCAAAAACGCTGGTAAAGAATCTTCCTGCAAGTCCCACCCCCTCTACTCCCACCCCCCCCTTTTTATTTTTTCCTCTTTAGTTAAAAAAAAAAAATAAAAAGTTAATTATTGTAAAAAATATTTAAGCTTTTATATTACCTTTGAAGTGGGGACAGGCCTCTTTCTTTGCAGAAAGGGCATCACCTTCACTACAACAGTGACATTTTCCAGTGGTATCTGCGCCCACTTGGATGATTGCTCACTACCCACGTTGCCGAGTGTGAGCAGTCACATTGCACAGTTCTGCCCAAATTACTCTGTCCTAAATGTCCTGTGCTACTTCAGATCTATCAGTGAGGTTTTGGGTCTCTGTTTCTTCTGTGCTGCAGAAAATGCAGCCACTTGATGTCCCCTTTTTTTCACAATGAACTTTCCTGTCTTTCTGGGGTACAGGGGGCCTAGCAGTCAAATAGCTCAAACTATACATGAAATTTAACTCCAGAATAGGAAGACTGATGGGAGAGGAAGGAAGCAGCAAGGTATAATAATAATACCCGACAACAGCTGAAGCCAGTGATGCTGATGAGAGGAAATTCTATTGCTACAGAAATATGCAGTGAGTTTAAACTCAAAAGGATATCCAAAGACTTCAGGCATTATTTAAACAGAAATGTTTAAATGAAAATTGCAGTAAATAGGACATGCCTTCCGATAGTTTTCTTCTCTGGTGGACCCAACATGGCTTCACTAAGGGCAGATCATGCCTGACAAAACTGGTGGCATCTATAATGGTGTTACAGCATTGGTGGATAGGGGAAAAGAAACTGACATCATCTACCTGGACTTGTGCATTTGACATTGTCCCCCACGATAGCCTTGTATCTAAATTGGAGAGACATGGATCTGATGGAAGGACAACAAAGTGGTTAAGAAATTGGCTGGATGGTCTCACTGAAAGAGTTGTGATCAATGGATCAATGTCCAAGTGGAGATGAGTGGTGTTCCCCAAGGGTCACTGTTGGGACCACCACTGTTTAACATCTTTGTCAGTTACATGGACAACGGGATTGAATGTACCTTCAGCAGTTTTGCTGATGACACCAAGTTGCATGGTGTGGTCAACACACTGGAGGGAAGGGATGCCATCCATGGGGAGCTGGACAGGCTTGAGAGGTGGGCCTGTGTGAGCCTCATGAGGTTCAACAAGGCCAAGTGCAAGGTCCTGCATGTGGGCCAAGGCAATTCAATTCCCAGCACAAATATAAGTTGGGTGGAGAATGGA
The DNA here is from genome assembly GCF_965140915.1 of Aythya marila. Classification (NCBI taxonomy): domain Eukaryota; kingdom Metazoa; phylum Chordata; class Aves; order Anseriformes; family Anatidae; genus Aythya; species Aythya marila. The sequence continues at coordinate 104,704,980 of NC_139043.1, forward strand.
TTAGGAGCAGCCCTGAGGAGGACCTGGAGGTGTTGGCAGATGAGAAGCTCAACATGAGCCAAACATTTCCTGGGCTGCATCAAAAGCAGCATGGCCAGCAGGTTGAGAGGGCTGATTCTCCCTCTCTACTCTGCTCTACTCTACCCCACCTGGAGCACTGTGTTCAGCTCTGGGGCCCCCAGCACAAGAAGGACATGGGCCTAGTAGAGCAAGTCAAGAGTAGGGCCATGAGGATGATCAAGGGACTGGAGCACCTCTCCTACAAAGACAGGCTGAAGGAGTTGGGGTTGTTCAGCCTGGGGAAGAGAAGGCTCCAGGGAGACCTTATACATATAGTAGCCTTCTAGTACCTAAAGGGGGTCTACAGGAAAACAGGGAGGGACCCTGTCAGGGAATGTAGTGATAGGACAAGGGTTAATGGCTTTAAAGTAAAAGACGGTAGGTTTAGATTAGATATAAGGAAGAAATTCTATACTATGAAGGTGGTGAGGCACTGGAATAGGTTGCCCAGAGAAGCTGTGGATGCCCCATCCCTGAAGGTGTTCAAGGCCAGGCTGGATGGGGCTTTGGGCAACCTGGTCTGGTGGGAGGTGTCCCTTCCTGTGGCAGGGGGGCTGGAATCAGGTGATCTTTAAGGTCCCTTCCAACCCAAACCACTCTGTGATTCTATGATTCTATGCCTCATGATGAAGAAGACATTGCCTCTTCCTGTAAGATCTGGTAATGGATGCATTCCCCACCACCTCATCTCAGAGATCCTCGCCTTAAAATCACATAACAGTTCCAACACTGTAGGACTCTGCAAAGAGCTGCCACTGTGAGTTACGGCATTCTGGCAACTTCTTTGGAGTCAGTACCCAGAGGCCCTTCTTACTGCCAAGCACCTCTCAGTCCCTGCTCAGTTTTGGGCCCCCCTTAGCACTGCGCCTGACTGGGAGGAGAGGGGAGAGCAGAAGCATCCATCCATGTGTCTGGAGAACAGGGTCCTGCAACAGGAGAGCAGCCAGGGCCGTGGTGAGAAGCATGAGCTGGTGGTGAGATGAGCCAGCCTCACACTTAAAGCATGCAAATTTATAACAGCCTAAAAACTGCCGATCCTTTCAGAGGTGGGAGGTGAAATATTACATTCCCTGGATGAGCCTGCAAAGGACAGAGGCCAGTTGCCATTTGGTCAGGGCAGGCTGGCAGCCTGACTGACAGCCACAGATCCCTCCCTCACAAGTTCCCTCTGCCAATTTGTCAGTTTACAAACAAACACTATATTACATCCCATCACAGCCACAACTCTGACTCAGTGCTCGTGTTAATCATTGTCCAGTTCACATTACTGCCTGAAGTAGCGGGGGTGGCCCTGCCATCAGGGACAGAGAGGAAGCCCAGCCGCAAGCCACACTCAGGCCTTGCACAATGCGGTGGGCAGCTATGGCTAAAACATGGCCCTGCAGCCCAAGTGAGGGGACATGCAAAGACAAGAGTCCCTCACAAACCCTGGCTCAGGGCTTTCTGCCTGACTGCTGTTAGGAACGTGCTAATTTTCAGATCTGAGCCAGCGATTCCTTTCTGTTGTGGCAAAGGCAAAAGGAAGAAAAGAAGGCCCATAAAAGGGGGGATTGCACGAAGTTACACATTTCCCTTCTTGTGATCATAGGGCTGGAAGGAACAACCTGTTGCTCTCTTGCACAGCCTCCCAGTAGCCACAGTCCCCCTCATGTCTGGCCAGATATTTTTGGATGAGAGCATCGTCCTTGTCTCGCTCTCCACTGTGCACTAGCATTCACTGCCTGGGGGCTTGGCAGGGGCTGGCCCAGCCTCTCACCGCAGAAATCCAGATTTCCTGACAGCCTGACTCAGCCAAAGCACTCACTACCCTTTCCTGGTTTTGCACCATGGTCTATTGGAAACTCAGCCTCTGCTACAGCTCAGTACAGGCTCGGGCTGGCTGTTACTGGAAAGCTTCACCAGATCCTCTATAAAACAGAAATGCTTGCTGTGCTTGTCTAGCAACAGTTTCTGCTCTTCCATTGCCCTATCTCTGCTGCCTGTGAGGCAGCAGCAGCTGAGGGGATTTGAAAAATACCTCCACATCTGCAGCTTCCATTGTCCAGCTCTCTTCCTGCCTTTGCGGGTATTGTAACCAGTGTGTATGTGTTTGGGGAAAATAGCCATTTCCTTTCCTTTGTTCTCCAACAGAAAAACAGGCTCGCTAGAGCACACTTTCAGTTGTGGAGATGGGGAAACTCTGAGGTAACCAAGTTAAATTCCTTTCTTGCAATCAGGAGAATAAAACCACAGTGGCCTCATCTGGACATTGCAGGAACTAAGTCTGTGAATAAAATAGTCCTGGACTCTTTTTTGTTCACTTTTCAGTTCCCTTTTCTCTGAGTTACTATGGATTTTTAGGCCAGCATTTAGGGAAAAAAAAAAAAAAAAAAAAAAAAAAAAGGTTGTTATATTCTTCTGAAAAGACATTTTGGGGAAATATCAAGATCCTGTTCTTGTCAAAAGAATGAAGAACTAAGTCAAATTTCATTCATCTTGTCTTTTGGAAGCCATGCTCTGGTGAACATAGCTACCAGAAAAGCCACCCTGGACAAGAAAGAAACCCACCTAAGGCAAAATTCAGCCTGTAAGTGTTGGCTACATTCTCCAAATTCTCTGAATGTCTTTTCACCTGAACAAGACCTGGTGGTCATCTAGCACCCCTCCTCACTGGCAGTCCTGACAGCATCACTGCTGCCTGCTGCTCTGTGCTCTGAGGGCAGATTGAGCTGTTTGGTCCTCTCTTAGATATCCTGGCCAGCAAAACACATCAACAGGCTGTGTCAATGAAGCCTCTCAGAAAGTAGAAATGAATTTCATATGTGCAGATTTGAAGGTATTGGGGGGGACACAAACTGGTGGGATTTGGGATTTGCATGGTGCACTGTAATTGATACTTGTTTCATGGATTTAACAAAAACTTTAGTGTGAAGGGGAGAAAAAAATGTCCCAAATCTTGCTGAACAACTGTACAGCCTAACCAATATAATAAAAGAAGCTACATGACTAACAATGATAAAAAAAATGGTAAATTGACAAAAATGACAAGCTATATTTTTGAAGTTCTTTGACAATGCAAATGATTAGAATTTTTATGAAGGAAGCAGGATTGTCAGCCCTGAAAAAACTGCAAGACAAGTTCACAAAGACATGGAATTTTAACGTCTATTATCTACTGGCTTTTTTTATTTGCCTTCAGATTTGGAATCTCTAGAATATGTTTGGGAAACATTTTCAAGCTTTTCTCTGTAGCCAGTGGTGGGTTGGACAAGTACATTGTTTTTAAATGAAATAAAAGTTGACATCATCACATAATTTCTTTCCACAGGACTTGAGCTTTTAACAAAACATCCAATAGCATCAGACTTTTAATGAAACAATAGGCATCTTGACACAATGAATTTGAAATTTTGATAATCCGTGCTTTCTTGCAAAACAAATTCTGTCATTGTCTTTTGCATTGGTGAACGTACAATTTATATCTATAATTTCATCAGCATATACCTATAGCTTTGTAATTGACTTTGAAGCAAATTTCATGTTCTCTGTGGATTCAAAATCTTATACAGTTCCTCTGGCTCAGTTTACTGAAATGTATTAATTTACTAAAAATATATTAACATAACAAGGAATAGGTTAAATCTTTAAGCACAGCCTTTTCTAAAATTATGGGAAGCTCAACCCACGCTCTTTCTGAAGAAATTTTCATTTCCATTCATTATCTCACTGTTATAATAAACACTCGGTTAAATGAGACTGCAGAAACTACATAACCCTTTCTGCGACAAGAAGGATGCTTTGTCTAAAAAAAGTTCATTTGTTTCCAGTTCAGCAGAAAGCAACAGTCATGTGGGAGAAATATTCATTACCAATACAACTGCAGCTACTGAACCGTTTTCTTTGTGCTGTCCCTTTCCTCTAAAGTAAGATTTTTATAAGTTTCAGTGCCAAGCAAACTGTCAAAGATAACCTCTGTTCTTAGGAACAAGAAAGCAAATTTTGTAAGTTTTCACTATTTTGTAGTGCTTTGTTGATCTTGTAGCTATTCTGAAATAGGAAGCCAAATTTCAAAGGTAATTAGAGATTTATGAGATGTTACACAAGGCAAGAACAATTCTTAAAGCAGTTTCAGATTTTTTGTTAATTTGTTTTTTATTATGGTGTTGTAAGCAGCCTTTAACACTTGTGTGTCCATGGAGCTTTCCGGGAAAGCTTTATTAAGATCCCACGCGGAGATGCTGGATCATCTGACCCATGAAGAACTGGATCTAGAGGTGAATGACTCTTCACAGGGGCTCATTTAACAAGAGCTTTGGCAGACAGACAAAGTCTTTCTGAAGACCTTCTGACAGAAGACAAACTCAAACTACCCATGGTATGAAATAAAAAGAGAGAAAATTTGCTTGTTTGTGTGTGTAGACTAGAAATGACAGGCACAATTCCTCCTGCTAGTCAGTTGCCAACAGCAACTCTCACATTCCATGGAATTAGAGGAAGTTTTCTTTCTTTTCTGCAAACTTACTGAAATTACTTCTGCAGTAATATTTTGAAATTCCAGAAAATGCATAAACGACTGGTTGGCCAGCTCCCACATCTGCCACAGTTTCCCCATGTGTGCACAAGCCAAATAGCTAGTCTGTCTGGCTATGTCTGTACAAGCCAATAGCACAGAGGCAGCCCATGCTCCTGTGCGGTTCTGTCACCCGTGTGCTCTGATTCGTCCTGTGCTCACGAGTGCTGTCCCAGACAGCACCAGGAATCAATGGGTACACTTGCTCTAAGTGCGTGCCCACTCCTCTTCAGGGAAAGGAAAGTTCAGAGCATGGACATGAGCTAGGGCCCACCACCACCCTGCAGAAGGACACCAAAACCATCCTGCCCTGAGTAACCTGTACGCAGCCTCTGTGTCTCAACCTTCCACTCTTTTTATGGCCAATGTGATAAACTTGACCCTACTTATCAGCATATTTGAAGTCACATAAATCACTCACTGTTCTATTATTCATCACTACATTTATGAACATTCACATCTACATTCATAAACACCCATGTAATAACCTATACGTGCCTGTTAGCAATATAGACAAGTGGTACTTCTTGTGGTCAGTGGTTTTCATAACTGATGAGTTAATACCATCACACTGAGAGGAAAGTTGGAACTGATTTTTCAGACTGGATGAAGTAGCTTCTAATGTAACTATTGCCACATAACCTCTGCCACAGGTTTTTCATACAGCTTTTGATGGGCATTGTTTTACATTTTGAATGCATCACAAGAAATAAAACAGCAGCTCTTTAAAAGTAGGAGGGCCTGAATTCTCCTTGCCTATATCTAATCTGACCTAAGAAGACGTCTATCTGGATTCTGATCATGTAAATGTCCATCACATATCTACTAGTTCAGCCTTCATGCAAAGTGCGTCGATACATTCCGGTTTTTGTTTCTGCCTTTCTTTTGGACTGTGATTCCTCCTGGGCTTCTTTCAGTGCCTGGAGCAGATTCAGTTTGGCTGCCTTTGATGTACAACTTCCAGCTCTATGAGGCATGTGGCAACCGGGGATACACATCACTCTGGGGAGAGGTACTCTCGCCACCTCTCCTAAAGCTGTTACTCAAGTTTGCAGGGTTTTCTTGAACATCCGTGGGTGCAGAGAGAGTCCAAAAATAAGCATGACTCTGTGGTCTGCTGGCAGAACTCCCAGTCCCTCCAGCAGAGACTGTTTAAGTATTTTACATTTGACAGGTCACTGTAGTTACCTACTTTTTGGCATTTGAAAATCTATGCTCTGCTCTTGAAATAAAAGGCAGAGTCAAACCTGTGGGTCCCAGAAAAACATTTCCATGGGGTTCTAAGTATAATGCCTATAATTAGAGATAGATGGGATTTAAGCTACACCATTAATTTAGCATTATCTAGTAAGAGTCTTACAGACTTTCCCTGCTCAATCTGCCGATATGCTGATTTTGATAGACTGTTTTTAAAATAAGTAATTATCTCCAGGCATTGTTAATGTCAATGTGTATGTGTCCTGGCTCCACAGGGTTCTGCATGCCACAGTAAAGGCCAGGAGTCTGAATGTTATGCATTGCAAAGTTCATTGCTGCTGTGCCAATATCCCCCCCACCCTTTTTTTTTTTTTTTTTTTTTTTTTTCCTCTAATCAATTAAGTGTATTTGAAAATGCTGTATCATAAAACCTTAAAGGGCAAATCCAGATGTAAGTTGTAAAGTTATTTGAGAAATAAAATCAGACACCAAAGAATCCAGTTTTTCATGACTGATTTTGTGTTTAAAATGAATGCATTCTTCTCCAGTTGAAAGCACAAGCCCTTTTTATCTTAGTCCTCATGAAATCTGGCAAATCAGTACTGTAAATCAATGTGACCCAGTGTGAAGGGGTTTTGGTAGTTCCATCTGAGTCCATTACAATAATGAATGCAAAAAAGAACTTAGGAAATAATTTAATCAAAGCCGCTGTGGAGCCTTAATCCCAGATCCATGACTCTTACACAAATTTTACTGATATAAGAAGAAACTCTGCATTTACCTTCATATGCCTGATAGATGATAAAACAGAATCTAATTAAAACTCCCTAAAACACATACCAGTGTCTCAGTTTGGGATTTATCAGAGACATTATCAAATGAAAGGGCAGGCATCCCTCTAGACATTTGAAGACTCAATACTGACAATTAATAGCTTGACTTTTAAATTTCTGAGCTCTAACTTAAGGAAACATATTGAATGCTTAGCTTCAAAGGGCTTGAATGAACAAATAAAACTTCTAAAGCAATCAGTAAAGCAATGCATCTTGGTATTATGAGTATGACAGTGATATTTGAAATCCTATGAAATAATATGGGTCACTGTATGGTCAGACAAAGACTGGTGAGATCTGAGTCAAGCTGCACTTAAGGGGAGCTAAGGGCACCATAGAGAGCACAGCCTGGAGACAGAAGATATAGCCTAGTAGGTGAAAAAAAGCACATGAAAAGCAACTTGCATAAAAAATGACCTTAAAAGTTATAAAACGGAGCAAATCAAAGGGCAAATAAGATCTTCAAGCTCAAGTACAGGCAAAAGAAAAAAGAAAAAAGAAGGAAGAAGAAAGGCCCACCCATAATGGTCATCTCTCTTATTTTACAGCCTCTAATGAGCAACTTCCCAATAAAGAGAATCAAACATGAGTCTGTTCTGTATCTGAACATCACAAAAGATTAATTGTGGTGTACAACCACAGGGTTTCAGCATTTATTGGACTGTAGGAAGATGGGATATTGTAGATAATGATTCCACCAGAGGTGGAAGAAGAGCATGTTAAACAACCATAGAGGTGAGGGCACGGTGAGCACCGATGCTCTGATGTGTGACCAGGTCAGCTAACAACAAGGTGAGATTTTTTTTTTTTTGAGAAGGTGGAAAATAATATGTGGCTTGAAAGGAATGCAAATGACAACACAAAAATTTAAGAATGAAATTAAAACAGAAGGTTGGGCTGGAGGGAGCTGGGGAAAGAATTGGAGTATTTTATTTTTAATTTTATTTTTCTGGACCAAAGATGATCACAAGCAATATTTGCACAGCATTTGAGACAGAAGTGCAAGACTGTGCTTTTTTCATGAAAATTTTGTACAAGCAGAGTTCCATAAACTGATGAAAGGCATTCTGTGGTATAGTTGCCTGTGATATGTGGAGACTGGACCTGGTGACCTGTATTGTCTCTTCCCACGCAATGGTCTTAAATCTGACCCTCTGTCTTCAACTCCCCTACAAGTGCAAAATTCAGGAGCTTCAGTTCACAGGCCACTGCATTCACATTATCTTTGGTGCTGATCTACACGTTTTCTGCCTCACTGCATTTCACTTTTAGTTTATTGAATTTGAACAAATGTAGGCAATCAAAGGAAAATGCAATTATAACAGAGTTGTACTCGGTTGTTTTCCAAGTGATAAGAAATCTTATTTGCAGCCAGGGCTGGGTGCAGACACAGCCTGGGCTGGGGGCTCAGAGCAACATACTGGCAGATGCTGGCGGAGGGTTACAGTCTGTTTCCCTCTCTCATCCACTCTGGAAGTTCTGCATTTTTCACAAGAGGATTCAGGTTTTCCAAGGTTAATGAACTTTGCAGAGCCATTTCATGAGCTCAGACTGAACGTACAATGCATTACAAATGTCTTAATTAAGTCAACTTGGCAATCCAAAAATGAATATACATACACGGTCTTTGTGACCTCAGTTAACTATCAGCTTGGAAACTACCAGCGCTCGATGGGTTTAGACAGGTCACATTTCAGGACAACAGATTTTAGCAGCTTTGCTTTAAAAGGCACTGGTGGAATGGGCCAGCAAGAAAAATATTTCTTAGCCTTCTGTTTTTCCTGCCCCTTCAGTGACAGTGTCATAATGCTGGAGTAATATTTGGTTATGTAAGGTGACAAAAGAAGGCAGAGTGAACATTCCTCTGCAGCCACCTGCTCTTGAACTTCTCTAACTGCACTTTTTTGATGTCTTGCTGTGGAACAAACTACGTGTAATACCAGCAGAGAAGAGCTAACTGTTCTTCCTTGGATAGAAACCCTAATATACAAATACCAAGCATTGCCTGCTATCTGGCACAAACACTGATCTAAAAATACAACACCTTCCCCCCAAACCCACACTTTACATCATATATGAAGCATAAGCAGACAATAGGAAGAGTGGAGCAGAATGTCTACCAAATTTATGATTAATAAGCATGTCAAGATTTATAAGAGCATCCTTATGTGGACACAGCTAATGGCCTTAACATTGCTTCCAGAATCAAAATTGAATGATTGAGCAGACTTAGCCTCAGGAAGGCCCACGGTGATAAGGGAACCATCAGAGTAAATAGGTGTATGCATTTTTCATCCTGTCAAGCGAAAAAATCACCGATGATGATAAGTCAAGGATATGCCCTCTCCTCTGAGTTGTACGAATGTTTGTGCTGAACAAGGCCACTTCCAAAATAAGAGGGAAGAGGTGAATGTGAGCAACAGAAAGCTGCATCATTATCCCATAAATTACATCATCCCAGGAGCAACAATAATTCTGAATCAGCACTTATACAAGGAAAAGTTTTTGTTTGCATTTCAAAACTGTTGTACATAGTGAACACTGTAAGAAGCACGAGAAGAGAGAAACACAAAGGTAGAAGCTGAAAAAAAAAAGGGGGGGGGAAATTGGGTAGAGGCTCACACAGACTTACATAGAGTTTCTAGGAGGATTTCACTAGCCAGTGCCATAGGGACTGAGCCAGGCTATAGTTGCTGAGGATTAAGAATCTATCAGATGGAGGACAGCCTAAGGACCTGCCAATCTGAAGGTTTGCTGGCCTTTCTCCAGGGCATCTGTTGCAATCTTGCTGCTGAAGAAGGCACTTGAAAGGGCTATGTGCCAGCCAGGTCTCATACAGAAAGACTCAGGTGCAAATATTTTTTTTTCTTATTAGCAAAATGATGTGTACAAGTATGGACATGTATAAACTGGAAAACACTGGATGTGGTGCTGTTGTCTTTTAATATTGATAATCACTGATGTTTTCCTGGATCAGTCATCTGGGAAGGACAATAATCTGCTTGTTAGACATGTTATTTCTGTCAGCCCAAACTCTCCCCAATAAATCTCATAAATGAATTTAAGCTATTACTATAATGCTTACATGCTTTATTAGTTTTCAAATAAATGCTTTGAATAATAATAATAATAAAAATGCTGGAAAGGTAGAAGTCATAAATTAAGAGGAAGTCTCCATTAGGAATGGCATACGACCATAACATGTCCTTGCAGAACTGGTTATCTGGATAACTTATTGAACTATTCAGACAGTCATTGAAAAGCACTGGAAGATGGACTGTCATTTGAATCGTCTACATGCAGCATATAACATCTGCTGCAAAAATGGAAACTAATTTTGTAGGGGATTTTGTTGCTATGTAATAAGCAGAGCTCTGCACCACTGATTTGTGAGAGTGTCAGCCAAGATAGTCTAACAGCCTCTTTCTGTTTCACACCCAGGCAAACATTTTTTTTCCCACTTTGCTCTTATTAGGGAAGCCTCACAGATTCTCTCTGTTTTTAACACAGGGCAGAGCCTTCAGCATCAGACAGTGGCTACAAAGAGTATGTAGTCTCTTCCTAACTAGCTTTTGAAAGGTGGCTGTGCTGTCCAATGCAAATAAACCTATGCAATACACCTATGCTTCTTCCATAACCATAGGCACACCTTGTAGGAAGTTTTACTCTTTAATACTACAGCTTAAATAAAATAAAATAAAATAAAATAAAATAAAATAAAATAAAATAAAATAAAATAAAATAAAATAAAATAAAATAAAATAAATAGTCAAGACGCCACAGAAATGAACCCTGGCCCATTCCTCTTGTGCCCTATAGCAAGTGCTTCTCCAATGCATGTTGCCACAATTTCCATCACACAGCTCAACAGAGATGTAAGTGTTGGCAGCACTCTGTTTGTGAAGGCAGAGTTCAAGTTCATGCTCTGGGATGGCTTGAAGGCAAGCATGTCCCCTGATGAAGCCTGGCTTCCTCAGGCATTGAGGCAATCTAGGGGCTTCCAACACAAATGCTCACAGGTGAGCTTTGTCTCAGACATAAGGAAACAAATGATACAGTAAATAAATAAATATATTAAAAAAAAAATTTTTTTTCTAAGCATTGATGTAACATCTGGTTATATCTCATTGTAGCTGGCCACTGCAAAAGTCAGCTACACTGTACATTTCCAGCAGGATTATTAAAGTGATCATTCTGTTCTAGATTTTTTTTTTTGTATAATCCATTGCATTTAGATAATCCAAGAGCACCTGGGACTGTGGGAAGGTATTCTGTATTCTGTGGCATTAAGCAAACAAAAATATTTTCTAAACAGGCCAAACTCAGAATTGATGTCAGCCAGCATTGTTTATTTTGGAAGTTGCACCTGTTAATTCTCAGTTGGAATGTAGCCCACTGGCTTTACATCTTAAACATCCCTATGTATCTCAGAAATGGGGGAGCTTCTGGACAGACCCTTGCCATCACATCATTACACCCCTTCTGATGATAGAAAACTATGCCTGAACATCTAATTCCCATTTTATTTAAGCACTATGCTGACTTCTCAGTGGGAAGTAGCTGTACAGCATCTATTTCATTCGTTCTGTTTTTGTGGCAGTAAAGACAGAAATGTGTGCGCACATTTCTGCTGAAGTTATTGCACACACTGCTGATGTTATTGAACACATATGATCTAATTTATTAATGAAAAAACCATTATTTCCTGACAAAAGGTGGGAAGAGGAGTCTCAGGATAAATATTTAAGCTATTAATTCAAAGACTTTTAAGGAACATGCAGATGATGCTGGAGTATAGGAGCCAGGCTTTGTGTAAGGCTTGCTACTGTGGATGTTTGTGAAATTTCTCTACTCTAAACCACTGAGCATCCAAACAGACAATAAGGGGGGTATTGAAATACATCATCAATTATATAAGAATGGGTACTTAAATACACAGACACATGTATACCGTTCAGTACATGTGACTTTATTTATTGTCTTAAATGATTATATGTTTAAAATACTCAAATGATGTGCATTTTCTGCAAATACTGAAGTTCTGCTTGCATCCAGGTTAGAAAAAATGAGACTTCAATCCAGTTACAATACTGCAATGTGTTGTCAGAATATGTTTCATTCAGAAACATGTTGAAACGGGGATCTTCAACACTGCTTGGCAGCTTTGGGTATTGCCTGCCTGGTTCTGACCGTACTCCTTGCTCTTCCAGCCAGACTGGGGCTGCCTCAGCAGCAGAGCTGCACGCATATTTTATTTCCTTTTTTTTTAATGTATTTTTTGAAAATTAAAAAAAGGCCATGGCATGTGGTGACTTCACTGTTTGCAAAGCAGGTGATGCCATTTGAAAATATACTCAGAAATAAAATGCTCAGCTCTCTGCGAATGAAAGATGTTAAGCAGGTGGGTGCACTCTGGCCAGAGGGCATTCAGATCCACAAGTGATATCTGGACTGCATTTAAATCATTTTCCTGTTACATCTGTTTCTTCCTTCTCTGCCTCTGGAGGTGAGGAAGGCACAGGTTGGGCAGAAAGAGAGCAGGCAGCATGGATGGCATGTGCATGGTTGGAAACCTAGTAGCTGGAAGCATGGCTATTGGGGAACTTGGTGTGACCTGGAGCCTTTATTTTGGAGGTGTTACTTTTCTTGTAGCTGCACAACTGGTTTATGTGCCCTGCATCCATGACACACTGGTGGATATTGCTTAGGTTTCAAATGTGGTGCATTTATGCAAGGGGAGTTTATTTGCTGCATGACTCACACCACCCTGTACACTAACCCTCGTCAAGTCACTGGCTATTTTCTGTGAATTTTCATCCAAAAAGTGGAAATTTGGGGAGTTCTTCATTCGCAGAACAGGTTGAATCATGATAGAAGAAATATAAGTGCTCTAAAACCATTTATTCATAGTGCCTCAGTCCTGATCACTTTTAGAGATAAAAGGATAATTCAATCATCATTTAGTTTCTCTTCCTCTGAGACTCCCAGCCAGGGATGATTTATTGAAAATTGTCATGATAGCTGTTATGTTTCAGACATTCTTGGAAAGGCTCTTTCAGAAGGCGTAGCCAATTCACATGGGCAAGAAAATGAACTTTATTTTAAAGACAGGTGTTTTAAAATATGTATTAGAGGGAAAAAAGAAAAAAAAAAAAAAAAGACATTTGGATTTAAACTGAACAGCTATTAGCTTCCCTAGATAGTCGTCTTTTTTTTTTTCTTTCTTTCTTTTTAGTAATGATTGACTATCAATTATTTATTTCTAGTAAAAAATTTGCTCTCAAGCAAAATTCTTCTGATTTCATTGCCCTTACTGCAATCACTACTGCAAATCTGTCATGCATTAACTCCAAATTCCAGGCTCAGTGATTCTTTTTTTTTTTTTTTTTTTCCTTTTTTTTCCTGGGGTAAAGTTCAAACTGACCTTAATGAGAGTTTTGCTTCAGGAAGGGATGTGGAATTTATCTTTTTGCCAATATTACACAAAAGTTATAACAGTAAAACCTGTTACTTTGACAAAGCAATTAAACCCATGAACTTAGAAGGCATCCGGCTTGTTAAACGCTAATAAGTGAGTTCAGCATGGGTACCAGAATGAACCAAGTATCACAGAATCACAAAATTGAAGGGGTTGGAAGGGTATCAGAAATTTTCAGGGAATAAGAGGTGCTACGAAAGTTGTTCTTTGTTTTTCAAAGAGGTGAGGCAAACGTGGCATCTAAGAGGAGGAAAAGAAAAATATTATTTTTTTGAACGTGGAGAAATGCTATGAACAAGAAGTATTTATTGCACTCACATTGATTTTCAATCAGCTTGCTTATTAGCTACTGTGCCTCCTGTGCCCCTCTTCTACCCAGAGCTCTGCAGCCTTCTCTGGATGCTGTTTCAGATGAACAGCACGTGAAACAAGCCTGCAGCTGTGGCTCTTCAGGCATTGTATGCACGACGAGGACATTCATGCAGTCGGTAAGTTACATTAGGGAGGTGAAAAATAAACTCGTAAAGCTCGAGCTTTATGAAATAAGCTAACGCTTAACTGTTCAGGAGCAGAAAAACTCCCCTACAGACAGCCAGTCTCATCATTTTTTCCATGAGAGTGACTGTTTTGTCTGCCTGAAGCATCCTGAGCTGGCCAGCCTCCTGCCAGGCACAGCCAGCGGGATGCTTCGTGCAGCAGCCAGCAGCGGGGGATGAGCACAACCGATCCTGATTTTTCAGACTTGCATGGTGACAGATATGAAAAATACAAAAAGGCCACAGCAAAAAGCAGCCGGTGGCCTCCGCTTTGCAAATACAGGTTGAGCTGGTTCCATTAGCGCAGATGAAGAGGGTGCTGGGAGGAAAGGAGTTAAAGGTTTCAACTTGCAGGTTTGCACTGCCATCCAGTGGGTGTTTTCAATCACTGCAGAACGAAATCTGGAAACGGCACACTGAAGCAGGAAGATTGCAGGTTCGCCAGAGGTAGGTAGCTAAGATTTACAGATTTGAATAAGACAGAACATAGGTCCACAAATACTTAATTGTAGTTCTTTATTATTTCTGTGCGATTTTTTATTATTTCTTTAGCAATTAAGACCTTTTCATTACAAGTTTTTACTCTAATATTCTTTAAGTATCTATAAAACAAAAACGTATTACTTCTGTTAGTATCGAGCAAGTAATTAAAAATCAAATTAAAAAATACTGTAATAACAAAATACACCAAAACACAGCATCATCACAAATACCATAGCAATACTTGAAAATTGAAGTAGTGCTACTCTTTTTCATCAGGAAACAACCTACATGCTAGTGCTCTGGTTTGGATTTGAAGGGCTTTTGTTTTATTTTATTTTATTTATATAGTCTTGTGCTTGTGGTTTCATTGTTGTGCCAATTAATTGAGCCATACCTGTTGTTAGTGTCATCATCTTGTAGAGTTTATAGAATGCTTTGGAAATTATGTAATATAAAATATTCACCAAAAATCACTGCATAAACTCCATGCTGACTTGTTTATTTTGTAACTGGCTAATTTTCAATTTTCAATGGAGCAACTTCCAGTATTCTTTAGTTCCTGACATTTTACCAAAAATCCTATTGCAATAATAGCTATTTTTCCTGTCCTCTGTTAGTATTTATAAAAGAGTCTTCCAAGCAAAAGTAAAATATTTGCCTGGTTACATTGTGTGTGTGATATCAGCCAGGGCTTTTTTTTTTTTTTTTTTTCCCTGTCTTTTACAAATTAGAAAAACTGAAAAAGAGAAAAAGCAATGGTTTCATTGGCACCTTCAGATGAGCTACAAATGTTATCGTCAGGCTGGTTGGTGATGCCTCTCCCCAGAAAGATGCAGGCTCCTGGGAGCACCTGTGGTGGGGTCACCTCAGGCTGTAGGGTGATGGAAGGAGAAGGGACTTTGTGTAGATGGGGAAGAATTTTAATTGCCACTTGCAGGATAGCACCTCTGTCTGCTCCCTGGAGACAACCAGAAACGTGCAGGAAGGAATTCAGGGATGGTAAATGCAGTGCTGAAATGTCTCTGCAGATAAGGACTGACTACAACTTGATAATGTTTTCATTTTTTCTAACGAAGGCATTTCTTGATTGAAGTCAAAGATGAGCTAGAGAGCTCACCTCCTAAGCTCTCCCCTCATCAAACTGATTGGCTTTGTGTCTCTTTCTCCAAAACAAACCTCTAATTAGCAACTGTGTTTACATAGAAACAGTACCTTAGTAAATACAGCCTGACAATCCATCCATCATGTGGATAATATTTATGTAGACACAGTTGTCTCTTCCTGCTAAGCAATTCAGATTCTAAACATTTCCAGTATCTCATGAATTTTTAATTATCGTTCTTTTTCAAGTGGAGCTGATACCTTGCTAGATATTAAAAAGTGTTAAACTGCTTCTTCACTGATGAGAGTTTATTTTATACAGCATGAAAGAGACTGAAAATGCTAGCAAGACTCAGTGGCATTTAACACTGAGTTTGCAGTACATTATTAAAAAAAAGAATCGGAAAATAAGTTCTAGTCGGTGCAATTTAACTTGTCAGTAATTAAGATATCCCCACAAACTTTGTCCTTTTGCCTGCTACCCTTTAGTTCTTTATGAGTTAAAGGGGTTTCTCTGTTCTCCAATTTTCCAGCTCAGGCAAAGAACTTAAAACACAATACAAACAGTGATTTCATCACTTCCTGTATTTAATTCAATGTATATGTATTTAATTCAAAATCAGGCACTTCAAAGAGTGCAGAGTTAAGTTTAAAGATAAAGTGTAAGCCTTAGCTCTGCTTCCATTCAGTATGTTAATGCCAATGTTTGGGTAGCAGAGGGTATCTCTAAGTACCATTAGAAAGGTGAAGCACAAAGATTTTCAGACCACATCATCAATTTTTTCTCCACTTACAAAAATTTGGTTGAAATACAGATAAAGGCACCCATCAGGCAGTAGGAAGACAAGTTCACCTGCTGTATAGAGAGGAAGAGCTAGTGCTGGCTTTGAAATGATGCTTCTTGAAACTTCACAGTAGGACACTCCTACTGTACCCTATATTATTAGGAAGTCAACATAGTTTTCTGAATTACTATTTTTTCAATGGTGTGAGTCTTAGGCAGGTATAATTTCTTGAAAATTGGAAGTGATAAATTATTCAGTTTGATAATAATGACTTTGCAGATAGGTGTAAAGCACTTTCTTGCAATAGCAGGGATGGCACTTAAGATTAAATAATAGCATTATGTGCGTATTTCCTCCCACATCAATGAAGTTGCATTGCCTCTTCATGTTGATTCTATGGCAAATTTCTGTAACAGAAGCTTAAAGCTGACATTAAATTCATGTTTAGGTGTATAAATAAATGACTTCACTTTAAAAGCTACGAAAGACAACCACAGATATTTATTGTTCTACAATTTGGAAAAAGAGGTCACATATTTAAACTCTTGGCTTTCATTTTCTACTTTCTAGAAGTTGGGTTTCTTGCATGATCTCCAGATACTCTACAGAAAAGGTGATGTAAATCTTGCTAATATCACATCAAGATGACTTTTTTTAACACAGATTTTGCATAGACAGGTATATGTCTCTGGGCAGCAAAATCTTGGCACCTGCTGTTAAAAGCTCAACCACCGGAACAATACTGACATCCTACAGATCTTTTCCCAGCTGCATACCTGACTACACTTGAGAAGAAATCCAAACTCAACAAAGAAATGATCAGACTGTGTGATTAACTGATTAACTCCTATTCAATATATTTTGCAAAACAGTATGAAAGCAAAAAAAAAATCACAAACTTTAATCTTCTTTCATAAGTCAGTTGTGGTTGAGCTAAATAATTTATAATTTCTCTGTTCACTCAGAACTATCTTAGAGGTTAGGGGCACAAATTAAAAGCCATTCATCTTGCACATCTCCAAGAAGGCCATGTTATATTCTTTCCCCTTCCTAACACAAATTTGGAAGTGGTGGGTTTGTATCTTTCAAGTCCCACAAGCTCTTTCTACAGATCCAGGATCAGGTTGGAGATGATCAGTATGAGTTAAAAATTTTTCTGCTTTTATGCTGAGTCCTTCATTATAGATGCCTGTCATGAACTTACCTGGGGCCGTTCCTTTGCCTACATGGGTTACTGGAGCCTTCAAGCTCTTGCAAACAGTTTAATCAAAATGCAAGGAGGGGTTCCATGCCCAGACTGGAAAGAGCATTATTGCTGTTGCCGATCACCAGCGGTGATGGTATTGCATTCTGTATAATCTGTAAATCCCATTTTTCCAACAGAACAAAAATGTATGTGATTTTACTGTGATTTTCAGGGAGAATATATTTACCATAATACAATATAGCATCCAATCATTCCCCTTGGATGGTAATCACAACTTCCAGCCTGTAAGCTATTCACAGAAGACATGCTGAGTCTGCCTTTGACATCTTTCACAGCCAATGCTTCCATCCCTTCTGGTGGAAGAAGAACAGAAATCAATCAACAGAAAAACATCAACAGGTATTTTGCATCACAGAACCAGTGCAGGTCTATTAACCCATTTCCAAATCATACCACCCGAGACAGGCACAGTTCCCTGGTACCAAGTATCTCTTACTACCTGCAACTCCTTCTTTGGTCGTCATGAACGGCCAGGAGTTACACAAAGTGTCTTCACAGTCAGGTAGGTGTCTTGGTGTGATCCAGACATGCGATATATTTACCATAACGTAATGAGATAGTTTTCTCCTTCAGTTCAAAACAGGGAGTCTGGGGCAACTATATGGCTTGCATAAGGTCTACCTAGTGCTGCATGAAAGGAGGAGTGAAGAGAATGAAGAGAAATAAGAATTGCTTGCTATCAATAATCCTTGTCTTATTTGCATCCTATTATAAAATCACTTTTATTATGTTATTTGGTATTGTGCGTATCTTACTGAGATCAGGAAGAATCCAGCCCCTCCCTGGTGCAGAGCAGCCAGTAATGACACTTCTGTCTTGTGCTGGCTCCTGCCCACATCTCCTCCTTGGCAGAGCTTTTGGTCTCTTTGCTGGAGCTCCTGGTGCCTTCTTCACAGCAGAAAGCACCAGGTGCTTTCTCCCCAGATGCTTATAGCACCTGGGCAAAAATCACAGCTGGTAATAGGAGGGGGGCACAGGGTGTCCACAGCCCCTTGAGAGCCTGGAGGGTAGGGTACCACTAAACCTACACGTGGTCAGGGTAAGGCAGAGGCATGTACCTGGTATATGAGGTAGCCCAGGAATTAAAAATCCTCTGTGTTATATGAGTGTTCTGGGAGCAGAGTAGGAATTTACACCGAATTTCCCATTTTCTTTCCTCCATTCCCCCCTCTTGGCATCCAGACCATCCTAGAGCGCTTGCTTCTCTCTAAAGCTAGCCCTCCTCTCTGGCAGGCACTTAAGTCCAGGCAGCTCCTGGGGTCAACAAAGCCCACAGCATGAAGTAGGCAAGCCTTTGGGTGACTGCATCTGCAGGGCAGCCCACGCTGTGCCTTTTCTGGCCAGGCTGGAGGCGCTCAATCCACTCGCACCTTGTCCTCTTGCCTGTGACAGCTCTGTGCAGTCTGCTGGAGCAGCTGTTTCCCAGCTTCCTCCAAAACAGCAGATTTTCTTTAATCCTCCTGGAAGCCTTTGTCATCTCGGAGCCAAATTATCATAACACAGATTTCAAGTTACGGCTTGAAATCATTTTCAGGAATTGGAAGGGCAAAATATTTTGCAGAGAGCCAGGCTACCAGCAGAGGAGCATCGGCAGGGAATGGGGATCTGCCCCAGCCCACACCTTGTTCCTTGAATCATACTTCCCACGTGTCAAGCTGTAAAGGTGGCTTTCTCTGATGAGAGGAAGTTGTAGGCAGGGTGTGCTGTGAAGGGCCTTTTGCTTTGAATTTACCCCTCTCTTTGGTCTGTCACAGCTCAGATTTATTAACCTCCAGACGGACTTTTCTGAGGGAGAAAAACACTTGAAGAGTTCTGGGGAAAATAACAAGTTATCTAAACCGGCTTTTAGTAGCGAGTGAATGTTTATTAGAGGCAGACAGGCAGTTTACTGAACTTTTTTTTTCCTCTGATGATAAGTGATAATTATTTCCAGAGTACTTTTTCAGAACACTTGGGTGGTGCTTCTGAGCTAAGGAGACAAAGACAGAATGGATAACAAGTGTGTGCAAAAAAAGCCCAACCAAAAAAAAAAAAAAAAAAAAAGAGAGCAGCTAAAAATTAGAAAGACCCTTTGTAGTACAGTACAGCTATTAATAAGAAGCTTACTTAGCTGTCAGATGTAGTTCTGGGTGGGATTATTGACTGGTTTGATTAGCATACCTCCTTTGAGAAGCTGTTCCAAATTCCCCACCGCACTTCCAGCAAATACTGCATCAAAGGTGTTTGTAGCGTAAAAATGCATTGATTTGCAGTGGAGAGAAAAGGATCACTAGAAGTGGGGTAGGTAGCAAGGTGGGATGCTGGGATGTGCAAGTTATATGCTATGGATGAGGAGAAGCACGGCACTGCTGACAGCTGTGAGTGCCCCCACTGCCCTCAGGGTCAGGAGGTGACTTTGTGCTCCTGAGGGGGCTAGAGGGAACCTGCCACCAACACAATAGTTCTGCCTTAAGCACAGCAGCCCAGACAAAAGCTGAAAAAACATATTTGGTGTTCACTGGGCATTTACTTAGGTGCAGGATAGCAGAGAGGTTCCATTCAGACTTTGTGTATTTGGTCTTTCTCCAGTTTAATTCTCCCAAACCTCTGTTTTTGCTGAAGGCAATGTTTTTATCAATAGGCTGTTACCCACAGATGGCTAGTTTAACTTATTCACTTTGTGCTACATAATCCCAAATATTAGTATTTTCCATTTCTTTGCAACTGAAACACTTAGTCCTTAAGGCAATTCTAATTCATGAAACTTGTGGTGAGAGAAAATAAAATTTTAAGAAGTTCCCTGTAATCACACCTCTGAGTATTTTCTGGTTATTTACAGGTAACTTTTTTTTTT
Organism: Aythya marila; assembly: GCF_965140915.1. Taxonomy (NCBI): domain Eukaryota; kingdom Metazoa; phylum Chordata; class Aves; order Anseriformes; family Anatidae; genus Aythya; species Aythya marila. The sequence goes on from NC_139043.1 coordinate 104,725,102, forward strand.
TTTCTTTCATTGCATAGCAAGCTTGTTTTGTTTATTTTGGAGCTAATTTTAATTAGTAAAACAAATAACTGTGAGGTATTCAGAATTCATCCTTAGTAAAGTTTGTGCTATCTCTGCCCTTGTTTCATGGAAAGTTTTAGCACTAGCAAGTTAATCATTTTGTAATATAAAAGTCTCATCTGCCATTTTATTTTGTAGTGTTACTATTTACATTAAGCATATATGGCATAATAGTGCTCATAGTTTCAGTTGATGGATATGGGCTATGAGGGCTGTATAAATGTGCATGAAAGAGTACAGTACTCTGAAATGTTTTAATTCTTGTACACTTCTTCACACCATCAGGATCTTACCTGTACTATGACATTCCATTTTCTCATTGGATTGGTTTGGTAAAGACTAAGAAATTTCTAATCTTCCACAAATGGTACCTGATGCGCTCAGTGTAAACATGCATTATAGTTACACTCGCTTAAGAAGCTGAGATTCTCATCTAAAGGCATAATCATTCAAAGCTCATTAGAAACTGAGGTCAGGAAAGAATTATATTAGCAGTGGTATGTCTTGAAGCAGGGATCAGCCTGATTGTTTGGTACTTTGTACCAACAGCAGTGAACTGTGGAAGCAGGAGTGAGAGGAAACACAATAATCCTCCTAGAAGAGGTATGTACTCACATGAAGTTGGAGGAGAGTTGGCTTTTGCAAGGAATGGACACAACAACAGAGATGCGGTCCTGCAGACAAATGCAATGTATACTTTTCAGTTACAACTTGTATACAGATGTTTAGTTAAGGTATAATAATTGAGGCTGATGACATAGTCCAGGGCTGGATCTCGATACACATACTCTAGCCCTAGTAGAATATTTTGACGACGATTAATGCATGTAATAAAGAACTGGCACTTGCTCATTGCATGGATGTAAAGAAAGTACTCTTCAATCTGTTGGAATTTGATGAAATGGTTAAACTAATTACAAAGCTGCAGACTGGTGGGATTTTATGTTGCACAGATGCTCCTCTTTCCCATTCCTTTGTACTTGGCTTCCAACTGGTACTTGCGATCCTGCACAGAGGATTCCTTAACCTGACCTCTGTGATTTTAGAACAAATGACACTTGGGCTCTTGAAATTTGTTGACTTTTCTCTCCACAGATGTTTTGCTTTCCTCCTTCTTGCCTGTCCTGAAATTTAAGAAGTTCCTGGTGTGAGCAAAGGACAGATCTTTTGGAAGGGACAGATGTGGAGTGTTATTTATTTGTAGGCTTGAAGGCCTTTGATACCATTTTGTGGCAGAACATTTTCATTTTTATCTCCTTGACCTGGGGATTCTTCCTTTTTGTGCGTGTTTGGAGAATAAATAATGTTATGCATTCTCAAGTACAATTGATAACTCTTCAGTTACAGGATAAAAAATAGCTTTATTATTTTACGAAATATACAAATTACTGTTCTTTTCTTGAATTTCTTTACCCTGATCAATAAAAACCACCAGACAACCAAGCTGCAGCCTGAAAGCTATAAGCAGCTCCCCACGACTTGAAGAATGCACTTGCAGCCTAACTTTGCTCATGCAACTCACAGCTGGCAGTGCATTTTGGAATGTGGTTTCTGAAGCTGAGCAAACTTAGGTTTTCCTAGAAAGTAACCGGGACGTGTTCTCAGGTATGAGACGGTGTGTCTTGACTGAAATTCCCCTGCTCCAACCACACAGCTCTTTGTTTCGGAAAGTGTGGTACCTTGCTGCAACTCGCTTGGGATAGTTGTTAAGGAGTAGCTGTGCGTATGAGCTGTGTGACTGGCGACCCTTAAAACACGGAAGCCAAACGTGAATGAAATCTGAGTGAAATATGTAGAAACGATCCTGAGGAATTCCCACAGCCGGTTTTCTGGTCCAGGTCGGACCAGGGACGAGCCCCCCAGTGCACAAACATGGCTGCACGGCCGCGCAGCAGAGGAGGCTCAGGAGGGCTCCGCACAGCCGGGGGGCGGGGGGGTGACACCTCACGACGCCCTTTTGGGGTTTCTCAGGCGCCCCCCTCGGGCCTCCCCAAACGGGACGCTCCGACGGGGGGGGTCGTGGGTGGGCGTGGGTGCGGGTGCGGGGCGGGCCGGGGGCGGTGGTGGGGAGGGGGGCGGCTATAAGGCGGGCAGCTCGGCGGGGCGGGCGGCAGGCAGTCCCTCCCGGCGGCGGGGTGATGATGAGGATGATGGTGGGCAGCAGCGGGTGGCGGCTGCTGCTGGCTCTGGCCTCGCTCCTCTGGGCGCCGGGGCACGGCCAGCCCCGAGGTGAGGGTCGCGGAGGAGTGGGCGTGGGGTGCGCGGATCCAGCTTGTCCCCATCCCCATCGGGGGTTATGGGGTGCCCCCTGCCCGTGCTGGGCACAGTGGGTACGGGGGTGTGGGGGACTCTTTTCCCCCTCGCTCCTCCATCTCTGTGGCTGCTGCAGCCCTTTCTTCTCCCGAAGCGGCGGCGGTGGGGGCCACTCCGCCCGGCCGCCTCCTCCGGGCCGCCCACTCCCTTTGTGGGGGACGGGGAACGCCGAAAAGGGGCCGGGGGAGGGAAGGGGGCACGGGAGCTGCCCGCTCCCCGGGGCCGGCGGGGGGGACCCGGGGACAGCTCCGTCCCCGAGGGAGATGGGGGGCCCGCAGCCCCGGGTGCCCCCCTGCTGGGGAAGCGCCGTCGCTGATGCAAACCGGCTTAAGCCCCTCTTCTTTGGGGTGAAAGGGGATGAAAAGCCCTCTCCGGGCGTGAGGGAGAGGCGGCGTGAGGATGTAACGGAGCCGATTTACCAAAGTTTTCTCTCCTCGCACGTGGTACCGCGGCGGACGGCTCGGGGCGGCCGCTTTGTTCCAGGAGCAGAGCCCGGGGAGTTTGGCTGGCGAGCAGGAGCCGAGCCCGGCTCTGCAGGGGTCTGCTCGGGTGTGCTGGGCTGCCAGGTACAGCGCTGGAGCCATCAGGTGCTCCTGCTCGGTGTGCTTCTCCTCCTGCTGGAGCCAGCAGCAGGACCTGCGCTGAGCGCTGCTGCCGGCACGGCACGGCACGCCAGTCCCCAGCCGCCTCGGGTCTCAGTTAAAACCAAAAGCCGAGGACGGAAAATGGTTGGAAGGCATATGTTGTGCAGATGCATGACTTGGTTTTGTTTATGGTGAAGTGTGGCGTTCAAGATGGGTATAGCGTGTGAGATTAGCATCTGGCTGTTTGCACGCTGCAGGAAAAGCAAGTGTGCTTATTAATGTTACGTGTACAAAACCTCCTCCTCAACATCAAGGTTGATGTTAAATCAAACCCAAGTTGCTGAGTCAATATATTTCAACCTGTAATTAAATACACCTTGCCTTGGCTGTGAGAACTTACTCTTAGAAACAAATGAAAAGTGGCACAAAACTTGCACTTCACTGTTGTTTTTCATAAGGTACCATTTGTCTATCAAACAACCCTAATTCACTAATTTAAATATGCATGCTGGCACACAGTTTAAAAAGGTAAGAATTATCCTAAAGCTAGTCAAGTATATCTGAGAGAGCCCATGCCTTTTCTTCTCACACAGAAATTTGCAATGATCACGTTGCAGTAATCTGCTGCAACTTTAGTAATGAGTTTAGTGCTGGCATTCCAGCTCTTATGTAGCAGCTCACATGGTCAGTCATCTTGATAAAATGCATATTTTTATCTCACTGATTGAAGATAGCAGTATATTTGAACGTACCTAAGCCACCCTTCCTGGGGCTATTTAAATTAATTACCCTATATTTTTCTAGTTGAAAGATTAGGTCAGGAGACCATTCCTCCTATTAGATTAAGTTGATAGATTTTTCTTTTTTTTTTCTCAGCATGAGAGCACAGATCATCAGAGGAAGCAGTTGGTATTAAACCCCCCAGTGGATAACTGCCTTACAAAAAAACACAGAATTCAAGATAACTGAACCTAAAACAATGCGAAGAATGTGATGCAGATTAGAATAGCCATGCTGCTTTTGCAGAAAGTAAACAACTGAAGTTTAAACTTTAAGCATCGTAATGATGTAAAAAACATTGTTTTGTTAACAGAAAGATTTCTTGGACACTGCAGGAGCATTTGAAAGTTTTGGGGAAAAGGTATCTTGGCTTGCTTGTGGAGAGTACCTTGGTAGAACCCTTTCAGCATTTCCTGTTTTTCTGTTGGTGCCTGCTTTTGTCCTGTCAGCAGATGAGGAAACGTGCATACAATAGTTGCGGGGGTCTGTCAGAAAGTGCTGAAGTCCAATCTGAGAAAAAGCAACGCGGAATAGTAAAGTTAGTGCAGCAACCAGCTTTAAAGGTTAATGATTGGTTCTTTCAGCCTGAAGATTAATATCTACATACCTATAAAATTTACTTGGCATTTTAATTGCAGGTGTGTTGTTGAAGTATTACCATCATGTTGAAAAGCTGGGTCTGTATTTTCAACTGAGTCTTTTGTATTTAATAATGGGAGTTACTCTTTGTGAAGCACGTATCTTTAGTGTCCAGATCCAGACAAGAGCTGTTGTGCTACCTCAGAAGCAAATAACCGTTTCAGAGGCTTTTGTAGCAGCTTTGCTCCACTGGAATGCATTCTTCATTATTCTGAGGGTAAGAGTGATACAGGTCTCTAAAGTGGAAAGAAAAAGCAAGTTGTGCAGCATTACCTGTATTTCATAAACTTGATTCTGCCACTGTCAGGTGATTTTTCTACAATTAAAAAAAATCTTGCCACAGTAAATGTCTTTCAACGATAACTCTCAAATGTGTACTAGACAAAATCTCCTTGGCTGCATCTCATCTCTGTTCTGTGAGCTGGTGTGCTGTGGCAGCCTGTTCTGTTCCTGCCTGGGGTTTCAGAATCAAAAGGCTTTAAGTGTTGGTGCTCAGGAGACTGAATGAGTCCAGGGAGGTGCCTTGGGTGCCTCCTCTGGGCAGAACTTAGCAAAGGTATTTCTCGGGCTTATCACCATTTGGGTTTCAAACCTACCTTGCTTTAAGAATCTGGTTTAGAAAGTATGTGTAAGTTATGACTATAATACACAAATCATAATGTGATGTTCAGCAAACACATTTTTTTCTGAAACATAAGTGATGAGGTTTACTTATGAATCAGATTATTAGAGCACTTGCTCAGGAAGTGGGAGATTTAGGTTAATCTCCTTAAGCTTGAGATGGTCTGAACCCATGTCTCCAATTTCTGAATAAAGTGCCTTATTACCAGTTTGCTATGACAGGTAGTGGAGGGGGAGGCATATATGAAATCCCTCCAAACCTCTGTTTGAAACCAAGCTACTATGTATCCAAGTTTAAAGGGTGCAGAAGGATAATGGGCAAGAGAAAAAGCAGATGCTCTATTTTGGTCAGCACTCAAAAATGGAAGGAGAATCAAAATGCTGGCCTTCTCTTTTTTATCTACTTCTGTTGCAAGCAACCATCAGACATTTAAATACAGTATGGAAAGGTGTTTTTTTTTGTTTGTGTGTTTGTTTTTAAATATCCTTGTCCACCAGCTTTTACTGGGTCACTTGGTGGGATCCACTTAGTGCAGATAGATTTCCTGGTGCTCTTGTTCAGGATGGTGAAGTCCACCTTGGAGCTGGTGTGCTTGAACTCTAGGTGTGTCTTTAGTTGTTAGAAAAATACTTGGGTCTTTTTTTTTTTTTTTTTAGATCTGGTCTTCAGTCTGCAAGCCTAGATAGGTAAATCTAGGTATAGTTTTAGTTGTCTCACTACATCCTCATGTTTTATGGGATGATCTACAATTTCCTCATACCCTTCTGAAACTGAGAGCCAAACTCCTAGGATGTATTAAGATGATGATAAAACTTTGAGGAAAGTCTTCTTAAGCTCTCAAGATAGGGCTGGTCACTTCCCCTATGAAATGAAACATTATTTCATAGGGAGTTTAGAACTGCCATGTGGTATCTTAGCAAGTAAAGCTTTTTTCCACTGGTCTTATAAAAACCTATGTGTCCCTCATGTGCCTTCATGTGGGTTAAGTAGCAGGGCCATGAGGTACTTATTAACTGTCCAAGCTCTATTTACCTTGTCAAGCTATGTGATAAGTCTCCTCTTCACACACACAAAGGAATAAGGTGGGGCAACCCCAGTACAAAACTCAGTCCCTCTCAGGGCTGTCCCATGATAGCCATCAGCCTCAGCCCGTGGGGCCAGGACTGTGACACCCATCACTGTGAGGGAGCTATGGGAGAAGTTCTCCAGGTAGTGACTGCTTATGGGGGACTGTGGGACTCCTTATGCAATGCAGGGGAAGAACATTTTGCAACTGGACAAAACTTATTATGTGGAAGAGCCTCAAAGGGGAAAAGCCAAAGACAGGGAAAGGGGAAAAGTGAAGGCAGAGAAAGGAGCAGAGGATCCAGGAGTTCTGAGAAAGAACAAGTATGGAGTAAAAAAGAGGGATGAGAGGATAAACATGTTGGCTGTAAGCAGGTTGCCAGTCAGCAGGCTTGTCTTGCTGTACCCTGTTCCTCATCAGTACAGTCTATCCTGTCTTTATTAAACTGTTTCTAACTGTTTTCCTGGGTGAAGGGGTCTCAGAGTGTGGAGGTGAAAGTGTCAGTCCCTGGAGAGGGGACCACAAGTCACAGGGACCTCTATGTCTTGAGTGGCTGTGGCTGGACAGACCAGAGAAGGTGTTTGTTGTTTGATCACACTGACATATAGAACCACACCAGGCCAGCCAGCAAGTAGGATGAGAGGTTTAGGAGCAGGTATCAAAGCAGCTATAGTTCTAGGATGGATACTGAAGAGACCAGAGGGTCTGCAATTCAGCAGCCAGAGGGATCAGAAGGACCAGTGCTACTGAGGAGACCATCTAGGGATTGACCAGGAGACCCATCTTTGTGAATGTGCATCTGTGCATGAGTCAGAAAGAGATGAGAAGAGTCAGGGCCAGCTTCTAGGTAGGCTGAAAGTCCAGGCCAGTTACTGGAGGGATCCACAGTGAGCCTGCACATAGGCAACAGCCCATAGGGCTGTTGGCTTTAGAGGCTCGCATGCCCAGGAACCAGTAAAGGGGGAGACCTGGGATTCAGGGGCCAGTTACTAGATAGATTGAATGCCCAATTTTGTAGAAATCCAACTTGTATATATATGAATATATATTTTCCACTTTTACTTTGTTCTGTATAGTGCTCTAACCAAATTCAATTTTAGGTTACTTATCTGCCAGGTCACCTCAAACAGAGACCACATTGCATGTGCCCAGGAATGCTGCCTTTGCAGGTACTATTGCATTACAATGATAATGCTAAATTCCTAATAGGGAATACAAATATATTTCAAAAATTATTAACGAGAAGTAGGGCTTGATAATACTCAAAGAATTTGAAATGTAAAAAGAATAATGTAAAAGATAATGAATCTCAGTGAGGTAAGAATTTTGATGATTGAGGTCTGACTGGAAGATGGGATAGAAGAAAATGATGAGAAATTTCATTTTTTTCTGGTGGTATGCAAGGAATATTTTGGACATTTTGTGAAGAAAACGTGCTTGGCATTGAATGGAGACTCCTAGATCCCAACTTTGCTTTCCTTTTCCTTTTGCCCACACGTCTTTTAAAACAAAGTTAGCACCAACAAGCTACAGACTATTTCTTCTTTTCTCAGAGTGCAAAGGTATGTGACAAAGAAAAATCCCATGAAAGCATGCTAAATAGACTGAAGATTAAGATAAAAAAACATTTGTCTGTCATAAATATTTCCCCTATTCCCTAAGGGCTTAGAAAAATGCATCTCTGGAAATTCAGGACTATCAGTGTGTTGATCAGTTGTTGGTATTTACAGCACTCTCACACAGGATCTTCAGACGGAATATGCTTTCTTTTTTTCTATGTCTTTATTTTTTTTCTAAAGGGGTTAGACAGCTGCTGTCCTCAAGGCATCCCTTTCTGACCAGAGAAATAGCATGTTGGAGAAGTTTTGCAAGGTGAGATTGGTTAGGTTGCAAGAATTGTAATTTCTTAGTTGGTATAAACCTTAGGTGCACATCAATCAAACCTCCCATTTACATATGTTTTTGGGTACATGAGTGATATCCTAGAGGCTGATCCTAATGCCCAGGGGCACTGTGTGGTGAGTATAGCACTCTGGCTTAGAGTTTTGATATGAACACTTCATCTGCTGGAGTTGCGAGCCAAAGCAAAAAAGGTTAGGAGGTATGTTTGTGTTCATTCCTTTGTAGTTAAAGTATCTCTGTAAGAATCACAATTGTTTTAACAACCATGTGAGTTCATAGGGCAGCTGGAAGGGGGGATGCATGGCAGTCACTCACCTGCTGCCTGGCCAGAGCCCTTGCCTTTCTGCAAGCAACCCAAACTTGCAGGCTCTGTGAAGCAGTGGCTAATTTGAGGTAATGGCCTCAGCAGTTTTGTCTTCTCTTTTCTGTGATTTTCCTACCAGTCAGCCCCATGAAGATCTGCTACCACTTTGTGCAAACTGAGTAGATTTGAGCAAAGCCAATAAAACAGGAGGAATTAACTTGTTAGCTTTTGATTTTTTAAAACTATCATTTAATACAGTAATGGCTATATCAGAGGTATTCCCTGACCAGTTCATTTTAGATTAAAGTCTCAGATTTTAAATTGTTTTGCTAGCATACAGTAATTCCTTTTCCCGAACTTATTTATTGTGCTGCGAGTTCCAATCCCCCTCTTGATTCCCGCATGAGAATAAAGGTTAAAAAGCTGTTTAAGAAATGGCCTGCTTTAAGTGGAAACTTTATTTTCCCCTTGGCTTTGCCTGCATTTTTGCTGTTCTGTTTCGCTGTAAAATGACCTTGAAGATAGGCCTGTGTCCACTGCTTCCTTTATCATTTTTGTTAGTGTAAGATTTTATTTGCTGAAAGGCTGCAGGAACAGTGCAGAACCCATACAGGTAATTTGAAACAACTTCTATAGCCTTGATTTGATTATTGAATGTTTTTCTTTTGTAGATTTGATTAAGTGGATAAGCTGTGCTGCTCCTCCACTGCCTCTTCCCCAGACAGAGCCACTGCCTGGGGTGTGGGAGGGTAGAATCTGTCCTTACCAACTTCTCAGTTATTCTGAACCCATCCCGGAGTATCCAGACAAAAAGCATTTGAGTGAATTGATGAGCATCCAGCTCCAGTAAAATGCCTGGGCTTGGAAAGCCAATTAATCAACTCTCGCCTTCCCTGTTTCTGCTTTGCTGAAGGGAGGAAACCAGTTCCTGAAGGCACTGCTACCACGCTGCTGAAGAGCCCCCTATTTTTTTTTTTCCTAATGTTTCCTTACAAACTTTTCTCATTCAAATGCATGAATTGTAATGCATGTTTTGTAATCCTCCATGCTACACCATTCATATATTTTACTTGCCTTTCTAGTAGTCTCTTTTGTTCATATCTTGCACTGTTGTAAGAGAGGAGGCAAAATAGGGTTGTAACTGTCTGCTAATGCCTCTTATGATTAGGTTTCAACTTTATTGGCTCAGAGGGGCTAGATAGCAGAAATTTGCAGTGAAGGTTCTTTGAATTATAAGGGTCTGTGGAAACCCTGGTTTGAATTGGGGTTGTGAAATCCGTGCTGTTGAAATTTCTAGGATTCCATCCATTTGCTCTAGCCTGTGGAGCCTCTAAAACACATGCTAAGTGACTTCTACCAGAAAATACCCTTTAAAATATGCCAGAATTCAACTTTTTGATGGGAATAGGAGAGATCAAATTAACTCCACTGACTCTGGGAGAATAGCTGTGAATTCACATTTATCTACAGACAATTGTTCATTTATTCCTTCAGTAGTTGCTAACTAATGCCATTGCATTAGTTCAGTAAGGCATTTAAATTATGTTCATTTTAAATTGTATGAGTTGTCCGATTTGCATTTACAGGATAATACATCTCATTTACAAGATGAAAAACATTGTAAATGTTTTAACTTGTAAATCTCAGTAAAAGTTGATCACATTTTAGAAAGCATATATTTTTTGCTTTGCAAAAATGTAAGCTTGTTACTGAAATGGTCATTTAAAAGTAAACATGAATTTGAAGCTGAAACTGACAAGTATCAAGTCCTAATGACAATTTATCTTCCTTTAAGTAGGTTTACAGCATGTCTGCCAACATCCACCAGAAGTTTATCATTGCTAAAGGCATGCAGAAATACTAGGGTCAACTAGATGACCTCTCTCCACTTCACAGTGGTCACACAAGGGACAGCTTAATTTCTTTTGTATTTCATAATACTGGGAAGGGGGCATTTCTAATAGGAGAAATGACTGCAAAGTGCAGTGTAGGCTTTCTGTGAAGTGGAGGAAGCTGTTCTTTGCAAGCAGTGAGAAAGATGTATGGGGCTGGGCAGGGAGCTTCAAGCTGAATTGCATGTTGACTAGAGGAGAGAAGATCTGTCTGTAATGATAACAGATAGCATATGACCTGAAGGCACCAATGAAGTAGTAGGTAGAAGCTGTGATTGCTGGTGGATAGCTGAATTCAATGTGTCTTGGTGTAGATCAGAGGTTGCCACACTGATGTTTACTCCAGCAATCAGTAAGGTTGCTCAGAAACTTTATTGCAGGCACTTGGTGTAAGGATCTGCTATTGCTGTGCTGCCACTGCCACAACTAATAGCAGTAACTGAAAAACCTTGGCTTGGTTAAGGCTGGTAGGCCAAAAATCCTGCTGAGGTAATAAGAAAAGAGGGTAAGAAGGGGCTTTTCAGTGGTGTCAGGATGTTTGCCCCCAAAAAAGAAAAATCCTTGTATATACCATATAATACTAACTGATGATACAGGCTCTTTCTTTAAAACTTGAGCAGCCCTCTTCATCTTGTCTATTCTTGAGGACAATGAGAAATACATGCATTCTGCTCTGCACCTCTTCCCGGATAATTGTCTCACTTCCCACAGTAAATCAGCAGAAATGTTTGGGGTGTTTCAGGGTAGGATCCAAAATGTGCTTTGCAAGTTGTAATGTCACAGTAGCGTTGCTGAATTTTAAATTAAAGGACTTCAGCTCTCAAGCCTGGTCTTCAGACTGTTTGAATTTTCTTTAAAAATTACCCTTTAGGCTGAGATGTATCATTCTTGTTTTCAGGCCAAAGGCAAAATACTTTTAGGACACTTGATTAAAATTCCATGTGGCTGAGTTATTGAGCATTGATGGTAATACAGAAGAGAACTTTTTTTTTCTTCTGCAATGTTGTTTTTCCCCCCTCTTTAATTTTGTGTCCTTAAAATTACACTTTCAAGAATTTATCCAGTGTGACACAAATGCCTTTGGTTTTATAAGGATGTTTACTCTAAAATAATGAGGGTTTGAAAGTGGTGAGGGCTTGAAACACAGCAAACATGGAATAGGTGATTTGCTACTAATATTTTTAAATTAGAGATGCAAGATATGCCCTGTGTATTTGTTAACCTGTGAGTAAAGACAGGCAAGTGGAAGTAAATTAATGTAGTTTGCAATTTTACTTTGCCTGGAGTAAAAAGCCTAGGGAAAAAAAGTAGCAGTGTATGTTTTACTTCTTGCAAAAAGCAGACCACCACCTCTGTAGCATATTAAACAGTTGGTTATAACAGAAAAAAGTCCTGCTGAGGATATTTCCCAATTAACCTTTTAAATTGAAGATGAGAAGATATCTCTTAGTAGAGGTGAGGGAATGATCGAGTCTTGCATGTCCTAAGTGTTGCACCAGTTGCAAATCATACCAGCTCCATCTGAGTTAGAGGAAAGGTGCTCCCTTCCACCCAGGAATATCTGGCAGTGATACAAGGCTGTATGTGCTCTGATAATGGCTTTGTGCCTGCTTGAGTGAAAACATTTTTTTTTCTGTGTTTGGAGAAACAAGTGGCTTTGTAAAAACAGGAGAGCTGGTAGTTCTGAGATGCCAAAAACTATTCAACTTGAAATAGCTTTTGTTAATTAATGGAAGTCCATTTATTTTAAACAAGCATTTAATTTCATATAATGCAGCTATACACAGTAAAATTAATATAGTGTGTTCATATTAGGAAAGCAAAGAAAGCCATATATAAAATTTATTTTGACATATGGCTGGTGAATGACAAGCGTAAATGAACTAAGTGAAAAATAAATTTCAGAGTTACCCTGTAGTGCTACTAGTTGCTATAAGACTTGGTTTATGATCACAAGGAGGTGCCAGTAGCCTCAAGGGATCCTTCTTTATGTTTATATGGGAAAAGACATAGTAACATTTTATAATGTTGTGATACTGGGTCACCATATAGAAATAGCTGGGTCTACTCTACCTTTAACTTTTTTTTTTTCACTCTCAGGCCTCTTAAAATTTGCAAGTAATAAATATAAATTTAGCATCATGAGAGAGCTAATAGATACTTGGGTCATAACTTCTAATTTATTATATTCAATATGAAGCCTAATGCTGCACATTTATGCATGCAAATTTAATTAGGGTCAAACCCAGGCATGATTTTCATTTGCAAGGGAGACTGTTGCCTCAGGTTAAAAAATGATTACAGAAGAGAAGCACATGATGAGCTGTAATTTGTTGAGGTAGTGATAGTAAAAGGCAGGAAAAAAGGCTAGCTTACATCTAACATCAATAGGAACAAAAACGTTCTGCATCTTTGAAATTAAGACAAATCATAAATAGTGTATAACTGAGTTCCCTAATCTTTGGCATGCTGATCACAATCCCAGTACTACTGTCATATTCATCTCAGCTAAAGTCTTTTAGGCTGCATGTAAACTAATCTGGCAAGACACTAAAATATTTAATAGTTGTATTTTCTTTAGCTTTGAGTGAAAATTGTTTCCAAGATTAAGGTGACTTCAGGAAAAAGAAATAATGTGGTGCTTAAAAATTTCAAAACAAAACCGGAACAGCCCCCAAAACAATAAACACAATGATGCAGACTCCTCAACATGTGGAAAAAGCTTTTGGTGAACAAGAAAGAACTAATTTCATGGTCTAGCAGGTTTGTTGTTCCTTGGCAGTCTGCCCATCTGTCAACTTTTGGCTCTTTTACTTTGTTATAAATACTGTGGCAAATACTAGGCAGATTCTTGAACAGGCCAGCATGATAGGAAAAAAATATATATACATACAAGACAGGACTGAAGAAATATAAGTTATAGTTTAAAAATGCATGATATATGTAGAAATTATTCACAAATTTCTCAACTTTTTATATTCAGTCACGCCGTTCAATGCACGAACTAGCATGAATGCTAGTTTTCTTCTTCCTGTCTCTTAGTATGTTCTGGATGAAAGAAAGCAGGTAGTTAATGCCACGTTATCTAGAAATTTCTGTTTAAAGATTTGATTATCTTTTTATTCCCAAGAATGGAAAAGTCAATTTTTTGCCTCTGATGTGTGAAATTTGTGGCAGACCAAGCCATGAAGCTATAAAACCTATTGAGGGCTGTGATTTAAGCTATTAAAGCTATTATATTTCCCAATGTTTTTTATTCCCTCAAAATGTTGAGTATTTTCAACCTTAGACCAACAAGTGTTGTGACATACGCTCCTTTGGGCAGCAAGGTAGCTCATTTGTAGGAATCTGGATGCTTGCTCAAACTCCTTCAGTGTTACACAGTTGCATGCTGACCATGTCTTTGCATCCTAATAACTCTACATCCAATTTGAGCACATGTTCATTGTGACAGAGTTTCTATATGATTTAAGTCTGTGTTTGCAAGCTCAGAGCATGAGGGATTTGTAAAAGAAGATGAGCTGTTGTAAAGTTTGCATTAGCTATCTTGTTAGCACTTGACTTCATAATGCAAAGGATATTATTCTAATGTTGGTGTTCAGTCTAAACTTGTGTCTAACCCATCTATGGTGTTTAAAACCATGCTTTGTGTATAATAGCATTAGTTACTGTGTAACAGAGGTGACAAAATTCAGTCTCTGTGGAGATGTGTGTTAGTATTGTTTGTCTGCTTTTTTTTTTTTTTTTAGCATTTAATTTGGAAGTCTGGGTTTTCTTTCATTGTAGGACTTTTACAGGGAGTGTAGTAACTTCCTAATTTTAACTCACCATCCTCTGATGCTACATATAGGGAAACTTAACATCTTGAAATTAAGACTTAGTGTCAAATGCTTTCTTCTCTCTTCCTTTACCATTAGTTTTCCATTGTCTTTTATATTTACCATGCTCCTTATGCTTTGAAATGTAGTATTTTATTAGAGTTAAGGTATTACTTTTTGGGGGGCAAATTTTCTTCCTTATTCAAATTATCTACTGTGTTTTGGCCATCAACCTGGCTATCTGCTGTGCTGAGTATTTGAAGGAAACCATACAAGTTGTGTAAGACTTGCTTTTAATCTTCAAAAACTCTAGAGAGAAAACTAAGGTGTGTGAGGGAATAGTACAGCTGACGTTCATTCGTTATAAAGCAAACTTTTGCCTCCTGTGTTTCCAGTCTGAATTTGCAAGCATGCATCTTTACTAATTTGCAGTGTTATACTTTTTTTTCCCCAATACTTTTCTGAGCCATTGGTTGTTAATTAGCACATCATCTAGCCCAGGGAGACCTCAGTAGTCAAATGCTTGTTGCTGCTAGTGCTCTCAAATTAAGGCTCTTGTTAATAATGCTGAATGCACATAAGCAACATCAGAAAGTGTTTGGCAGAGAAGCTCTCTGTTATTTGGGCAGAAGAAAGCACAGAGTTTGGTCTTCTCCAGCTTATTTGTGCCCTGGCAGCTTGCAGGGTTCAAACAGAATATTGTTTACTGGTCGCATTAACCATTGTAGTGTTTTTTTTGTTGGTGTTTCTTCTGCTGTTTCTGTTGAATTGTTCAATTGTGATTTGCAGAAGCTTTATGGAATCAAAACTATAAAATAATCAACAGATTTTTCTGAAATCAGGGGCTTATGAACATTCAGCAAATGGCTGTAAAGTAAGCTGTTTCCTAGATAACCTGAACTCATCTCATGGGCTGGTGTAGAGTATATGTCTCTATTGTGACTGAGTAGGAAGCAGTGCAACAGAAGAAGATCTTTAGCATACAATGCAAACTGAATTGTAGTGCCTTGCAAAGAAACAAAACTTATTCTGGGGTGTGTTGATGACACTGTGAAGAATTCAAGATTTTTTTTTTTATTTCAGTTGGTGCTGATGAGGTCTTAAGAGTCACACTGGAAAGATGCAAACTGCCAAGAATTCGGAAAGATAAGAGGTTTAGAAAATTGACTGTGGAAAGACTGAAAGGCTTGTTTCTTTAGTCTGGAAAAGAGTATGTGTGTGATAACAGCCTTTCAGGTAATCAAAAGCTGTAATCAAGATCATGACAGATCATGAATGGAGCAATGATGACTAAAAATCAGTAACTTTGCAAGTGATAGAGCACACAAGTTGAGGAATACCTCTCACTTGCTCTTGAACAGAGTAGACAAATTTAGTACATTATTGTATTCAAAATGGATTAAAGTAAATAAACTTAGTCTCACTGAGTACTATTTCTGTGAATGACATGTTAGTCAGTTTTGCTTTACAGCATGAGGAAACAAAGAAAACAGGTTCTAGGAGAATGTTTGTCATGGCACTGAGGATTAATTCTTAATCTGAAATAATCTTATCTAAATACTTCAAATTAAAGTTTGTAGAGATGCTGCTAATAAAATTATGTTCCTTGGTTGGCTCATGTATAATTTGTGTTGTACTAGCAGAAATTCTGCTCTCTGTTGAGCTACAGAAAAATGAGCGGTCAGTTTTCTGAATGATTTCTTAGTGGCTTGCTATGTAAACCCTGTGTGGAAATTGTAGTGAAACTTTCAGCTTTTCCTATTGGTTGATGCTGCTGCTAATGCATATTTTCAGGTAGTGTCTCCGCAAAGTGGTTATAAGGCAGGTTGGGTGTTGCACAACAAATTTCCTGCTTACCATAGGAACAGAGAATTAGTGCCTTAAATCCAGCAGTTAGAAATTAGGGATTTACGCCCATTTATGTTAGGGAAATCAGCTCAGATTTTCATTGTGATTACAGGATAGGATTCTGATGAAAGTATGTAGAAAAGGTTAAGCTAGGGACATTTGCTGGTGAAATAAAACGAGAGTCAATCTATTAAGAAGGCAAAGAATCTGAACCCAAGCATGACAGTTCCAGGGTTTTTATTTAGTAAACTCACTTAGTCCAAAACTTTAATAGGACAGAATAACTAAAACAAAAATCTGTGCCATTGAAAAATGGCTGAGAATGTTATAAAGAATGTGACCTCAACTTCTGCAGTGTAATACTACCACATTTTATACATTCTAATCTTCTGTGACATTTTATTACATTTTGTCCCTAGTCCTTTGTGTTTTCCTGGAGTGCATCAAACTATTCAGAACAACTATCACTACATCCTCTGTAAATATTTTCCATAAATGAATCTATTGCTAGTGAGCAAATTTCAACATTGCCTGCTTTTTATGAACCATTCATTGCCTTACATTTTATTTTAAACACTAACTTGCAAATGAGATTAGACCCCTTCAAGTATCTTTGCTTCTGAGAAAAGACAAAATCAAAAGCTCATTGTTACTATATGCATCAGCCCTTATGTTCAAGTTGCATTTACTCTGTTCACTTGGAATTACTTCTTTATTACCCAGTTGGCACAAAACCAGCCAAAATACTTGGGGAAAATCAAGCTCTTACTTTGCTAAATGTCTCAGAACTGTTCACTGAAGTCTGGTTGGAAGTCTTCATTTTATACACTGATGAACAATGCAGAAAACGCTGTCATCTATTGGACTCAGTGCTTGGTTTGCTTGACTGTCTTGCATTCATTTCCCATCAGTTCTGTTTTCTGATTTCAAACAAACAAAAACACCGTCTGGATTCATTCAGTTTATTGGGATAGCATACAGATTAGTTAATCCGGATTCAGTGGAAATCTGTTTTAAATGGGGCCTTCTTGTGAGAAGTTTTGCTGTCCTTGCTGTGTTTATCAGGTAACAAAAAGTAGTATAATCTTTATTGCACTTACTGAACATATTTGCTGACATAGTGAAGCCTATGGAAAGCAGAACTGCCATATGTATCTTTCTGTTTGTACAACTGTGTTTGTAAAAGAAACATTTAATCAGCTATGCCTCTGCTAGGAAAACAGCTATTCTGAGGAATCCCACAGTTTCTCCACATGCCATCTGTAAAAAGGGAAGAGGTACAGCCTGTCAGTCACATTATGAAATCCATACACATCAAATATGTTCAAACCCACAGACAACACAAGGATTTTGCCAGAACACCCAACCCCAGTCCCCCTGCACATGTAATAGAACAGTGATGAAAGACTTAATTTCCTGGGTAAAAAATGCAATAATCAGGGCTGGTGTTGGGATGTCATTCAGATCTAGCTATACAACATGCAGACAATGGCTCTAAAGTGAGAGTATTTTTTAAAGATGAGTGAGGGAACATATATATCTAAAAAGCCCTTGTTCAGTGGCAGAGAAGGCTTACACTTGCATGTTTTTATGTGCTGTCACCTGCATGCAGACTAAGTCTAATGTCTTTAAAGTGCAGTGATGTTTCTGTACATGGGCAGGCTATATGAGCCAGCCTATTTGAGAATGTTCAATAAATCCAGCATGCATCAGATTTGTCTAAATAGTATGGAACTGATTTGCTCATGTGCAGTAAATCAGGTGTATCCAGAGTGTGTTGACAGATATGCATTGGTCATATACAGGGTTTTTCACTCCTAGTAGGAGTTTACAGAAACACAGAACTGTGGAAACATGTCCCAAATACTTGAGATTCAGGAAAAAAATCAGGGGTGCTTGTACCTTTAAAACAAACAAACAAAAAACCTCAGATGAGGAAAACTTATAAAACCACTCAGAATTAAGAATCCAGGAAAAATGATGGTAATCATTCCTGTAACAAAGAGCTTGCCAGGTCTTCTGTAGATACTGGTTTCAAGTAGGGTAATTCCCAAAGAAATCTAGGCCATATGTCTATCCATAACCTTTACAATGGAGACATGGATAGGTGTCCTGCGTGCAAACATCCACTACTCACACAATGATATATCTCAATCCATAATGACTTTGTGTGAATTGTCATAACTTTGGATGTGCCCCAAAAAGCTGCATGCTCCAAATGTCTCATTCATTTGAAGGATTAGCATAGATAGGCACATGGAAGCACATAAAATAGATGTTGACTGCCTCATCTACCTAAAAGCTCCTTGTCTGCCTTTCTTTTCCCTGCCATGCTGACCACCTGTTCATTACAACTGACTTCTTTATGAGCAAGCCTTTTCTCTGACATGTAGTAAAATATTAACGTTATGTCCTTCATCACAAGGTCTGCCTGCTGAGCTATACCTACAGCAAATTTGTCTAACCTTTAGATTCTTCCTTGCCACTCTAAGAGTCAAACGTTGTAGAGTGTTAATGTGACAAATTCTGCCACATCCACATTGCAGACCACGTTGTTAAGGATTTGATTCCCTCTGCTTCCTCTGAGCCTGGGGCTTTCTGCCTCTGTTCCTGTAGGAAAGCTCTGAATGGTGTATTTCTGGGAGCATGCACCCAGGTATGCAGATTTTCAGCCTTTCTGTAGTTTTAGTTATGTATCTGGGTAAAACCAAGTCCTTACAAATGAGAGCAACTTCCCTGAGTATTCAATGAAATCACACTCAATTTCTGTGCTGAATTAGTGAATCAATTGTTATTCTTTCTTAAGGTCAAACTAGCATGTACACACACAATTCATTTTCTGGTATCAGGTGGTGTGTCAATCTCTGGTTCAGGGCAAATGGGCTGCTTAGTAGATGGGAAGAATCATGTTGAAGAGTTTACCTTACCATGAAAAGAGTTGGCCAGCACTCAGAATTAAATGCATTTACTTGAAAAATTCTTATTTTCTTGGGACTGCCAGTCTTCTTGCAAAATGATGGATGGTAACTCCCAAACAAAAATGTTCTCAATGGTAGAAAAGTGAAGTAGCAAGTGCTTACAGGCAAAATTGTCTATAAGGTATTTTAATAATCGGAATATAGTCAACCAGACCAGATTAGCCAGCTGAGAAGTCACTGTAGAACTTTACAGATTGTGGCCATCTGTATGGAGGTCTCTCAAGGCTCTTTCTAAGCCTCTTTGGTATGATTGCATAATGTGATAGAGGTACAGGATATCTTAGCAGTGAAGTTGTGAGGATTTTTTTATGTAGCACTTACCTTCTTTTCTAGTGAGAAATAAGTATGATAAATCTAATTCAATCAATCATCTGTGCTGGACTTCAGATAGCAAACTGTAAAAGTTACATTAATGCCTTTAAGAATGCAAATATCACTTGCTGTAAATTCAGTTTAATGATACGTGGTATCTTCCGGCAGAGCTTTATGTCAGTTACAACCACTTTAATTTTAAAGCAGGATATGATCACAGTCACTCATTTATCTGTAATTGGCTCATTTAAGTGACTGATTCTGTGGTTATTCATCTTTATCATACCTACCTTCTCCCTAAGAAAAGTGAAAATGTATTTCACCAGATGGTTATAGTCTTCTTTTTGTGGCAGAGGAGCATCTGGAGTTCATCTCGCTATTATGAGTACTCAGCTTTTCTTAAAATTTTCTTAAGACCATGCTGAATGACTGAAGAGGAGCAATGTAATGTAAAGATGTAATTAATTTATTTTAATTTGCCCCTTTTTTCATGTTGTTTATTCCAGATACTTACTGTTTCTTTATAAATCAGATCATAGGCTATTCAGTCTCCACTGAAATCAGTGGCTACACCTCTGAAAATTGCCTTAAAACTTGATTGCATTAAAGAGAAGCAGAAATTAATGTGATTACCTAGCATTTGAAGAGATGCATCATGATAAAGCTAACAACCTCTTGTTTTTTGTTCAATTCTGGGACAAAAACACTACAATTGGATTGAAATGCCCTATTTCTTATTTCTTTGAGAGAAGAAAACTCATTATGAGACTTTCATGGCATCATACCAGCATTTCATTTTATTATCAGTCAGTGCATTTGATAAAGTTAGTGAGATGCTTGATGACAAGCAGTCAAAAGGGCTCAGTCCAGAGTGACAGCTACAATGTCTGAACCTGACCTGAATTTGGGATTTTGGAATGAAACATTTCCAAGACAGCACTAACCATCAGCACTTTTTCTTCAGAGCTTTTCTATTCCCATGGCACAAATTTGTTGACTCATGGTTATTGTAGGTAAATTATGTCACTCTAACAAATGACCCTGGAAACGAATGGCAGGGCTACTGTGTAACATGAGTGAAGGGTAATGAATGACCTGGGAAGTTAATTGGTAGATCTTGAAGGCTGGCCAATAGATGCCTTTGTGAACAGTAGTGAATAGCGAATACAGAAGTTTTTTTTAATCATTAGGGACTAATGTAAAACAGGGTACCCTCTTCCATCAGTGAGCTTTCTTGTCTGGTAAGAAAATGTAGGCTGCATTTCTGCTTTGCCTACAGCTGTGAGTCTGGAGCAGTACTGCACCAACACTACAGTAAACATGAGATGAGTGTGCAGACGGCATGTTAATGGAAGAAGAGGCTCACCATATGGTCAATAGTATGTCCTCTATGTCATCGCCTGCTTCAGATTTAGGTATGATGAGAACAAGGTGTATGCTCTGGTATAGATTTAACTTAAATGAGGTAAGGATTAAAACAAACAAACAAAAAAGAACCCACCTCCATCTTCCTCTTTGAGTATGGCACAATTCAGCACAATGAAAAACACGGTTTATTACTCATGCTGTGGTGAAGAAGGTTAGGACTTAACCATGTAATCAAAGGAATATTGAATTCTACCTTTCTGAGGTGGACAGCTAAGAAATACAAAGTATTAATATTGCAATGTATATTGTAGATTAATGAAGAAAAATAATTTTTGTAGTTGTACTCGAAGAAAGGCATGTTTTCACAAATATGCTTAAATATGTCTGGATTTTTTTTTTTAATTCCTTAGACGAAAAATTATAACAAAAAAAAAAACTTTCAGAAATGTGATTTTAATACCTCACTATTACAACAGTAGCAATTCTTGCAGCACTCTTAATATGCTATTCCAAGGCTCCAACTTTGATTTCAGCCCATCATGTTTAATCTCTTCACACAGATCAGTTTTTTCCAAATTGGTTCTCTTTTTCAGAGTTGTTTCTGTATACAAATGGAGTATTTGTGTTGTGAAATGGAGTATCTGTGTTGTATTGATGGATGCAAACTTAACCATGCAAGAAGCAAGAGATTTTTAACCTAGGAGGGAAGGCTGGAAAATTGTAACAAAGCTCCTGAGAAGTTGTGCTTACTTAACTTCTTCCTGTCATGGGAAGTATTCCTTAAATGTTATGAGTAGACTTCAAGCTCAAGTAAAACATCCCTCATTTTAGAAAATATTAAGAGTTCTGAAGCCGGTAACAGTGGTCTTTCATTACTCCTGTGCACAAGAGCATTACCGCTTGAAAGTACTGTAAAGTGTGTAAAGATTAATAAGCGACAAGCCAAGTTTTCCTTAGACTTTACACAGGCTTCAGAAAATCCCAGAGTAAAGGTCTAAAACACAGCTCTTAAAATGTGCAAGCAGGGAGTGTGTCGCTGAGGGCAGTGGTGTTCTTGCCCTGGGGAGCTTGGGTTAAATGCTTTGTTCTGCATGGGCAGAGGGCTTGCTGTACGGCTCCTCATCCATTCTGGCAGAGGGCCAATTTTCCCCCTGGTTTTGATTATTTCACAATGTGGCAAGAAGGTTTAGTAACTGGAACAGAGTTAGTTTACTAGCTCTTATGTTCCTCAGGAGAGCTGGGGACTCCCCTGGGTCCATCAGAGCAGGGCATGACACCCAAGGCCCATCCCTCCATCTCATCCAGGAACAGGGCAACCCGGGATTGCCTCCCTGGTGACAGGACCAGGATGTAGGGCCATGGTGTGCCTGGCTCAGTGAAGGCCAATGGCTGGGCAGGGTTTGTCTGTGGGGAATATCACTGGGTGGGGAGAGAAATGGGGATGCTTGGCTCTGGGGGGGGTCTTCTAGAGGGGGTGCCCCCAGGAGCCCTTGGGGGGGTGGATTAGGGAATGTCAGGACCAGTGGTGCCTCAGGGACATAATGGGTGATGTGCTGTTGTCAGTTTGGTATGATGATGTTTTCACAAAATAATCTGTTTTCATTGCATTTTTCTGCATCTCTGTCTCTAGGCTAGAAGCTTGTCACAAAACAATGCATATTCAGAGATCTATCTCATAATGATGACTGAATTTTGCTTGCTTTACACTGTGACTGATAATTGTTTTTTATTTCAAGGCCTGTTCCCTGCCATTTTGAACCTGGCCAGCAATGCTCACATCTCCACCAATGCCACTTGTGGGGAAAAAGGACCAGAGATGTTCTGCAAACTTGTTGAGCATGTCCCAGGCCGACCACTGCGCAACGCCCAGTGCCGGGTCTGTGACCGTCACAGTGCCAATCCCAAAGGCAAGTTTCTCTTTTTTGTTGTTGTCATCTTTTTTGTTTTTGTTTTCCATTGTTTTGTCTTGTTCTCTTTGACCCTTTACCATAAATACAAAGTGCATTGGGGTCAAATACTTTTTGCTTTTAGTGTCTCAACTACATGAGTGAAGCTGCCTTTAAGCAAAAGGACTGACAGAAAGCACAAACACCTTAAATCACCGTTAAGCACTGCAGAGTCCAATGACAGCCTTTTTGTCTGGAGGCAAATTTCAGCTTTTACTTTGTGGCAGAAGGAAATTATACTCTGCATGAAGTAAATGTACTGGGTCAGAGAAAATAGCTTTAGATGTATTTTCAATAGATGTTTAATTTTTTTCTCTTTAATACAGAGCAGCACCCAATTTCTAGTGCAATTGATGGTACCAATAATTGGTGGCAAAGTCCCAGCATTCAGAATGGGAGGCAGTACCACTGGGTCACCATCACCTTGGATCTAAGGCAGGTGAGTAACATTTACCTGAGTGTCTGTCACTTATTGAATGTACAGTATAAGTCTATGCAATTTATTGTAGTTCTTCAGTGTTTAGATGGTTGGATATTTATCAGTTAGAAATTTAACAGCACATAATTAAAGCTGGACAGTTAAACGTTATACAAACTGATTTTAAACAGATGTGTTTTTCAGTTATTATTAAGGAACATCTTAGAGATTTTATTCCTATCAGCCTGGAATGGAAGTGACTTTGTTTTCAAGCAATATAGGTCATGAAGTGTTACTGTAATTCAAGACACAGCAACAGTTGTGTATGTGTGAAGAAGAGAGTTTACACCAGTGTTCGCTTTGTCTTCATAACCTTCCTTTGTCTGTTCTTGATATCTTTCCCCTGACAGTCCTCTGCTATTGTTTTTCTCTGCTTTAGATTTCATGCAAGTTGCTTGAATTCTGGGTTACTGAAGATATTTTAAAGCAGAAAACAGTGTTTTCAAGGTGTAACTCTG
Organism: Aythya marila; assembly: GCF_965140915.1. Taxonomy (NCBI): domain Eukaryota; kingdom Metazoa; phylum Chordata; class Aves; order Anseriformes; family Anatidae; genus Aythya; species Aythya marila. The sequence continues at coordinate 104,748,470 of NC_139043.1, forward strand.
ATAGGCACAAATTTTATATATGAGGATGCATCTTTTTTTTTTTTTTTTTTTTTTTTTTTTTTTTTAAGCTATATCTATCAGATTTTCACCTGATCACTTGATCACTGTACAGTTTTGTAGTAAAAGAGTAATGATTTGGAGTAGAACATAGCAGAAACATCTAACATTTACTACAAGAAAAAACACACAATACACTTACAAATATGAACTCTTCCAATCCATAAGCATTGTAACCCTGATACTGAGTTTAGGAGAAAGAAAGAAAAGTAAGTGACAGGAATAAATGTACTCACATCATTTACCTGATGGTAGATCTCAAGTTATATGGAAACCTGTTAATGGAATGCAATGATCAGACTGAAGTGTAAAATGTCAGAACGTTCAGCTGCAGGATCTCCAGAACCCTGGAAATGCAGGCTTTCCTTTCAGTTGATTGATATGATAAGGACTTGACCACATAAAATAGAGCAAAGTGTTTTTCTGTGCTTCCCTTCTGACTGGTTCTGATCACTCTTTTTTTTTTTTTTTTTTGTTAGAAGGAACATCAGAAAAAAAATGTTCTATATTCCTTCTGTGGACATTTAATGTTAGTTGTTCTGCAGAGTTAGAAGTTAGAGGTCTGAATCAGAAATTTTTGCCCTCGGGAAGGATGGAACTACTTGTACAGAGATTGATTCCTTTGCTTTGGCACTTAATGACAAAAAAAATACCCCCAGAAGCTTAGAGGTATTTGCCCCTTCTTGTAGCTGGTAAAATTCTTACATGGGAAACTGCCAGACTGCACAGATGATTCCCTAATTTGCTGGTTTGTCTGTTAGGCATGGAAGAATCAAGTCTCCTACCCTGCCCCAAATAAAGACAAAGTCATTTCTGAAGAAAATGTTTTTTCCTTTGATTCTTCTTTTTCTTTGAACAGATCTAAGCTATTTGAAAATCATAGGTCAGCAATTCACAGATTATTAATATTAATTTGCAGCTTCATTTAATATGAATTCCAATATGAATTGAAATTAATATTTCTGAACTCTTAGCTTTGTTACTAGCTAAGAAATGCATACTTGCTGCACAGCTGATAACAAGCTTTTGCAAGATTGTTAAACTCTGACTGAAGGTTATTTTTAATGTTAAAACAGAAGATTTAACTTTGTTTTAAAAGAAGTATGCTTTAAAATGAAGCATAGATTAAACAAGTGTGTAGTTTCCTCTTTAATTAGAAAGCTGAGCTATTAGGAAAATAATCACACGGTATCTTTTGTCATAAGTTTGAATAGGACTTCCTTGTTTGGATAGTTGATTTTGTGTTTGGTTTATAAATGGACAAACAGGAAAGAAAAATGAAGGAGGGAGTGAGGCTTTCCTTTTTTTCCTCCTAGAACATTTTTACTTTGGAAACAGACCAACTGAACTACCCTCTAAATCTTAGCCCTGTTGATGTTTCTTCAAATAAGTATCTTTCCTCTCTTGTCCCACACTGTTTCACTGATTTGATTTGAAAAGTTTCCCCTGAGGGGTCTTTTTTCTGTGTTTTCCTCAGACAGTTTGAGAGAGAGAAGGCATCTAGGGCTATGCAACATGAATGTAAATTGCTGCTCTGCAAGGAAGGATTTGGTTAATAAAGAATGCTTGAAGTCAATAAGTTATTAGAGCTGACTTGTTGTCCCTACTTTAACCGAGTCAGCACGAGTAAAAAATAACAAACAAAAAACATATGAAGGGCCCTAGTGATTTTAGTAACTTTTTACTTCACAAATTTTGTTTTGAATGAGTTAAAATACTCTTCTAGAACCTTTAAAGGTATTCCTGAAATTCAGTATCTCTAACTATATGCATTGCTTTGTCTCTTTAGCATTGGTACTTTCTTTTAAATTTCAAGCTTTGTGCATTAAATATGTCGAATAGCATATTGAAGTTTTTAACTTTTCTTGGCAGAATATAGAATATATTAATACCCTTTTGTGATGTGAAGAAAGCTAATCTGAATATTTCTTATTATTTTTGAAAAAATACTAGAAGTTATAACAATATGAAAAATGTTTTTTTTTTTTTTTTCCTTTTTTTTTTTCTTCATATTTTTGCTAATGTACGGCATTGAGATACAACCCAGCAATGGGGTTGGTGAGTGCTGGAATGCAGTCTTAGCTGGTGAATATGGGGAAGATTCTGGTGGAAATTATGGTTCCACTCAGCTTATCCTAGGTATATATATTCTGGCCACAGTCTCTGTCTGTTGGCTGTATTCATCTCTGCTCAAATTTGAAGGGAGCAGAGAATATTCCTTCAGCTAATATTCTAGCTTGCAGATAGTTTATTTAGTTTAAAAATGTTCCATTCAAGATCAAAATTGCTATTTAGATCTTTCTCCTTCAAAATTTCTGTGCTATTATAACTAATGCTAAGCATTTTGTAAGGATAGCTTATGGCTACTTCACAGTTCTGTAGCTCATATGGATCATGAAAACTAGGTACATATATTCTGTCATTCATTTTCGTGTTCCCAGGACCAAATACATGTGCGTGATAGTTGGGAAGACTTTTTTTTTTTTTTTTTTTTTCCCCCATTAAAATGTATGTCAAAGTTCCAGAGTTGGGGAAAGAGTAGTTTAGTAATGAGATATAGTATTGGTGTACAAGATACCAACGTTTAATTTATGATCTCATGCTTTCTACACTGGCAGTTCTACATAAATAAATACACAGCTGTTCTCTGGACAGCTATTTTGCAAAATGATAATGAATTAAAATAAATGCCGACTATTACAAATGCCAGTTGTGTGCTTGTGCCAACTGTAAAATATTTCTCCATCACAACATTAAATGAATATTTTCCTTAGTATTATTAACATGTTTCAGACTTTCAAAGGTATTTAAGGGTGCTTAGTGCTAGGCAGTAACAGAATGGCACAAATTTGTATCCCACAAAGTTCTTGAATTGTAAAGCAAGATCAGTCGTTCTTGTAAGAACTCAAGTATGAAGTTGTGAAAACATCTCCACTTTGATAAAGTCATAGCTCATGAATATTTCATGAATACTGGATTACAACTCAGAGACTGTGAAAGAATAATTTTCAATTTCTGCTATTAGAAAGTCAAATATAATGTAAATAATGTTATGATATGATATGTGCTGAACTTTCATCTTGAAATCACTTGGCAAGAAGAAGTTACTGTCAGGACAAACCCTTTGCTGATATAAAAAATACAGTTCTCTTGACTAGATCAATGCTAATTTACTTTATGTGGCAAGTTAAAGCCTTGTTGCTATAAAACTGATGATGAAAAATTCAGGGTGCTCGTTCATCTGTACTTTCTTATAATACACTGATTGAATAAAATTAACTTCTATTTCAAAACAATGGTTGCATCAGAGCAAAATGTAGCAAACAATTGCTAGCTAGGTCTCAGAATTTTACTATTTATATGAACAATGCAGACTGATACTCAGAATATCCCTTCATGTAGTCTTGGACTCTGAGAGTTTGCAAAAATATCATTCATTTTAGGCTTTTTGGATTCAGAAAGGAAAATGAAATCAGAGAAAAAGTACCAGCTCTATATGTATTGACACCATTAAGCAGAAAGGTTTTTTCAGGTTTACTTAAAATACAGAGTAATGTTAGTTGTTGCAAGCATTTTCACCACAGCATGTCATGCCATTTTGAAAGCACTCTTGGCTGTTTTTTACATTGCCTTCCTGCACTCATCCTGAAGGAAAGATTTAGTTGAATTTATAAAATTAGAAGGAACTGATCTGTTAAACTAATCTGAGATTTAGAAAAAAAAAATCTTTTGGGACTTATCCTTCCTTTTAACTTTTCACTTTTGGAGACTGGGGCTCAAATAGTTATGGATAGACAGCACATCTTCCCTTACTATTCTGTCAACCTAAGTAAATTGAAAAATTTAACTGGCAGTCTTTATCCAAAAAGACTACTGGAAAAATTGTACTTGCCAGGACATGCCTGTGGAAATAGGAACATTTGGCTAGCATCTACTGTGTGGTCACTGCTAGCAGTGTCTTGAGCAAAAGAGTTTGTAAAATTGCCTGATGAATGGGGAAAAGGATTTATCTGCCAACCTTTTACAAGAACAGAGTACCTGATGTTGCTTGATCTGCATTCAGGGAAACAAGGTCATTAGAAAAGCTAAAGAAAGTAAAAGTGATGTGTTATGTTGGTATTGCTGCTACAAAGAAGGGGTTCTTCAGTACAGGTTTATTTGGCTGATCTTTACAGTCAGGATTGAAATGCCTGTAAAATGACACTTCTAATCTATGGCTGCTTGGGAATTGCTAACTTGCTTTGGCTTGCCCTTTTTACCCTTGCAGCTCAATAAGGAAATGAGTCCTGGGAAAGCTATACAGTCAGATTAAAGCATACAAATCATTAGCTCTTGCCACACAGCTCAAGTTTATCACACGGCCAGTTTGTGGACAATGAATGAACATGTAGAGTGGGAAGAAACTGCCCTCAGTGATGTTCAAACGTGGAGACCTCATTAAAGTAAAAATCTTTAAGGAAATACTGAGGATGTTGGTGTCAGTTTGCCTTATATGGAATCCTGGTTCAGATCCATTCTAGGTTGCATAGGTTATGGGATATGAGGTCTCCCAAGCCAAAACTGACGTTCCTTAAAATGCCTTCATATGAACACACTGGGGACACCTGAATCCCTCTGTTAGCTTTGTTCTCTTATTTGGGAATTTAATTCCTGAGAATATAACTTCTACTGGCAGGTTGGCTTGTGATTTCTTGATAGCAGGAATTTATGCAATATCCTTTCATTTATATATTTAACCTATATAATTTCAGGGACTGACATATTCTAGAGTTTGCTGACATTCAGTATCATGTGATTTTACCTATGAAGTATTTTCAGGTACTTATGGGCTATATGTGGAAGAGACTTGAGAAAATCCACAGGGAAAAGAGCCTGGCAGTGTTTTTTTACACATGCTGACTATGCATACTTCAACAGATACAGACCATTCATTATTTTTTGAATGCCTCTTTTGGGTTCTTAGTTTCAAATATATTCAATTCAGTTTTTGGAGAACTGTGTACATGGAAGAAAAATAAATCACTAGAAGACTTGAGAACCAGACTGGGCTACTTTTCTGAAAAAAAAAAACCACATTGGCTTTAAAGGATACGACATTAAAATGAACTGCTCTGGAAGTTGCTGTGAGAAATTTTATCTTTATATAGCTTTTCCCCTCACCAAGAAACTTGATATTTAAAATAAATTTCATCTACATACTCTCATATGAAAGTATCTTCCGGTTTTATTTCTGCCTGCAGTTAGTTTGTGATGAAGGATAACTTATTGTTACTGGTTGGAACTGGATTTAAAACTAGCCACATCAGCTGCAGAACATAATCGGTCTTGAAAAATCTCAGTGTAATCAGAAGTAGATCATTTGTTGTTCAGCCAACTGTGTAATAAGTAGGGAAGTAGTTTAGTTGATGAGAGCAAGCACAGAGAAAAATAAATAAATAAAAATAAAATCAGACCAGCTGACTATCACATTTTATGTCTGATTTTTAATCAAAACCAAGATTGTTTGACTTTTTTAGATATTAAATCCAAAAAGTCAGAATTTAAAGATGAGATGGAAAAAAAAATCACAAGTGTCTGTAGATTTCCTAAGCAAAGCTCTGTTCACTTGTGCATACAATGTAATTACTCTGTTTTTGTATGTTTATTTCTCCATTTGACGGAACTGAAATTTGCTTTTTCATGGCAAGTGTTATTCTTGCTCTGGCTTTCATCAGTACTGTGAAACAAATACAACAACAAGTTACAAAACAAACAAACAAACAACCCCAAAACATGTTTAAAAATGTCTGAAAGAAATCATAGGAGTTACAATAATTATACCAGCTAACCAAGTGGTCCACTTTAGTGAGAATACAGACCTCTGTGATGGTAAAATAGCACGGTGTTTTTCTTTTTCCAAATGTGGCTTGATAATATACTGCACGTAAAACATTAAACTCTTATAAGGAGTCTTATCAATTTGCAAAGAGCCTTTTGTGAGGCAATGGGGGCATTAGTTAAGGAAAAAGGTAGTAGTTTTGGAGTAAGATCATTTCAGTGTTCGTGGCTGATGCTGTAGCTAGTTGCAGGCCAGCACAGGTTACCTAGCTGCCACAACAAGGTCACTGGAAAGGTGATATAAACTTAATTACTGTCCTGCCTACTCAGAGAAGAGAGCAGAACAATGCTGTTGTGGGAATAGAGTTTTCACTTTGGACACAGAAGAGTTTAAAAACAAAAACAACAACAACAAAAAAAAAACACCTCAAGGTTATGCACATAGCTGAGAGATTCCATGTCCTAAAAGAACGATTTAATTAACATTATCATATTTATATTTGTCATATTCACTTTATCTATGTACATTTTCAGCAGTGTCTGTAAGTAGCCTTATGCTTAAATAACTTCAACGCAGAATGAAAGTGGAATGCATGGAGATTTTTAATATAGGATGTAAAAAGCTTATCATAAATGCTATTAGCAGGAGGATTAAACTCCAAGCTAAAATGAATGTGTGTGAAACAAAGAATTGTTTTGGCTGCAGCTGTTTTTGGAAGAAAAAAAAAAAGAACTCACTTCGTTGAAGCCTTCAGTGGTCCAAAAAAGCTAAATAGCACACTTCCCTTAGACTGTTATTCCCAAGTAATCCGGAAATCAACTTTGTGTGTAAATATACAAGTATATATATTTCAGTTTGTTTTGTTGTAATATTCAGAGTTTTGACAAAAAATGATACATATTTCCATTAGTATCATAAAAGATTAATCTAGCCTTTGGTCAAAAGCTTATGCAAAAATTTTATCTAGAGCCAGTCTACCAAATTTTACCCTCTCTCCAGGCAAATTGCGTACTGCCTTTAAAATTTTAGTTAATTTTAGCAGCTGGCCTCTTGTGGTCTTTTACAGCAGAATGAAGTGTTAAAATTTTCTTCTTTCATTTTTTTTAGGTCTTTCAAGTTGCATATGTCATCATCAAATCTGCTAATGCTCCACGACCTGGAAACTGGATTTTGGAACGCTCCATAGATGGCTCAGAGTTCAGACCATGGCAGTACTATGCAATTAGCGACACAGAATGTTTAACTCGTTATAATATCACACCAAGAATTGGGCCACCAACGTACAAGAGAGATGATGAAGTGATCTGCACCTCCTATTACTCCAGACTCGTTCCCCTGGAACATGGAGAGGTACGTTTGTTTTTGCACTTGCAGTTTGCGAGTGTGAACATGGACTGATTGTAACTTGAAAACACTTGAATTCCAATTACAGAGTTCATCGCCCTCAGCACTACCAGATGATCTGTTATTCTTCTTTAATGATACTATCTTTACATCATGTACCAGTATAGAAAACTTTTAAAAGTTGGGATAAAACCTGTCTTTAGCTCTACACATTCCTATTACAAAACTCTTTGCTCTCTCTCTGTACACATAATTTGATGGTGGCTATTAACTGTGAATTATTAGTTGCTTTATCCTATGAAAGGCTGCAACAGAGGCTCTATGTTCTGCCAGGTTTTTCATTTAATAAAGAAAATCCCTGTGTTAGGAACACCTGGTCGTGAGATAAAGCTGCAAACACTGTTGAAGTGCTCAGCACAGCTGGAACTCCTAAACTAGCCTTGGCATTGTTTCAGGGATGAAGCATAATTAAAAGAGCTATGAGTTGTGCAGCCTCACTGTTGATTGTTCGTTCTTTTAGCAAACTCTATTCATGGTATTTGTGTAATTTATTTCATAGAGGCAGCCACATAATGAAACGATACATTAAAACCAGTGGTTATTCTATTGTGAATGCTATCATGCAAGAATATGATAATAAATGCAGTGTTATCCTATGGAGAATGCTACTAACTCTTAGCTTCATAGGAGCCAACATGTATTTATTGCTTAAAAAAAAAGAGTGGAGTGTGTGCAGCAAAGGGCTGAAGTTTGTCAAGCTTTTTCACATAAAATTATGTTTCAGACAAAACCGATGAAATTCAGGTGATGTCAAGTCCCATTTATTTTAATCAAATTTTTGTTTCAGTGATGTAAACATATCCCCTACAGATCAAATGGAACAGACAAAGAAACTTAACCTGGCTTTCACCACAATTAATCAGAAAGCCCTTAGGCTGACTGTGTACAAACAGTGCCTCTTGTAATGAATGTCTGATAGGCTGTCCAGCTCCAACCCAGAAATGATAGAGATTCAGATTAGTGACTTTTCTCCTTTTAATCAACAGCCCTATCCAGAACATTGTTTTTTTTTTTTTTTTTTTGTTGTTTTGTTTGTTTTCTACATGTAATAGCATAAAAACAGTAGAAGAATATAAAAAATGACAGAATTAAGTTTCTGTGTGCTACATAAATAAATGTTGCTCACAAAGAACAGACTGCTCCATTGTAGCTGGAACAGCAGACAAGAATATTCCTGGACAGAGAATGTCATAATGAACTTTGGCATCCTTTTAAAATGTATATATATTTAATGCTTTGTAATTGGTTCTGGACAATATATTGAACTTAAGTATGGGGCTCTACAAAGTTCCACATATCAGTTGATGTCTGCAGATACCTGCTTTGTATCCTTATCCAGCATTTGTTAGCAAGCCACTGTTGTACATTTTGCTTGTAGTGCCTTGATCTGAAAGAACAAGGTTAAATGACCATGTGTCTCAATGTGTCTTAACAACATTTAGCTAAATCAGACATTTTGCCAGTTTGGCTGCTAGATTTTTCGCAGGTTTAAAGAGGTATAACTGCACTGTTGTATAATCTGTTGTTAACTTGATTAATACTGCTTGAAGATGTGCTCATAGATCTTCATAATACTCTGCTTCCAGAAATTTATGTAATGAAGTCAGGGCTTATGATGAATTCCAAGGCTCAGACTACAACTGCTGAGAAATGATCTTCAATTAGGGAAGACAAATAAGACAAAAATATATAATTCAAATATATCAGCATATGTAAGGCGTATATAAACAAAATGCAAGAAGTATATTAGCCAAATACAGCAGTGTACATGGAGAATCTTTATTTTTCTTCCTTAATGTATCTGTCCCTACTATTTCTTCCTTTTCCTAGTAGGAAAGATTCCCCTATTGCCTCTATGTAAATTACAATGTATTATTACAGATTTTCTACTGGTCTAGCCAGTAGATAAGTTTAGAATGAAAATGTGAATAAGGTTAAACTTTTCATCATTTGAAAACACTATTCATGAATAGAGATAATATGTATTCCCAGAGAACTGGAGCTTGAGGCAGGAGAGATTATCTAAAATGAAATGGCTTGTGTTGCGCAGGAGGTAAGGCCAGTTGGCTGTAAAAGACCTTTTTAGGTCTTCAGACCTTTAGAGCCTAAATGGTAAGAAGAAAACACAGCATGCTAGAACTAACACTCCTTCTCTCATTATGAAAATCAAAGGATTGCAATGAGCTAAACCAATTCTACATCTGTAATTAATGCCAAATGAGTAGGATATGATCCACAATGCTACAGTTGGGCTTATGTATAGTGAGTTTATCTGTATATATATTTTTTTCAGTGGAAGCAATGCAATGTTATTTGAATATTTGGCCAACAGTTCTGTCTTGTAAATGCCATCAAAAAATATGACTTCTGAATGAATATATTGCAACAGTTTACCTAGAGAAAACAGACTGAGATGGGTGGGCATCCAGAGATGGGTTGCATACAACATGGGTAATTGGAGGAGCAGTCTGTTCTTTATGTCTGTGAGAGATGATGAAAGAAGTGATCTGAAACTGCAAGAAGTAAAATATGCTTCAGAGATAAGGAGAATTTCTAACAATAGAACAAGGAAAGGACAGTAGTACGTTGTCTTGGAAGATTGCAGAGTTACCATCAACAACGGTCTTCAAGAACAGATTGGTCAAACGTCTAACACAAGTTCAGTTAATCCTGTTTTGGGATTGTCTATATGTTCTAGAGGAATTCTCTGCTTCTATGAGAGCTGAATATTATATAAGGTGATTCTAATTTGTAGGATCTGACCTAGAAAAAGGTCAGATAACTGTTTTTCTGCAGTTGGAAAATGACGATTAGTTTCTAAATAGGCTATTTGAAAAGTGAAATTATTCAACCATGTTATATTAGACTATTTAGAAATAAGGGTGATAGACCATAAATGGCAAAAGCATATAGTAGAGAGTATGAACTCCATTACCAGACTCCGTATATTTTTGAAATAACACAATTGCTGTCTGTGAAGTCCCTAGTTGTGCAGAACTAAACTACTTCTTTATTATTATTTTAAATTTTTAGTAATATTTTCAGGAGAAATATTTGACAATACTAGGAAAGGTCAAACTATAAATCCAAGAGTAGTATATGAGACAAAATTGTTCTGCATAAATGAGGATGTGCCTTGCACTCTAAAATGTATCTGATGAGCCTAGTGCATAACCCTTTATTATTTGTGGCGGACATCAGGTTTACTGTTTAACACTTGTTTGTGGTATTAGGGTCTCATTTTGCAGTTTCTACCTCAAAATGTAGCACAAACTGTCAGCTATGAATCTATGATCACATTAAACTATATCTTTGTGTGCTTTTAAGTTGCTTTGGAAAGGAGCAGGAAGCTGTTTCTGGAATAAGTTGCACTGCTTGATAACAAAAGCCATATTACTGGGGCTAACTTGGGATTGTGTGAGATGGAGAGATGGAGACCAGATGGGTTGTTTCGTGGTGGCAGCCTCCTGCTTTCAATTATCTGCATTGTGGCTTCCCACTGTGCTGTCGTATCACGGAGTATTCTTTGCTGACTGGGCAGCCCTGTCCCAACAGGATATAGAATTAATGACTCCACATTGAGCACATGCACAATATTATATTTTGCAATAAGATCTCTACAAATTGTTTAGGAAAAATCTGTAAGGACAAAACCATGCTTATGGCCAGAGTTGCATGTTCCATGTCAATAAGGGAGAAGAAGGAAGACCAGGTAACTAAGGACTAGCTTGTGGTACTGCACTTCTCCATATGTTAACTCCACAAATATCCAGGAGCCATGAGACTTTATGATAAGCCAAGACTGGTGGTTTCAGAACTGTGTTATTCAGGAAGTGGGAGTTATACCTGCAGGTGGAAAGTGGGAAATAAAAAATAATTCCAGGTGAGTCAACATCTCACCATCCTCAGTTGCTAGAAAACAAGCTTAATTTCTATGTTTTTAATTCTCACACTAAGATGTTTGTTGTTGCAAATAGATCATAATTATGTTTATGATTAAGTCATTCCCTCTTTCTAGATTCACACATCACTGATCAACGGTAGGCCTAGTGCTGATGATCCTTCGGAAAAGCTTTTGGAATTTACTTCTGCACGATACATTCGCTTACGACTGCAGCGCATTAGAACCCTTAATGCTGACCTCATGACTCTCAGCCATCATGATCCTAAAGAACTAGACCCCATTGTTACCAGAAGGGTAAGATGATTGTCCAGAAACACTTCTCAGTGTGGCAGAATGGGAAAGCCTTTTCTGATCTCTTTGACGAAGTACTTGATCATTGCCATTCACAGAGTTGTTTTATCGGGTTGTTAACTTAATTTCTGCCTTCCCTATGACTTTATTAGCAACAATACCTTGCCAGATACAACTTCAAGAAATAATTTTAAAGATTATTTTTTGTTTCCTTTTATTTATTTGTTTACTCAAATGATTTAAGCTAGGAATGTCATTTCTAATTCTCTATAAAAAAAGAAAAAATAGGGTCTGGCTACATGAAAGTGTCACTTGAGGTTGCTCTTTATGCAATTTCAGTACATTTTCTTGTGTGTTAAGTTTTCAGTGCTCTGATCCATAAAAATTATTTGTAAACCTTGCTACAGTGAATTTTGATGTCTGATAAGAGTTTTCTTCTTTTCTTTACACCATTTTAATTTACTGTGTTCAAGCACAGAAATAATAATGCAAAACATCTAGAATTTTAACACTTTTCTTAAAGTAATCTTTACACACTTGATATTGAAACTGGATTGGGTGGCTGTGTATAGAAGAGAAAAAGGAGCCTGGTTCTTAGCGGGCTTTGGTGGGCACTTTCAAGGCAGCCCCACTCTCATCTCCATTGAAGGTGCCTGTTCAGCTGCAGCATTTCAGAAGCACAAGATCTGGATGTTCCATTCGTTCCACCTACCCCATGGGGGAGTTGTTATAACAGGGACTGCATGCATGAGGATTAGGTGTCTGTTCCAGCTGTGCTTTGCTGTACGTAGGATAGCAGTTAACACAAAAGCTGAACAGGTGAGATATTCATATGGAACAGGCTGGTAGATATTTAAGCCTTTCCATAATACTGTAATATCAAGAAATACACCCCAAAAAGGAAGGTTTGAGATACAAACATGCAGTTTACTTGGGAAACAAGGGTGCTGAGGATAAGCATACCCATTGCCTTCATAACATACACTGCTGTATAATCCAGGGCTTAGTATTAGTTTACCCAGCAAGATTTAGTGCAGCTCTGCATGAACAGCTACGCATCTTCATCTCCATAAGACATGGGTTTTACTGGGCCAGGGTTCTTGTGTCCTGATGTCTCACTTTGTGTCTCATCCATTGTGTGACCAATGACAACCAAGATAGTCATTTCCAGCTTTCTGTATTCCATTTTTGTTTTTGAAGACTTTACATCCAGTTGTTGATACCAATTTTATTGGTGTCTTGTATACAATCTTGCAAAAGGGCTGATGCAGAACTTTTCCAAGTGTTCAACAGCAGGTTTGTTTCTGTGTTTTGCTTCTTTTATTTATTGCTCTCTGTAGCATTTGGTTAGCATTAGTCTGTTGTTCAACTTCAAGCTGCACACAGCTGCTGTGAGCCATACAGAGTTTAAGCTTTAAGAAAACAAGACAAAGGGGATGAAGAAGTGAATGCAATGAGCTTTTTCTGTACTAACAAATACAGCTCTGCTTTCTGGTCATCCTCCTACTTTTCCCAGTCTGGACCTCTACTCTGTAATTAAGGGCTTATTGGGGCTTATTGTTCTCTCTTTTTTTTTTTTTTTTTTTTTTTTTTTTTTTTTTTTCCCTGTAATGTTATAATAAAAAAAAATAAACACTTAAAAATTAAGTATTCAATCAAAGAGGCTAGTTTCCTCTGGCTCCAATATCCTTCCATGAAATAACAGTCCATGGAGTCAGCAGGTCTGACCACCCAAGGCCGCCACCTCATCCTGAAGCAGATGACCCTAGGGCTGTTAGATCTGAGAGTCTTGAACTTTTACCTAGAAGTGTGGTCAAAAAATATTTTTTTTCATTCCCCTCTTCTACTAGTACATACTTCCCAGGATACAAACAAGCCAACCATGTTGATACTGCAGCTGTAACTGAACCCAGATGGTCATTTCCTGCCTCTTCCTTGCCTTGAAAATTAAATCTTTTCCTTATGTATCTGCTTTTGCTCACCACATCGCAATATTAATGGATTCTATTCTGCTGTATCACCAATTTTAAGCTAAAAGTTTGGATACCCTAGTACACTGCATCACACTAGTAGCAGACTTAATCTAGAAGGAGGTGCACAAAGTGATTTTAAGGGAGGGCATAGTTCCCATTTTAAGAAAGCACACATTTACTTCACAAACTGAAATTCAAATATAGCATTTTGTTATGCTGCATGGCTTTTATGGTGGAAAAATGTTTCTTTTACAAGCAAATTTTGGTTACAGTTGCTGGTCTTTCCTGAAACTTAGTAATGGTGCATTATTTAAAGTTAAAACTTAGTTGCTGTTTTGTACCACTGAGCAAAAACATAGGAAAAAAAAATAAATCCCAAATGGAAGGCTTCCCCCAGCTCAATGATCTGGATGAGGGGATCGAGTGCACCCTCAGTAAGTTTGCAGATGACACCAAATTGGGCTCAAGTGTTGATCTGCTTGAGGGTAGGAAGGCTCTGCAGAGGGATCTGGATGGGTTGGAACAATGGCCCAAGGCCAACAGTATGAGGCTCAAAAAGGCCAAGTGACAGGTCCTGCACTTGGGTCACAACAACCCCATGCATCACTACAGGCTGGGAGATGAGTGGCTGGAAAGCCACCTGGCAGAAAGGGACGTGGGTGTATTGGTTGACAGCCAGCTGAATGAGCCAGCAGTGTGCCCAGGTGGCCTCGAAAGCCAACAGCATCCTGACTTGTACGAGGAATAGTGTAGCCAGCAGGACTAAGGAAGTAATTGTCCCACTGGACTCAGCTCTAGTGAGGCCATACATCAAATATTGTTTTTAGTTTTGGACCTCTCACTGCAAAGAGGACATTGAGGTGATGGATCATGTCCAAAGAAGAGGAACAAAGCTGGTGAACGGTCTAGAGAACAAGTCTTATGAGAAGAGGCTGAGGGAGCTAGGGTTATTTAGGCTGGAGAACAGGAAGTTCAGGGGAGACCTTATTGTGCTCTATTGTTACCTTAAAGGAGGCTATAGCAAGGTGGGGATTGGGCTCTTTTCCCCAGCACCAAGCAATAAGATAAGGAAATGGTCTTAAGTTGTGCCAGGGGAGGTTTAGGAATATTAGGATTTTATTTTATTTTATTTTTTTTTTCCACTAAAAGGGTTGCGAAGTATTGGAACAGGCTGCCCAGGGAAGTAGTTGAGTCACCGTCCCTGGAGGTCTTCAAAAAAACACGTAGATGTAGAGCTTACTGACATGGTTTAATGGTGGACCTGGCAGGGCTAAGTGAAAGGTTGGACCAGATGATCTTAAAGGACTTTTCCAACATAAATGACTGTGATGCTATTCTACTTTTCTAAGTGAGAGAAATTAATAGCATTTTCTTGACATGTTTTAAGTCACAAAATAATAGAATGCTGGCGTTTTATTATGTAGGAGGGAATATATATGTGTGTGTATGTATATATATATATGTATTGTCTTTTAATCATTCTTTCTTCAACTTTAATTTTTGTAGTACTACTACTCAATAAAGGACATCTCTGTTGGTGGCATGTGTATTTGTTATGGCCACGCTCGAAGCTGTCCCCTGGATGAAATCACAAAGGTATTTTTTGATCTCATTGATCTATTTTTACAAAACAACTTGTCCAATTTAAAAAGGTCTTTGCCTAAGAATGGGAAAGAGAAGGCTAAAATACTACATAATGCATACAAATTATTTGCTATAATTTTCTTCCTTTTCTTTGTAAGCATATCTGGGTCTCTGGTAATTTAACTTTTTTGAAGGGAATTTTTACTTTGGCATTAAAATTAAACAACTTGAAAGGCATTACAAGAAATAGTCTGAGTTGCAAAAGGAGGAGTTTCCCTGTTGTAGAAATGCTACTCCCCAGTAGTTGATACAATGTGATTGAATAGTTTAATGCTAATTGATTAGTATATGTGAGCGTTGACATTTTTTGGGGAATAAATCAGATATTAGGCAGACTTATGAGAACATTGAGTAAGTTTTCTGTTTAAAAATATTTAAAGAAAATGATGTGTTTTCTTCTTTTTCCTAGAAATTGCAGTGCCAGTGTGAGCACAACACATGTGGAGAGAGCTGTAACAAATGCTGTCCTGGGTATCATCAGAAACCATGGAGACCAGGAACCATTTCTGCTGGGAACAAATGTGAGAGTAAGTATGCACAAAGGTTTAGATAATTTCATAAAGGCTTACTATGCTCTTGTTTGAGGTTGCTTTTCATACAGATCTACACTGATTCCCCCAAATAGCCTAAAAACTGTCTTCATGGAGTAGAGAGCCTACTTCTAATCTTAACTGTTTAGATGATTTTGAATATTCTATCTAATGTGACTGCCTGGTTAATGGAAGTGGCATGCAGTAAAACTTTCAGAAAGGATGAGACAAAAGAGGCTCGGGGATTTATTATACTCCTGTAAAAACTAGCAGATTTGCATTAATCCCTTTGTTGGCTACTTGAAATGCAAACTTCTTACTTGATCATAAATTTTGTCAGGTAAAAAACAAAAATCACCTTTGTTCTGATAACAAATCTTTTGAAAGAAAGTCCTTACTGGCCAATTACATTTCAGATTAGTTGATAGATTGGCTTAGGCTGTGACAGTAGTTCAGTACAGATGAGTGTGTCTAGGGCTAGCTAGTGTATTTTCCCTCCTCATATCACTAATGCCTGGCACAAGCTGCAGACAATTAAAAACATACTAGATAAAACTTACAGTTGCTAACGGAAAAGTATTTTTTAGTAGAAGTTTTTACATAAATTTCAATGTTACTGTTTGGAAAATAAGTGCTTGTTTAGACTGAAAAGTATGTTCTAACCTAAATCAAATATATACTTATCTACTGGCACTGTTGACTTCTTAGACTTTTGTCTACAATACAAATAAGAGATGAATCAGGCAGATTTTATTCTATAATACAGAAGACAGAAGATGTAACAGCAGCTAAAAGTAATAGCACAGATCGCTATTGACATCACTCCTGAAAGGAGTGTGATCTGTGGAATACTGTTAAGAAGGGTGCTATTAAAGTGGTGACAGTGTTTTTGAAATGTGCTTACTTACTAAGAAATTGAGTGTATGTGAGACTACTGGTGCATAGAGCATGGTTAATGGGAAAAAAAATCACACATTTGAGATGAATTGATATGTTCTTTGACTTACAATTTTCTCTTTGAAAAACGTGTGGTAGAAACTGTAATGTAATGTACATTTTTTAAAAAAGTGGATTTCTTTTGTATTTCTTCTTAGAGTGCAACTGTCATAACAAAGCAGAAGATTGTTATTACAATCAGAGTATTGCAGATCAGAAAAGGAGCATGGATATTCACGGCCAGTATATAGGAGGTGGTGTCTGTTTAAACTGTACTCAACACACTACTGGTATCAACTGTGAAACGTGTGCTGATGGATACTTTAGACCACACAAAGTAAGATCTGGAATATACCATTTTAATGTTCTTTTACGTTCATACATATGCTGTTATCCATTGTAGAATAACTAAAAACTATACAGGATTTTATTTTATTTTTTAATAAATCACATACCACCATAATTTTCAGAGAAAAGCATAAAGTGCTTCTCCAGTTGTGTGGAATGGCAGGTCTAATTGCTCTAAAAGAAACTGTTAGAGAAGAAAAGAGTAAATAAATATGTTTTCCTAGTGCGGAAATGTAGATGTTGTGATAGGAAACCCATTTCTCCTGTGGATAAAGCTCAAAAAGTGCCAACACTGAAGATCTGATGTCTTCAGAAGTGCCAGAATTATGTACTGTCCTATACCAGCCCATTTCAATCAGTGTTTAAAAAGACCATCACATGGTTCTAAAGTTTCTACCCCACAAGGTCTTGCTTCAGCAGGTTCATGCATATTTTCAAAAGCCCATGCTTTAGAAATCCAGCATAAATAGGTGCAGAGAGCAAGAGTGAGTCGTAGGAGTCCTAGATTCTCTAATTCACTTGTTTTAAAAAGCACTGAAGTATTCATTGTATTTGTGGCCACTATATATGTATACAGAGGTCATTACTGATTTGCTTTACATCCAAAGTACTCAAAGGAAAACTTCAGGTTTCCCTTATAAAAAAGAAAATCCTTTCCATGAGAGTTACATCGCCTTATATTACAAAGTTGCATAGAGCTTGAAGTTAGAATGAATCTTCATGAATAGATAATCTGTCTGCCCATTGAATACAGAGCCAAGGATTTTTTTCATTTCCTTCTTCTTTGAACTAGAGTACCTTTGCAAAAAACATCCATTCTTGTCTTAAACATTTCCATAATCTTTGGCAAACCACCACAGTGGTTAACAGCTGTCACTCTAAAAAAAAAAAAAAATAATAATAATAAAAAAGTGTATTTAGGCTGAATGTGTCAAGTTTCAGCTTCCAGCCATTACAGTTACTGTACCTTTGCCTGTGCTATTGAAGACCAAATTTTGTTCCTGCATTTAAGTTTTTGTTGTTGTTGTTTGTTTGGTTTTTTTCTAGACTGCAATCCCCCCATTTTCTGTTTGCTAAAATTAAAAAGATTGAGTCCCTTGATCTATTGTTGTATACCAGTTTTTCTAGTCCTCATTTGTGCTAGTTCCAGTGATCCCAGACAAGAAACAGAAGTAACTTTTTAATTTTCCAGTTAATTATTTGAGAATTTGACAGAGAACATTTGTCTTGTAGGTTTCTCCCTATGATGATCACCCCTGCTATCCCTGTGGCTGTGACCCATTTGGATCTTTGAGTTCTGACTGTGTTAAAGATGAGCACCATGCTGACTCACAGCATGGTAAGGGAACAGGAAATAGCTTCTCTCTAAACTTAAAATCTGGGTAATGTGTCTGGGATGTAAACTATGAGAGAACAGTTTCTTTTTGTGAATGGCTGCCAGTTAGGTACCATTTCAAAACAATGGTGGATATTTAGAAAAGTGAGGTGAAAGATGTCTCAGGTTCCTGAATGTGGTCTTGTTGTGTGGGAGATGGAAGGCTCTGACTTTGTAAAACAATATGAAGGATTGAGATCTAACACTGTTGTTCATGAATGCTGTTATAGCTGTCATAAAATCGATTCTGCTGCAGCCTCTGCATCTGGTACTCTGAACACGAAAAATGGATGGTGAGACTGACATTATGTCAAGTGTCCGTGGACTAATTAAGATGGAATAAATAAATGAAATAAATAAATTGAATTAACATGGAATAAATAAAAAAGGGATGTTAAGTTACTTGCATTCTCTGAGACATCTTGAATCCAGTTTACTGCCTGTTCTTATTTGTTTATTTATCAATTTTTGCTTTTCAAGAGATGTGGCCAGGTCAATGTCAATGCAGAGAAGGTTACACAGGAGAAAAATGCGACCGTTGTGCATTTGGGTATCGAGGCTATCCAAACTGCCTTCGTTGTAACTGCAGCCTAATTGGCAGCATTAACGAAGATCCATGCACAGAACCTTGTATTTGCAAAGTGAGTATTAAACCAATTATTTTTGTTTAAAAGGGAATCCGTGGATTGAATTTGTAAATTTTTATTTTTATTTTTTTATTTTTTTTTTACTAAGGGGAAGTTATTCATTAACTTGAGATCACTTCTTTTATAAGTTGTGACTTGGCATCACAACTAGAACTTAAAATGACTAACTATTCTCTGAACTGAAAATATTGCAAATTAAGTTGAATAGTTATGTATGATATTTAGTATTCTGTATGTTGCTCTATAAGAAAGTGCCAGACTGACATTAAAATCAAACGTGAGTGTGAGAGAATCACAGGGAGAATGACAGTGTGCCAAGCTGGGTTTGGTTTTAGGGATGAGCTGATGTTTCTCTTAAAAGCCACTGATGACACATAAAGAAAGGACGTGTTTATAAAATCTGCTTTGTGTAAAGTAACAACATGCATTTGGAAGGAATAATTATTGGAACAGTTAAATTAGATTTATGTATGAAATATGAGTTAATTATTTTATTCTGAAATATGAACCATCAACAATTTTAACAAAAAAACAGATTTCTACCACCTTTCATTTTTGGTAAATACCCAGTCCTCTTGAAATATCTTGCAGCTGTAGATTCTGCTGAACTTCATTACCAAGCTGTGCGTCAATATTTAAAGAAGTTACACATAATTTTCTGAACCAAATGTTAGCTAGTAGCTTATGTATTTGTTGCCAAATATGACAGTGAACAGGAGCCAAAAAACACATGGTTTGTTTGACAGTTTTTCTGAAACTGCTTAGTTCTCTTGCATGAGTTATCTGATCCAAAATATCAAGTGTATAAATAACCAGAGTCTGGAAGAAAGAAATAATTCAATGGCCAATTTAAATAAGAAAAAAGATATACAACCATTTTGCCTGATTCTGAGCTACAGTAACACTGTTTTAGCTGATGCAGCTAACTGGTTAAAATTTTGTTATAAACTGGATGAGAAACTGTCCCCTTTCAGTGCTGTCATGGCCACGAATCTGGCATACTTAATTTTTATGCCAGATCACCGAGAGTGTCACTAGCTATCAGCCCACTTATACTGGGGAAAGAAGTATGCTCCAAATTTTAAATGAAGGAGACAGAATTTCTAAGCCTGTGTCATTTCTGTGAACACAGTAATGCAAGCTTGCCCTTTATACTTTGAATTTCATGTTTGATCATTTGTGAAATACAGCTGTAGGATTCTAATACTCCGATCAAATTTGTTTAGATATTCCACATGTGGAGGGGGAAATGTTTCATATCAAAATCAAATTTAAAAGATCTGATGTTGCATTTGCTCTCGATTTAGAGGAGCAATGTACTAAATTTACTATACAAGGGCAATACAGCAATTGTAGTATACAGTTGAATCATAGTAAAAATGTGATTCCCATTGCTGGTCTTTATATACTCATCATCACGGCATTGGGTGTCCCCACTTGCCAGGGTTGAAGCCAGCTCAGGCCTGTTGCTCTCTTCAAAATTCTTTTGCTGTTTGTCTTTTTTTTTTTTTTTTTTTAAATACTTTGAGCAACATATTCACACCTAAATCCACACACCATGCTCATCTGGAGAACTCAGGGAGACATTAACACTTTTAAAATGAACACAGAAATAAACATTTTCATCACTAGTTGATCTGTTTAACTGTTGATAGCTGTTTATCTAAAACAAAGGCCACTCTCCAATCCCTTTGTGTTGAGATAGTCAGCTTCTTTGCAACAGCTGTGGTCAGTAACACCCTTCATTATTCCCTGAGTTTCATGGGCACATTGCTCTTGACCATACTCACTTGAGTCTTCCATTATAGGGTTTTAATCATAGTCACATCCCATCCCTACAGTTTTCTCTTCACTCACAACAGCTCTTGAGGTCCAGTCGTTGGGTATGACAATATGTTTTCACGAAGAAATAATGGTAATTTCTTCCAGTGTTACAGAGATAAAATGAAAAGTGTGATCCAAGTATATTCTGAAGAAATGAAGAAGCATACAATAATTATTTCTGTAAAAACAAAATTTTAAAATCTCATTATCTCAGTAGGCCCTTTAGGTGGGATTTTCTGTAAATTTAAATATTAACAAATAACATCCTCAGCCTTTGAATAAAAGAGGGGAGGATCAGCTAGATTTTTCATAAGATTTGCAGAAATGGTCTCTATTTTATGTACAGAAATGCATGATCTACCTGTTTAGAAAGGTCTTCAATAAACTTGATATGCCAAACTCTGGTTGACAAGAGGAGACTGTTGATAGTGTTTAGATTTCTCTCTGGTAAGCCTGAAATTAGCTCCATTGAACGAAATCTAAGGCTGGAATTGGGAGTGGTTCTCCAGGTGAAGTGGAAGGATGTTAGCCAGGTAACAGCTTCCCAAAGCAGAATTTGGTCCACAAGCTTTGTATTTCTAATTACACTGCAGAGCTCATACAGGCCTTCTCAAAACAGCAAGACGGAAATGCTTCACTGTATGCCCTACAGTCCCGGTGTCCTAATCGTGGGTATTGGGGAACTTGGTGGGGTGCTCTGTAAAGTCCTCTTTCTCTTTGCAGTGAGGTTTTCTCTCAGTGGAAACCAAAGGCTGAGGTGGAGGAGTGATGTGTATCCAGGTCTTGTCCTGATACATCAGGACATGGTCAGAGACTTGTGCCTGACAGCAGGAAGTGTTCTGAATCTTACTGTGTAGAAATACCCACTGAGATCTACTTATACAACTTTGTGGGTATTTACTGAATATTTTCTTTACTTATTTGCATCTCAGCAACATTTGTTTAAACTTTTGGAATAAACGAATAAATAGTGCCTGTACAGATTTTGGAAGAAAATAGTTGGATCCCCCCCCCTAAATACTACACTGAAAGAGGTATGTTGCAGTGTGCTGTGAACTACCTAGCTTGCTTAGTAAGGAGGCAGCAGGCCAGTGCTAGGAGCTAAAGGAGCAGCACAAATGTATGTAGAATTCCTCTAGGAAGAGGTGGCAGTGGTGGTTGAGGAACTGGCTGTGGTGGGGACAAGCTGTGCTGTAGGCCATCTTGATTTGGTAAAGATGGAAGCTTTTGTCCAGAGAAAGTTAGAAATTCAAACTACCAGAGTAGCAGACTGGCAAACTGGCAGAAGTTTTTCAAACCCTTCCCATGTGCTGAAGTTTCACTGCAATAGAACCTTTACCAGGGTATATTTTGATTTTGATGAACTGGCAAATTCTAATGATTTTTTCCAATCAGTTTTCATTTTAAGCTCTGAGTCTTATTCAATAAGCCTGCTGGGCTGAAATCTGTTTTCTTTTTGAGCTTTCTGAATGCTGTTACGCTTAAATCCCATCTAATCCACTGTATTTGTTGCCATAATAATACTGATGTGAAACAAATGTTATATGCCACTCACAGGAAAATGTAGAAGGTGAGAACTGTGACCTCTGTAAACCTGGATTCTACAACCTGCAAGAAAGAAATCCTCAGGGCTGCACAGAGTGTTTCTGCTTTGGAGTTTCTGATGTCTGTGATAGCCTAACATGGCCCATCAATCAGGTATTATATGCTACCTCCATGACCTAATATTCTTTCCTCAGGCAGCTGCAAAACATACCATATTTCTCTTTGACATGCACCCAAGTTAATTCTAAATTCTGGCATGTGTTTTCTTACAGAGGAATAGACTTTCAATATCATTTGGCAGCTGTAAGGTGGTCAACATACCTTTTCAGTCAGGCTTTGACCCCACCGGTTTGCAGTAATACCAGAAGCTGGCTAGCAGAGTCTGTGATTAAAATATATATATATATTTGCTTTCTGACCTCGTGCTGTTAAAATTTCTTTGTATATTGAAGAGCTGATGCTAATTTTGCTGGGAGGATGAAAATCAAACTTGCTGTATTTGTGTTCCTGTCTCTTACAGGGACAGAGACAGTCCTAGTCTCATCAAGTACCCCATTTGTGTGTATTGGACTGTGTTAATAAAAGTGTTATAGATTCACCAGTTCAAATGAATATCTAGGGATCAGTTAAGTTTAATGACTGCTTTTTCAGTGGCGCTAAGCCTGACTGTTAATTTCTTGCAGATATCACACATGACTGGATGGCTTGTTACTGATCTGTATAACACAAGGGGTGTGCAACCTCAGCGAAGCCAATTGGATGGACCCCACCAAATAAGCATCAACAACTCTGAGGCTGTGAAAGTGCTGAAAAATACTTACTACTGGTTAGCGCCTGAGCCATATTTAGGCAATAAAGTGAGTTCTTAGAAAGAGCCAGAACAATTCATTTCCCTATTTTAATCATACTGTATTGGTCTAACAACATTCTTGTATGTGAACAGTATATATATTTCTGCTTACCAAAATGTTTTATTTACTGGGATGTTAATAATTTAAATTCACCTCTGTTAAATTAATCTCTGTGCCCCTAGAACTTTATTTGTACATCTTTCCTGTATGACATAAAGTTTTGTCTTTCAGTTTAATGCTTTCTTACTTACTCAGCACTGAAACCTTTGGAGTTGCCTTGTTTGTTCTTTGTTTAGCTTATGGAAAGTAATTAGAATTTGAGTACATTTGGAATATATACACAACATAATATATCCATAATTACGAAGTACGTATAAAACCTAGTATTACCAGACTTCTCAACCTGTCTCTGTTCTTCTAATTGTAGTGTTCCTGGCTAGATGATCCCAGTTTTTGCCACTCTTTCTCTCTCTTAGAGCTCACTCATCTCCCCACATTCTTCTTGGCCTGTCTTCGATGAAACTAATCTCCCTCCTTCTCTTGACTGTTACTAGCTTTCTTGCTCACGTTCCCTATACTAATGGCTCCCAACTCAAAGCTGATGCCCTTCACACCTCATTCAATACATTTGACAGGATGTTGCTCATCTTTCATTTCAGATTTATTAGTTTCCAAATGACTGGTCTTAATTTTTGCCATGGTCTTAATTTTTGAGAGCTCTGGGTATCCTTCCTCTCTCTCCACAACCCTCCCCCAAGAATCATGGAATAATTGAGAAGAGATCTCTAGAGGTCATCTTGTCCAATCTCCCATCTCAAGCAGGGTCACCTAGAGCAGTTTGCCAAGGAACCACATCTAGAAGGCTTTTGAGTACTTCCAAGGAGGGATACTCCACCAACTCTAGGCAACCTGTGCCAGTGGTTAGTCAACTGCACCATAAAGGGCACAGGAACCTCCTGTGTTCCAGCGTGTATCCACTGCCTCTTGTCCTGTCACAGCACTTACTGAAAAGAGCCTGGCTCAGATTTTCTTTGTACCCTCCCTTTAGATATTTATATGCATTGAGATCCCTTGATGAGGCTAAACACTCAGTATCTTTCCTCATATGAAAGGTGCTCTAGTCCCTTCATTATCTTCAGGGCCCTTTACTGGACTCTCTCTGGTATGTCCATGTCTCTCTTGTACTGGCAAGCCCCAAACTGGACACAGTACTCCAGGTGTTGCCTCACCAGTTCTGAGCAGAGGTGACCTTGAAACCTCACTTTATTTTTTTTCAGTCCAGCCTCTTTGCTCATGCAGCCCCTGTTCTTAGTACAGTAGCAGGCTAAATGAACACAAGATTCAGAAGTGTAACTTTAGGGAGTAGTTTTTGCACAGGGGAACTCACTCAAATTCACTCAAATTCTGATTTCTCTTCCATTTAATGTAGGTCTAACTGTTGATGCAACTCTTTCATTTGCTTTGAAGTAGTCAGCAGCAGATGTGGGGCTACGGAGACTGGAAGGTGGGAAATGGAATGTGAATAACTCCCACGTGCTCTGCCTCTTGGCTAGGATGGTAGTGTAAACCCTGCTGTTGTTGAAAGTCCTGTGGGTGTTTCACTGAATGAGGGCACTTATCTGAATCATCTGTGGAGCCTTCAGCTAGCTTTCCCCACCTGCACAGTAACAAGTCAGCACTTGTGCCTGTGCTGATAGGCACAGCATGTTAAATTTTCCCTGGAAAGTGGTGATTGTAAGCCCATGTACTCCTTTAATCTGGGACACGTACATTATATTTTCTCACGCCTCTTCTTTGTGTTGATTGGAGGTTATTTTGTTGTTAAGTTGTTTTGTTTTGTTTTACTATTTCAGCTCACGGCTTTTGGTGGAGACTTGAAGTATACAGTGTCTTATGACATTCCAATGGAGAGTGTGGACAGTGATATAGTATCTAGCGTGGATGTCATCATTCAGGTAGATTGTTTTCAGCTGGCTACTACTCAGACATTATTAGGAATCTATGGATAGGTTAAAAAAGATGGAAAGTGAAATTAATTAATCTATCTTAATTGTTTTAAATCCCTAGTTAAATCTCAGTTTTAAATCCCTTCTTAAAAGTCAGCACCAATATTTTCTTGCTAATCAATTATCTAATTTTCTATTCTGTTTCTCTGAAATTGTAGGTATACTATACTATTTTTAAATAATAAAGAACTAAATACTATCCTTCGTGAAAACATGTGAGGTGATAATTACTAAATGAATGAACCAAGTTGTGTTTACAAAAGTAACTACAATAAGCAGGAATGATTTATATTTATGAAATGGATGAATATTCTTGCTGATTACTTTTTGTTTTTTAAGAGTTATATTGCAGTTAAAAAGTAAGACTATATGAAATCTAGACATCTCCAAAAAGCATGATTTTGTAATACATACTTGGCAATAGAACCAAAGCAGAAAAGAGATTGTTTTGCACAGTTGATTTCAATTTTAATGTAGTTCTTTTTCCAAAAGAAAATCAAATGTTTCTGAAGTCTCTAAATCAAAAGAGAACGGGATTGCAATCTTCCTGAATACACGGAAAATTCAGACCTTTAATTTATTTATTTTTTCATAGAGCAAGAAATCTGTTTTGTTTCTTTTCTACATTATCTGGATGAGTATCTAACACTAAATGTAATAGATAAGTAAAATTTCCATGCAAATTTGAAAAATATTTTCTCTGTCTTTCACATTCAGGGCAATGGGCAGATTTTGAGCACAAGAGCAGCAGGCTTGTCATTGCAGCCGTATGAGGAGTACTCTAATTCAGTGAGATTCGTGTCGGAGAATTTTATAGACTTCAATACAAAAAAAGCTATAGACCGAGAAAGACTGATGACTGTTCTAGTAAATGTGACTCATCTTCTCATTAGGGCCAGCTACAACATTGCCAAAAGAGCTGTATACAGGTGAGGGAGAGAAAATACTCAAATTAATCTATATACTTTTACTACTTTTGTGCATGTGAAGCACTGTTTGTACTGTCAGTATTCCTAAAGTGTTGCATTAATAATTTCTAGAAGAAAATGATTCTTTTTTTTTTTTTTTCTTTTTTCAAGAGTGTTGTTGTCTCCAAAATACATCCATGTGGAATGTGCAGAAAAGGGCATTTGGTTGTGAAGCAGGATTGTTGTTTTCTGCTTTAAAAGAATACTGCCTAAAAGCCTTATTACAATGACAGCTTTGTTAGAAAGAAATAACTCTTAAACTCTCAGTGGTATGCTTATTTTGGTGTGTGGCAAGTTAATCCATCATTGATTGTTGATATTTACCTGCCAGTAAAGATGCTAGCTTTAATTTCTTTAATTGTTACCAAAGATGTTATTGATGCTCCTCCAAAAGGAGCGTTTAATAGGAAAATTGGGCTGGGATGGAGTAACTGGTCATTCATAGTCTCAGGTCAGCAGTAGCAGCGTCTTTATCAGTCATTACAGATCTGTTTATTCTGTTCTCCAAGTTATACAGGAACAAAGTCTTACTGATCTCAAGGAAATCTGTTCAGTGATTCATCATTTATTTAATTACTTCCCTTAGCCTTTCTTTCTCATTCCCTACTTTGGTAGCATTTTATATCAACAACATTGGACTTCATAGTTAGAACAAATTTGCTTTGTGCTCTTGAAGAGTGATGATATTGATGTCCATTTAGGACACGATATTCATCTTCCTGGAATGATTATAAAGATTCATTTAAATAACTTTATCTGTGGCTGAGAAGATTGCCCCTGCTGCAAAATGCCATTTCACGGTGTTGTTTTGCTTTGTTATGTTGTGTGCACCAGCAATGAACTGGTGCTGTTTCTCATCGTTTACCCTCCTGCAATATATGTCTAGTTTAGACATGATGTAGTAAAGCTGTCTTATCACAGGACTTCAAGAGAAGACTGCACCACCAATATACCTCTAGTATCATGACAGAGGGGGAAGTTTTTAATTAAACCTCACCACAGGAGAAGTCGCCAAGACAATGGGAGTAACAATAACGATAACAGGATGAGGGTATATCTACTTCCAGCTGAGAATTGCAAATGCAGTGATAAAACCACCATCACAATATTTTATAACTGAGATTTTTTTTTTTGCCTTTTCCTCAGCTGTTGCTTCCAGGGAGCATTACTCTGTGGTATGACTCCCATAGAACCAGTTAAAAATCAAATTTTAGGAAATAAATGATAAGATGTTCTCATGCTTAATCCTAGGCTGGACTCTGTAACCCTGGATACTGCAAGTGCGAATGTTATAGATCTTTCTTCAGCACCAGATGTGGAATTCTGTGAATGTCCTCAAGGTTACACAGGAATATCCTGTGAGGTAACCTCTCGAAATGTTTTGTGTATATAAAATGATCTTTCTGAAAGGGTCTAGGTTTTAAAGAAGCTGCCTTTAATTACACTGCCATAAGACTATACACTCTGTGATTAGATTCTGTGTACTGTACTGTATACAATGCTGTTGACGTTTTCTTTCAGACATATTAGATGAAGTTTTAAACTTATTTCTTGAGTTCTGTTTGATGGCACTAAAAGATGATGATAGACTTCACAGCATTATTGTTAGGGAAGGAGTAGCTGTAAAAGCTTTGTGAATCTGTTTTATGTGT
Source organism: Aythya marila (assembly GCF_965140915.1). Lineage (NCBI taxonomy): Eukaryota > Metazoa > Chordata > Aves > Anseriformes > Anatidae > Aythya > Aythya marila. The sequence continues at coordinate 104,776,243 of NC_139043.1, forward strand.
GCCTTACTCATGAATAGCACTGTTCCTAGATCTGACTTGTGCAGTTTATTTCTCTTTTATGTCATTAGCTTTACGGAGGCAATAAGGAATCTTAGCAGGGAAGAATGCTAGTCTTTGGAAGATCCTACAAGGATCAGATATGTAAGGCAAGGTGGTATCTGAATAGAAGATTATGGAGGCAAAGCACCACCTGCAGAATAGTAGGAATTATATTGACAAATAATTTCAATATGAAGCCATGTGCCATAGCATCATTCATGATTCTGCAGAGAAGGTAGACCATCTGTTTTTTATTGTCCCATAATAAATAACTTCACATATTCAAGTTCAGAAAACTTAACTTATGTGCCTCTGGGGTACAAAGGGCTGAATCAAAGTTTCATGGAGTTAATACTTATCCCCTTCATCCAGTGCAAGCAAAAAACAACCACCAGAAAAGAGTTGCAGTGACATCAATAGACTTCAAAGAGTATTCAGTTTACCACGATGTGAACAAGTCGGTGGGTGGTCAGAAGTGGACTCTTTGAAAATGATTTGGAGTGTAATTTTAACACATGTAATGCTGCTGCTTTTTCCCTGTTTCTTTTCAGTCCTGTCTCCCTGGGTACTACCGTGTGGATGGAATATTATTCGGGGGTATTTGTCAACCCTGCAAATGCAATGGGCATGCAACTGAATGTGATATTCAAGGTGTTTGCTTTGTAAGTCATCCTTCTAAGTGTCAGTAGAAATTAGGATAGCATTTTGGCTGTGGGAGACAAGTTTATGATGTATGTAAATTTAAAGCTATGGGTACAAATTGTTTATTTTTCTTGCTTTTCATTGTTTACTTCAATATGTGTTTGGAGGCTCCATTAAAGCATTCTCCAATAGTTTGTTTCAGTTTACCGTTTCAAGTGTGGAATAATCAGAACTAAAGAAAAAATGTTGATATATACTAGCTGATAAAAATCTTAACTTTGCTTGCTCAAATTGACAGTAATACTTTCCCTGAAAGGAACAAAATTAAACAGTGTTTTGTGTGAATATATATGTATATGCGTGAATCTTCCACGACCAACATCAGTGGAAGTTACACACTCCTTTCTGAGAAGATGATTTAGCTCTCAGATCTCTTCTGAAATTCAGAAATCACAGGAATACAATAGCTAAATACCAGTTAGAAATATATAAGATTTTTTTTTCTGTGTTTGCAATTCACAAAATATGTTTAAGATTGTGTTTAAGTGAGGTTCTGTCATGTAAAGTACATTCTAAAATGAAGGAAAGAAACAGTTATGAATTGTTACTATAACTTGGGGGGAAAAAAAAGCATAAATCCAATAATTCATTTTAAAAGTTCTTCATGGTTGTTTCCTTGAATTTTAATATTGTACTGCATGCAGATTCCTGCAGAGATCCCACAAGGGATTAAAACCCATCAAAAGTAAATATAAGAAGTTTTTTTGCCATGTCTCACAGGCTTGCCAACACAACACGACAGGACCTTTTTGTGATCGGTGCTTGCCTGGCTTCTATGGAAATCCATCCCAAGGAACTCCTGAGGACTGCCAGCCCTGTGCCTGTCCTCTGAGCTCTGCTGCAAATAAGTAAGCTGCTTGAGATTTTTTAATTTTTTTTTTTTTTTTTTTCATTTTCAGCAAAATTGGAGTGTGAGATAAAGAAAAATGTTATGAAATCTGAAGGAGAAAGACAAGAACTTTTCTTTCCCTATTCATTTGAGCCTGTGTCATAGAAACATTTTTATTTTTATTTTTATTTTTTGCCAGGTAGATAAATAAGTAAGCTAAGACAGGACAAGTGAACTGGTGTAATTTGTATACAAAGTACACAAAGAAATATTTAGACCTGTCCTTGAACTTGGCAGCAACATCACAGTTATCTTTCATGTTGTTGCAGAAAACAACAGAAGGACAGAAGTGTTACATCTGAAAAAGAGGCACTTAGCAAATTTGTCAGATCTCTGTACTAGGAGAGACAGCTTTTTAGGAAGCATTATAAAATCTTTCTTTTGAATGAAATAAAAATCAAGAAGAATTTCTGAAAGTGATAATTCTGCTTTGACATACTGCGATGTGTAAAATTGATGTTAATCTGGAAAAACTAGAAATTATGTGGTTATATGGACAGGTGCATGGATTTTAAGAATTGGGTATTAAATGTTTATAGAAGTCTTGTGTTTTCATGCAGTAATACTAACTGTCACAAATACTGTTGATAGTTTCAGTCCTACTTGCCAGCTGAGGGAAGGAGGTGGAATTGTCTGTGACAAATGTCTCCCAGGCCACACTGGTTTCCAGTGTGAAAGGTACGTGTAGTAGCTTTGGTATAGTATGATTGTTGTTACTAACTATTCATCATGCTACCTACTTTGAATTGTTTATACCACATGTACAAAATATTCCTAATAACATTTTCCTCATTTTATCTTTGCTTGTGAGAGACTCATTAGATAAAAATCTAATAGGAAGTACCCTCTTGGGGTGGGAGAGTATTTGACATGACTGCATTCAAGACACAATTGGTCAGGGTGCTAGATAATCACATCTAGGTGCCCTTTCCATGAAAAGTTGGACTAGATAATCTTTGAAGGTCCCTCCCAACCTGGATTGTTCTATGATTCTGTGATTTTTGATACAGTTTTTAATTTCTGGTACAGGTGTGCTAACGGGTACTATGGAAATCCACTTGTGCCTGGGCAGTCGTGTGCTCCTTGTGAATGCAATGGCAATGTAGACCCTCAAGAAGATGGTCACTGTGATACTGTCACAGGACAGTGCTTGAAATGTGTGGGGAACACAGCAGGTGACCACTGTGAGAAGTGCGCTGATGGGTATTATGGGGATGCAGTGGCTGAGAAAAGTTGTCGTGGTAAGCTGTTTTTATTATTCTCAGAACATATGGAATGGAAAAAAATGTGGTGTGTACGTAGCAGAATGGGTGGGGAGATATACACTTTTTCCAAAAGTGCTAACAGAATTTCTAGGTTGGAAGAGACCTTAACCTTTAAGTTGTGAGTTGACAAGTGCAAAGTGAAACCTATGGTGTTGGTTTAGCCTAGGGAAGGAATGTATTATGCTAGGGTCTGACACCTCATATTCCTGAAACTTACTGACTTGCTTAATACTACCACTCCAATGACTTGCTGTAGACATTTCTTACTTCTGAATGATACAAATAAGGCTGGAAGAAACAAACTTCTTAACCTGTATCTCTTCACAGAAATGTTTTTTTTTTTTTGTTGTTTGTTTGTTTGTTTGTTTTTCTTCTTTTTTCTTTTAGCTCAAATGTGTAGTATGGGTCTTGCTGTAGTATATTAACATTTATAGGATATAAATAGGTGAAACATACACAATGTAACAAATCTGGAATCCTGTCATAATGAATGCATATATTAATGAATATTTTGTTGCTTTTGTTTTTTTCCTAAACATAAGCCTGTGAGTGCCACGTGAATGGTTCTCTTTCCAGTACTTGTCATCATGAGACAGGCATCTGTCACTGCAAGTCAAACGTGATTGGACAAAGATGTGATAAGTGCCTGGTAAGCAAATATTTTTATCTGCTCCTAATATCTATGTTTTCTTGTATTGTGGTCTGCCTGTTTCTCTGCAGATAACAGCATCAATGTGACATGACACGAAAGGAAAGTTTTGGCTGTTTGAAAGCATGGAATATCTCTCATTCTCCAAAATTTTCAGGGAATTCAAACTTGTGTTTGCTGCATAGGAAACCAAATGCTTTTGATCAGTCGTTTTGACTAAGACCTGGAGGGATCTTAACACTGTGCTTCTGCAAAATGAATTCTGGGAATATCTGAAGAATGTGCTTGGTGATAATAAATACATCATGGTTGAACACCAGAAAGGGATTCAGCTAAAAGACAGGCCTTTTGCAAGAACAAATAGGTATTCACTGGCGAGACAAAACAGCAGTTTTCAGCCTTTGATAAGTATGGAACTGACTCAGAGACCAGAGCAGGAAGTCTGTGCCCAGTTACTGCCCCTGTGCCAACCAAGATGAATGCTTTTCAATCCACATGTACCATAGGTCACTGACATGCTCTGTTCTGCTCTTCAATACGCATTCACAGGAGTCTGTGCCTGGCCAGCACAGCCCTCCTTTGTCCTCACGGAAGTCTTCAAATTAAAATAACCTCAGAGTTTAAAATAAAGTCTCTCTAATGAGATTAGAGGACTTAGATGAGATTAGAGCATTTCAGTGTTGAGTTTTTCATCCAAATGCACACTTGCAAATGGCTGGGAACATGGAATAGACAAGGCCAGGAAATCCTCCCACTTCAGTCAAACAGAGCTGATCAATATTCATGCAGGTCAGGCAGCTGGGAAAGTAACTAAGAGAAAATAAGCACAGACTTGATGTTCTCAAACATATCTACTTCTTGTTCAACAGAATGGCTATTATGGATTGCTTACTGGACTTGGCTGTATTCCCTGCAACTGCAGTCAATTTGGCTCAGTCTCCGAGGTCTGCAACCATCAGGGGCAGTGTCACTGTTTACCAGGCGTGGCTGGAGAAAAGTGTGATCACTGTGCTCATGGCTTTCATTCGTTCCAGAATGGGGGCTGTACACGTAAGTTATAATCCATGAGTTTTCTAAGGTTGGCATGGAATTTCTTTCAATGGTGTGTTTTATCTTATACTGCAGCAAAGTTCTGTTGTTCTGATAAATATTCAAAAAAAAAAAAAAAAAAAAAAAAGGAGAATGGTTTCCCAGTATTTTGGTTAATGTAGGGAAGAAAAGTTAAAAACTACTGCTATTACAGACTTTTATTTTTTTTGTCCTGTTTTATTCTTAAAAACGTGATTTCTGAATTGATAAGACACACCATTAACTGTATTTTCCCATTATCTCTAAAATCTGTACATACCCAAGTGCAAAATGTTAATCCAAACTGAGAACATGCCATCAAAAAACCCACACATTTATCAGGTCAATAAGATAACCTTTCAACAAAATATAGCCAAAGGAATGCCTACCTTTTCTCCAATCCGACTTCTTTTTTTCTTCATAGTATAGTAATGTGAATTTTGCAGGGAGATTATGTGGTAGGATTGTGTTTCTGAAAATACATACTGTGTCTTTACTAAGAATAAAATATCTTCTAGGTACCTTTTACCATCTCAGTTTTGAAAACTTTGTAAATGTTATTAAAATAATTAAAAACCCACTTAACTGAATTTCTTCTTTTTAGCAAGAACGGTGTTGCACTTCTTAAATAGACAAGTGCTTCCTGCAATAATGTTAGTTGATATAAATAAAATCATTATTTTCCCATTAATTAATAAGAAATTCTTGAAAAGTATTAATCCCTGAGATTAATCATTTCACCTCTTTAAGAATATTATTGAATCTCTGATGAGTTTTGCATCCTCTATAATAACGTTTTTCCCTACAAATTTACTTTTCTCCACAATAATTTTATTTGGCATTGTTGACTCCCCTGTGGAAAAGCAGCACTGCTTTTTAAACCACCAATCAGGCTATATCAAGCAGAAATAACAGACTTTTAATAAAAAAGTGAAATGCCAGCCTGGTCATAATTTGTTTCACAATGGTTGGGGACAGCAAGGGGTTCCTAGTGGAATGGATAAACCTTACTGAATAGTTATGAGAAGTAAGATTATCAGTAGTCATGTAGTTTCTTCTACATAGCCAAAGCAAAGGAAGTTAATCATTTGGTCCTATTTCTCTTGCAGCCTGTGACTGTGCTCATACTCAGAACAACTGTAACGCAGATTCTGGTCAGTGCATTTGTCCCCCTCACACTCGGGGACCAAAATGTGAATTCTGTGAAGAAAATCACTGGGGACTCTCTCCTAAACTCGGCTGCAAGGTATAGTAGGCTGACTGAAAAGCCATGGTTGTTCAAAGCAGTTTGCCATATGCTAATGCAAGGATTGGGCTCTTGTTACAAGGACCTCAAACTTTATTCTATGTCTCAAGGTGTTAGTGCTAGACACATTAAAAATGGGAACACACACACACACAAAAAAAAACCACAATCCAAAACAACAACAACAAAAAAACACAAAACCAGACTGAAAAGTATTTCTTGAGGAACATTCTAAGAAGGATGTCTTTGAAAACATTTGTCTAGAGTGTCTGTTCCACGTAGGTGCATAGATCATATAAAAATTGTGAAGTGTGTATTCTAGCTTTTAGTTGCATGAACAGTGATGCTAGAGCAGATTTATAGCAACAACTGGTAGCAAGAAACATGCTTCTCTGTTAACCAAGGACTGTTATTACAGCTTTAAGAACAATGAACTCTAGCTTGTTTTGAAAGTCACTATAGACTTTTTTCTGAGTATTTAAAATTAAAACAGTGTAAGTTAGTTTCCTGAATGGAGAAATAGTAACTCCTGTTATCTCAGTTTCATGTTTGTTTAATCACTAAAACACAAACTTTGTGCAGATCTAAGGAGTAGCAATCATTTAGGCAACTAGGTTCACCCAGTAAATTCCTATCAGATATGGCATTGGGCCAATCTTTATTTTATAAATGCTGAGATTTTAAAAAGCCTCAGAATTACATGAATATAATGAGTAATTTTAATGCAGAAACCACAAATGTAATCAATTTGACAAGGTCTGTCATTATATGTAATAAGTACCTGACAAGCATAATCATCCGTCAATTACTTGTTTTCCTCTTTCCTTCTTTAGAGTAAGGATGATAAAATTGTCCTATAAACTTGGAAGAAGGTTTGCTGCCTTAGTGATTTATAGAAACTTGGCAGCCAATCTTTAAATCATTAATTTGTCAGCTACCAGCTACTGCTATTCTTTATGTAAATGTTTTGCAAATACAACATGCTAGTTCCTGTGCATTTCGTGTAAGGATGTGGTGGTGATAAGCTAACACCCCTTTAAGTGTTCCTTTCATAGGGTGATTCCACAGCACTTGCCACTGATCAAGTTAAATTAAAGGTGTGACTGCTCACCTTTGGTAATTTGCTAGCATTCCTTTAGCTGACAGCTTCACAGTAAATAATATGGAATTACTTCAAGGTATTTTAGTTACTTTCATGATGCAACAATACTGAGATCTGCAAATAGGAGTCTCATCTCAACAGAGGCTGCAATGAGTTGGAATAGACAACAGTGGCAATAGTTGAGATGTGGTACAAAGTCTACTGGCAAACACGGGAGAGTCTTCTTCATGTTCTCGAGATGTATGAAATGGAGAAAGAAATCCCAGCGGTCTGTTTTTACAACGTAGACTGAATGAGTGGCGTACTTCATGTTTCTTGCATTTTTCTCAGTATTCAGCATCCATTCCTGGGTGCAGTGATTGAGCAGAACTTCAGTCATGTTCTGCTTATGACCCGTTTCAAGTCAGGTGCTGCACACATTTAATTGTACCTCAGAATCCTTATTTATCCTTACCACATATTTTTATTATTATGATGCTTAAAATAGGGTTTAGCATTCAGAATTGTTGACCTTTACAACTTTGGCTCCTAAGTATCATTAAACCTGTTTGGTTGTAAAGTGTATTAGACTATGTACCTAGTGCTGATAGAGTAAAAACTCTGCTTAATACAAATAGAGTGAACAAGAAATGTAAAGAACTCTAGAGAATACACAAAGATACTAATAGATTTTGTGGGCCTTTGTGCGGAGTGCTTTTACAAGGTAAGGCTTTTCATCTCAAAGAAATTATGAGAAAAAAAGAGTTGAGGAAAATGCTCATAGTCAGGTGAGGATAGATGGAAAGAAATTTTTGTTTGCACTGTTAGAAACAACCACAGAGGAAAACTGGACTTCAGTAACCACTGATGGGAAATTAAGACTAAAGATAACAGCCAGTCTGCCTCAAAAAAAAAGGACAACAAATTTTAAGTACAACCACTTTGCAAATTTGTTAAAACAAGTTCAAATTGCTGATTGAAATGTGGGCTCTGCCAGGGATAAGTGTTCCTCTGGCACTGAACTGCATCTTTGGATTTTGTAAGATTCTCGGTTCCTGATCAATTAACAAATGAAGCTTGAGCAAGATGGAAACTCTATTAATGCTCCCTGAAATCTTCTAAGAACGTTAGTATTAAGATTTGTCTATTCTATTTATAAAATTATTCTATTCATATGTATTTCCTTCATCTAATATTTATATCACATTATTGTAATTTATTTGCTAAACACAGTACTTTAAATAAGGTCTTTTGGAATTTTATCTTCTGGAACTGTTTCCTTCAACTCTTGGTTCCCAGGTCTGGGAATCAACGAATCTTCTTACTTTTTACAATTCACTGTTTACTAGCAATACAATTCTTTGTTCAAATACAAATTAAGCAATCCTATGTTTATATGGAAGTTCTTCCCTTTTATATTGTGTAGTAATTGTTGACAAACATTGAGTTTTAATGGCCACTCTAAATTTATAGTCCTGTTTCTGCTGTTAACAAAATTGTTTTTAAAGACTATTTATTATTTTTTCCCTCTAAGGCTTGCAACTGTAGTGACACTGGCTCAATCAATCTCCAGTGTGATGTATTGACTGGTCAATGCCAGTGCAAAGCTGAATTTGGAGGACAAGACTGTTCCAGATGTGCATTAGGCTACAGGGACTACCCAGACTGTGTTGCCTGTGACTGCGACTTAAGTGGAACGACAGCAGAGATGTGTGATGATACTGAAGGACTTTGTGGGTGTGAAGAAGAAACTGGCATCTGTACCTGCAAGGTACTGAAGTATTCAGACTTTTTTGAGACAGCACTGAGGCATTCTGATCATTTATTTCCTAAAACTCATGGAAGCTCTAGGGCTGAAAGGGACTTAGTCTGCATCCTTCCTTTGAGATATTTCTGAGTACACCTAAATCACTCCCAATGGATTTTCTGTGCCAGTGCTAAACAGGTCTTATGATTAGTCAGCTGGGTTAAAAACTGTTGGATGAGGTTCTCAGTTAGGGCAGACACTGCTGCAAGGAGCAGCACCAGCATTACCAACATGCAATTGTTATTTCTCTTACAAATTCCTGTGATAATAATAGACAGTTTGCCTCTCCTACCTCCCTCTGTTTGGTTTTAAGTATCCAGATAATTTTATTTCCCATTTGTGGTCATAAAATTATTGCAGAACATTACTGTAGTTCTCTGTTAGACGAAACTCAGGGAATTGAGGCGGATGTGTGTTAAGAAGTCAGGATCAGATCTGTTGTATCCTAAATCATGAGAAATCATTTCTAACTTACTAATGCTGAATCCTTCCTGACTTTACAAAACAACTGTACATTTGATAGAACACTGCTGTCTTTCAAGTTTTTTCAGGAGCTGGCATATTTCACAACAGTCTCACTGAACTCCTAAATTCAAATTGATTGCATTTGCTAAATGTAAAATCCATGTGTTTTTTCTGTGTTAAGTGAATGTCTATAACCACATCATTCTTACAGTACATTCAGAATCCTATTTTTCAAGAATTAGTTCTGTAAGATGTAAATGAATGAGGGCTGGGGATGCATTTGTCCTGCTTTTTCTTTTGCTGCAAGATTTCTTTCTGCCACACAAAAGGCAAGTACACCTTTTTTGAACAGGACAAAGCATTAGCTATGAGTTCTGGGATAAAATTTTTGCAAACCTTATTCAATATATGAGACTAGTGCTAGAGACTTCAGTGTCACTATATTTCTCTGTATGATGTAAATGCCTTCTGATACAAAAACTATGCCATCTGAACTGTTTTTAATGACACAGTTTTTATGTTTTATTTATGGAACCTCCTTTTTGCCTTGCAAATAGTGCCAATAACAGCTCATAACTCATGGATTATTTTGGGGTTGCTATTTGAAAGGATATTTTTCCAATACACATAGAGAATTGAAGACCGATATTCTGATTCAATGAGCAAAGATTATGTTTCTACCTCAAGCCAGGGAAATTCTATTCCTTCATATCATAGAGTCTAAGAACACTCTGTAGTCAGTTACATTTTTGAGTGTAGGTCACATTGACTGATATCATCTTGAGTTTTCTAAGACAAACTCTGAGTTTAAGACAGTATCTTATTAAAAAGTTTGTTTCTTTCTTAATTTAGAAGTGTAAATTCCTTACTGTTTTGACAGAGAATCATTTCACTCTCTGTGTATAGTTAGCATGTCTACAGCTTCTTTCATTCTAGATTTGAAAGCATTTTAAAAAGCTAATTAAATGTTAGAAAGCTCCAGTGGAAAAGCTATTTTATTGTTATCCTCATTATGTAAATAGAAAAAAAAGGGGTACAGAGAAGTTTTTTCTGCTTATACAGACGTGGTTTTATTACACGTAGGAACAGCGTATTAATTCAGATGTTAAGAGTCTGCATTTGAAAATCCAAATTATATGATAGCAAGAAACCAATAAGTGCAAAATGGAGAATTTCAACATTTTGCTTAATTTGATTATGTTGCAAGTTCAAATGTATGTTTTCTACGCTATAAAAAAAAGCAGTGGTTAAGAATAACTCCGGTATTATTGCTAATAATGTAGCCTGAATGGACATTGTTGTATTAAAACAGAAGAAACGTTAACTACAGAAATATAATAGAATGTTTTTTGTTTGATTGTTTGTTTTTTGAGATGGTGGGCATCTGTTCTTGAAAGACATGGTGATAGAAAACTTACTTCAATGCAACAAATGTATGCTGACATAGGCCTCTGTCCAATCTTTTTATTAAGGATGGGATCAACACAGACACTAGTTTTTCTAGTGTTTGTTCAAGTTGGATTTACCAGTGGAGAACTGAGCATACAAACACACGGGACTAGGTCCCCTGATTTTTATTCATCCTGAACAGCTTCTTTGGCTTTGAGCCTGTTTTTCAGATGGGGAGGGGGGTTAGGGAGACACTTTTCTGTCTAATGGAAAATACATAATTGGTAATTTTAGTTAGAAATTTGAATGCATGAGTTTTGTTTGAATATTCCATGTTTTTGGTAAAACAGCATTACGTAGTAACAATAATAAAATCTCCTGCATAGTAAACCAGAATAGATACAATAAATTACTAGCTGTTATATAGTTTATATACCCACTATTTTTTCTTCTAATAAGAGCCATCTTTCATTTAGCTAGCAAAGTAACATGAGTGTGTTGCTGTGCTTTTTTTATTTCCTCCAGGAAAATGTATTTGGGCTGCAGTGCAGTGAGTGTAAACCTGGAACTTTTGCTCTGTCTGCTAACAATTCACTGGGTTGTACTCCATGTTTCTGCTTCGGTCTGTCCTCATTTTGTTGGGAAGTAGAAGATCACGTGAGAATTCCTGTAAGTAAAGTGACATAAATGTATGGATGCTGTTTGTTATCCTCATGGTACCACTCTAGCATGCTGAAGGCTGCATACGTTTCATGAATCAGACTGAATACAATAGGTTAGCTCACAGAGTCAGAATAAAAAAGAAAGCAGTCTTCTTTCTGAAAACGTATCTTTCACTGTTCACTTTTTGTTTTTAATAGATATTAAAAATGTTTCCCAATTTTTTGGCTTGGGATGTTATTACTATAAAATAGACTGCTGACTATCTCAAAGAAGCTGTGAACAGTATATTACACTAGGATAGAATATTTTCCTTACATTAATCTATTACTCTTCATGTTGTAGATAACCCTAACTCCTGACCAGTCCATTCTGCATGTAGTAGCTCCAAGTAACCTGACTGGAACAGTGGAAGGAGTATTTTCACAATTTTCTGACATTTTACTGGATGCTACCATTGTCAGAAAATACTTAAATACAGAAACATTTTACTGGAGGTTACCAGAGCAGTTTCAGGGAGACCAGGTAAGACAATTAACTAATTGGAATGCTTTGTTGATCATTCTTTGTTGTATAAATGTCACTCCTTTATTGTATAATAGTCACTTTTTGAATGAACTTATTTACAGCAAGCACAAATAATATGTTTACATTACCTTTTACTAATGAGATTTTTCTTGACCCTGTAAATGGTAGCACCCATATTTAATTACTGTGTTACTCTTCGGAGATTGTATGTGATATATTCAGTTTTAGTTTAGAAACTGAAAAGAGCTTTCAGCCTTGACAGTAGATTCAGAATATAGATCATGGAATGGTCTGCTTAGGAATTAAGTGAAAGTTACACACCTTGAAAGAATAAAAGAAGAAACTGTGCCTGCTATTTAGAAATACACATTTGACCTTGGTACAAAAACTGCTGAGTTTAAGTCAATTTTCATGTTTTATTGCTAATTCATCAAGGAACTGTCAGTTTTCAAATCTTCTGATGACTTTAAAATATTTTCAACTAGCAGCTATAACCTTGGAATAAATAAAATAATAACTTTATATCCAAACAGCTCATGGCATATGGAGGCAAGCTGAGATATACTGTTGCTTTTTATGCTTTGGATGGCTTTGGAACTTCAAATTTTGAGCCCCAGATTCTAATGAAAGGGGGTCGTACCAGCAAATTGGTCATCTATGTAGACATCCCTTCCCCAGAAAATGGAGTAAGAAGTGACAAGGAAGTGGAAATGAAGGAGGTAAGCTGAAACATTGGTGTGGAAATGGGGATGTTTATATTCTCTGAGCTTTTATAGAGAAGGTGCATGTATATAAGTAAATAAAAAATGCATACTTGATTTCAACTAGGCTGAATAAAAATAGAGTACTTGGATTAAAATGCATCTATTTTATAACAAAAATGTCTGGAAAAATCTCGTTATAGAAGCAGATAACATTTTGACATTGTTTCCTCTTTTGGAAGTGCTGAAGGTGTGTTTGTGCTTTTCAAAGACAGACACAGATTTCAATGGTAAATGACATACTGCCAGGTATTGTCACCATCAGTCAGTCTCACAGTTTTGTAGCCTGTCTGTTATACTCTCAGCCCAGGATTATCACATGGGACTTGAATCTTAGCCTAGCAGGAGCATTAAGTTTCAGTAGTGCTCACAGGACAGTTTCAGAAGAGAGAAAAATGACATTATTTGGTCCTAAGACTCTCTGCTGCATGGGGCTGAGGTTAGGTCTAATCTCTCTTCTTGACAGGAGGCACGACACAATTAAAGCAGATGTCTTTCTAACTACATGTAGGAAGAGTGGTGTGAAGTCCCTGTTCTTTGTCTATCCAGGTTCTCTAGATCTAGGAAAAAAAAAACAAAAAAAAAACAAACAAAAACCAAAAAACAACAAACATACAGATCTGGATTGCTGTCCTGTAGAAAATGGGTGTGGAGGCTGGAGGCAGAGAAGGAAAGGAGAGGCAAATGTTATAAAATTAGTCTTGTTCTAACATGGAGCTAGAAGTTGGATTTTCTGGGACCAAGCGTATAGACATAGTCACTGACTGTATTTCTGAAAGAGAGTGTGAAGAAGAGACCACTACCTTTAAGTGAGCTTGAACACTCATGGTTTTAATAATGTGTCATGTTCCCCTAGGATTCTTGGAAGTATTTTAATTCTGTGTCTGAAAAGCCTGTCTCACGTTCTGACTTCATGTCTGTGCTAAGCAATATTGAATACATCCTTATCAAGGCAGCCTATGGCCAAGGATTACAGCAAAGCAGGTAAAGCAATCTCTGACTGCATTTACTATAATGTAACTTAGAAATAGTACCAGATGAACCATACAGTAAAGATTTAACTCAAATTAGACATATTTCCAATTTCCTATTTATGACTTTTATTGTTCTTCATCTGATAAGAAAACATTTATTACCTTTAATGTGAAGCAGAATCTCTCTTTAATTCTTTCTGTAAAACACTAAATGTCTCTGCTGTTTATTTTGATAGAAAAGCCCATAAAAAAGCATAAAGCCTTACAGGCTGATGCAGTGGTCTGCAGGTTGGGCAATATAGTTAAAAGATTTCTAAATTATTTCTTCCCCATCTTATTTTTATAGGTATTGAAATTTTTGTTTGTTTTTGATTTTCTGGTGGAAGAAATGAAACACCTGATCCTCTGAGTTCATTTGTACAAATCTAGGTCAATCCTGTAGCTTCATGTACTATGGACAGTGGTAGCAAAGTATTCCCACCTCAGAATTGTAACATTTGACTGCAGTTTTGAACAGAACTAAGTTACTAATGAAAGGAAGGAGATGGTATATGATTATCCCATCTGTTTGTTTAGAAACAAGACAAGCAGAGATGCTTCCAGTGAAAATTCTTACATCTTTACAGCTGTGAAGTAGAGCAGATCCACCTCCAGATTTGGGATTATATTTGATTCACAGGCTGTCAACTATATTTTTGCTAGCTCTGTCAAAACATCTGTGGAACAGAGCTGATGTATTTCTTTTTAGTATATCTGAGGCCATACTGCATAGTCTTGCATGGAGGATTTGTCAGCTTTAGTGGACCAATGGAAATCAACCCATATTACTTTAAAGTACTTCTGATTTGTTTGCTGTATGTCCTGAAATCCCATACCTAGGTAAAAACAAACAAACAGATTTTATTGAGATGTTTCCACAGACTCATAGAATAGTTTGGGTTGGAAAAGACATTAAAGATCATCTAGTTCCAAACACCCTGACATGGGCAGGGGACATCTTTGATGTGGAAAATGGAATCACAGAAAAACATGTATGTGTGTATGTATATATATATGTGTGTGTGTGTATATGTGTATATATATATATACATGCACATCTTGAAATATTAAAAAAGTTTGGATAGTTCTGCTGCTAGGACTTTTCTAAATGTTCATGCTGTCTTCTGCATGTATCTTGTAGAATTGCAAATATCTCAATGGAAATTGCAGTGAAGTTTGAAGAGATGCATCGAGGCAGATCTAGAGCTCACCTTATAGAGCAATGTAGATGTCCTGCTGGTTATACTGGATTTTCCTGTCAGGTACTAAATCCTCAAATCCTTTCTTAGTTAGATAATAAAAAGGTCACATAAATGGTTTTTGTTCAAAACTGTTGGCAGCCATGTTTTTTTGTTTGTTTTAATTGTGTTCCCCTTACACACAGAGCTGTGCTCCAGGATACTACAGGGAGAAGCCTACAGAACTTGGTGTAAGAGAGTCTCATACTATGATAGCACGTTGTTTGCCGTGTCAGTGCAACAATCACAGTGAAACCTGTGATCCTGAAACTGGAAAGTGCTTGGTATGTACACTTTATGCATTTTTGCATTGGTTTCACCTGAGCATATAATGGCTGTAACCCGTGAAAGGATTTTTTGGGAGAAGTATGTGTATGTACTGTTTGGAAAAAGTATAACTTCCCCTCCATCTCTACAAAAAAAAAAAAGAAAATATGAGTGCTAATTTCCTTAGGGGTCCATTCAGTAAAATTCTCAAGCTTTTTGAGCATTGACGTCTTCAAAATCATGAAATATTTTAGGTTTAATTTCATTTTAAAAACAAGTTCTGTGTATCAGTTCAATATATCCGTTTATTTTATTTTTTATTTTATTTTTTATTATTTTATTTTATTTTTTTTTATTTTATTTTTTATCTTATTTTATTTTTTTTTTTCCTGTGTTACTTCTAGTCTTCACTTTCTTGGCCTGGCCAAGGTCTGCTTAATCACACAAAAAAGTGTGAAGTAAAAGGAGTAAGGCACACCATACCACAGAGTAGGTCAAAGTCAAATTCTGTGTCTCTACTGAAGAGAATATATTTCAATTTTCTTTAAATTTGTTTTTTAGTCTTTTTTTTTTTTTTTTTTTTTTTTTTTTTTTTGAGACTTCCAGAGAATAAAGTAGGCTAAGGATATGTTTCAGCTAAGTTAATTTTTTCACTTCCCTCAGTTTGTTCCAAAGGTTGCAAAGAGGGTCCACTTATGACTAACACATTGCCTCTTGTCTTGTCAGCTAACCAAATACAACATGCTGTTAGTTCTCTGCTACAGTTTAATGAGCAGATATTATTTCCTAATTTTTTTTTCCTAACTTTTTTTTTCATTTTTTTGCAACTTTTTTTTCAGTTGCTTTTTTTTTTCAGTTGCTCCAGTAGTGAGTTGGTTAGTTCAAAGTCTTCTGCTGATTTTATTTTTGAAGCCATTTTTTAAATTAAGTTTCCTCAGTCCCTCAGGCTTTTTGTAAACTATTATTTCGCCTAAAATATGAATCTCATGAGTAAGAATGATGGTTCTCATTGCTATGAGGCCAAAACACATGGGTCTTTCACACTAAAGAATAATAGTCATTCATCCTCTCAGACTCTCATTGGAGGGGTAGCAAGTCACCCACATGTTACAATTGCTCAGAGATTTCCATCTGAGTAGTGTAGGCAAAAGAAATGGTTTTCACCTCTGACTTCTGCTCCCATACAGTAATAGACTGCATTGTTACTGCTTACTGTACTCAGCTAACCTCTGAAATCTATACACTCACAAGTAGAAGAATCATAGAAAAAAGGAGAAAAGAAAGAAATAAATTGAATTTTATTCACTTAGGAGACTAGTCAATTAAATTATGTTTATATCACTGATTTAGTGTTTTACCATTAATAGCACTGGCTACTGATCAGTACTCAAATTAAGTATAGTGTCTGTGAGTCCTAACAGTGATTGTTGTTTGGCTTATAGCAGTGAAATGCTTTTGCTAAAACACTGATTTTTTTTTTTTTTTCTTTTTGGTCCAGGTATCCTATTTAATTTTTCCATCATTTGCTTTTTTTTTTTTTTTTTTTTTTTTTTTTTGCTTTGTACTGTGATTCCCTAGCCTGAATTGGATTAATAGAAGCAGAAATATATAAACCTTAATGGAAGTTGAGAACAGATATTAGGTCAGCCTGTCTGCTAGGGCATTCACATAATGGAAAATATGCTGGCATTCTGCTTATTTTTGCATAAAAAGTCCCTCTACCCAGAGAATGCTGACCAATGGGTGGTGGCATTTAGAGGCGATTGTCAAAGACCTTAGGCATTTATGGATTAGGGAGAAGATAAAATTCCTCTTGTTGTTTGTTGTTGTTTTAAACTGTCTGAATTCATTTTCTTTTGTGTATCAGAACTGCAGAGATAATACAGTTGGTGATTACTGCAGTGCTTGTGCCCCAGGATACTATGGTAAAGTAATTGGATCTGTCAACGACTGCTCTCTTTGTGCCTGTCCCAGAGCCAACCCTGTTAGGTAACCAGAACTTATTAAATCCAATGTATATTTTAGCATTTCATATGCCTTGTGGTGTATGTCTCATCTCCTACTCCCCCGACTCTATGGCAACAGGAGATTGTTATTGTTACATGTTCTTAATCTTTAGTCATCTGAAAGCTACCTATTTTAGTAAGTAGAACTTGCATTCCGGGGTTTTCACATCTAGTGATAACTTTGTGAAGTTTTAAAATAAAAAGATTAACTAATAGATACATCATTCTATTCTCTAAGAATAGATCAGTCACACAGGAGATTTTATGGATAATGGAGAAAGATGCTCTGACATATTTTAGTTTCAAATGTAGTTCCCTTTCACTCAGCTCTCTTGCCTTTTCTCATCTGTAAAATGGTGATGAAACAATAGATATAAATCAAGATGTTGATTTCTTTGGAGTATTTTTGGCAGCGGGCTCTACTAGTACAGAAAATTTGAGACCTCCTCTGTGCTCAGGGTGCTGATCATTGGCCATGTAGAGGGCTATACAGAGGTAGGAAAGGGTTCACACAGCCAAGATTTACTTGAAATTGGCTGCATCCTTAAGGTGGTCACCAGAACTTTCCTACTGGAACAGGACATAGCTGACAGCCTCCATTCTGACACACAAGAGGCATAACTTCTCTGCTGCTCTGAGGAGGGTGAAGTGGGAGAGGTCACTAGTATTAAATGACTCATTAAAAGTCTCTTTCAATTTGTTTATGCAACATCTGTTTTTCATTGTCTTATCTTTCAAACTGAAGGTCATAAGATGCTTTAGCATAGTACACAGTAATGGATTTGCATCAGGAATGCAAACTTTTAAATTCAAAGCACTCATTCTAGCCCATTGCATCATATTGAGCAAATGATGCTGTTGCTTACAAAATTTGACCTGTGGCTGAAAGAGTTCTCTGTCATTGTATGTTTTCTTATTTATGTGCTAGCAGGTATTTGTTTTTCCTTCCTCCAGTTTTAGTCCCACTTGTGTTCTAAAAGGTGTCCAAGATTACCACTGTGATGCTTGTCTCCCAGGATATGAAGGACAATATTGTGAAAAGTGAGTTGTACACATTGTTCCCACTTGTCCCCAAACTTCAAGGACAGTTTTGATTAATAAAAGCTGTATGTAGTTGTTTATAGCTGTATATAGCTGTTTATAGTTGGAATTGATCATTCAGTGTTTATAAATAGGCATATGAAAATGTGCTCAAGGATTTAGAGTGACTTGTCAGTTACTGTTTGGAAACTATTAATTAAAAGTCTATCAGTGTCTCAAATATAACATCTGATTTTATGATGATCCCCTCTGATGTTGATGTCCCATTCTTCCCATTGTAGGTGTTCCCTTGGCTATTACGGTGATCCTCAGCTGCCTGGAGGCAGCTGCCATCCATGTCGATGCAATCCAAGTGGCTCTGTTCACGTTAATTGTGATCGTGCCACTGGCAAGTGCCTCTGTAAGCAGGGAGTGACAGGACAGCTCTGTGAGGAGTGTGAAGCAAGGCATCTTCTTGTGGAAGGAGAGTGTGTTTGTAGGTGAACGTGTTTACTTTTTCAGTGGGCTTTAGTTTGTTCCAGTGATACTTATATGCACATTATTATTACTTGAGTGTTTTTATGTCGAGTCCTATTCTTTCTATGAAAGAAAGGAATATTAAGAGCTTAATATCTCTGTAAAGCAGGGGGGTTAAACTAAATAGACAACATGTAGAGGCCCCTTCAAACCTCAGCCATTCTGTGATTCTGTGAACACAGAGGATACTGCAGTACAAACCATAATATCAGACAAGCAGTTAATCCTTAAATTGGCTGAGATAGTACTACAAACAAATTTAAGTTCTGTATTAGACAGTGGATAGCAGGATTATCCAGCAAGTGTGGTAATCTGATTTTATAATGAACTGGGAATAATAAACTGGAAAAACTCAGGTTTTGCTTTATACAAGTGAAAAAGAAACAGGGTATAAATGTAATTTTACCACATGGGCTTGGATTCCCTGTCATTAGAACCTGTTTGGTGAATGTTAATGGTATCACCCTGTATTTACAGCAATACTGTTAATAGATGCAATATCCATACTACATATATAACAAGCAGCTTGGTAGCCAGCAGGATCAATGTGGCTCGAATGTGTGCTAACATAAGGAGAGTATGTTTGGAATAGATCCACTTCTGGGGCAAGTTTGGAAGAGCAATAGTACAAACCTGCATATTCAAAATTACTGAATTCTATCAGTTTTAACACAAAAAGTAAAGGTACATACTGTGTAAACAACAAAAATAATCACACCAGTTTGTTTTTTTAACACTAATATTGCTTCCCTTTTCTGAAATTGTTTCTCTAGCTTGTGATGACAACTGCACAGGAGTTTTGCTAAGTAATTTAGATAATCTCAACCAAGCCATACTTTCAGTGAACCTCACTGGTATTGCCCATGTGCCCTATGGGGTATTGTCAGAGATGGAGAATGCAACAAAACATCTGAAGGTAATACAATCACACAAATAGTAGAAATATTTAGTCACACCTTTAAAGCAAAACTTGCAGCCACTAACATGTGCCAGAAGTTTAAATGAAGTCTTCTTAAGTTCATGGCTTTAATATGTGTCTGTAAGTGAAGTACCAGATTAAGATCTTTACATTTGTTATAGAAATACATCTTAAGCCGCTTAGATCCCTGTATTTCTTTCTTTGTATTTGTTGTACAAGCATTTAAATTAATGCCTGAATGTAATTTTCAATCATCTCTGATTGTTGAATGTGCTATATGTGCATGTCACACCTGGATTATTTGGATCCTTAGTATTGGCCCAGATTTACTGAAAGTCAGCAGCATAATTTTCAGCAATGAAATAAACACCTGGCCAGGTCCCTTTTTGGTCCCTTGGCTAAAGATCTGTCAAGGCTGTTCCCTCAGATTCCCAGGGAAGAAAGAGTCTGGCAGGCTGCTTCCCTGTTATGCAGGGCTCCTTGGATGCAGCAATTTGCTTTCCTTATAGTTATGTGGCAGTCCAAGTGCCTTCCTCTGTACTGTCAGGAGACAAAAGTCAGGCAGAATATTTATGTTGGACACTTTCAAACTGCTCGTTGCACATTTTACCTCCTAGTTTCCTGCTGCCTTAAAGCATGAAATACCACATTCTGTGGTCTTAGAGGTTCAGTTATTGTAGGTGAATGTGGACTCTGCACAAAGTCAGAGGTAAACAGAACTATTCCCTTCCTCATGACTACTAAAATAAGCATATTTATCAATAAGAATCTGCTGAGCAGTAACTTTAGCAAGAGAAGCGCTAAAACAGAAGAAAAAATAGCCTCTTTCTATTCCACTCTATCACAACAAAATCAGAATAAAAGCCTTCTTGTACTGATAGATTTTGCAAATTAAGAGTTTTAATTAAAATTTCATTATTTAAAATGTGAGGTAGGCTGAATTCTGATCATTGTGCTTTGAACTATTAATAATTACAGTATCTGAAGGCAAGCTGGGTTAAATAACATGTATCTGTGTCAGCAGAGGTAGTCTTATCCTTTAGTTTTAGATGCTAACATTTTTAGTTATAAAAATTCAGTTATGCTTCCCTTCCTGTATGCCATGAAGGCACAAACATACCAAATTATTGTAATACTTTAAGGATACAATTGACTTGCTTCCTCTAACTGTTTTGCATTTTTGTAGGAGCATCATCTTCTGGGAGCATAAATATTAATCAATATGTAACATCTGTTTAGCACTTCAGTTATAAAACACTCAAATCATATGTAAAACCAAAAAAATTGGTTTAATACATACCTTTTGGTATTAAAATCAAATCAGCTGTCACTCTCTTGTAAGTGCACTATTTAAGGGATCTAAAACTGATACTAAACCTCTTGTGACTTAGTTTATTCTGTTTGTGTAAGGCCACAATGTTCTTTGAGCAATTTAGTCTTGAGGATAAGTTGGTAGTCTCATAATTTTTCTGTTTTGGAAGCAAGTATTCCCATCCTTCGGGCTAGTGAAATATTTCCTTTACTGTTTGACTTGTACAAAAGTAACTGTACCTGGAAGCTGGAAAATCCCTAGTTTTATTTATGTGAATTACAGGTACTCTCTGAAGGGCTGTCCCCTCCGTTGTATTGAATCTTTACCTCAAGCTGGTTGCTCAGGGACTCTTATTCCTTCTTTTCTGGGTGTGGGTTTTCAGTAATGAGAAAGTTATCAGACTGTCTACTCCTTATTGTGTCTGCACCTCTAATCCATCTGAGGACATCAGTAATTCTGTTTTTCTAATTAAAGCCCCCTGCTTTACTCCTCATGAGTAAATATGCCTGGGCATATTTGCTATCCAATTCTGGGTTTCTGAACTCAGCTTTTAAAAAAAATATTGCTGTGCCTTGTCCCGGGAGCCTCAAGAACTTCAGCTTCTACCGCAATTTATCTCACTTATTTTTTCCTCAACCTGAGGAGAAGACTCTGAAATTTTCATTTGACACAAGGCTGTGTGGTAATCCTGCACACTCCTTTAAAAAGCTGGGCAAAATGATACTTGTGATGTTTATAGTGGTTCATTCTGAAAGATCTGAAATCTAAACATAACTTTTTACCAGACATGCTCTTCTTGTAAGAGATTCCTTACATCACTTTGCATCAGTAGAGAAGTGGTATTCTGTTGCAGGCCTTGACTGTATCAAATATGATAAAATTGGGTACAATGGCCTATTTATTGCCATATAGAGCAGTTTTGAGGTGGCCTTGAAGTCATATACAGACTATTATTGTTGAGAGGATCCACAGGGCAGGGTTGCTTGTGTTATTGGAGTGCCAAAAATCTTGAACTTCTGAGTACTGTGCACTGGATTTGACCTTGAAACAGCTCCAGGGCCATCCTCACAGATGTACACTAAATACAGCTGTTTTGACAAGCTGCTGAAACTGTAGCAGCTGTGGGACTGGATGGAAACATTTAATTTGATGGGCCTTTGAACTTCTCAAAGTAGCTTATTTGGAGAGCTCAGACTGGTGAAATGGAGAATCAGGAAAGCAGAACATTATGCTTCCCTCTTATTACTTGATTAAAAGTGAGACAGCTGGATCTAGAAATTTGTTTCCTTATCTAAAGAAATGACACACTTTGTTGCATCAACTCCTATGTATGTCTCAAGTGTCTTGCAAATCAGTCATTTAAAGAATATAAAAATGGTGTAAATAGTGTGCATAGTTATTTTCATCCCATGCATTTTCTGGAAACACAATGAAGTCTTTAAATTAGTGTGTTGTTTCTTATAGGGGTCTGTTATTTCTAGAGAAGATCCAACTTACTCATTAGCTACAGCAGAAGAAAGTCTTCTGAGTTTATCTGGAGGTTTTGCTCAGTTGCCTGAAGAGGTAGGTACTGACGACTTTATTCTTAGCCTTTGTGGAGAGAGTCTTCATAGCATTGTATATAAATGCCAGAGTGTTGCTTAGACATATATATCTAAGTTGAAGAATTGAGTGACAGAATTCTGTCGATTCTGTAGTCTTTATGGGGAAAGAAATTAATTGACCTTTGGAAATCTTCAGCAGACGACAGTGTTTTATGATATTGTACAGGAGATTTACATTGTTTCTGTTGAAGCTCAGTAGCTTTTTAATTATTTTAAACACAATGCTATAAATATTCAGCAGTGACACAATTTTAAATTAGTTCCACATGCTATAACCAGTGAAAAGAAAAGTTCTTCGGTTTTAGGGCCTTAAATAATTTCTGAGAAAAAAAAAAATCTGCTTTTATGCAACAAACAACATTCATGTTGTTTGTTGTTTTTGTTTGTTTGTTTGTTTGTTTGTTTTAACACCAGAAAAACTTTACATAGGAAATTGTCACTAATTCTTTGTCCATTAGTTCTCATTTGATCACCACGTGTACCTATAGTTTGCCGAGCATGTGTGACTAATATAACTAGGCGCTTGCACTAGCAATATTGTTGTTGCTAAGAGTGATTGTCTTTAAAAGTACATGGTGTCTATTATATTAAAAGAAACAGCTTTGGTAATTACCTAAATTATATGTAAAAAGTAATTGATAAAAAAAAAAATTCACTGATATCAGAGGCTGGAACTTTCAAAATAATGAAGTTGCAGGCATCTGAAAGCATGGAACTGTAATTTTTTTGACTCAGCGAGATGTGCCTTATTAAAAAAATAATTTCCTCTCAGAAAGTATTCTCAATATTGGGAATAAATGTAAAAATTGTAAACAATTGTCATTAAAATTGATAGTATTTTAACAGAACTGTCAAAGATTATCTCTGATTTTATTCCAGTCATCTAGAATTTTGAAAAAAGCTTGGCAGCTTAACACAATGACTCAGGAAACCAGGAATAAAAGTAAAGAACTGATTGGGTTTATTGACACGGTACATACAGCCATCAAAGGTATTCTGCTTTTAAGATATCACCATTTATTTGCACAATTTACAAAGGTATCTCCTTTGTAACTTTTTAAAGAACTATTTATTTGCACAGAAATGCTGCAATTTGTGCAGGAGTTTCACATACTCTTTTATTAGTGCTATGACTAAGTCGTTTATTCTCTTATTTAGTACTTGCTGAAGTTGCAGTGTCACTAAATGAAACACTGGATCTCCCACTGCCAAATGCTACATCTCAGAGCCTTCAGGATGATATTTCTGCCCAGCTAGATGCATTGCGCAAGAAAGATTTTGGTCAACAGCACTACAATGCTACCAGTCTCCTGAAGTAAGCCTAGTCTACTGGAAACTTTGTTTCACGTATGTGTGTACTATGCAATACTGCTTCTTTGGGAGAGATCTGGAGAAATTTTGTGCCTTAATAATAGGCTGTGCTATTATAACTAGCCTTGCTGAAGCCATATGAACTCTGAATTTGGGGTTACCTTATTTGAAGATACTTCTGCATCTGATGTGATACTGATATAACCAAAGCCCGTTCATTCGGATGTGATACAACACAGTAAGTGAAAAGAGTCACTGATTTCAGTTGTAATCAGATCTGAATTTGATTCAGATCTGGCCCTAATACATATGGCTAGGAGATATGGTAGAACAGTTTGTCAGCTGCAAGCCCAAGAGTTGTCAGATCTACTTAAGGACATGATAATAGATAGTCGATGGAATATGTATTGACTAGATTTGCAAATGAAATGAAGCCAAACCAAACATCAGCATTATGAGCCACTGTTTAAAATTTGTATTTATTATCTTGATTTGCCTGCAATTAAAGGCTATTTTAAAATGGCTTTTGAATTCATTATTTATTGGTGCTTGTTGCCAGACTTGGCAATATAAAACATTGGCTATTCCCACAGTCAGCATAAATTTTGTTCCAACTTTAAAAATATGAAATATTGACCAAAGCTAGCTTTCACTGACACTGTGAGAATAATAGTGCTGGCTTCAAGGGACAGAGGTTTAGACCAGGAATATTTCTGAAAAATTGATTTTTCTTTATTAAATCCTTTAGATTAGACAGAACAGAGTGTTTTTGGTTTTGTTTTTGTTTTTTTCAGGTAGGATATCTGAATTTTTTGACAGACTCCTGTGCTTTTCTTTGTGCTGAATATTAAGCTGTACAACAGCTAAACGAACGTGAAAATGGCATGGGAACGTACTGTTTATTCTTATATTTATTAGGAACTTGAAATAGCTTTTTTTCACTTAGTAAAATGTCTAATGTCCTGTCCCGTATTAAGAGAATGTTCTGACTTTCAGCATCAGCTTGAGCTGTTATACAAGGCATTCGTAAATTATGTTTTTCAATTATATACTCTGTTGAAATTCCTGAAAGTTCTCTGGTAAGTCCTTTGACAGAATGAAGGAGAGAGTTAATAAGATTTATTAGATAGTCAGCTCTGCAGAATTTATCATGCAGTGCAGCTGTAAATTCAAAACTGACTTAAATAAGCAGCATTTTTTGGAATGCAGAAGTTACCACATGGCTTATAGTGGATTGAACTTGTGGCGACATACTGTTAAGCATCACTCATAACTTAAGTCTCCTCACGTTTGCCGTGCACGGTAGAATTTCCAAGCCATTTGGAATATATAATCTTTTTACTGTATACTGAAATAGAAGTCACCACTGTCTTGTAAAATACGTTAATTCTTGTAACTTTTTAAGTTCATAGTTTCTGAGTTTGAGGACTCTGAATTATTAGTTTAAAGCAATAAATGCAAAAGCACATCTGCTAATCAATATGAAAGATAGAATGTATCATGATATAAACTATGCTGCTTCTACTTTGGCTAAAGATCAATATGATTTGAAATCAGATTAATAGGGACAAAGTACATAAATAAAACGTCACTTACAGGAGTTAATGTGTGCAGCATATGTGCAGAAACAAAGAGAAACAGAGGAGTAGAGTTTCAGGATCATTTTCAGTTCAACTTCTTCAGTATTAGAAAGTGTTCAAATGGATATGCAAATATTCCCAAATAAACTAGTTGAAGAGATTAACAACTGTCTAGATCTGGGAAGATTACCCAGGTAATATCTCTAACAGCTTTCAAAGGATAAGTACAGAGATGGTTTCTTTCAAGAGTCATTCTAATTATGCTGTTTATTTTTATTTGATATTTAAAACTTTCAGGATTCTTGCACATGTATCTTTCAGTTCTGGTTACTTGCTTCTTTCCAGTGTCATTGCTCTTAATTGATGATTTGATTTTCACTTTGCCAGAGCTGCAGAAAATTTGTTGCTCCTGGTTCAAAAAGAGTATCATAGACCCCAGCAGGAGCTTGCTGAGCTGAAAAAGAATGCAAGTCAGCTCTTATCGAAGCACAGCAGCAGACTGCAAGATGCCCAGGATCTGGTGAAGGAGGCACTGGCTAACATCAATGAGACCAATCGCTTGTTTCCTCTTATCTCTAGCAACCTGGGAGAATTAAATGTAAGACTGGACAATCTGCATTGTTATGCAAGAAATATCAAATGTGAAATTGTGTTTATAAGTTTCTTTTTTGACTTTCATAAAACTGTACGCATTTAAACACGTTAATCTGTGTAATATCTTAAGAACTCAAAACAAACCAGATACTTGTTTGAAAGCAAACAAAAATATTATAGAATGTATGAACTTATCTGCACTAATTAACTTACAAACTACTATAAAACAATTGTTCTATGCTATAGGAAAAAAAGCTGAATATAAAGGAAGGTAAAGAAGCCTCAACCATGCTTATTAAAGAAGGAAGGATCCTAGTGAATGTTGCTGCTTCTGTTGTCCAGGATGTAAAGAACTCTACATCTGTAAGTTCTTAACATCCTTTTTGACACTGTCAAGTGGATTTTGTTATTGGAAAACAAAAAAGAGGAAAACATTTTGTTCGACAGAACCTGGAGGTCCACCAGGATGGGCTAGTTCTATGGAGTACCAACTTGCGACACCATGTGGATGAGCTGGTGATGCAGATGTCTGTGAGAGGAGTGCTCAACCTGGTATACAGAGCTGAAGATCATGCTGCCCAGTTCCAAAGACTTGCAGATGCACTGGAGAGGTAACAAACTCAGGGAAGATGAAATTGTGAGAGGCTTTATTTACATTATTGTCAGATTTAATTTAAATAGGTAGTAGTAGCTTAATCCTAGTAGCTTAAAGGGAACAAATCAGTTTTTATCCCCCATTTAATTTCAGTTGCTTTTCACCTCTAAGGTAGTGCACAGTGTCTTTATGAAATGATACAGAGGGGGTTGACAAGACTTGAATTTCATGTGGCTGACTTACACAGTAACGAGTGAGTTATTAAGTGCCCAGTGAATATATCACGGCATGACTTGAAAAGCTTGTGGTCTGTGCATGAATACTTCTTTGACAATATATCACTGAATCTCATCAAGAAGCTATTCTTGCTATGCCTGCATTATTGTTGCTATCAAAGCATCTTGCAGAAATGAGTGGGTTGCAATCCCAAATGGACTCAAATGCACTCTTAGAATTTTCAAGTTGGGAAGTTATTTGAGTTATTTCAATGGAAATAAATGGAAATAAAGTCCCAGGAATACTTCTAGGACTCTTGCTGCTTTGTCTTTTAAAATCAGCAGACGTGTGTTTAAAAATTAGCTTTTACAAGAATGGAAAATTGACACGTATTTTAAGTTCAGGAACAGAAGACTTTGCTTTGATTTAACACTGAGCAAGTCTGCTAATTTTGCTGCAGCCAGACAAATCCAATAAAACAAAATTTGATATGGAATAGCTTTCAGATATTCATATTTCTTCCTTGATTCTGTATTTTGCTTTGCTTTTGAGTTCCAGCTAGGAATGTGTTTCTGTTATGTTATGTTTAGGCAATGTGATTTGTTTGTTCTTCATGTAAAATGTCTATGCCTAAGTGGCTTTATAAATGGAAAAACTCACCATAAACAACAAGGAATAAAATATAAAATGAATAGCATTAGGTTTTCAGGTGATTTGGAACTGATTTTTTGGTTCAAAATAATTAACTGTAATGAAAGCCCTTGTGTCACTTTTGGGTACATTCAATTTTTAGAGTACATCTTTACTTTAGAGTATTCTAGAAAGATGTGCATGTTGTAAATGAAGACATAGAACTTGTTGTTTATGTTGCTTGATTCATAAAAAGAGAATTATTTGTTAATCTCCTGTTTAGTGGCCTCTCTAAAATAAGGAACGTGACTCTGAATGCAACTGCTGCTGTCTACACCCACTCCAATGTTAAAAGTGTGATTGAAAGAACAGAGAGTCTGGCAGATGATGCATCTAGAGTTGTGAATGGCCCGTTGGATCTGGTAAGTACTGATACTAGTATCTTAATTAACTTCCCTACCATTTTGGAGTATTGCTTCTTGTTTCTTGCACTTGCTGGAATCTGGGTCTTTTTGATGATGGCAGCCTTTTCTGCTGGCTAGAGTATACTCCATCCTGAATCTATTCTCCAAGGTGGTAATGGTACCAGATTTCAGTTCTGTTTACCTTGCTTTCCTCTTTGCCAAAGTACTATTTTTACTGTGATTTTTACATCTAACGCATGGTTAGCTGGACTAAATTTTGTTCTGTGTGTTTATCATCAGTCATCTAACATACATACCTGTAGGATTTAAGTTGACAGTCCTCTGGTGCTCCCTTTCTCTTTCAGAATTATTTAGCCACCTTCTTGCTTGACCTATCCCTATTCCACTTGTATCTGGATATTCCCAACCACAGTTGCTTTGCCTAGTTGAGGACATTTCATATTTTTGTCCTATCTGTCATTCCTCTGCCTTGCAAAAATATCAGGTTGTTATTAAAACAGTAGATTAGTAAATCCTGACCAGTTATTATTATTTTCATATTGTTCTGTTTTTCCCCTTTTATCTCTTTGCATGTTTCACGATTGTAAACCCAAGGAAAGAACGAGCTACATTTTACATGTGTCATGCATATTATTCCTGCAAACATAACAAATGCATATAATGCATATAATGTGATAGTGATCAAAATGTAATTGCTTTGTGAGCTTGTTTGTTATTTTATATTAGTCTGTCTTATTAAAACTTCACACAACATGAGTATTTTTCAAGATTTTCTAGATGGAGAAATGGGTTAAAAGAACACTTTAAAGACTGGAATTTTCAAATATTTCACTTAAAGGGCTCAGTGCTGAAAATTTTGACTTAGAACTGGTACTAAAATTACTGATGTTCCAAAAGGCAACAATGAATCAGTAGCACTGTTCAAACTAGAATTTAATAGTTTTTGTTTCAATCTTTTTTTTTTTTTTTTTTTTTTTTTAAGTGACCCACAAAGAGATTATTGCGTCACACTCACGGACAAAAGGTTACAGCTTGGATTGTTTTTATTTATGCTTTATAAAATAATAAATAGAATGTCACCTAAATAGTGAGAATAATCAGTAACTTGCAGTAGACATCCAAAGATACTTAAATGTTTTCAATTGGACTGATTTCTATTATTTTTCTTTCTTCCTTAGCCAGAGGAGTCTCTCAGTCTTCTTGGAAAAGAAGCTCTACTGCTTAGCTCCAAATTTCAAAATGAAGCAAAAAATCTGAAGAAAAAAAGTAATGGTCAGTTCTTTAGATTTCACATTTCTGGTTCTATTTCTTTTTCTGTATCCTGCTTGTGATGGATTTATTTTATCTTATGTTTTTAAACGAACATAAGGTAAGTTACAACATTGCATATGAATTTTTATACAACTGAGATTATTTTTGTGTTCAGGATTCAAGTATTGTTTTACTTTTTTGGTAAGAACGTAGTTAAGTAAACACTTTAAAATTAACCTTTACTATATCTCATTTCATAAAGCATTCAAAGTAATACTTTCTTTAAATCACTGTTTTTCCGAATGCTATGAATTAAGTCATTAGGGTCTGTGCAGTAGTTGAAGGACAAATGTAATTCTTGAAGAAATGCATTCATCCAATTTGATCTAATAGATCATGGATTACATACAAGTATGTAGGACAATATATCTAAATAATATTGTTTTTCTTGATCCTTTTACACAGTTGAAATACAATAACAAGATGAATATTTTTTTTGTCTGTAAAAAGTGCCTTTTGGCTCAGCATCCTGCTATAAATTCCAAAATCCTTTTAGCTTGTTGTTACTCCAGAAAGATCAGCAAAGCTTTTTAGTTTGCACCACAGAAGTTCAAAACCATTTTGAACACGACTGTTTAGGAGCAGCATCTGGCCCTATGGAAGCTGTGGACAAAACTGGTTAGAAGATGCATGTTTCACAAAGAAAAACAGTAACTGTAAAAAGGTCTTTGCTTTGAGTATCAATGGCTTTTAGAAATGTATAATTTTTTTGTAATTTGGATGGACAGAATGCACACTTTGTTGTTCATTCTGATCTACATATTTTCATTATTAGTGAAAGGATTCTGCGAACAACTCACAAACAAGAAAAAAGAAAGACACTCCTCCTTTCAGTTTCTACTGTCATATATCAAAAAAAAAACAGTCAAGAACATCATAAAAATTATAAGGGTTTGCCATCTTGGAAACATTATAATTTATAGCTTTCTCCCTGACTATGTTTCTACCATTTCAGTCCAATGGAATTGTCCAAAAAGGATAGCTTTGCATGGAACAGCGCCCACAGGAGTTTATTTGGACATACTGCATTAATTTTAGGTTAATGTTTTTAAAACACTCTTTCTGTTGAGGAAAACAAAGTTTTATTTGATTAAATAGCCAAATGCTTATTATCTTTGTATGTTGGTTTTGTGTGGACTGTATGGTATTTGTTTATGCACAGAAAAATCACAATTATTTTTTCCAACAGGCCTTGTATTTGAATTGAATGGATTGAACAAAAAGGTAGAAAAGATTCATGAAAGTGCTATTAAAATTGTCAACCAGCTTAATGATTCCCTGATGACACTAAAAGCATTGCCTAATGGTAAGTGAAATCGGTATTGACATTCTTCTTGTTACAGAACAGTCCAGTACAATCATAATAAAATCCTGCCTATCATCTGATGGGAGAAACCTAGCAACAAACTAGACTGGAGACTCATTTAGCTTCCTGCCTTACAAGGAATATTTTCCATTTTTAGTAACCATAAAACATAATTTGGTTATTATACAGGGTCTGTAGTCTGATTCCCATTTCACACTGTGGTAAATCAGGAGGGGATCTGAAAGCAATGGAATTACACTAGTATGAGAAGAGAATGAAGTCCTAGAATATTTGATCCCACATGGAGAGAAACGTTATATGACGTGATGTTTTGCTTTCTTTTGATATCTTGTTTCAAAATCATTTCTTCTCTGCTACCCATCTTATCATGTGCATCTAAATATTTTCTAGTTGTAAAAGCTGAATTCATTTAGCCAATGAAATGTTCTTTTGGTGTTTTTCCAAAGCAAAACCAAAAAATCCATTTTTTTAAAAAAAAGTCATTATTTTGGATAAAGAGGAGTCCTAGAGCTTCACTGAAGCTAGTAAAGAAAATGTCTTTCATGTTGTGAAGAGGAGGGTCTGAAATACTTTACCAACTTTTATTTTTTATTTTTTTTTAAGGTAAATTAACACTCCTAAAGGAGTGCATGGGTTGTTGGGTTTTACTGTATCTCCAGATTAGAACACTAAGTCCAGAGCTTTAAAATACCCTTTTTATTGCTCAGGCTCTTAACTCACACTAAGGAGTGATATTAGTGACGATGTTACACTGGACATTAATTGCAGGATGCTATCTGACATTAAGGTACACGTTAAAAATGAAAGCATCATTAAAATCATGGAACAGCCCTCCTTAACTCATAGCTTAATGATGTTTGATTTTAATTTGTTGTTTTATTTCTTGAAGTTTTCTGGTTTTTATCTGGACAGAGATTAATGATTGTATTGCCCTCTGCCTAGGGTAGTGGTAAGAAGGATCCCTGCAGACCTAAATCAGGCCTTTTGTGCCAGTTGCA
Organism: Aythya marila; assembly: GCF_965140915.1. Classification (NCBI taxonomy): domain Eukaryota; kingdom Metazoa; phylum Chordata; class Aves; order Anseriformes; family Anatidae; genus Aythya; species Aythya marila. The sequence continues at coordinate 104,807,695 of NC_139043.1, forward strand.
GCATCTTCCCTCTATTCCTTGCACAGGGACTGTAAGGGGCAGGCTGATAATTGGAGCAGTATGCTCACTTTATAAGTGCTCATATCCAAAAACAAAGGGTGTAATAGGCCTTCTGCCTTGCCAGCTTTCTGCAGGATGCAAAAAGTGAGTTTCAGACTAGTGACTTGGGGTGCCAGCATTTGTTCAAGGAACTTAAAAGCTGTGACCTTGATGTATTCAGATAACCTCCCTGTTGGAACAGACAGAATGAAGTTCTCCGTCACATCATTCTCTGTCTACATTGTTTTCAGAGCTGGTCACAAAAAATGAAACTTCTTTTTTACCCCAGAATTCAAACTTGGTTTAATCAATCTTTTTATCAAAAAACTTGAAAATCTAAAGTGACTAGACTTAATTGAAATTGCAGTATAGTCTATTATGTATATATATTTGAGGAATACAGTATTATATATGTGCGTATATGTGTATGAGCAGACATTTACATGTATAGCTATATCCATATCTATATCACCAGCATGGGAGCATCTACCATGTTTTTAGTTCAGGGCCATAGTCATGGCCATTTTCCACCTTACTAACTGGGCAAGAGGAGTTTGCACCAGCCTACTCTGGCCCTCCAGTTTCACAGGAGGTAAAGTTCTCACTCTGTAAGACACGGGGCATTCAATAGCTACGCAAAATTAAGTATCAATAGGTCTTGGTTTGGAGCTCCTCTTAAAACCTGAAGTAAACAAAGATAAAAATATAACTCTTACTATAAAAAGCCTGTAACTGACAGCATTTCTAATGTTTTGATTATGGCTATAACTGTGTTGTTATGAAGCAGGCCAGGCATTTATTGCTCTCAAGTATTTATGAAAGCTGTGGTTTTATTTTTTAATCTGTGAACTGCCACTGTCTTTCAGGTACAAGGAAATATGTGCTTGAGGTGAAAGAGCTGGCTGTGTCTGCAAACACCAGCACCGTGGTGGGTTTAAGCCACTTTGGGGACTTCAATCAAAAGCTCCTGAATACTTCGTCTACATTGTCCCGAGTTAATGACACATTGAGGAAAACTAGTGAACTTATAACTGATTCATCAAAAGTTGGTAAGTTTGCTGCTTCATTACTCTGTAGAAATGTCACTGCTTGCAGAAACAGTACTAATATTAAAGTTTAATGGGCATTAAATATGTCTGATGGACTGAAAGTTTCATCCCAGTTCAATAAAATTGGGCTAACTTTTTAAAAGACCTCTAGAGGAGTCTCATAGGATGCCTTTAAGTATGCACATTCCTTACTGATATTTAACATTGCTGAAAACAAAATGGTCAGAAATAAGTTAACTATTTTAGCAATTAAATATTTTAGCATTTCTCTTTCAACCTGCTTCAACGTTTCATTTACATTTTGCCAGCAATCACAGCTGAAAAACAAGTTAAAGAGGTCAAAGCACAAGCAAGTCTTTTACTTAATAAGCTGAAACCTCTGAAAATACTAGAAGAGAACCTCAGCAGAAATTTGTCTGAAATTAAAGAGCTCATCAGCCAAGCCCGCAAGCAGGCAGCATCTGTAAGTACCATCACTGCAGACTTAACTGGCTTCACTTTCATGTTTAACACAGAAATTCTTTGAGAATTTCTTTGAGAATTTCTGTATCTTTATTTTCTGAAATCACTAAATTGGCTTTTTTTTTTTTTTTTGATATATGAGCTTTTGACCAAAGATTTATTGTTATTTTCTGAGGTATTTGAATAGTTTGATCTATTGGCTTCAAATCTCATAACTGGATGAGTGAATTACGACACTTTCCTTTCTTCTCTATCTGGGAATCTCTTTTTTTAGCGATACCTAGGAGACTGATAAGATCTAACCCCAGTAGCAATACTAAAGTCACATGAAAGTATCTCAACAAATTGCTTTTATTGGTTGGTCAGAAGCTAAGTACATATTTCAGAAATATATGCTGTGTACACTGAAGATTGTTTGGATTCCATTTCCTCTTTTCCCCACAGATTAAAGTTGCGGTGTCAGCAGACAGAGATTGCATTCGTGCCTACCAACCCCAGATTTCATCTACAAATTACAACACTCTGACCCTTAATGTGAAAACTGCTGAACCAGATAACCTCCTTTTCTACCTGGGTAGCAATGGAAAGGTAAGTTTCTGATGTACATTCATCAGAGGTGATATTAATCAAATACTTTAAATGGCCATATATATAGTTTTTTCCTACTTGAATTCAAACTAAGAACCCAAATGTGACTGCTTGCAGACAAAAGTGGTCTCTAAGGGTGGAAATATTTTTATGCCTTTGACTGATTCCATGGAGATCCTCAAAGGCAGAGAATAAAAGCACTTGATTTGTTAGCATTGCTTCTTGTCCGTGTCATGAATCTCCACCTTTTCCCATTCTGTGTATTAACCTCACAGAGTGTGACACTCTGTGTGATGTTTTCATAGTATGCTGAAGTACATCAGGCATTTTGTTATCACAGAGAGGACTGAATTTGGCCCTCATGAGCACAGCACATCTACCTGGTTGAAAAGGAGCATGACAGCTTAGTGTCATGTTGCCTTTCTCTTCCTTCCCTCTCCCATTCTAATAAATGCACAGCTGTTACTTCATTGTGGCACACTATCATATGATAATACTTTTTCATAGACTGGTTCGTCACTTTACATATACTCAGAAAGAAGTTCGTATTTGTATGTGTATGTAAACAATATCACGTCTTTATCAAGTCTTTATTTAAAAAAAGACTCAACTGCTTGTCTGTAAGCTGAGTTTCTTTGTTTCATTAAAGGTTTTTCTTTCACTGGGCTTGATTTCACTAAAAGTAAACTCTAAGGATGTGCGGACATGAATCTGGAAAAATTTTCTCAATGTTACATGTTAAAATTAAATATATAGAATAGAAACAGCATGCTCAATATGAAGTATTTAAAATAAGCACTGCTGTTTTTCAGACAGACTTCCTTGCAGTAGAGATGCGACGCGGTAAGGTAGCTCTTCTTTGGGATTTGGGCTCTGGATCAACAAGAGTGGAATACCCTGATCTTCAAATTGACAACAACAAATGGCACAGAATACACGCAACCAGGTAGTTAAAGTGTGAATGGCATTATTATTGGAGGTCTAAAAAGACAATCAGAAATAAGTTTGGTGGAAACTGAGATAAGGATTTTTTGTTTTGTTTTTTAAATTTGATTGCTGTATTATAGAAATGTCCATCTACTTAGTGAATGAACTCACCAGAAACCACACAAAACATCTGCTGAGTTTTCTAATGACAAGATACTTCTTATCCTTAAAGAGAGAAGTTGATAGCATGTGCTGATTAAGCTTGGTGTTTTCTAAAACTGCTTATTATTATTTTTGAATTGGCAGGTTTGGAAAAACAGGTACACTCAGCATAGAGGAAATGAACTCCAATCAGAAGTCTTCATCTAAATCTGCAACCTCTCCTGGGATAGCCAGCATACTAGATGTTAACAAATCAACACTGATGTTTATCGGAGGACTTGGGGGGCAAATCAAGGTTCAATTCTGAAATCAGTATTCTGTTATATGTTATTTTTGTGATGTTTGAGATACACCTTTAACTTAGCAATAATCACATGAGTTGGTTATTTCATCAAGAAATGCCAGGTACTTTGAACCTAAAGCAAAGATGCTGTAAGGAAGTTCTTCAGTATTCTGAACTTAGTTTTGCCTGGAAAATTCAGCATAAATTGTTCACCAAGATAGGCTCTGTGTGCATGTATAACGCATAGATATTACATGTTGAACTCCTTTTTTTTGGTTTGCTCTTCCATGGCTTCTTTTGGGTTGCCATTGTTCATGCAATGAGAAATGTGAGTAGGTCAAGGACATAGTTATCTCACTTTTTTACTTGCTGCAAATCTAATCTATTATGATTTAAATGGTAATTGTTAATAGTTATGCTAAGCCATGTTCTTTTATTATGACTTAAATATAATTAAAATTTTAGAGTTCAAGAAAAATAAGCAAGCAGAAATTTGGCTTTATAAATTTCAGAATACTTAGCATTAATTGTATTCATAAAATATTTCTCTTACAGAAATCACCTGCTGTTAAGGTGACACATTTTAAAGGGTGCATGGGAGAAGCATCCCTGAATGGCAAATCTATTGGTCTTTGGAACTACATGGAAAGAGAGGGCACATGCAATGGGTGTTTTGGAAGGTATTTTGTCTTACTCTTTTGAAATAAATTTAGAGTCATGTAGAAAATATATTTCTGTTGCAGCCAAAAATAACAAACTCAGGCAAATTGCAGTGCTTCATTGATCATTAACTTACAATTCTGAATATGTTAATCTGAATGTGCTAGTGGTGTCAAATAACTTAATTGTGCATAATTTTATCACTTATTAATACTTTTTTAATAGAGTTCTGTGGTTGTGATCTGTTTTGTGCACTGATTGGGGACTGTCAGTAAATCAATATATTTTGGAATGTTTGTCTTTCAGTAATTTGTAGCAAGATACATTTATTCTTTCCAAGCATCAGACACACTGTAAAGCACTTTTACGAAAAAGTCCAAAACTGTAGCTACTGAGCTTGCTACCCATTCCTGTGTGTGACAGACACAGGTGAAAGGTGATTGCAGACTGTGCTATTTTTATGTTTAAGGAATGGAAAAGAAAGTAGATTGTTTTCCCTTTTGCAGAACATTTCGTGTAGAAACAGCAGAGGGTGCTGTTTGATTGGATGAGATATTTTTACAAAATCTTATATTACAGAAAAAGAGGCTAATAGAAAATGTATTGTAAATGCTCTTAGGCAAATCATTTTGATAAATGTATCACAAGTTTAAAGTAAGAGGGTGTATGTTGTAGCAATTATTTTATCTTCTATATATCCTTCCCTGAGGCTAAAATATGCATTGTGAGATTCTATAATGAAAGTGGCCTTTGGCTGGAATCCTTTAGTTATTTGTAACATCAAGATTCAAGCTTCTTTCTGCACTTTCTAATCATACTGCCTAGGGCCTGCACCAACTGATTTAACTTTTCTTATATTTTATATAAAAATGACTGGAAAAACACAAATCTTCAGTTAACATTTTAGTTCTCTTCTCAACTTCCATAGCCCACAGGATGAAGACACTTCATTCCATTTTGATGGCAGTGGATACTCAGTTGTGGAGAAGGCTCTTCGCTCAACAGTGACTCAGATAATAATATTTTTCAGCACCTTTTCACCTAATGGGCTTCTTCTATATCTTACTTCAAATGGCACTGTAAGATTTGGATTCCTAAACTATCAAAATTTGTGTTTAGATCACTTGATAATTTCTCGCTTCAATTTATCTGTGTTAAAACAAGTTATTATCTTTGTATATATTATCATCTGTGATTGATATTATGAGACAAAGGAACAAGAGAACATGAACATGAGACAAGAACTCTAGAGATAACTCTTCAGAGCAAATGTTCATATATACTAAGGCCAGGATTAAGCAATGAAAAGAATTATCCATCCATTATCCATTTTAATTCTGAGAGAAAAAATAATGGTTAATTAACTAAAGACAAGAAGAAGAAGTAGGGATGATGAACTAGTGGTGTTTTTTTGTTGTTGTTGTTTGTTTGTTTTTATTTTCTTTTTCCTCTATTGGAGAAATCTTGCCAGGATGTAAAATCTTTTGGAATTGAGCTTGCAGGAGGAGAGGAAAATATATTATTGAATAGAAATATTAAATAAAAGCCATGAGATTTGAATTCAGTAAACTGAAATAAATTAAATAAAATCTATCCTCCAAGAGCAGCATAACCTAGACCCATGTCTAGACCTTCATTGTTATGTCATACAGTTTACCACGTACTTTGGTGATTTTCCTTTTCCTGAAGGAGAACAAAGCTTTGTTTAGATGCAAATTGTTCTAGAGGCAGTACATAATTCATTTGATTTATGTACTCACTGCTTGAATGTGTTACACAATGATATGTGACTTAAATTTTACAATGTACAGGGAGGCAGTTTCAATATGATATAGAAAGACTCTTGCTTCTGTTGGTCTAAATAGATGAGAAGAAGCTTTTTCCATCTTGCAGAAAGAACACTATTGTTTGATCTTTATGATAACAGTCAAATCAAATTACTTTCAATCAAAATATAAGAAAGCAAATGTGACATTTGTTGTTTAAACTTCTGCCTGCTGAATAATCAAGCTTGCTGATTAATTTAAGTAAGAACAACAACAAAACAAAGGAAAGACATCCTGATGAAGTACAAAGAATTTAAATTTCCTAAATATAGCAAAGATAAATGTCTTCTGCCCAACAAATAGCCTAGGTACAAGAGATATTAACCCTTCTTCACACAGCAGGCCAAACCTGCCAAGTATGCATCCTTTTGGAAGATTTTATTTCCACTAATTTATTTATTTTTTCTTTTCTTTTTCTCCCAGAGAGATTTCTTGTCCCTTGAGCTTGTTGATGGCAAAGTGAGACTGACTGTTGATCTAGGTTCAGGACCTCTTGCTCTTACAACAGAAAATCGTTACAATAATGGAACCTGGTATAAAATTTCATTCAGTCGGAACAAGAAACAAGGTAGGTTTCAGGCTGAAAAAACAGGTGTCTGCACACATACAAATGTTCCCCGCAGGGGAACATCACTGCAACCAAATCTGGACACTTCCAATGCAGAGATTCTTTAGCAGCCATTCCGATATTACTTTGCTAAAATAAGACAGCAGAAATACAATGCAAATCTGATTCTTAATTTGGCACATCTTATAAAGAGCAGGCAGTGCAGAAGCTGCCAGAAAACATATCAATAGTCCTTAAACAAGAGGTCTTTTTCCAAGCCTGTATATTGGGGAACATGTTTTCTGATGGGCAGTTTCTTAGTAAATCGTACAACAGAGCTTTGGGGCCTGTGTTTGGGACGTAATGCATTATGATGGAAGTAATGCATTACAAATGATATGTGTTAATAGTTCATATTCTCATATATGCATTTTCCTGTAGACTTCCCCAGATTTGATTTTGACAGAGAAGAATGAATGAGATTAAAAGAACAGCTGGAAGTACAATAAATGACTCACTCAAGAAATAAGAAGATTGTTCATACAAGTTTGACTAAAAGCATACGTTTTCCTTTACTAGAAGCGAGATTGCCAAAATAGAAGAATCAGTATTGGTGTCCTCCTCTAGATCTTTACTATCTTTTCTTTTCAGGAATGCTGGCAGTTATGGATGCATATAACCTTAATTATAAAGAAACCAAGCAAGGAGAATCTCCCGGGGTTGCCTCAGACCTGAACCGCTCTGATAAGGACCCAATCTTCATTGGTGGGCTTCCGAGATCAAGGGCTGTGAGGTAAAGTGTGGTCCAACTTCTTCCCCTTTGCTAAGAATAAGCAGAGAGGAAGACATTAAACTCTGATATTCCACTGACATTAGTGGAAATCAGTGAAGTCTGACATCTTGCTGAAGATCTGTCTTTCTATCTGTCTTTCACCTTTAACTCTTAATATGGTGCTTTTCACTACTATGTCTGATCAGTTCAGATCAGGGACAACCTATTTTTCCCCTCTGTGGGTGATTTCTACAGCAGCCACCTGCTCTTTGTGTCCTGCTGCAGCAAGCGGTGCCTGCAGTGATGCTACTCTGATCTGTGAGACTCATGCTTTCCAGCTGGCATTTATGGTCAAAACTGCACTTTGGGATAAAAGTTCTACTTCACAAAGGAATTGTAATTCAGTTTTGACCTTTTGAAAATTCACGTTTGAACAAATACAAGAGAACTAAATGTAAACAGATCAACAAAAATCACTACAAATATACATGTATGTTTTATGCAGGTCTCTAGTTTTTACTTTTTGTATTGTACATCCCTGCTGAACTTGTAAAGCCACAGTTGTTCCAATGGATTCACTTTGAAAAGATAAATATGACTAAAAGAAAAACTTAATTGAACTGTCTCAACAGTAAGGTAAACTCTAGGGCAGTATTTATCTCTGTATAGTTATTTCTCTCAGCTGCAGTCTTGCTAATATTAAATGGCATAGGAGCCTGGAAGGGATTATGGCAGGACAGTCTTAGATTTCTCTGACTTAAGTGTCCTCCAGTCTTATGAAATGAAATGAAATGAAATGAAATTGAATTGCTTGGTAGTATAGAGCTACAATTACCCTCCCATACAAGAGCCATCAAATTTCAGCTGAAGGTTCAGCTGAAAGTTTTGGAAAATGAGCTCACCTGTGAACACAGCACTACGCGCTTACGGGTTTCTATTTGGGTACAGTGCTATCTGGCTCTTTTTCACCCTGTTTAAGGGTAAAATCCAAATTACCCCTCTTTTTGCCTACACTGGCCTGACTGAATTCTTTAAAACAGATTCTCTCTTTTTCATATTGAAAAGAGCTTAATATTTTATCCCAGAATATTCCAAGTACTACTTCTTGGAAAAAAAGCCTCTTTTTGTCTTTCAGAAAAGGTCTGAATAGTAGAACGTATGTGGGATGCATCAAGAATCTGGAAATATCCCGTTCAACCTTTGACTTGCTTAGAAATTCATATGGAGTAAGAAAGGGCTGTGTATTGGAGGTAGGAGACCCTTGGGTTTTGTGATCTGAATTAATATTATTGAACAACGAACAGTAATGCTTGTGAAAGAATATAGTGAGTTGAAATGGTGTGATCTGGAAAAATTCTAAGCTAATTAATCTATGTGTGAAATTATTTTTTCTCACTGGGGTCTACAACAGGACAAAGCCAGTAATTATTTCTCTTGCTCATAAAATAGCCTATTCGTACTGTGAACATCTTGAACAATGGATATATTGAGTTGGAACCTAAGTCTTTAAGTCCAGAATCAGAACTGATGGCAACTTTTGCTACAAAGAACAGCAATGGCATCATCCTTGCTGGACTCAGTAGAAGAATGGAGAAGCGACAACGCAGACAAGCACATTTGGCAAGTACTGAAAAAAAATATGTTTTTTGGTTCTGTTTTTACCATTTGTATTTTAAAATATCGTCAAATTTGTATGAAAGTAATTTGCAAAAGATGAGAAATAAATATCTGATCAGATATTTCTGATGGCTGTATGGCTGCATACAGAGAGTTGCAGTCAACAGCTCTGTGCCAGTGTTGAGTGGTGTCTCTCAGGAGTCGGTCTTGGGACTGAAAGTGTTAAATATTTTTATCTTTAACGACATAGACAGTGGGATCAAGTGCACCCTCAGTAAGATTGCATATGACACCAAGCTGAGTGGTGCAGCTGATACACCAGAAGGAAGGGATGCCATCCAAAGATACCTGGACAAGTTAGAGAAGTGGGCCCACATGAACTGAACTGAAGTTCAACAAGTCCAAGTGCAAGGTACTGCACCCGAGTCAGGGCAATCCCAGGCATGAGCACAGACTGGGAGAAGAACTCACTGAGAACAGCCCCGAAGAGAAGTACTTGGGGCTTCTAGTGGAAGAAAGGCTTGACATGAGCCAGCAGTGCATACTTGAAGACCAACTGCATCCTGGGCTGCATCATCAGAGGAGTGGCCAGCGGGGCGAGGAGAGGTGATTGTCTTCCTCTGCTCCACCCTTGTGAGACCCCACTTGGAGCCCTTCATCCAGGTGTGGGGCCCCCAGCACAAGAAGGATGTGGGGCTGTTAGAGCGGGTCCAGAGGAGGGCCACAGGGATGATCAGAGGATCAGAGGGCTGGAACACCTCCTATGAAGAATGGCGGAGATAGCTGGGGATGTTCATCCTGAAGAAGAGATGGCTCTGGGAAGACCTCATTGCAGCCTTTCAGTACTTTAATGGGGCTTGTAAAAAAGATGGAGAGTTACTTTTTACCTGGGCAGATAATGAATGATAGGACAAGGGGGAATGTTTTTAAAGTAAAAGAAAGGAGATTTAGATTAGAGGTCAGAAGGAAATTCTTCACTCAGAGGGTGATGAGATACTGGCACAGGTTGCCCAGAGAAGCTGTGGATGCCCCATGGCTGCAGGTGTTCAAGGTCAGGTTGGATGAGGTCCTGGGCAACCTGATCTAGTGGGTGGCAACCCTGCCCAGGACAGGGTGGTTGGAACTAGGTGATCAGTTAGCAGAGACTTGTTGAAAAGATCCAGAATACCTCTGGAACAAAAAAATTGCACATGAACTACACACTGTGTATTACTTTCCACTTCTGATAGTCAGAAGTCAGTTAGTGAAGCATTTGAGATGAACAATGAACTCATACCTGGTGGACTGTTTTGGAGCTCTTAGAATCCAAGGATGAAGTGTTAGTAGGAATACCGGTCCCTCTCTATTTCCTTATTCTAAGCTGGTATGTGTGTCTATACAAACAGAAACCTGATTTTTTTTACCTGATTTTTTTATTGTGACCAGAGAAATGTTCAACTTTCTTGTATCCTGTTAGAAGGCTTTGCATTCTGTGAGGTACCAATATATACCTACTAGTCTTCGAGTTTCGTTAATATTTGTTTACAGCAAAGTTGGAGGCAAATTTGTCCAAACTATGTTCTATTAACACATTGAATGAGCGACAGAAAATGGAGTTGCATTTAAAAAAAATAATCTTCTGGTTAAATCCACAGCCCTTCTTTTCCATCATGCTGGTTGATGGTCATCTTGCAGTGCATATTAATGCTGGAGATAGAACAAGTACTAGAAAAGTAATTCTTCAGTCTGCTAATGGAACGTACAGTGATGGACAAGAACACTCTCTTATCCTAATTCGGAATAAGAGGTACATGTGACTGTGAACAGTTCTACCTGTTTAATTATTGTATGCCATTGTCAGTTCACTGCACTCTCTGAGGAACTGCCTTTGCTTGATCATTAGGTGAAATAATCAAAGTTGTGTTTTTTCTGCTGTTAATGGAGGTGTTTGATTGATATGGTAATTATATACAACACACAGCCACGGATTAAATTGTATTTAAAAGCACTCAAAATCTCCAGACAGATTGGGCCACTTGAGTGAAGATGCTAAATAATATTAGAAAAAATACAGCTATCGAAATAATTTAGAAACATATCTATCAAAATAGCTTGGAAAGATACTCAACAAATCTCTACATGTTAAAAATTATCTACAGAAGTTCTTCTATTTTTTTGTTATAGACATTGAAAGGATTACCAAAGTTATGAAATCTTAATTCCTTAGAACAGGATATTTCTGAGGATAAAAGGAATATTGTTGATTTGAATAAGAATGTCTGAGGCCCTTGTTGAATGTTTTTCTACTTTATCTTTTTAGGATCATAACTGTACAAGTGGATGAAAGTTCCCCTTCAGAACTGAGGCTTGGTTCATCAACAGAAATGAGTCCCATGAATATTTCCAACTTCTATGCTGGTGGCATTCCAGCAGGAGAGAGCTTCTTAGGGCTAAAAATGACTGGCTCCTTTCGTGGCTGTATCAGCAATCTTATTTTTAACAAGGAGTAAGTCAGAGTGGTAATTTCCATGTTTTGGAAAACTGTACAGTAATTAGTAATTGTAGTTTGTAATTGTTTTCATAAAATTACCCACTTGTTTTTTAACATGATACAAGCCTTATGCTAATGATCTGTTATCAAAACATGCAGAAAATTAATACTGAGTATTACCAGCTACATTTCTAAATAACATTAATAATGTCTTTAACGTGTATATAGATGCTGCACAAAATGCAACCCTCTGCTGTAGTCTCATCTGCATACATAAATGAAATAGTCTTCAACAAATATTTTCTATTATCATTGTTCTATGGTCAGATTATTTAACTCTTTTCAATCTTCTTGTGCCAGCATGCTGCTGATTTTTTTTCTCCTATTACCAGTGAAAAACCTTGTAAAATACTCTCCCTGTGCTTGTAAAATGTAGGGATTTGGGATTTCACCTTTTAATGTATTACTTTTTAAAACACAGACTTTTGGATTTCACCACTTCCATGAAGTATGAATATGTGGATATGGACAGCTGCTTTTTGTCAGAGAAGCCTAAACCAGCCATACAGCTAGAAGACTTTGATATTCAACCTGAACTTCAGGCTTTACCGGCTCCCATGAGGCCTCTTACAGATTCAAAAAAAGTATGTATTACAACAAGTCTCTATTGCCTCTTTTAGGAAAGAACTCAGGAGAAAGCTGCATTTCAGCTTTGTGGAGAATCTTCAAAATATGGGCTGTATAACAAATATAGTTTCTTCTATGGTATGTAGATGGTCAACAAATGTGGATTTTAATTGATTATTTCCTATGAAAAATTGAGATAGAAACCTGTGTAGCAGGTCTTTTGAAAGGGAAATGTAGTTAGGTTTATCATTGTTCAGGCAGCAACACTAAAAAGAAAAGTGGAGTGATAATCCCTCAGCAGAAGGACTTGACAGTAACTATTATCTTTAGTGTGTTCCTGCCAAAGTGACACCATGCTGAGGTTTGCATTAGCTGTGCAATTTAGCATTCACATTTTCCTGGTCACACACATATAGTCTCTGGTCTGTGTCAAGGACAAGGCACAAACCATTATAGAGACACAGTGCCTGAATACAGCTTGCTTGGCACCTGTTTCCTCTCACACAGTCCCTGTTCCCAAGAGAGAAGGCATCATTTCATCTCTCCTTCTGCAGCTGCACATCTTTATGATGAAGTGTTTCCAAAGCATCTTGAAATCATTTTTCTGTGGCAAAAGAAAGTAGGATTTTATGCATTTCATACAACTGTGGCTATAAAAAGAAACAAGCTGTCCTTACAGCTAAAGTATAGCTTTGACTCATGCTCTGTTACTCAGCTTTTTATTCCCTGAATCATAACAAAAATGTGCATCCTCACTAAGTGGTAAAATATTTCTACTAAGTCCATAAGATTTTCACTGAAATTCTACTCCATCTTCCAGCATTCATTATCAAAAGGACTATCAATTAAGAGAAATGTGAATGAATACATCTCAAACTATAAACATTTCTCGATAGAGAAGGCCAGTGTTATCTGTGAGACATAGCTTAATCATTACAACTAATTCTCTCTGAGACTAATGCTAGCTTGAAAGTATTAGGAGTTTAGCTTACTGATGTTACTCTCTGCTTTGTGGCTATCATGTGGCTCTGGTTTTTTTCTTACAAAGTTCAGCATGGGTGCATTGTCATTCAGCATTGCTGACAAGCAGCCGATACTGTTCTTAATGAAGTCCTTTCATTAACAGGTAGTATGTGCAAAAGATGAGCTGCCTGATCATGTTCAAGGTGCCCATCAGTTTGGACTTGCCAAAGGCAGCCACTTGACACTGCTCTTCAATCAGTCTACTGTCAGGAAGAAGTGAGTATCTCCTGAATCACGCATGCACACCTGTGTTATCTTGTATTGAGCTACTAGAAGTGGGATGATGGTTTTCATGCAGAATTATGAGTTTTGAAAATGGACCTTGCCTCAATTTCTGTGAGTTCCTCATGGAAGATGGTATTGTAACCACTGGATCATGATTAGCATGTCCCTAACACGTTTGTGGTTGTGACTTTATCAGAGTTCTGCTTTTTTTTTTTTTTTCCTTCATAATTAAGAGCCCTATTGAACCTCCTGTAAGCATTTTGGATTTCTGTTTTCCATATTCAGACCTCAGCTGTTCCTTGCTTCTTTGGGTAATGCAGATAACACCTTGCCCTCTCCTTTGGATTTTCTGCAATTGTACCTTCTATGTCTGTTTTACTCCCCAGGTCACCAAAGGAGATAAGACTACTGGAAAGAGTCACTCTTTTCTTCTTAGTTACCAAATATAAACATTACAGGGGTTGATGCTCTACAGGTCTAACCTAGTGTCTCCATAATAAATGACTGCTCCATAAATAGCTTTTTGGGACCAAAAGACTAGAAGCAGCTCCTCTACCTTTAAGCTTCTCTCTGTTCTCACTCTACTCATTTATATTCCAGCAAGTCTGGCCAGCAGTAATGGAATTTGTTCCTTCCTTGGGGCAATGGGCAAGCCTGCAGTTGCAAACAGCCAAGCCCATCCCTCTTAAAACCCAGCTCAGTGTGTGACAAGTTCTTTTTGCATTTCTAAGAGGTACAGCACTGATTTGTATTATGAAATACATTATAGGTCATGCTTTCATAGAATACAATGCAAATTCTACTTTTATGTCCTTTGTAATAAACAATGTCCTTTCTTAAAATTAAATTGGTTGAGGCTGTTCTCTGCCTCCAGAGAAGCTTTTTATCAATGCAGAAGAAAGTATCCATCAGTAACACTGAATTTTTGTTGTCTAGACTTTCTGTCCAGCTGAATCTCAGAACCTTTGCCTCCAGTGGTCTGATTTACTACATGGCTCACCAGAACCAGGTTGATTATGCAGCCCTACAGCTTCATGGGGGACAGCTCTATTTCTCATTTGATCTAGGCCGAGGAAAAGCAGTAGCATTTCACCCTGCTGTTGTCAATGATGGAAAATGGCATACGGTAGGTAGTCACTGATCTTGTACTCCATTTTCTCTTCCCTGGTGTTACTTGGATGGCTTTTCACTTCCTTTCCTGTGCAATTTCTCTGTTGAAGGGCAAACAGGATTTAACCCAGTCATTAAACCATACAGATAACTGTATTCAAGTATAATTACTTCCTTTTAAAATTCTCATTATGCATCAATTCCAGTAGCCAATTACTGTCAAGTATCTCAGATTATTTAGGAATAAAATAGTTCACTCATTATGTAATTAGCACAGTAGTCATCTTCTTCACTGGAGAAGAAACCAACAGAAAGGTCTAGAAACTCTGATCTCTTCCACAGAGAGCTTTCCATGCACTGTGCTACCAAAAACCTACAATTCACTGTGGGACAGAATGAAAAGGATTTATGGGTGCACAGTTTCTCCTTTCTCCCACTTACCACTTTAATATCCGAGCACATTGTAGGAGCTCATTTCATGAGCAGTTGAGCATATGGATAGTACGAACAGGGAAGCACTCTCTTTCTTTACCTTGGTTGATGCAACAAGAGAAAGCTAGATATTTGGAATGAACGGAAGTTGGAGGGAGAGAACTTGGCCATAAGAAGAGTTTGGGGAGAAATTATAGCTGTAGATTTCAGGTAATATGTAACATGCATGACCTTCTGTACAGAGGCTCTGCATCAGCCAGTTCCTCTGCACAACCCCACTGACTGTTGGTTCTGGCTTTCTTGGCAAGAAATTTCTGTGATATCTGCATAAGCTTTAAAAGCAGCTCTCACCACATGAGTTTTCCTTAGGGCAGATGAGGATGACAATATTCATCCTTCTCTTTGCTTGTCCGTATGTGGTGCCTTAACCCCAGGAAGTGGCTTCTCTGGGGCAAGGTGATTGATGACACAGGATTGCCACCTTTCCCAAGTGCCTAGGGAATCAGCAGAATTACTTTTTTTTTTTTTTTTTTTTTTTTTTTTTTTTTTTTAATATAAGCAGTCGAATAACAAACAGCAAAAACTACCATAAAGAAAGCAAACATGAACTTCTGTCAGAGAGAGATATCACAGATAAGTTCTGCTGTCTACCCTGAAGGGAAAAACATTCCAGGATTTACAGTTGCTTGTTTAAAATTAAATATACCTACATAAAACCTCATACTCATATCATCTCCTTTATAAGAGATGAACAGATTCTGTATGAGAGGTCTGCTGACCTACCTTTACTACAAATAGCATAAAAAAATGTGCTTGAACCTTTTTCTGAGATTAAGGCTGTCACACCATTTCAAAGCTGAGGATGATTATTGAAGTAGTTGTACAATCAATTTAAGCTAGCATGCATTGCTGCCAAAAGAAGTACTTCTTTCTGTTCTGTCATGTGCTCATATTACCCTGCTATCACTTTATTCCCTGACCAACACAAATGTTCATGAAACCTCACGTTGAACCTGATTAGGATTCTGAGTTTGGCTACAAGTAACTAGGGAAGAATAAATGGTTAGCTGACTACAAATCAATTACCTCATCTGCATGTGAGTAACTGTTTTAGTGCAAGGAAGGCATAGGGGCATGAATGAACAAGATGGACAGGACTGGACATCTTTTTGGTTGTAGCAAATTCATCACTGCCCATCATAAAACTGCAGCATAGGCCTATGCACTTCAGGGAGCTAAGATGGTACAGTTGCAGACTAGCACAGAACTCCACTTTTCAAACTCTGTTATGTACTCATATCTTAAAGCAATAAACCAGTCATTTTAAATATTAATTGTTAAGATATTGAAAAACTTGTGCAGACCAACACACAATCAGTGTAGGCCCTTGGGCAGGCAAGAAAGCAGTTTAACCTGCTTAGTTGCATTCTGAAGTGCAAGTCGTACCTCTGTGAATTTTAGGAGGACGCCTCAGTATAGTACATCAAAGCAAACTAACCTTTAAAAATTGTCTTTCTTGCTTTTTTTTTGGCAAACGATGACTAGGTGACTGATTCAGCTTACTGTTTTCATGCTCTTTTTTTTTTTTTTTTTTTTTTTTTTTTTCAGATAAAGACAGAATACGCTAAAAGAAAAGGTATCATCATTGTGGATGGACATGAATTGGTAGCAGTCAGTGCCCTGGGAGATGGCAGCACTTTGGATGTGGAGGGGAAACTGTATGTGGGAGGACTCCCCTTGGACTATGTGGCGAAGAATCTTGGGAATGTAAGAAGGTTTGAGGAGGGGCAAGGGCTGTTGTTGTCTGACAATGTGTGATATTAGAATGGTTGTACTGCATCAAACTCATCTGATTCAGTATCCTGTCTCTGAGGGGGAAAAAAAAGAAACAAACAACAAAGTTATGACCATTTACCAACTATAAATCTTTCCAGCTTTCTATGGCTTAGTGATTCTAGGATTCTAGCTAGAGGTTCTAGTCTTGTGTTTTATTAATAGTTCTTAATGGATTTCTTCTTCTATCAATCTCTTTGTTGAAAACAGATGAAGAAAGTAAGTTATGTTTAATAGTAGAAGAGAAAAATATGACCTAGAACCTCAAAAACTTTAGTACCTAAATCCTTTGGATTTAGAACTAGGACTTAAATATTTGAAAGGCTGGGATTAGCTGTCTGAGAGTAAAGCATACATGCTTTTAAAATGGTGGGTTTTTTTTGGTCACCTTCTTCCTTGTGCATGCCATTATCTTAGGGAGGAGTCTGGCATCAGTAGCAGTGTTTCTCAATTCCTGCATGTAATTTCTTCACCCTTGCTTTCTAATGGCATTGTAGGAATAACAAATATTTTAATACTTTGAGTCTGCAGTTGCTAAAAACAGTGATAGAGAGAAATGTGAATAAATCTTACTGCTGGATAGAACTCTGGTGATATGTACTTGCACAGTGTCTTAGAAAATCTTGATTTACATGTTAATTTGTTGAGGCATGTTTGAAATGTCTTTAACCATAGGGTTTATCCCTGCTCAAATTCAAGCAAATGCAGTTCTTTCTTACATTATAAAAAGTATATACTGTGTTCCTATACAATGCTTTTTTTTTTTGCTTCCATAAGACATCGTGTACGTTTGCAACCTTATATAAATAAATATAATAACTAGAAATGCAATTATGTAAATATTTTAGATCTTGATGTGTTTTGAGAGAATTTTTAATTTACGGTAACATGTAAATCACTGAAGGACCATAGCCGGAATTTTTATTATGCATTAACTATTGTGTTTCAATATGCCTAGGTGACTCACAGTATTCCTGCCTGCATTGGCAGCATGACCATTAACAGCAAGCAACTGGATAAGGAGAGCCCTGTCTCCATCTTTGCTGTGAATAAATGCTATGTAACAGTGCAGGAAGGGACTTTCTTTGATGGAAGTGGTTTTGCTGCTCTTTGTAAGTATCATTAAATGGAACTAGAACCTCACTGAATTAATGGTAATGAAAACAAACTGCTTTTAGGCCTTGCTGAAACTATATATAATTAATATGCCCTGCATATGTATTTCTAACTGAATTGCTTCAATCCCTATGTCCACAAGTGGCCTTTTTTTTTAAAAGGGGGATCTTCTTCCACAAGTGAAGGACCTAATCATAGAATTCTAAAATGGCTCAGGTTGGACGAGGAGATGCCCCAGCCCTCTGACCATCTTTGTGTTCCTCCTCTGGGGCCCACCCTAACAGATCCACGTCTTTCTGATTCTGAGTGCCCCAGACCTGGATGCAGCACTCCAATGCTAATGATTTGGGGAAAAGAAACAAACTATCTCTTTCTTCAGCAGCTAAGAATACCTATGTTCATGATATTACATGTATGTTGAGGTCTGTAAAGTGAATTGAGACAAAAATGATGCAGGGGAATTGTCAAATTATATGAAGCATTATATTAATTTACACTCTTTACTGTTTCTGCAGCAAACGAGATAGGATATATTAAATCTATATGAATCAAAGAAAAATATTTGGAAATTTTTCTTTTCCAATATATAATGTGAATTTTGACTTTGGACAAATTACTTGGAAAAACTTGACAGAGTTTCTACAAAGTCATATCCCAACAAACTAATTTACATCCTTTGTAGGCATTTTAGTGAACATGTATGAATGCTACTTTGTACTGTGGTTTACAAATCTTTTATTAGAAGCTTATAACTATTTTTCAGATAGAGAAGGTTACAAAGTCCGGTCTGATGTGAACATCACGCTTGAGTTTCGTACAACAGGCTTGAATGGTGTTCTCCTTGGGGTCAGCAGTGCTAAGGTTGATGCCATTGGACTTGAGATTGTAAATGGCAAGGTAGGCTACCCTGTGCTGGCATACTCATTTCATGAGGCTTTCTTAAATGTGAGAGGCTTGAACCTGCTGGGCTATTGGGTAGCACTAAATAGACACCAGTGAAATGTGATGGAGGCAAAATGTCAGAACCAAATCCCCAGAGGTCAGTCTCCACATTTCTTATTGTCATCATACAATAAAATGTGAGATTAACAGAATTCACTGGAACTTTTTCCTTTTTAATTTTAATTTATGTTAACCTGCAGCCACTGTGACCTCCTGTACTAGATAATTTGTATGGTAGACTGAATATATTCCTGTCTTGCAGTTTAATACATTTTCTGCCACAGAGCTAAACTTGTCCTTATTAAGCATATTCTTGCATGTACAAAACACCCTGTTTTGTAATCTCTTCTTCAATATTCATGAGCAATACTCGGAGCAATTAACTGTAAATCCACTGGCCGTTATGTTCCATAAGCCTTTTAACAATCAATATGTAGTACACCACTCATCTCCTGCAGTAAAAAATGCATATTTGATTGCTCTTAAGTATTTTCATTTCTCAGAAATAGCTCATTTTTTATTCAATGCTTCCCAGCTAGAGACAGCATTATATATAACTGTTTTTGTGGGATATACTTTCTCTGTTAATATTTACATATTAATCCTTACCACAGAGTTGGGGAAACATCTACTGCTTTGAAAAATAAAAGACATGAAAAATCAAATATTGGCAATGATAAGTGCTTTTAGTTAATTTTCTTTCCCTTTAACTAGATACAGTGGATCTTCTTTCAGATCTGAAGTCTCAGCTTTTCTGAGAAAAGGATTTGGTTGTATTTGTAAGAAACATTGAAATATCAAGTATACAAAGCTAAGCAACAGATCACTGTGTGGATGGATCTAAGTTTATTAGGTTTTAAAGATACTTCAGTAAGGACTCACGCTCTATCTATCAAAGTAAACATTGGCTTTGCATAATTACTGAGCGTTTATTAAAATGAAAATCTCTGCACCAGCATGATTTTACTTTTATCTAGAGAAATTGGTTCTTCTATTCTTACTTTATATCTTTCTTGGAATCTGGCTGTGTATACAGGTTTTATTCCATGTCAACAATGGAGCTGGCAGAATAACAGCTGCGTATGAACCAGGAGTCACAAATAGTTTATGTGATGGAAAATGGCACAAGCTTCAAGCAAACAAAAGCAAACATCGTATTTCACTGATAATTGATGGGAATTTGGTTCAAACTGATAATCCCTACATTCAGTCAACATCTGCAGACACAAACAATCCCATTTATGTTGGAGGTTATCCTGGTAGGTACAATAATATTTCTTTTTCCTACTCTCCCTCCTGTGTGCTCACTCTGTCATAAGAACTGGCTCCCCCAACCCTTCTCACTCAGTCATAAAGTTCATGATTGAGTTATAAAACATACTTACCATTTTTCACATTGTCACCGAGGTCACAGCATATTAATATTTGTGTGTTCTATCTTTGTGGAGGAATGCATTTAGCCGTTGTGTGAGTTGGCAAGATCAACTGAATCATTTTATTTCCTACATAAAACTACTCCTTAGTTCATGAGAAGGATTTCCTACATGTGGCTTGTCTTTCACAGTCTGTCTCAGGATTCACAGCATCCTGCCTGTGTACGTTCATGTTTGGTTCTCTTACAGCCAAATTCATATTAAGGCTTCCTTTTACATTCATCTAAGTAAAGGTTATACAGTGCTTTTATCTGCTTTATTTTTTGCTAATGTTCAATGTCAGGGGCTGTGCATGCAAAAGCCAAATTGAAGCAGATGCATATATGTCTCCCTCACTCTGTGTGTGTTTCCTTCTGATTTAACTGCTTGTCAGTCGTAGTATAATGGCAACATAAATAGATAGTAACACAAAAAATATATAATTGAATTGTTTGAATAGTGTAACTCATTAGCTGATAATTTGAACCAGGAGAAGTTGTTCATTAAGAGGGTTGAATTTGGATGATCATGAGCTTAGCCTTCTTGTAGGCATATAGAAATATGTTTATTTATTATGTTTTAAGAATCACATCATTACTGAGTAGGCTTTGTATCATTTTTAATATTCTGTACCTTTAAACATAGCATCAAATGCCCATCAAAACAGCTGTTTCAGTTTGTCAGTTCAAATATTTCCATTTGTGTGAAAACAGAGTGATGAAATCTCAAGGGCAAACTCAGCTTTTAAATATTTGGAAAGCTTTAGGGATAATACCTTAAAATGTTACAGAGCATTCAGTTGGACAAGGTTTTGGTTCTTTATGAAAAATGAATTAATGGTAATTAACTGGATCTTAATTAGTCTTATAGAGTGAACAGAGTATAGAGTGAAATTTTTCACAGGTTTTAAAGAAAAAAGAGTTGAATTCTGTACCGCCTTTTATTTGTAAATGCAATCTATGACTGTGTATAGCTCGGCTGATGCTTCATATTCTGTCTGATACAATTTTTACTTGGAAGACACATGTAAAATGGCTTTCTCCTCTCTTTTCCTCACTCTAATCTCCCATTGTCCCCTGGGGCAATTTATTCCTGCATACATGTAAGTTGTCCCAGTGCATGGCTAATGCTTGAAGGCAACAATGCCCATCCATGGTGGGATGCTAGAAATCAAGAATCAGCCTCTGCCAAAGCCAAACGATGCGGTAGAAGAAGAAAAGTCATCGCTGGGAGGGTACACTGTGAAAATAAACAATTATGGTTGGGATCAGTCAGATAAGTTTATTAAGATTCATTATTATTTATTATTAATTAATTATTTATCAAGATTTATTATTATTAAGATCATGAATGGAACTTGGTGCTCCTCTATTTTTTCTTTTTTCTGTCTCTTTTGTGACGGATGGGAAGCTATGAAATAGTAACCTGGATCTTTGTGTTGTTTCATTTCATTGGAGATATATTCTACATATTTCATATTTGGTTTCAGGTGACGTGAAGCAAAACTGTCTCACGAGTAAGAGCTCATTCCATGGCTGTTTGAGGAACCTTGTGCTGAACAAGGGCCAACAGGCAGAATTGTTTGACTTCAGCAAAGCTTTTGACCTGCGTGGAGTCTTTCCTCATTCCTGCCCTGGGGATGAGCACTGAACAGCAGTAAAGCCTGTCTGGATTAGAGAGTGTTAATTTTTTGTTTGTTTGTTGATCTGTTATTTTTCATTCTCATTTTGTAATGAAAAGAAGGTTTTGGTGCGAACCTGCATCTCTTTGATTTTATTTTTTTTCTGGTTGTTTCCAACTCAGGTCATCTTTTTTAGTAAGAAGCTCTATGTCTGAATTTTAACTAGAATTTTTCTAAACAACAAATACCTCTACTACAATGTTAATGGCGTTAATTGGGTATTTTTCTTTTGGGAATTTTTATTAATCAGTGTTTACAATATGTGTTCTCTTGATTACTTGACAGTATTTCATTTTATTGTGTCTTGGTCATTTTATAAACCAGCAATAATGTTGGATCATGTAATAAAACTACAATAAACTGCATTATTTCATGTAGCTCAGCAATTCATATATTTCAATTGGAAGAAAAAGAGCTGTAAGGTTATGAAGTGAAATGTACAAGTGCCAGCAGGGGGAGCAGGAGACTAATGGCATAACTTTGAAGGTATCAAATTCAGAGTCTAAAGAATAGAATTTCCTTGTTTATAGTTTATATGGTAACTCTGATCCCCATTCCTTCTGCTTAATATCCAGTCCTGGCCCCCATAAGCCACATTATCTTAGGCAGGACAAGAAGCAACTCCCCAGCACAAAGAAGCACGTGAAATACAGTGTTGGTGAAGAAACCATTGGGGTTTGCTTTGGCAACAACTGTGTATTTTTGCAAAGAGAACTAATGCATCTTTCTTGGGAAAACAGTATTTCTTACAGGATGAAAGGGAACACCTTCCATGTCCTAATTAGCAGGCCAGACAGCAGTTCTCTCTCTCTTTTCTTATTATGCCTGCCTCTCTTTCTAAAATGACGCTTCAATTCCATACACTTCCCCAAGTGTAGCTTGGGGGCTACATGCTGAATCTGACTCAAGTAAGAATGTGTACTCATCAACTGACTGGATCACTGACCAGTGGTGAAATGTGTCTGGTACTTACAGATGAGTCTATACTAAATGTAGTTCTTTATAAGTCACTTCCCTCTCCTTTTTGTCTTTGAACCAGCAGAGTTTTTGTCTGTGCCTCATAATTTTGTTTTTCTTTTTCCATGCATGTTTACAATTCCTTCCAAGGTCAATATCGTTCTACTTATTTTATAGTAGTTTTAAAATATACCATCTCCAATGAAACCTAAAGTACTTTGTTGTTAATTTAAGTGAGGCAGGATTATAAGTAGTGTCATTTTGTTTTGTGCATTGGAGTAGTCCAAGAGAAAAGCTCCTGAAGCAAAAATCCTCCACTTAAGCAAATGTGGCAGAATGTGGTCTTTTATCTTTTTGTGTACTTGTTCAGGTGGTGTACCAACAGAATTGCCTTTGAGACAGATTCACCACACCTTTTTGCAATTTCTGTCACCTGCTTCCATCAGAAAACCATGTGTTTCACTTTGAAGATTTTTTTTGTTGTTACTGCTTTTATTTTTGACATGAATACAATACAATGGACACATTCTGCTGTACAAATACACTAATACATGGGTTTACTTCAACAAAACACTTAACATTATAATGAGGAGTTTAAGGGAAATGTACATGCAAACATTTTGCTTTGATTAGTGGCATTGTATTATTTTCCAGAGAAGATACACATTACTGGAAAGCAATTGAAAATAAAAACTGAAACAATGTTTGTCTGTTAACCCCAGGATGTGATCAAATAAGGTTCACATTACAAACAGTAATTGAGGCAACATGGTTTGGATGAAGTTTTATCCATATCCTCAAATATGTCTTTTAATGTATATTTTAGATAATTTCCAAATACTGCCCCTTATAAGGAGAAGCATTTTATCTATGTAAAAGAGTAATGGAGAGGTGAAATTAATATTAGAAAGTTTTGGAATATTGAACTTCTAAACCTTTTTTTTTTTTTTTTTTTACTGGAAAATGGAGAGTGAGGTAGTTTTTATTATACACAGACACAGACACATTTGCACACACGCACACATTATGATGACATTAGCTGAATAAACAGGTTAGAGCATTCTACTCTGTTTCTGATGCCTACTTCTTGCAATACTCTCTCTCTCTGTATGTGTTGATATGCAAAAAGTTGTCTTTGTAGAACCACAGAATATATAAATTGGAGTATATAAATGCTACAGGCATCTTTGGAGATTTTTGAACAAGTCTCTTCCTTCTTGCTACCACTTTCTTATTAATGGCTTTCAACATAACTTTGTTTTTACTTCAACTGCTGTCAAGAGGAGCAAAATTCCAGCTACCTCTGCTAGCATTTTGAAATCTAATGCCTTAGGTTGAAATCTCACATTTATAAATTTTGGCGAGATTGTTCACTTTGTCTGCTGCATATTAATTCAAGTTAGTGTACCACAACACCACAAAACAACTTAATGTGTAACAGTATTAACCACAGTACACATGGGTCATTAGGTCCATTTGTATTAAAAAAATAATAATAATAATTACCATTCTGTTTCAGAGACATCAGGTATTTGGCCACATTGTAGTAGTCTGGGCACTGTATGCAGAATCTAGTTCATCTGCTAACATGCATGTCTGACAAAGTTATAGGCAACTTTAGTGTGAAACAACTGTTCATGGAATGGATTTCACTACATCATATTTGTCTTTTCTAAGTTGCAAAGTGGTAAAAAGTGAAAGATAACCCCTTCTATCCCATGCAGAGTACTATGAGATTGAGGAAACCATTTTGATGGAGTCCTCAATTCAGGGTCCAGAACATGCTAAGTAAGTAACCGCCTGAACACAGGTGCTCTGTACCTTTCTTTCCCTTGCATAGCTATTGAGAACAGATTGAAGGGAGTGGGCAAGACGGTGAAAGTGAAAGTCAGTGTGTTTGAAAGTACTGTAGAAGGAGTTATCTTGTTTGCTATGACATTTCAGATTCTCTAGTTAATGTTCAGGCTTTCTGTATAGTCATAAAAGCTCTTTCGTTGGATATAAATACAATGATGCGTAGCATTTCTATTATGCATTTCGTATTCAAAGCACTTTCCACTTAAAGTCCCTTTGCTGAGTTTGTCCTTCCTAAATGGATGTTTATAACTCCTGCTCTGCTCATGGAGTTTGGTGAGTGCAGCATTTAACTCCAACTAATTCTCACATTACCTTTACAAGGAAAGTACTAGTCCTGTTTTACAGCTAAAAAAGGAGGGCAGCATAGCAGAAGGAATTCTCCATGGCCACAGGGGGAAGTAAAGGGAATCAAGAATGAAGCACGTGACAAAACGTTAATGCTGAGTTCTATAAGCAAACCACAGATCTCTTCTCTCTCATATATTTAAAATAAATAGTTGTCAAAATAAGCAGTGTATGTTATAATACAATGGTCCTGGTCTTAGCCTGGCTGCAACTATGCACCCATTAGTGTTATGAAAAACAAATTAGAAATACAAGAATTACACTGTTCTAAAGTAAACAAAAAAATATTGTTGCAAAATTTTATCATTTTTAATTTCAAGAAGGAAAAACAGGCACGATCTGCACTCTGTAGACATTATTGTTGCTGGTAAAATTACAGATTAGATGTTGACTTCATTCACTGAACACTGACAAAGAAAGTTAACTATGGGAGAACACAATTAAATTTGAACCAGGAGTAGGGTTTCTTAAGTATGAAAATCATCATCACAGAGCTTCAGCAGACCATCACAAGGTTGCAGGCTTTCTCTGTAGGACAATGTACTTTATGTTCTCATGGAAAACCTGGTTCAGAAGACTTTTGCATTGGTACCTGGTAACTGGAGCACCAGCTTTTGTTTCATCTGTGTATCCAGATGATGAACAAGACCCACTGATCACACTGTGGGTGAACTCATTGTGCAATACATTAATTAATGTAATGACAAGGACATTGTGGTGTCCCTGAAGGTGTTGAAAGTGTTAGTTCCCACTTTTTTTCTAAGACAAAGATGAAAAAATACTTTCTGTTTGATGGACACTTGTGATTTTCCTACTTAACAAACATGCTTTGATTATATAAAGTGTAGCCCAGAGCAAGATGATTAGGTGAGGAAGGATGCTCATCCTTGTGACTGGCTGCCAACTAGACATCCTGTCTTATATTTGCTGTGCTGAACTTCCAAGGCAGTTGCAGCCCCCTGTTCTCTTGTCATCCTATGTATTTTCATAGACTGCAACCTGTAAAAGTAGCTGCAGTTTGCTACGTATTTGTAAAAACCCTAGCAGAACTGGGCCTAGTATGGTTGTGGTCTTAAGGGCCTAGTATGCCAATGTTAAACGAGTATTAAATCCCTCTGCTCATCGGAAGCTCTTTTTCTTCTCTGTGCTGTGTTATACAAGGTCTGGACAAAGATCTTTCTTCTCAATGTAGCTGAATAGTACAAAAATTGCTTACACATCAAAGCTAAAATAAACAAAAGAAAATAATTAGATTACAAATTAAGAAACTATAATATTTAACAAAAATTGGTGTCTGTAAGTGGCAGCATTAACGCATAACACATAGTGTGTGGCATTACACTCATTTACTTGAGTGTATCAAGTAAAAGATGGAGCCAGGGGATGTGCCCCTTCTCACTTAGTATTCGTCTCCTGAAGCTTGTGTGTCTGACAGAGGAAGGACGGAGAAAATGTTTTGTGGCGCTACAAATGCATGCAGTAATGAGATCCAGACAGATGATTTCAGAAGACTGATAGTTATATATACAGTGGCACATACATAAAACAGTATAGCTGTCTACACAGTAGTTCCCCCCCTTGCCTCCTTCCCTCCCTCCCCCAGCACCAAGTACTCATGAGGAGTGATTGAGAGATGTAAATATTGCAGTAATGCACACTGCACAGGTTTACTTTCAGCAGAAAGATTTGATTTTATCACACAGCTATGTCTTGGCACTGCTGCAGGTCAGGCACCTCTGTTCCATGCTTGACAGATACCTTCTTGAATGTCACTGTGATGCTTCTGTGTTATGCTGTGGTCGGTAGTGTTTCATGCATCCTCAGATGCCACTGGATTATTTCCTTTCCAAAGATCAATTTCTGATTCCAGGTCAGGAAACGAACAACTCCCTATGCAATAGGTTGTTGTCAGTGCCTCCGTACCTTGGTCTGTCTACCTCAACTCCTGGGCCAACTGGCACAAGCACAATCCATACGAAAGCTTAACTGATGTGTTATTTTCAAATTGGCCAGAAACTGGAGTGACGATGCTTATACCGAAAGTAGTATATGATCAACATCAGTTGGACAGTATGGTAGGAAGGAATAACATCCTGTAGATAGCTACCATTTTGTTTTCATCTCTGGCAAAAGGCAAGAGCTTCTGAAAATGACAGGCATCACAGTTGTCCATTTGGCCTTCGTCCAGTACGCTGCAGCTTTGTGCTTCAGCTTGCTTTTGGTTTTATCACCCATTCTGCCTGAGGATTTGCACGGTAAACATCTAACATGTATGCGTCTGGATCCAAACAGTGCTGACCTGAAACAAAAATTGACAGCTGTGAATCGTATCATGCTTTGAGCGCATTTAGTGAATGGGATAGGGCTATGTTGAAATGTCCTTGAATGCATCTCTGATGTGCACATAGTGAGCTTTGTGTGTCAAGCTAATGTCTTCTGGCTACAGATAGGGGCCTTGGTAAATGTGCCAGTGATTTTCTCAGTGAGATTCATAATTCACTTCCACTTCCAGGCAGGATGCCTTTCATTACGCAGAGTTATGGATGAGGCATTTAGTCAAATGTTAAACAAATATTATGGTTTCTCTATAACTAATAACAACACTATTACAGCAAGTGACACAGGATATACTTTTTTTATTTCTTTCAATTTACTGGACTGGAATTATACCTCTGTAACTTTTTTTCTGTGCTATTTTTAAATACTGAAACAGCAACTCTGTAAATCATGTTCCCATCTATGTAGGAACTCACAAAGACAAATACAGACTATATAAAGGTTTCTGGCAGTTGCTGTTTAAAGTTTCCAGTTTAAAAAAAAAAAAAAAAAAAAAAAGGTCTGAAGTCTGGCAGTTTGAGGGTTTCATTGACTGGTGACGGGAAATGAGCATTGGCTGGCTGGGAAGTCCCTGCTGCCTTTGCCACAATTTGCCTTTCACACTAAAAGAGGCATTTGGTGCTTGTTAATTGAATAATAAGGCAATAAATGCTTGAGTTAAGTTGATTTGTTGGATTACATTGGGTTTATGCTGGGTTATGAAGCAATTTAACTGGTGAGGTTATGCCTCTGTGACACAAATGATGATAGTAAAATTTTTGTCCAGCTACTTATGTCACTAGGGTCCTGATGATCTTATTCAAGTGAAAGCAATATAAATGAATTGATGGAACAAGGCACCCTGGAACATCTAGGATTATATTAAAAACAAAACACACTACCACCAACAAAAATATATACAAAGTAAATGTCTGGATTTTTTTTTTCAAGAACATGTTGGAATACTTGGGATTGTTTCAAAAAGTCTTTAGGATCATCTCCTGTGTTAGCATCTTTTGGCCATCCTGTTTAACCAGGCAAAACAAACCAGTAGTCAAATTAAGCTTTGTATGAACATAGCAATAAAAAAGACTGGTTCTTGACTACCATTGAAATAAGTCTGTGGTGCTCTGTAATAATTTTATAGAAACTGTTTAAAGCTGAACCTAGAAGTAATGAGTCTCATCAGACAACTGATAAGACTCCGATCATTCAGAATTTCAAGATGAATAGAGAAAGGAGAGAGTAAGGATTTGCAATATCAAATTAAAATATGGTTTTTGACCTTTTTTTGGCGGCAAACCACTGTTTGTATTACAAAAATGTCACTGCATGGAACATAGAAGAAAAAGAAATCATTACTGCAAGGAATTCATAATATAAATAAAGTACACGTATTAATACAAATATATTACACCCATATAGGCAGGGGCTGAATTCTCCATTCCGTGTTTATATTTTGGGAGGTTAACACTTACACACAGTGAGGAAGAAACAGAAATGTGTTTTAGGAAAAGATGTAATAGTGAGGTAGAATGTGTTCACAAGAGGAAGACCAAGGATCTCTTAACCATGGAAAAATGCCCAATTGTAAGTGCAGGAGAGGTAAGTGAAAGGTCAGATGAATTTGGCAGGACGACAGCGATCATAAGGAGTCCTGCTGAGATCTTGCCATCAGGTCACTCTATCCTGCAGGGTGCTCCTCCAGTCATGCTGGAGTCAGCAGGCATCTTTGGATTGATTTTAACAACTGTAGATCAGACACCTTTCCTGCAGATGGACTGGAGTGCAGGAAAGACCCAGCTGTGTGGAAACAGTACTGACCTGTGATGTTTTAAGAGGCTAAGGACATTCGGAGTTCAATTTTCAAATAGGAGACCTACCTATGTTTCCTCCAACTTCATGTAAACTTTGGATCTGGCCTCTCATGTTCTGTGAAGATCCATGGCTAGGAGAGAAAAAAAGGTTCAGTTTACTTTTTGTGTTATAACTTCTGCCCTATCAACTGTCATCTATATTAAGCAGAAAATTGATATTTTTTCCCTTCTCTGATGAATTTACTAATCAAATGGACTTCTACCAAACAAAGCAGAATATATCTGCTGCAGAGGCAGTTTACTGTCACAGTTAACTAAGCTTTCTATTATACTGTTTATTATTTATTTAAAGAATAGAATTATGTGTTAACATTGGAAGATTCTGCAGGAAAGGCTTTCAAATACAATTTGCCATTTCCCATAGCTGTTAACAATTATTACTTTACAGAAATAAAACGTTTTATGGACAGATGTAAGACAATCTCTGTATTCTTTATGTGGCAAGCCTATATAACATATGTTTCTGGTAGTGGCAAAACAGAGGGCAGATTGATTCTGTGTGGGAGCCAATTATTAAGTAAACTTTAAAGAATAAAATCAGTGGTTAAATTTTCTTTGACGGATGTAACCATGAATTAGCAATTTTAGAATATAAAAAGAATTCTTGTAACACAATGAGTCTCTGAAAAGGGGACAATCTATTCGTTAATGGTTCTGGTATTACTGTTCAGGAAAAACAAAATGTTCTGTTTTACCCACCTGTTTTCACAGTGGAATCGAGCCAGGATGTCTTTGGCTTTTGTTTGGCTGTTGAGTTGAATTGCCATAGAGACTTTTGAATGCAGTGGAGCATAAACTCTTATCACCCCCTCGGGTATGTCAGACTGTAGGTATGGGGGAAAAGTGACAGCTCCCTAAAGTGAATATTCAGTAGAGTAAGTCTAAGGCACATGTTACTGTAACTCCGATTAGAAGCAGTTCTGCAACTCTTTTGAAAGAAAAGGTTGCTTGCAAAAAATTACAGGCATAGATTCATTTAATTATCCAAAAAACAATTTTATAATCATATAATTGCACATTTATAGATACTGTATGGTAAGATACAACGCAAAGACAAAAGTTCCTTGGCAAACATCACAGAAATAAGTGCAGAATAAATTACAGCCCTTGAATTTTAATTGCTTGCAATAATAGTTTGAGTCAAGTTGTTATCTGAGATTTTTTAAAGTTATTCTCTTAACATTGTTTAGTGGATCAACAGCTTATTTAAAAATACATAAAAATGAATTTAGGAATGCCTGCTCTTCCCTTAAAAGACGAAACTCTCTCAATGCATGAAGATCCAGTTCTGTTTCCACATTCTAGAGCTTTAGCTATATTGAAGCTTACGTACAGTAAAATATTGACGTACCATATGGTTTCCATTAATTTGCAATTTGACCTTGTGTAGGGTTCAAACAATCATCTATGAAGTTTATGCACTCTTCCATGATTAATGGAAGATAAATCAATTAGCAAGGTTTGCATTCCAGTGCTAATCCAGTTAATACCATGCTGAGCAGAGCACAATAGTCTCTCCAGTCTCTGCCGCTGTGTAATTTAGGACATCTGAGACCTGGGGTTTGTGTTAAGTGCTCTCAAAATTCAACTCAGTTATCCAAACAGAGTTTGCTTCCAATTTACCCTTCATATTTCAGCTACCTGCCAAGGTTAGTTTCCTTTTTACTAGATGCAAAACCAATTACTACGATCAATGAACTTGTCTTTCCAAAGGTGCGGGGCTACAGTAATGCACTCTCCTTAGAAGCTTTCACTGTGCTCCCTCCAGAGTGAGGACAGTTTTGGCACAGAGTAACCTAGACCTCTTTTTTAAACAAATACTTATGTCTGTATCTGCGTTATAAACGTATATCCTCCTCACAGCATATTTCAGACAGTGCAAGCAAATGAATTCTCCAAAAAGCTGAATTAGCATGTATTCACCATTCATACATATCTTCTATTTTTTTTCCAAATGCTCCCTTTGCAATTTCTGTGTTGTCTGTGTTGGGTGGTTTATTCTCTATTTCTCACAATCTCTTAATACCACTCCTTCCTACTTTGTCTTCTCCTTTTTCCTTCCAGCCTATTCTCTGATATCTGTAGGGGCCTCAACCAGTTCCTTGTTTACTCTTGTAATTCACCAATCTCCATTCTTTTAGATCACCGTGAAAGAATGTAAAGGCCCTCTAGTTTGGTTGCCAAAGGTAGTTACTACATGGTGGTACCACATGAAATCTGCTATAGGGACTGCATATGTTGCACAGATGTGCACAACTTGCCGTGTTGCCTGGTTTATATGTTACACTTAACACGTATGTTCATCTGAGGTGTCTGCTGAAGTAGTGTTCCTCAAGTAAGTTCTTAAACACTACATCCAGTTGGTGGAGAAAAGCTGGTGGCTTTAAGATAACCAGAGGGAGATCTTTGTATCAGACTTTCCTAAGCCTGAACTGGACCTGGAGCTCTGGAAGTTGTCCAAGGTATCCACCTCTTTCCTCTGACTATCTGGTGAACAGAGACCTGAGAACTACTTCATCAGATGCTTAAAATTTAGACCAAGTTTTGGTGTCTATGTAGGGCCAGCTGGAATTTCTTTTTGCTTAGGAAGTTAGTGCAAAGCTGTAAAACCAAAACTTGCAAGGAGAATATCGAGTGTTCTGGGCCAGAGCATGGGTAAGTGCAACTACTAATATGGACCATCATATTACCCAACTACAGATCCATGCATTTATAGAATATCTATAGGTCTGTAAAGGACCATCTACATATGATCATTTTCTTACAAAATGTATAAAAGCATCACGTGTAACAGTTTATAACTTGGAAATTTCAAAAATCATTCTGCATGCATCACCTTTTCTCAATCAATCCCCAGTGCTTTGTATTATCAAAATATTGGGACGGGAAGCACATCTTTCAAGATAGCTCCCAAATCACAGAATCACAGAATGTTATGAATTGGAATCAGTTTGTTTGTATGGCAAAATATACAAGCTGTTGTCTGACTGGAAAGTTAAGGGACTTTTATTTTAAATGTTTGTATAAAATCCACTATTCTAATACCTTCATTCATACTGTTTTTCTCTATTAAAATATACAATGAAGGTCTGATATTGGTCTAACTCACCCCAGATGGGAGCACTTAGAATAGAAATAAAATCTGAAGACATATTTAAAGAAGCAGTAGCTTTATAACACTTCTGTAGGAATTTCCTCCCCACACTCCAGAAGCTTTTATGAGATAACAGAGGAGGGATGTTAGTTAAAGCTGACATTTTAATATGGTATATTTTTATCACACCTCTGGTCTTTCAGGTCTCTCCCGCTCCATGGTCTTTCTCCTCAGAAGTTTTCTCACTCCTTTGTCAAACATCAGCTGCCTCTTGCTGTTGTTTATTGCTGCCTCATTCATTTTTCTCACTTGGGAAATCAGGAAGGACGGCACCTAAAGGGAGGAAAACAGAGCTGAGAATAAATATTTGATTTTTCCCCCTCATAAAATTGGTGTTTGGTCTTCAAAAATTTACCAAATTTCATGCATCAGAAGCTCTATTTATTACCGCAAGATACATGGGTTTAGCATTTCCCTCCAACAACACACCTTTGGTAATTCATCTTTCATTCCATTTCAATCTTTTTAGTGGTTTGCCATGGTAGGAATTTTTTTAGGAAACTCCTTTGCAATCCACATCATAGCTTCCCTTTTTCACAAGGAAAAGAGTTAAGACTGTCATCATCTTCACACCAACTTCCAGAAGTCTAGCAAGTAGTATATACTTTTGGCCCATATTTTTATAGACTAGACTTCAAACAGTCATTTCATTTGATTCTAGTGTAGATATCTCACCTAGGCATCTAGATTAAATCATTCTCCTATAAATTCTCCAATATAATTGCTGTGGGAGAGGTACCTCTACAGGGCAATTCATGCAAAGGGAATGTCTTAGATAGGCAAGGTAAATCTGCTCCCAGAGGTACCTGCCACTTTATCTCATTCTAGATATGTAAAATAGTTAAATCTTCCTCAGAAAGAAGCTCAGTTTAGTCTGTTTTCTACAGTTCTGCTGTATACAGCAAAATCCTTCCCTGTACCGGAACCATAAAGAGGGAACCACCATCACTCACTGTCCACAGGATGTCCTGGTACCGAATTAAAAGCCGCACAATATGTGCTGTGGTGGCAGCTGCTTGCATTTCTTGTTGGTTTGCACGTTTCCCTTTGTAGATGAAGAGGTTTGGTGCAACAATCATAGAAACATTCCACAAATTCATTTTATTCTTCCCTTCATTAGCAACCACCTTCTTCAGGAACTGTAAAAAGGCCTGGAAAAACAACACTTATTATGCTCAAACAAATTATTTCACTCAAACGAGCATTTTCAGATGCACGACCTATATGGCTAGAAAGCTGCAATGTTTGCACTTGGAAGTGAAATTTAGGGGCTTTTGTATTCTATTTTGGATTTCTTGCTGTCACGGTTACAACATCAACCAGAGAGAAGTAGTTCAGCAAAATATACTTTAATAAATTATGTACCACTTAGAGCATAATCCCAAATCCCAAAGTCAAGTACAGTATCTGTGGTAAGGCTCTGAACCCTGTAGTAGAGGAAAGATAGAAAGATGTTGCAATGGAATAATTAATTTCTTAATAGGTTTCCAAGCGTCCATTTTGATCTAACTGGTCAAGACTTTATATGTTACCATAATCAGGGTGATCAGCCTCTCTTCAAATGTGATATAATCTGAGGCACTTCTGCAAGCAACCCCCAGACTTTTGTTCTGGGATAACGAACGCAAGAAGCATTCAGTGGTTATTCTCTGACGTCCCTTCTGCACATGCATGGCAGACTCAAAGGAAACTCATTTCCCTTTTGGGCAGTTTATTCGAATTTTACTTGTGTGACTGAGTAGGATGGATTGTAGCTGTGGTTAGAGTTGGG
Organism: Aythya marila; assembly: GCF_965140915.1. NCBI lineage: Eukaryota > Metazoa > Chordata > Aves > Anseriformes > Anatidae > Aythya > Aythya marila. Next base: position 104,841,775 of record NC_139043.1, read on the forward strand.
GTCTCCCAGTGAGTCCTTTTGCAACACAACAACATTAAAACCACTATCTTTGTACCCTGACATTGTTATTGAAACATTTTTACAAACCAAGGGATTACAAAACAGAAAATGTGTTGGAGACATTTCTAAAATCTCATTATAGATTGCAAGTAGAAACACACTCATTTTTGTCATCATTTCTATTTTAGTATAAAAGCCTAGTAATAATTAAAGCCACTCTTCTAGCATGTTTTACATATAGTGTTCCATATCTGTATGGACTTTTTAACAAGAAATAATTCTCATTGTTAACAGATGACTGGCAAGACCTTCAAACATTTAGAAGGTGGTTCTTATTCACGTTCTACACCTATGAATAAATACAAGAAAGTACCTTGTTTCATAGAATCATAGAATCATAGAGTTGTTTGGGGTGGAAGGGCACTTCCAACTCCCCTACCTTGGTCATCAAGGGACATCTCTCACTAGGCCAGGTTGCTTAAGGCCCAGCTAAGCTGGTCTTGAACATTTTCATGGATGGGGCATCCACAGCTTCTCTAGGCAACCCGCTTCAATGCCTCACCATCCTCAAAGAAAATATTTTTTTCCTAATATCTAATCTAAATCTACCTTTATTTAGTTTAAAGCCATTACCCCTTGTCCTGTCACTACGCTCCCTGACAAATAATCCCTCTCCAGGTTTCCTGGAGGCCCCCTTTAGGTCCTATAACTAAAACTAACCAACAACTATACTATACAACCAACAACTATACTATATAACCAACTATTATATAACCAACAACTAGATTTAAACTAACCAACAGGAGTTCTTCCTGAGTTGTGAACCTGCAGGGTCTTGATGAGCAGGGAACCTGATGAAACATCTGTGGCTCCCTGGTAACTCATTCACCCAGGTTTTCTTTAAGTGGAAACAAGTCCAAAGACCCAGACCGTGTCTCTTAGAGTCAGGGCACAGCTCCAACCAGATCTGGGAGCTCCCCCCATGCCAAATGTTTGTAGTCACAGTGTTTGTATCAAGGAATGGTACAGGGATGTGGGCATGGGTTTGTGAAGCAAAACAGCTAAGGCTGAGGCCCTGACATCCATGCTGTAGATATATACATGTATTTCAAGAGTTTTTACTTTGGATTACCTCCTCCAGTCTGGTCCTGTGAACTGGAACACCTTCAGCCCTCAGGGTGCATTAAGCAAACTCCTTAGGGACAGCTTCTGTTTTAATTTCAACCTAGAGAATTCCAATCATACAGAACTCCCAGGAACTGAACCTTCTTTTCCCAAACTATTAAAGGAACATCCCTCTTTTGAAAGGACGTTTCAAAATAAATGATGTCTGGGAGCCATTTACTAACATATGGAGTTGGATACCTTCTGTAACTATTTCTAATTGCTTGTAAAAGAAATGACAGCTAGGGAGTTTGATCACCATTTCAAGGAAATTATAAGAAGCATAGATGAATACTTTCATGGTGCAACATCTGATCATTGACTGTTAAGAGAAAAAAAAAAACCAAACCACACAAAAGAAAAAAAAATCAAACAAAAAAAACTGTCTCTCATTTAGAAGTCAAAGGCACCACAGATGGCAGGTGATAGCAAACAAAGAGCTTACCTTGGCTGTGTCCCTATTGGCTTCAGGCAGCAGCATGATCAACAGATGCAAAGCTTGGAGCTGTAACTTGATCTTGGAGATTTCTAAGAACATGAATAATTACATTTTTCAAATCCCAGTTACAGATTTTGTTCTAAAAAACCGGTTGGTCAGTAGTTCTAGAAACACAGCAATGACTGGACAGTTCAGATTAGCATGTTTAGCTATTGATTGACAACAACTTTTTTCCCAAATATAAATTTGGTTTAATGAGTGGGTTTTTCCTTAACATCTGGGATCTTTGTCACAGACAGAGACAAGGCTGTATAAAATTCTGTCTGAATAACAAGGACTCAATATTTTTCAGTGCTAATCAGATTCCCTCTGATATCTGGGTCAGAATGTGTTGTACAGGGATCATGTACTTTCCACCTTTTCAAACTGAAATAGATATTTGTTTTCAGAAAAATTTCATACTAATATTGTTGGGTATTTTGCTGAATGCTCGTGTCAATAGAGTGGAGATTGATTATTTATAACTTAAAAAGTATTTGTTCCAAATCTAGCACTCTAGCTAAATGTCAGTTACAAAATACCATAATGATTTGGTGTGAAGAAAAGAGGAAGGGAATACTAACTTACATCCACTTCCATTCTGGGAAGATGAGTTAGGCGAAAAACAAAGGTGTGATGTGGATAGTGTGTCTATTATTGAGAAAAATAGTCACTTTATTTTGCACAGTCCTCCTGTTCAGTCTTCACCACACTGGAAAGTGATCGTCACTGCATGAAGTCTGGGACTTATAAGGAGCATACTCAATTATGTGAAGGATGCAGCAAGGGGTCACCTCTCTGTGCCCTCTAAACTACCTCATGGAGACATAGAAAATATGGCTGCAGCCTTGTATAAAGGTTCTAACTTTTCTGTACCAGTCTGCCTAATAAATTCACCATCCTGATAGTCTTACTCTGTCCTAGCTCAAGTGAATTTACAATAAAGTCAATAGGTATTGCAAGGTACTATGGCATTCTTCCTGGAATAGAAAAGAACGAAATGTACTCCAAATGAGACAGCGTGTGTACACTGAAAACAAAAACAGATGGCCTGAAGCCATCTGTGATCACATATATCTTGTATGAATATTCTGACCTCAGCATAAACTTTAATAAAAATTATAGATCTAACAGAATATTAACGAAAAGGAAGTGACTTGAACGCACCTTGCAGAAATGTTAATTTATGAAATCAATGATTTGTGTGAATTAGCATACATATGAAAGGTATTGCTCAACCATTGTTTGTTCAAAGGGTTCAAATCTCACAATAATCAGTTGTGTCACTCACACGAATCTATACTATAAGCTAAATACACATATATTTTTTTTCCATTCTAAAAGGAACAGTTGCAGAAAAATTAAATGCTTATGCCACTCAGTAGATTTTTTTTTTCTTTCTTTCTACTTCTGTACTGCTGCAATTTATCAACATCAGTTCACGCAAATTCCTTTTCTACCTACTTTCCACTAAAGTGATGAAAGCAGGCAGATATTCCACTGTGAAGAGCGGACTTGGGAGTTCTCTAATAAACATTTTCAGCAGTCCTGCTGCATCATTGTTTCGCACTTGGTCCCAGTCAAAAGTGTCTTCATAAAATTTTGCCTCCAGTTCTTGATGAAGATTCTGAAAGATAAGAGGAACATCTGACTTTCAGTCCTTGCTTCTGACCTGGCAATCTGAGATCACTTCAGAAATCTTTTTACAAACAACAGGCATGTTTACACCACTGCTGAATTAAAGTAGCCCTAAATCAGTAGTGGTCCTGGTACAGCTGTGTGTTCAGAGCAGGTTAACACAACCAATTCCTGGGGATATTTTTCAATGCAGGCTACATTTTTTTACTATAACTAGATCTCTGCCAGTGACATATTTGACATATTAAAATACTCGTACAGAAGTTTTGACCCTTAAATCACAAAGAAATTGCATGTTCTTCCTCACTGCCAGTGAAATTGCTAGACAATCTGTTGGCATCCTAGTCCAGGGGCCTTGAGCAAGTGGTTTGAACTTCTTGACTTCCTGTCTTTAGAAGGATATTTTCTTTTAGGTTAGTGATAATTAAATTTGATCACTTTGTAGGAAAATAAAGGCACCAAATAATCATCAAATTATCAGAAAAACTACACTTGATGCATGATAAAAGAAAACACACAACAACACAACAACAATAAACACTCAAAAGCCCAAGAGAGAGTTCAGACAGAATTGATTATACTGTTTGGGGTGCATATTTAATCCTGTTGTTCTCCACGTGAGCATCTTGCTCTATAACAAAGGTATGTTTGGCTCTGGGGGGTAACAAATCAATATTTCATAAGTGTGTGAATGGGAAATATTCAGTAAGGTTCCTATTAGGAGCAGAATTTGGCTTCAAACCCAGATCACTGTTTGGAAAATGCAAGCTTTGTCAAAAAATTTTTGGCTAAATAAGATTGAAGGAGATTCTTGTAATGTAAGGATATCCATAAATAATGCAGCTTTCAAAATTATTATTGGCCAAACACTGCCTTATCCATAAGAAGCCTGTTAATTAATTAATTAATTTATTTATTTATTTTTTTGTGAGACTGTTTTTGACAAAATACATCTGTAGTTGATATTCAGGTTTCAGATCATGCTTTTGTCAAATGTACATTACTACTACAAAAAAACAAACAAATAAACAAACAAACAAAAAAACCCCACACTACCAACAACAAAATAAAACAAAACAAAACAAAACAAACAGTCCATTTGGACAGAAAAGCTTTCAAAAATGAATTTTGTTTACCATGCCTCACTTGAATGGAAGGAAATTACATATCAAATATGGTCACACATAATGAAGTGAAATGGCTGGCACAAAAGGAAATAGAAACTCATTCAGGATTTTGTGTATAATGTTACAATCTCATTTTTACTAGCACGTTTTACTTCTTGTAATCTGGGCTATCACAGCTTCCTCTGTTCACATCCTTTGCTCATAAACCATATAAACACCTGGATTAAATTTTCTCTTGGTAACTGACTGGGAAATGTGGAACAGAACTCCTCTCCTCACCTTATCAAAATCGCAAGAGGAGAGAAGAACTACTCTCCATTTTTCTGCTGAGAAAGCAGTAGAAATACAAAGCAAAATTTTTGAAACGTATACACATATGTGTATATGTGTACATATATCTACACAAGCAAGAATATATAGAGATATTTATACATAGAAGCATACACACACCCACAGACACATGCATCTAAGTGCTTTCAAAAACTTTTTGGCCATTTTTTTTACCATGGCTGATCCCACAGTAGATTATTGTGCATTTTTGGTTCACTGGAGCTTTCGTTACAAACTAGATTAGAGACTAGATTAGAGAGGAAAAGTTGTATTTATTTCTTCTATTCTTTGTTTTACAGAAGAGTAAATTTAAATTTTAATTGCTTCCATATGCCTTTTCTTTCTCCAAACAAGACTGAAATAAAATTGGAATGCCCTCAAATCATAATGTCATAATAACGTATGAAGGCTTTGAAGGATGAAATCTGGATCTACTTTGAAAAAAAAACAACCTCTCTCTTTCTGGTTGGGTTGTTGGACAGACTTAAATGAAGCCAAGACTCAAATAATTTAAAACATTTATGTGGACAGTTTGACTTACTACCCAGTACAAGAAAGTTGCAGATAACCTCGTATGTCATAGAATCTCCCTAGGTAAAGGCTGTGAATAAGGAGTGAACAAGACACAGCACTCTATATGCAAAGAATAAGAAAGTCATTTAATTAGGCAGAGCACAGCCCTGCTGTGTAATGTCCCCAGAGACATCAGAGAAATTTGAGATTGTGTGAAATAATACTCTAAGTATTTGTATGAAAAAAATGAGGAATCTGACAAGTACAGGACAAATTAGGAGTTCTCTTCTTCAAGATGTGGCACTTTGCAAGGTACTGAATACTTTTATCAATCCAGAAAGACAAAGGGAGTTGGGATGCCACTGCCTATCTTTGGTGTATTTCACATGATGTTGCTTTTTCTTGTACAGTCATTTTTGACGATACCCAGCCCATCAGTGTTTAGTAATCCCCAACATTAGTCTTTGTGCATGTGCCACCACACTGAGCCTTCCTGCTTCAGAAAGCAAGAATGGTCACACTGCCACACTCAATAAGAATTGAGTTAGTCTGGAGAAACGTTTCCAAGTGTTACTGCACTGTAGTGGTAGAGCCAAGGTTATTGGCTACCAGCTAGCCTGTGTTCATGGCCTGCAAATAGCCTGTGAAAATACAGCATTCTAGGCTGCCAAACAATGAACACAGGCCAAAACTCTCTCACTTGGAACATGAAATTGTAAGATCACAGAAGACAAATGAGAAACAAAATGACAAAAAGGTTAAAATGACATAGAATAAGATCTTTATCTTAAGTCAGCACAACTTGACAACACTGGATTTCTGAAATAAATTAAAAAAGAGATAAGATCACAGCAATTTTGGATGACAAAGCTAAACTGAAAGTATCGCTCAATGTTTAGTTCAATTCAACATCAAGTCTATGCTTTATATAGAACATTAACAAATGCAAAGCAATAGACCACATGCTCTGCGATTTATTGGTTCCCAGGAACTAATCTGCCCTTTCACTGGTAGGACTGGAAATGCTGATCTACATACATCAGTATTTATGTGCAGTGAGTATTTCTGTGTACTGTGTTATTTGACACAGAAGCTGTGGTCCGGGAGACAGAAAACTGGCACAAACGTCTACCTTAACCCTGGAGGCAGATCCGGGCACTCGAAGAATTCCTTCAGTTTCTAAACCAGTTTCCTCAAGCTTGAGCAGCAACTGAAAATAAAGAAAAACCCAGGAAAATTCTCAGAAGTATTTAAAAATACTGCTTTTTTTTTTTTTTTTTTTTTTTTTCCAACCTAGGTCTCATTGAAACTAACTTGAAAAAGATACATTTCTAAATAATTTTCTAATGAAAACAAGCCAGATCATGTAAGTATGCCTTCCTAATTTGATCTCTATATTCCTGACCCTGAAATCCACCATATGGAGAGTACGGAAAGCTGATAACACAATAGGCCCCTCTGTCCTTGATTTGGGACTTGGCACTGCTATAGAACAAGCAACACATAAATGTATTAATAAAAGGGTAGATACACTGGGTTAAACACAATGGTGTTTTGAAGGAAAATTAACCTCAGAGAAACGTTTAAGTCTCTCCCTGAAGAGCACAATGGAATGGATTATAGATAACATATGTTTCTGGGACCTGAGAACTCAGATTAGAAAATGATTACAGGATATTTTATTTTGAAATTTCTGTGAATAGAGCAATAGGCTTTATATTCTAATTTTTTATTAAAAAAAAAGTTTTGATTTAACAGAAATTAGAATGAGCAAGAACAAAAAATCTTTCTTAGTATTTATTCATATAGCTCTGAAGTTTTGCTACCAGCTCTACTTTCTGTTCTAACTGTTGGATCCTTCTAATTTTCAACAGTAACTTGACAGAGGACACCGAATCACAGAATTGTCTAGGTTGGAAGGACCCATGAAGCTGTTTGCAAAGTCATGCAAATATCCAAGATCTGTCAGTCTTTCCCCTGACATTCCTTGCCACTTCCCCTTTCCTAAGTATTTACATTGAAATTTGTTGTATTGTCAACTTCTTGTAAATCTGTGTAAATGTATGTGTGCTTGTGTCTGTGTACCTGTCTCCAAGACATCTGCTGGATGTCAATGTATTGTCAAAAGACTTACATAAATGACATGTAGCTTGTCATAAAAACCTCAAGGAGAAGATACCACATCCACTCTGCAAATAATAGCTAAGTAATACCTGCAGTTTGAATTCACATGAAATTAAAACTTTTGAGAGCAGTCACTTGTGCTACTTCTGCACACACCCACACAATTTTGCCTGCCTCTCTAATTTAAAGAGAAAGGGAAACAGAAAGCCTGACATTTGTTTTGCAAGGTTTACTGTATAGTGCCACACAACTGAAAAATGGAAAGAGGTCCCCACCATAGCGAAAATGCAAAAGAAGCAATTATTGTCTCTTTGTCATGAGGTGTTCAAAACACAACATACATACAGAAACCTGTAGAAGACACCTTGAAAACTGCAAAGCTTGCATCTCTTCTTATCTGATGTGTGTTCTGGGTGTCAGTGCAAATGATGGAAATGCCCATCTTAGTGGCTTAGACGGTCACGTTATACTCACTTTTTGGAAGATGAGGGGAACTTTTATTCCAGGAACCTTCTTTTGATCATTCTCCAGCAACACTGTTAGAGGGACTCCAAAAAGACCATTTTCTTAAAAATAACAACAACAAATATGAAAGAGAGCAAACACAGACTTGTACATATCTTTTTAGTAATGCTGAGCAGTGCCCAAGTGGCTGCCACACAGATGCCATGGAACAGTACCTCGTCCCCGCACCCTCTCTGCACGGTTCCTCTTCAGCTCCACTCCCAGGGCATCATAGAAGGCTGTTAGCTCAATCAAGGAGAGGTAGCGGATCTTCTTCATGTCTTCAGGAGAGAGATCTCCAACCTCTGTCAGTCCAAACCGGCTTTTCCGAACAATGAATTTCTACAGTAGAGATGGGTTATATCTTAGCATGTAAATTTTTATTTTGAAAGAAATGCTCATATTTAAAAGGAAGTCAGGGTAGATGGGTAACACCAAAGAGCTGAACTGCAACCCTATATATTAGCCTGGTATGTTGACATAACTTCCGTCCACCTGAAACAGAACTTAGCTTCTTGCTTACCATGTTCACTTGCAGTTCAACTGGTGTCACTGGAGCAGAGATGTTAACCTCAGTGCTCTGCCAGTACTCTAGGCTGGAAGAACGAGCTACATGTTAACTAAACTTTGCCAGTTTTAGCAGTATATTACACCTTGCTTTGCTTCTTCCTCCCCCAGAGTGTCTTTGATTGTTGTTTAAGTAACTGACACATTTCATCATGGATATAGTTGTATATCTATTGGTGGTGGGAGGGATGAGTACCTGTCTGCTTTGCATAATACTACTCATTTATGAGGTCTTACAGGAGAATTCAGAGTAAAGATCTGAAAAAAGTCCAGCAGTAAAATCAGATAGTCCTGATGCCAACCTGACTCTTTACTGGCACTTTTTATTGCTCAAGAAGCATTTAGACATAGAAATGACTTCTAGCAGCTAAGAAATGATTTATTCAAGTAGGCTTGAACTAAATGATACTTAGTAATATTGGGCATGTGAAGATGTCTACATATTTTAGAAGCTGCAGTGTCATGGACGTGAGCCAGGAGTATTGCATCATACCATAACAATTTCTACAAATGTCAGAAAGAACAAATACCCAACAGTTTTGGACACAATTTCCAGAAATAATAACAAAGTATGGTATAAAGCATGCTTTCCAAAGCTTTGTGTAACTTTGGTGTTATATATATATATATATATATATATTTAATTTAGTTGTAATTCAGACCAGTGATTGTTAGTCAGAGGTACAAATAAACACCGTTGCAAACAATCTCTTCCCTTCAGGGAATTGTGTGGAAACCCATCTTTTTAGAGTGTTTTGCTTCTGGAGATTTCTTCCCAGTCCTCCCATTTTAAACAAATTTGGACTCAATATATTTAACCCAATCCAGCCAAACATGCTAAGAAAAAGACAGGGAAAAAAATAAATAAAAATTTACACCAGATTTCAAAAGTAGGAGAAGAGAAAGGACATGTAGATCATGTGGGCTGAGTCTTCCTGAACTGCACTGCACATAGCTTTTCAATAGGGGTTAACTATAACTGGGGAGCGCAGGGAATAGAATAAGTAATGTATTTGCAAGATGTTTAGGGCATTTTAGTCCACAATCTTTACTCCCCAAAATGCAGCAACCCTACTGTTGCTCTTATGCTGAGACTTAATAATACAACAAGATCTATATGGATCATGGCCTTCTGAAGATAAAAATAATTTCTATTTTTTTTCAGCCCCATTGATGTACAATGTCCAAAAGCACTGTAAGTCATCTTCGGGAAAAAAAATTATACAATATATATATGTTTCCTGAGGGGATGGAGAATAAAACAGAGAATAACAAAGTCTGTTTGCAAGTACTAAGCATACCAAGACAAAATGACAAACTCTCCAAAACTGATTACAAAGGGTAGCTACAATGATTTTTCATATTGGCTGGTTGACTTCTAGGGTCACAATAATGTGATACAACGTTAACACAAGGTTTGGGGCTATGCTTCTTTGTCATGTCTTCTGTCATTATTTTCCAGTGATTTTTCTTACAAACAGTGGAGTCATGCTATGTAGCATCAAAGATGGCTGTGGTATTCTGAAAACTAAAGAACTAGTACTTTGACTAAGAATCATGTCTGATATTGTTTGACATGTTTTCTCTGTATATATGGTTTACTATATGATTTACTATATGGTTTACTTAGATAGGCCTGAAATGCTTACTGACTTTAATTTTAAGAAATCTTTGGCTAAGTCACATTAATTATGTTTCCATGTTGGCGAAATTGCATGTAACCCTATGGGGCAAGTGATGTTGAGTTGGCTCCTCTGGAAGCTGCAGAGGACATGGTATTTTATGACATAATTTCTCTACATGTAGCTCAGTATATGCCATCCATGATGCTGATTATACTAGCATGCAAGAAAGCTCCCAGAAAAAGTATGATGTGTAGACTTCAATTTGCACTTTTTGGCCCACCTTGAGGAAGTTTGGACAGTCCTTAAGAGCACGGGTGACTGATCTGCATAACAGACCAAGAGGTGATTTTTTGCTGGGTCCCATTACAGTCTGAGCCATTATGGGAAAAAACAAATACCATGAGTGGCAACACATGAGCTAAGAAAAATGCCAACACCAACAGCTACAATTATGGTTACAATTACAGTTAGAGTATCTCTGCCTCCGATGACCTGAAATATTTCTTGTGTAAACTTCCAAGCACACAGAAAGCTGCCCTGCATGCAGGATAGTTCACCTCAAGCACAAAACTGGCCTTTTCTAAAACTAATCAATTATGCATCCATGGGTCCAAAATAATCAAAGTGGTTATTCTCTTCCCTGTTTGTCACCAGTTTCCCTGATCTATCAACTGGAAAGTTAGTGTCAGAGCGCTTGCAGAGAACAATTTGTGTGTGTGTGTAGTAGCAAAGGCTGGGGTCTGAGGTTTGCTATTACAAGGAGCAAGGAGGAACTCTTGGTTTGTGAGAGTCATGACGAATGCAGAGATAACCTTATTCTCCACAGGATGCCAAGTTAACCATACCACAGAAAAACAAAAACAAAACAAAACAAACAAAAAACAAAACACAGGGATTTCATAACAGTTGCAATCAATTTGGTATCTTATCCCTCTTTTCAACAAGGAAGCTTAATTCTGCATCTAAAGTTCTGCTTCCTTGTTGGTGCCTGAGATAGACAAATGGATAATTCTCAGACAATTCAATGTCTGTGTGGATAGCAACAATTTCGGATTAGTTCAGGACCTCAGGATGCCATAACATTCAGGAAATGCTTACAAATAATTTACAGCTATTTCAGACATCTCAGTAAAGAGTTGATATCTGGAGCATGAGCCTAAAGTTCCAGTTGTTAGTAATGGAAGCTGTGAAGGCTGATGGAAATAGAAAGCTATCTACTGAATACAAGGAATAATTCCAGAAAATGGCATGACTGCTCACTGTAGGTCTTGTTGGATGATACACGATATGGTTAACTTTCCTTTAGCCATTCATGCAGTGTCTCCCATAGTGTAATTGCATAGAATATTGATTGGAGGCAATCAGCACTGCTGCAGGACTAAGACTTGCTTTCCCCTCCTTCATCTGTGGAGCAATTTTAAATCTATGCATTAACAAAGGCAGATAATCTGTGGGGGAATAAAGTAGGAAAGCAGACCAATAATGAAAATGATTGCTGGTATTAGTGCCAGTAACAATTTCATTTCAATGTGAAAAATGTGCAGGTAATACAATATTTGTGGATTGAGTTACATATATTCATTTGTGATGGGTACATCTGAAAATCAGGCTTGAATATCCAGTTTATCTTTGGTACCTCTCTGGGAATCGGTCATAAACTGTAGGCAAGCATGGAAGAATGCATAAAGAACTCATGCGGATTCGCCATGAAGAACACATAGCAAAGAACAGCTAATGCACCTTAACAGCCTCCAATGTGTTGGGCATATAAAGCAGGAAATTAATGGGTAAAAAAAATAATACACAAAACTAAACCAAAACAAAAAGAAAACAACAGCCACAAACATTGAGGAAATATATAGAGAACAAACTTACAGGCAAAGCAGAGTCTTCCTTTCTGAACCTCTGGTTTTTTGTCCACTCTTGGGTTTTTGGAAGGACTGTAATGGATTCTGAGAAAGAGACCTCATAGGAGAGCTCTTCTGTTACGGACGGGCTGCCTTTATCTAGTCCACAGTCTAGACAGCTATTAGCTGAAAATAAGGGATACTGCATATGAACACCAAATGTATGCTTGCATTCAGGACATTAAAAAATTGAACCAAGATGACAAAAATCTTGAGAAAGTAATAAAGGAAGTGCTTCAAAGAGGAATTTCAGTGTAAAACACAGCATGTTCCTGTTTTGACTGGAGGAAATAACCCCTTTGAAATAAAACCCTTATTTTCATTTTAGATTATTTAACTTGTTGCTTTTCGTGAGAAAGATAGTCAAGTTGGAACTTCCTGTTTATCACAAATTATCAAGTTTTTGTACTCTGTCCTTGTCTATCCAGGCTAGCAAACAGTGTTGGCACTTGTGTGATGAGCAATTGAGAAAAAAAAAATATCAGATAGAAAAATGTTGACACATTTTCACGTCAGTCTTGATTTATTTACAATCAAAGGACATTGTGCATATATTTTATACACATTGCGCATACATTTTGTATGCTCACACACATATGCACTCACATTTCTCACAGTTGCTAGTCTAGGTGCGTAGCACCAAAACAGGACTCAATGTACAATCTTAGTTTGCAAAAACACTACTTTTACTGTAATTTCTGATAGATACTATGAAATGACTTACTGTACAACTCTGAAATTTGGTTGCCTCCTGAAATTAGTGGATATCAAAGGAAAATTTTTGAGATCAGTACAGTCAAGTACAGAAAAACCCTATTGTCATGGAGTCCAAAGTGTGATAATATACATGAGTTCCAGTGTTGCCAACTTTCATGACTGATCTCTCACATTTCCGGACAATTTTACATTTTCCATTAAAGTCCAGCTCCTAGACTCGTGCAATTGGAACAAGATCACAGTTTCCATTGAAAGTGATATAAAATTTCAGCCCCCAGGACTGCAGAGATGAGTTTACTAATGTGACCCAAATGCATTCAAAACCCATGGAAATCAGAAGGTGAATTAAAAAGTATTATATATTTTATAAGCATTTGTATGCCCCATGATTTTTGAATCATTTCATTTACAGATATTTTTTTTCCAACATATGTTGTTGTAGCAACATTTGTTTTGAAATTCAGGTATGAAAAAGGTAAGCTTGGCTTCTGAACTTTGGCCTCAGATATTACCCAATGGCCAAAGAATTTTAAGATGCTTTCCATCTCTCTTTCCATCCTTAGATCTGGTATCACAGACTCACTGTGGTGGCCCTGGCCATTTGCTACTAAATCTGTTCTAATACAACTGCTTGAGGGGCACAGGTATCAGTAGAACAGTGAAATGAACAGCTTTTGCAACCAAGGAAAACGTCTGTGGCACTATATCCAAAGTTAAGCATCTAAGTGACTAGTTTAGACACTCCATATATGTGAAAGTTAATATAATTATATTAATAATAAAATAATACTTCTTAATAACCCTTTAGGTAAGCCCTGAACAGTAGTGATGGAAAGAGCTTTCAAAATAAAAGATGGACATTCCCTGGAAGGCTACTGACAGCTATCTGGACACCGAGTAGAGCAGAGCTATCCTTTTCATTAGCACTGCCAATAACTGCCAGGGCAAAATGTTTAATGGGTGTCCAAACCGACACCATTAGTATAGCAGAATAATAGGGGAGTACCAGAAAGACAATAAATTTATAACATTACAATTTCTGCAGTACTGTAAAAGAAATATGGAGGACATATGCATCCTTCTTTTTATGATTTGCCACGAGAAAATATGCTGCTGAGAGACATATTTTTGGCAACTTCTGCTCCATACCCTTTGGAGGTTACTTTCACATTCCAAGCCTTGCAATATTCAGTACATTTTAGACATCGATGCCTCAGAGACATCAGTCTGTGTCTTTAAAAAAAACATCTTGAATGGGAAACTTTGGGTCCTACATGACAATAAGCTGACAATGATATTAAGAAAATATATGTAGCACAGCCCCACCACAAAAGAGGGGACTAACCTCAGAACCACAAAAGGATCTTTCTGTCTACCATTTTTCTAGGAGGAAGTGAACACTGGTTACACGTTGGCATACTCACAGCTAACTGATTTCCAAACTGGCTTCTGCCCAGGAAGCTGGATACCATTAGAAGGAACTGGTGACACTGGAACTGTCTCAAATGTGGGCTGATAGGCAAGGAAAAATGATCAGACTACAGTGAAAGTCAACTTCTATGGACAGAAACTGCTACAGTTAAGCAACAGCAAATCATTCTCAGCTTACATCCTTTGCCAAGTTTAAACAACCTGTTGTGATTTGCCAGAGTACATTTTTCATAGCTGAGCCTGAGAATTAATCTTCCCCAGGCTGCACAGATTTGGATCATGTTGAGGTCAGTGATATTGCAGCTCACTGTAGCTAATGAGTCCTGCCCTGTATAATGACTGAAATTAGCTAAATAAATTGCTGTACGTAATTGTACTAAGTGAAAGGTCCTTGTCAAATTGTAATCCATCCTGCTTTTAATCGCTTTGGTCACAAATCTTTTTGGGGACTCTCTGACACATGCTGAACATCCCAAGCACCTGGCAGACACCAGGCTATTCGCTACCTTTCAGGATATTTGGGCACTTGCGAATTGTTAATTGATGGATGTCCTCCAATAGGCTATATAATAACACTTTAGCAGAGAACTGAAAATACAGTTTTTGGAAAAAAAATGATCTTTTTTTATAATCAACTTCATTTCTTTCTGCTCCATAAATCATTCTGTGCTGTGTGAAAGTGGGGGAAAGGGCTCTGAGCATAGTGGGTGACTTCCAGGCAGAATCACCTCTCTGGCTACTGGGTTTTGCCCTTATGCTCAGCAATTTGGGGACTGATAAAAACTAATCTGAGTGTGCATGTGTGTGTGTGTGGATGGTATTGCAGCTCACCTGCACATTTGGGGATGAAAAAAGGCTGTAATTTAAAAATGCTCTGAATTGTACTCAGTGAAAATGACTACAATGCCCTCAGCCAGCCTTGTATTCTTTTTGGCTGTCCTTTATTATCCTGCTTGGAGCCCACCAATCTGCTGCCTCACCCCCCTGAGCCTTAAGGAGCAGCCCCCAGCTTGCTGAACATGCAGCTGAGAGCCCCGATGAGCCTCCAGCAACAGCTCTTCAAATTGCTCTCTGAATTGTTAAATTGGCAGTTTATCAACAAGCAGCGATGCCTCAGGGCAGTATTTGTTGTCTTCCCCTGATAAAAATGTGTCAGATGTTTAAGAGGCAGGCAGCTCTTCCAGTTGGAAACCTGAAATAACACTGCAGTTGTTTTATTCAGTTTTATCCTCTGAGCTATTTGGGTAATGAAGTCAAATGTAACATGAATAAGATCTCTCCTGAGAGAGTCCATTTAATGGGCTACAAACTTGACAGCAAACAGGATTTGAGTCACATAGACTTCCTTTGCCAGCAGACTGTACAAACCACTGACTTATTTATTTATTTATTTATTTATTTATTTATATATTTTAATGGAGAACTGTAGGACGCTGTTAGCACAAATCCCATAACATATTTACAAACATTTTTAAGACATAAAAAGTAAGAGCATTTCAGGTGGGAGTATGGAAGTGGAAGGGTTGGTTAAACTTGCATCTACAATTTTGGAAAATCAAACATTGCTTAAAATCTGCTTGAGATCCAGATAGAGGAATTAAAGGTAAATATTCTATGGTTCTATGATTAGCAACTGGCTCACTTTCACTGTGCAGAATGTCTGACCCTACAAACGGTATTCAGAATAGATTTACAGTGAGTCAAGTTTATTAAAGAAAAAATCCTTGCAGCCTTGATATCCAGGTGAAATCAATAATGAAGACGCTGAAGCAAGCGGCTTCTGCTAAGCACAGGGGAGCTGGAAGAGGGGAACTGAGAGCACAGCTCTGTTTCCCATCCAGCAGTGCTTGCAAGAGCCTGGAGGCTGCTTGAGCTTGTGGCAGATGGATGTCATGAGCCATGTACAATATCAGGGTAACTAAAAGCATCACATGCTTGCTTTCATTTCCCAGCCTTCACGGGGGAACTACATGTATAAGAAAAACCTTTGTGTCTTTTGTGGAACTCTCTTCTAGATGAAATCAACAGGAGTTTTATTTTATTTTATTTTTTTTATTATTTTTTTTTTTTTTTAAAAAAAAAAGCTTAGGATAATATGATGCAAAGAGAGGGTGGGCTGGGAGTATGGGAGTAAAACCTTTATATTGCATTAATTTGGAAGTTCCATGTTGTTTCTTTAGTAAAAATGAAGATTAAAATGCTTTGCAACTCATATCTTAATGAATGCAAAAGGCCAACAGTCAAATTGTGTTCTTAATTAAATTGGGACAGATTTATTCCTTTGGCTGGGGCTCCTGTCAAGGCAAGACTTCATATATCCTGATTTCTAACTGAAAGTGATTCATTAGACAATTCTCATGATCGGATACTAAAAATGAGCCCAGTGTTTACTAGCATAATGTACACAGGAATTTCCAATGGGAAGAGGAAACTAGAACAGCAAGAAGAAGATGGAGATGAGATAGATAGTTCTTTAGTGGTTACCCTCATTGTAGAAGATGTAAAAACAATTAATTGGAGCACCAAAGCAACCAAATCCTGTTGTCAGCCCTCTAGCTAAGGAAAATGAACGCAAAAGAGGTAGTCTTATAGCTCTAGTCAGGGTACAGCTTGCCAGTCCTTTGGTTTAATTCATATTTCCAAGTGCTGTCATCATGATTGTCTTTTCATGCAAATAGCTCTGGGTTAGTTAGTGATTCTTCTTTAATTAAGATAAGATTTTCTTGTGCATTGCTGAAGTATAATGCTCTGAGAACTCTTGAGGAGTTTTAGTTGATCACAACATACAGGGATGGGCTGTTAATGAGCATGTTGCTTCACTTCCTCCCTCCAATAATAAAATCAATTTATTTTTTTTTCCCCATTTGTATTCTGCTGCTGATTTTTCTAGGCTTTGAGCACTAGCAGAGCTGATAGTTTCTGATGGAAACAGCAGGGTACCAGCAATAGGAAAAATCAGGCCACTGTGATTAATAAACCACCCAATTTAAATCCTTGTACTGTGGCTGTCAGTTGAGCCTGTTGAGTGCAAGACTGCCTGAAACAGAGCAGAAGCACTTCAGCTGGGGCAAGGTGCTCCACTGAGGTACTCTTGTAGGGGGCAAGGTACCACAGATGATGGATTTTACTCTCTGCAATCACTGCACCTTTCCAGCAGAATAAAAAGTAAGGAATTGTGGCTTTCATTTCAGTCCACTTGGACTGCTGAGGGAACACTCTTGCCTGAGCCCCCTTTGCTCTGTGTTGACCTACCTATATAGAGGCTGGCCACCAGGCAAAAAGCCCACCAGACAGACTTTTTCAGAACAGAGAAAAGAAATGAGGGCAAAACTCTTCCACTCCACTCCCCTTCTCCCTGTTTCTTTTTTCTCTCTCTCTCACCCTCTGGATGACAACTATTTATACAGCTTCAGTCATCCTGTAAATCTCATCTCAGGTTACCCCAGTGAGCTAATCACCTCTTCTCTCATCATTAGCCACAGAAGAGAGTAATCCATCCTGTGACCCCATCCCTCTGGGCTCCTGTAATGCTTAGGTTGTTGGGAAGAAAAGTGTAAATCCATCCTACTAATGGGAAGGATTATAGAGTTATGTGAAGCAATTAGAGCTGTTTTGCTATTTGCAACACATTTTCTTCTACCCCCTTTGCTATCTCCCACCACCAAAACAAACAAACAAACAAAAAAAGCAGGACTGGAGAGTAAAGAACCTCCTGCATGTCACTTTAAGCCATCTTTTCACCAGCCTCTCTGTAGCAGCTGTGCTGGAAAGATTTGCCCCCCCTATCCCCTACTGCTCTTCCTCTTTGGTCTGTGCTCTTTTAAATCCAGATCACTTTCCCAAACCGATTCATTATAAGGGTTCACCAGTGGTTGTAATGGCATGCCCAAAGACTCAGCAGAGCATGAGGGACTTGTTCAGCTGGGAATGCCTCATGCAGGGCTGCTCAGAATCAACCTCAGCTTGGGACACAAGTATCCCCTAAAATGCGGGTCTGCTGCATTCTGAAAATGCACCTGTCCATCCCCGAAGAGCTGATAATTAGGATGAGCTTTCTAAATCCCATAATAAGCAGCAGAGATAGGAGTAATGGTTAATTGAAGTGTCCAAGGCTGTTGGGAACCTTATGGGCTGTTAGAAATACAATCTGCTTTGTAGTCTGTTGGAGAGAGGTGTTGGTGGGTTCTGCAGCTGTGTTTGTGCATCTGTGTTTAACATTTAGGCAAGTACCTTGCAGAACTGCATATTTCTGTGGGAAGAAGAATTACAAGTCTTAATTACTTCTTCTGCCTTATCTTTCATGTTCTCAAAGTGCGAAACAAGTAAGTGAGCTGAATTTCTGAGGAGGTAAAACAATGATTTGAAGGACAATGGATTAGAAGTTTCTGATTCCTTTAGCAAGTGAAAAACAGTGGAGAAAAATAAGCAGGTCAAAAAAACATCAATAGCGTGTCTCTCTGAGAGAATGGACACAACGTTTATTTGGCTGATTTAAATTTATTAGAAAGTGTAAGCTTTGCTAGCATTATTAAAAATTATAAATGCATTTAGGTTTCCAGACACTTGAAACAGGAGAAATGTGCCAATCTAATAAGAAGTGCCATCAGCTTTTTAAAGTTCATGCAAACATGCCTAAGGATTTCTCATGCAAGAAAGTCTGCCCACAGGAAACTACTGGGTGCTTCTGGAAATATTTATGGGATATATGCAAGAGGTTCTAAAGAACCCAGGTACTTAAATTGGAGACAAAAAAAGAATTTCCCCAACCGTTATATTTTTGTAATCTTAAAATAATTATGCAGCTGCTATTTATTTTATTTAATTTTTGAATTATTTTAGGGTGCCAAGCCTTGAGTAGAAGGTAGGACAAATAGAAAAACATAAAACAATTTCTCACAGAAGGTGTTTCCTAGAGTTTTATAATGATAAAAACTTTAATTCTTAAAGGTGAACTTGTGAGCTTATTGGTCATTCCTGTTTAAGATATCAAGAGTCACACATCTAAAATCATGCATTTTGCTTTGGACTAAATTCAGACAGTTGACTGCATTCACCAAAATCAAAATGTGAAGTGAGGAGAACTGGTGCTTTTAGAGCCATCCTCAGGGAAAAGTGGATGAAGCCACCAGGGGAAGCGTTCGTTTCTGAAGCCATGAAACAAATGGACTGTTAATAGATTTTTGTTTGCTATGTAAGTGAAATGTAACTGCTAGTGTACCAGTTGCAATCGTGCTGGCAGGTGTTTAATTGCTTATGCATATTTGAACCCCAGTTGTTTCATTAGAGAAGCTTTACTTCACCGCTGAGACTGCTGAGTAAATAGCAAGTGTCCCCAGAAGCCAGCAAAAATTTGAATATCTGCCAAGAGTAACTCACCAATTTCCAAAAAATAAGGGAATAAATGTTAGTCTTGATAGAAGATTGCAGGAGAAAGACTGGCAACAGATACAACATTATGTTACAGGTTATTTACAAAACTGCACCATCTATTGTATCTTCCCTTCCTCTCAAAATTTAGCAAATACAGCATTAAAAGCCTGGACTTAGTGTGAGGAACTGCTACTGGCTGGCTGTACATCGTTAGCAGAAAAGGATTCCTGTCTGATAGAAGCCTTCATGAGCTACTTACAAAATATGTAAAAATTAAGCTCATAAGCATTCCCGTGGATGCATCAGCTACTTACAGAAGAGTCATTGGTGCCAAAGATGTCTCGCACATCACGGACTGTGTGCTTGTTCTTCTTCCTCAGGGTCTGTGTGTAGGTGTTGTACCTCTTCTGTACAGCAGCAGCTTGTGTTCGGGTTAGAGTAGACAGCAGGGCTTGGCCATCTTCCTCTTCAGCTCCTGAGATCAGTGTAGATAAACCTACATCCTGCAGCCACTCAGCCTCCAGCTCCCCTTCTGTGGAGGAAGAAAGCAAGTTATGAGCTAGGCTTGATGTGGAGGTAGAGGAGGGCAGGAAGGAATGGAGGTGGCACAGAAGATCACTGCATTAGCCTATACATTGGGGATATTCCATGTCCAAGCGTTCTTAGGCCACAAGTGCAATTTAATTTGATTTTTGTCAACATACTGCCAGCTTTCATTTTGTCAGTTTCTGCATAGGAGACACTTAGGAGAAGAGTGGAGGAGGTATTTGTAAACTGTGAATTACTGCTTTCGTGTGAAGAAGGCAGCAGAGTACCTAGCCTGACATAGAAAGATTGCTAAAAGCTAACCCTTCATTCAAGAGCATAAAACCCCTCAGTTATCACTTAAACCACATTATAATAGATGAAACAATTTGGCAGGTGGAAATTAAGTTGTCATTCCATTTCAAATAAGCAAAAATACTGAAGTAGAGATACAATATAATGATGTTTTTCCAAATGAAGGATGAGAAGATTTAAGATGCATAAAAACCCTCAGCCAGCTAGCTAGTAACCACACTTTATGAAAGCACACATTGAGAAAAGCTCAATGTCCACATAGTCTAATAGCTTGTTTTGGACAAGATGATTAAGAGCCAGAGCCACCCACTAATGAGGAAGTAGGGGTAGATATCAAAGAGGGCAGGCAGGGGTGGAAGGTGCAGAAATAGCTAACTTTGCATGCTAGATATCATCCAATTTCTAATAGTTAAATGCTGGCTAGCACTCTACACTCCAGGGTTTCTTGATACCCAGATCAGTGACTAATAGCTTATTGAGTCCTGTTCAATTCCTGCTTCCCAACTGGTTCCACAGTGAGGTTATGCGCTCTGTGAAACATTGCTTGCTTTCCTTGGGTTTTGGTTTGCTGTAATGTTGAATGAGTATTTCCTGTCACTGTAGGACAGGGAGAAACTTCCAATCTACCTTCTCTGACTCATTTTGTAATTTCAAATTTTGCTGTCATTGACATTTTATTTATCTGCTTTCTAAAGTAAACAATCATTGTCTTTTTAAATCTCTTTTCACACAGGAGATTTTAAGGGCCTTCATTTTTATTCTGCTTGTGAACAATCCTAGTTCAGCAATATGCTGTTTGAGACAAGGCAATCAAAACAGTAATTGTATTCCAGCTTTGACTGAAGGAAAGGTATTACAAATAAACACATCAAAGAGCAAATGGACTAATTTGCAGACTGTTCTGTAAAACAACTAGTCAATACGCTCATTGTTCCTCCCACAGAACTGGTCTTAATGGCAGGCTGGTATTCCCACTCTTTCTCTCTTACTTCTTCTTGACATCATCAGATTGCAGACAGATTGATGGACACCAGTTTACAGAACTTTGGCAGTTAGATATACAAAGGAAAATTACTGGTCTGGTCAGCAGGGGCAAGGGAAAACAACTTACACATGTGCCATCACTGACTTCATTGTTAATTGCCTTGTCTCTTTGCAAAGCTCTAAAAAAAATTCTGCTCCTAAAAACCCAGCTCTGTGTTACACTGAGGTGTGACTGCTTGTCTCCATTCAGATCCTTTCCATATTTACAGACAGGATGACTGGCTGTTCCTTTTCCTCCTCTGTCAGTTTTCAAACCATAGTACTTCTGCCATCCTCAGTCTTTCTAACAAGCCTTCTTTTCATTTCTGTATGCTGCTGTTCTAGCCACATCCATTCATGTTCCATTTTCTTAATTATATTCATTTTGGCTTTTGTTCTGACATATTCTTTCCAAGAATTTAGTTTTTAATCAAACTTGGCTTTCATGATGCTATGAAAAATAGTAAACCAGACATATAATTCTGCCTGCTTACCAGCCACCCCTGTGACTTGTTTTCTCTGGCTTTTTCCTATTTCCTTTTCCAACTGCTCACAAACAATAGGCTAAGAAATAACAAAAACAACCAAAGGAGTAAAACTATTACAGGGAAGGAATTCCTGCATTAGAAATCCTCAAAATTATATGAAAATAGATTTAAATAAGGACTAATAAAATCACATAATTTTATAAAACGTTATTTTTACAGTGGTAGCTACTTATACAGCATGGTCTTGACACTGGTTGGGTCTGTTCCATCAGAAGATAAACAGATAAGAGAGAGGATTCCCTCTGGCTGGTAGTTCCCTCTCTTTTTTTTTTTTTTTTTTTTTTTTTCTTCACTTAGAGACTGCTAGGAAAGAGGTGTGACTTTGTTTGAATTTCAGATGTAAGCCCAAATGACTCACACCATCTCAGCTTTGCAACACTAAGTGTTAAAATCAGTTCTGCATGTCACTGCCATCTTAAGCACCCCATGACTTCCTTTTCCCCTGCATTCTCATCCCTTGTGTCATTTATTATGTTATTCTACTTTTCTTGTCCTTAGTTACACATGTCTATAGAATAAGTGCTCTAATATTTTCCCATTGCACATGTTGTCTGGCAAAAAGCAGCACTATGGCTTTGACAATATCATTCATACCTGGCTGCTGCCACACTGTTGGTTCCTTCCTAAGGATTCTGCACCTCTTCCTCTCAAAGAAATCTCAACAGGGTGACAAGTGTTTGTTTTAATTTTATCCTGAGGACTTCAAAATCGATTTCCAGTGTTTTGATCCTTGGCAAGGAGTATTATTCTACTAGTAGTTTAATAGAACTCATGATTATTTCCAAGATTTATAATCTCAGACTGAATATTATACTGAAGTTAATAAGTAGTACAAGCACTCCCTTGTTGTGTGTGGGTGTATGTAATATATATGTGTTTAAAACAACAGAATGAAGGTAAATGAAGTGTGGAGATGTATTGTAGTTTACTATGTGGTCTCATTTTTAATTTATGACAGAGAAGAAAAAATCAATATAATTTAATGAGGCATAATCAGACAAAGGATAACACGGGACTGTAGCACAATTTGCATGGTTGTGAAGAGTTAGTTCAGCAGTGATGAGAGCAACACAGAAGCTTGTGAGAACTAGGAAAATGGGTGCCTGTATTGCCTTGTCCTGCTAATTTAACTGGACTAGTAGTTCACAGATGTAGTTCACAGTGACCTTCCCCTAACACTGGGGACAAGTCACAGTCAGTTCACGCTGACAGTTGCATAAAGGAGTCACCATGAGGTTCACAATCTCAGCTTTCTGGGGTTTCCAAGCTACAGAGCATGATTAGACAGGAGTTCTCACAGAATGGCTGAAGTGGAAAGGGAACCTCTGGAGATCACCTGCTTCAACCACCTCCTCATCAGGGTGTCCAGGACCATGCCCAGGCAGCTTGTGAAGATCTCCAAGGATCATAACCTCATAACCTCTCTGGGCAGTCTGTGCCAGTGCTTGTCCACATGCACAGCACAGCAGTGCTGCCTGGTGCTCAGAGGGAAAGTCCTGTGCTCCAGTCTGTGCCCACTGCCTTCTGTACTGACACTGGACACCACTGAAAAGAGCTTGGCTCCATCTTCTTTGCACCTTCCCTTCAGGTATTTAGGCATGTTTGTAAGAACCCCTCCTGAGCCTCCTCTTCTCCAGGTTGAACAGTCCCAGCTCTATCAGCCTCTCCTCATAGGAGAGGTGCACCAGTCCCTACATCATCTTTGTAACCCTCCATTTGACTCTTTCCAGTATGTCTAGGTCTCTCTTGTGCTGGCCAGCCCAGCACTCCAGGTGTGGCCTCACCAGCACTGAGTAGAGCAGAAGGATCACCTCTCTTGATCTGCTGGCAATACTTTTGCCGTGTGTACCCAAGAGGACTGTTAGCCTTCCTAGCCTGAAGGGCACATTTCCCCAACAAGGTCAAACTGATTGAGGCAGATTGCTTTTCTGAGTTACCATAACAATAACCATAAAGTTTCAATGTTACACCTTGATCTATCTTTTTATGAGACCACAGACCAACACAAAGAAGTGCAGTTTAGATTTAAGCTGAGAGATCATGGCCCTCATAGCAGACTGCAACTTCTGGTAAACAGAGGTCTTCTACTTTCGCTCCCAAGAGAGCTCTACCTGGAACTAGTGAGTTGGAGGTATTCCCCATGGGAACAATATATAGTTGCAGCTAGATACCTCTGTGTAGGGTGTTTATCGTGAATGATTACACATTTAGTTGCTGAGTAAAGTAGCACCCTTTCCCTCTTTTCAACCTTTTTCCTGGTAGCAGAATGAATGACATCCTATTGCATGTAAAGGTAAGAAAATACACCGTCACTCATGTTACTAATTGCATGGAAAGAATACACTATTCTTTCAAAATCTATCCTTAGATCAGTTATTCCCAGGCTCGTGGCCATGACCACAAAAGGGCTGTAGCAATCTGTGGGTCATGACCCCAGAAGAAATCTAGTTTCATCCTATAGTAGGAGCTGGTATTTTGTGTTGCACAATATAATGCATTTGTAAGTGGGGTTGTAACTGGAAAGAAATTGAGGACTGCTGTTCCAGATGTTATCAAATCATCTAACACATAGCTGCATAAAAAAAGTTAATGTAAATTATTATGTGTTATTCCAAATACATTATGAAAAAAGGAGAGGTGAAAATGTTAAGGGAACAGAATGAAGTAATAATACCTTCAGCATAATTTGTATAAGTGATCAATGAATTTTAATGAGTGAAGAGGCTGAACAATGTAGGCATCTGTGTATTCAAACTCATCTCTAATCTCTCCTTGAATTACATCTAAATTGGGCAATCTCAGAGAAACAGGCAGTTATCAAATTTCTGATAGCACCACTAACTATCTAACTATATCTAACTAAAAATTGCTTCAAGACTTTCATAACTTCTGCTTTATATCCTACCAAAAGCCAGAAACTGGAAAATTCCAATATACTAAATGAACTTCTTGCTCCCTTTTTAGCCTTTCGTTTAGATTTTTTAATCATAGAGATAAAGTTTTCATTTATTGCTTCTTTTTTTCTGGCTCAAACTAGTCTTTATTTTAACCTTGCTCATACTGGGTGGGAAGGAAATCAGGGCGTCACTAATCAGACAAGGCAAAGCCAAGGTGTGAGGAAGAAGTGGTGTTCATGTGCTTACCATCAGCAGGTTTGAACTCCAAGAGCGTTGCTTCTTCAGGTCCATCTTCACTGCTCTCCTTGATGCTCTCCACTTCACACCAGAAGTCCTCCATGGAGGTGCTGTCCATGGAGGCCTGAGAATTGGAGCGACTGAACGCGGGAGGAGGTGTGGACTCGTTGGAAAGCATCCTGTTAATTCTTCGGCAGCGAGGAAGAGATTTTCTGAAAAGAGAGATTGATGAAAAATAAATATACTCCTTTTTTTTTTCTAGCATGTAGACAAGACATGCAACTAGGGCTTCAAATATGGTTGTACCAAGAAAGCAGGGAACAAGATGTTGGAGGCAATATGTACAGTTCTGGTGGTCTTCATGATATCTGTTGCTCATCATAGTTATGACTTGAAATTTGTTTTGCATCTAACAATTTATCTCTTTAATGACTTTTAGTGGGTTACACCCTAGAGGGAAACTCAGGATATTCAATTTCTTTTCCTAACACTGCTACACATCTAATGAAGCAATGAGAAAATATTTTAACTTTGTGTTTCAGTTTTTCTTTCTTTCCCTTCCTTTTTTGCTTACTTGCTGTAATTCTTCAGTGAACACTTCTTTGGGGACAAGTGAAATACTTGGGAACACTGAAATACTGTACAAGCTTATCTTGACTCCAGTAACTGTGCATATTATGAAGAAAAAAAACAGCCATAGCATGAAATACTTTAATTCAGAAGAATAATTACAATTTTTGTTTGAAAGTCCTAATTAAAATAACCCATTATTTTCTTATATGAAATTAAAATAAATTAATTCTTAACAAAATTTGTTTTTGAAATAAAACAGCATGTTTCAGGCCAATTGGAAGGTTTCGATCACAGCTTTAAAGAAAATTGATTCACTAAAAATCAAATTTCCAGTTATGATTCAAAACAAAGATTTCTTTCTTTAAATTGTTTTAGGATTTTTAGTAAACCAAGAAGTTAGATCCTTGTCCCTTTGTTTTTGTCTTTTCCTGTTGTAAATTCTTACAGCTGAAGATAGTTACACAACTTCATAGAAAATTTTATGAAATACCCACCACAAGAGCCTTGTCTAACTTAGTTCTTTCACACTATTAAAACAACAATACTATAAGCAGCTTTTGTAAGCGTGATTACAGTAATTACAGTAAACAGTAATAGCAACCAGTATTTGTACAAAGGAGTCAGAAGGTAACATAATTATGGCAGAGAGCTAGACTACAGAAATTAATGGAAAATTATGTCATAAGCTCTTCTGGCCTTCACTTATCTGAATTAATTCAAATACTGTTTCCCTTTCTCTTCCTTTCCTTTACGGCATCATCCTGCCAACAGCCTTTTGTTTAAAACCACAGACATCACTTTTACTCCATTAAAAAAAAAAAAAAAAAGACACTTCCTTTTCAGTGTTTCCTCTCTTGTCCAAAGATTCATAATGGATGTACAAACATTGTGATATTTAATGAAGCCAACTGGACAGGCTTTTCCATGTTTGCAATGTTGCTGCTGCATCCCCCCACTCAGTGAAGGGCTGCCTGCTTCTCTGAGGCTCCTGGAGCCTCCTCCCATCATCTGGGTGGTCCGAGGCAATTCTCTATGCCTTAGGTCTGAGCCCAAGGTTGGGAAGCTGTGGTGGATACAACGGAGCACAACAAATCTGTCTTCTCTGATGTTATCAGTGCTTGATGATAGCAAAGCTCAGGCCCTTGCCTCTTTCCAAACACAGGGGGGTGCAATGCAGACAATTCGGTTGCCAAACCTGCCCACGTGCTGCTAGCCAGCTGCAGACAGGCAAAGCTTTCAGACAAGTGGCAATACTTCAGCAGAAGAAAATGTGGTGTTGTGATATGGAGATGAATATCCCCCAGAAAAAGAGGTGCCGTCTTCAGTGCTTCTTTTCTTTCTTATTTTTTTTTTTTTTTTCTTTCTCACAAACAGCAAATGACTGCCTGTTTTTAAACACATTACTGAAACTCTTGTTGTTTTAATTAGGACAAGCCCCAGTCACCAAATGCGAGAAGAATTTGCGACACAAATGTGGTTAAAGCTATTGGCGTGCTTTCTGAGGAGCTCTCCCACTGGGGAGACGTGAGATTTTCAGCTGTTTGTTTGCGAAGCCTCATGTGACCACGGTACCTGATAAACCCTAACTGCTGGAGTTAGCTGATGGAGGCTGTGGGACCTCTGTTTTCTGGGTTTGCTTTTCTGCCTTCCTTGCATCACCACCAGCAAGGAAACAAAATTGCAAGCTTTGCAGCATTCAGATATTATGAGTTAATACTGTGCCAAGTGTCCCTAAGCAGAGGTCTTAGCTAGGAGAAGCCGAACCCCTGAGAAGCAGCCAGGAAAACTCCGTGCCTTCAGCCGGGAGGTGGCCAGGACAGGGAAACAGCCAATCACTTACTGCTACGAAAAGCTGTGCTCCTTTGTTTAAGAGGTGATAGCGAACACAAATAAGGAAAAAGGCAAAGCTTCCTGGCACTCCAGAGACATTTGGGGCCCCTTTCCACCCTGCGCTGTACAAGCAGAGAGCCTACAGCAAGGGCTGGTGTGGGGCTGGTGGTGGGTGCTAACCTCCCACTACAGCCTGTCCCTCCTCGGCTTCCTTTTTAGCCCAGGGCTCTGCCTGAAAACCCCAGGCTGCTGCCCACTGGGTAACCGATATTAGTGTTGGTCTAAACCTTTGTTAAAACAAGTCCACCCATCTGCTGTATAGTGCAGCCCAGAGCTCCTGCAGCAGCACTCAGAGGAAGAAACGTTCTCACCATGCGGGAGTCAAAGGCGTGCTGGGATGAGAAGAGGGCTTTTTCCCTTGCAGCATTGCTGCCTCCCATCATTTAGTCATGGTCAGGGAATTTAAACATTTCCTGCCCTCCCAGTGTGAGTCTTGACCATGACCCTTGTGCTCCTCGGGCACCACACCAGACTGATCCCTGGGCTTTGACTCCATCAGCACTTCAGCTAACTCAACCAATGCTTTTTATTTCTCCATATTAGGATGAAAGAGGCTTTGCGGGTTGTTTCTTTTCTCCCCACAGTGAGTATGTTATTTTGTAATATTACCATACCAAAAAGCTAAATGAAAAACAGACCACGTAACGTGGCAACAACTGCTGTGACAACCAGCATTACCAAATACGTCTAAGGTTACTGGGTAATCAAAATGCATTTACAACAATTTTAAAAGTATGGAGCTTATTTGGAAAATCAGCTGAACAAAGTCTCCTGAGAACCTCATATCTGAGACTTGTTATCTCAGTACAGATAAAATCACACTGTGTAAAATTCTTGTAACAAGGAAGATCAGGCAGAGATGCTTTATCCTTATTGGTAAACAACTGAACCTTGCTTTCAGCTGGTCTGGTACAAACCTCCAATTATTCAGAATCTTCCTATTAAAAACTGACTTGTTTGAAAAGATCTCCAGCTGCCATTTTGACCCATATACCTGGAGTTTCTGTCCTGGAGGAAGTGGTCTTTCTTTAATGTGATAATAGCAGTTGTCTGCACTTCCTCCAACCAGAGCTGCTAAAAACAGTTTCAGGAAAAAAAAATATCCTACTAAGGAAGCAAAGCATATTCTTCACAGCTTTTAATTTATTCTTGAAGGACACAATGAGCACTGACTCAGCAAGCCTGTCTCAGAAACAGCTCAAAAAGCCCAGGTTGCCTGTCACCTGGGAACTCTGGCAGCAGAAAACCTATGCCTCCATTAGCTTTCTCACCTTCAAGGCTTTCTGGCTTATTTGTCCTTTTCCTCAGTGTCTGTATAGAAGTTTACAAGGTTAATATATATATATAAGATATATATATATATTTTACTAAGCCAAGCGTTGTTCTTACAGAAAGTTTGAACACCGGTCTTGTTAGACAAGTAGCAGTCACGAAGTTCATGCTCCATTTCATTTGCTCCCTCACACACAGATGCAGTGGTGAGCTAATCTGGAAGGCTCACTAAAATTCAATACAAGTGGGATCTCAGATCCTGCCTTCCTAGATGGAAAATGCTAGGAGAAAAGGATGAATCTTAAAACATGAAACAAAACTATAGTGACTCCACTGAATGAGCTGACACTGTTTTCAGGATGCAAATAGAAGAAAAAACAAAACCAAAAACAACACACAAACACAAATACTTGAAAAAGAAAGGAGGCAAAAGTATACCACAATGGCCAATGTTATCAAAAAAACTCTATTGCTGGGCATTGGTCACAGAAAAAAAAGAGTTAAAGAGTGCAAGTAAGGAGAAACATGATGCTATCGTGTAGAGGGCTTTTCATGGAAAGTTTTTTGCAAACCTGGGTATTTCCATTGGGCACAAGGAAGCTGATTCAACAACATGTGACTCCAGGTTTGCAGTGGTGGTGTGTTTGCAGTGCTGATGAAATGCAATAGCAAAGCAGGCCCACTGAACTTATATTTTATGTTCTGTATGTCACATAGAAGTGAGCTGCTCAGGGTCTCACAGCACACATTGATTTTGGGATAGTCATGTCAAATCCAATGAGCAATTCTTATCCTATCCCCAAAGCGAAGGTTAGTCAAACCGCATGAAGAGCTGGTTCAGTGACACCTAATGATTGCTCCCAGGCTGACTAATGATAAAGCTAGGCTTGTGTTTTCAGTTTAATTAAGTAATGTGTGGTAAAGAATCCATAAAATAGATGAGAAGCAATAGAGACACCTTGTAGTTAAAACCAGTATTTAATCCTTGTTTACACAAAGACAGGACATCTAACTCTTGTGGGTCATTGTGTTTCACTCCATTCAGCAGGTTCTGAACCCACTTCACCATAATTAGACGAATTTACAGGAGTAGGGAAGGTGAAGAAAGCAAATTGTCCTGGTCATTTTAGCACCAAGATCTACCTATTCATATTGCAATCATTCTATCAGTGTAGCTAGTCAACCCAGTGAAGTCAGTAGCACTTTCATAACACAACAGTGCCAGAGTACTGTGCAGTTGTCTCTCCCCAGTCTTTCTGTTTTTCAGTTTATCATGACAATTCACCAACTTCTGACAAAAATAATTACTCTATTTCTGCTCAGCTTTTCCCAAATGTAAAAAAGGGATGTTACCTTGCATTGAGAAAGAAAAAAAACATTTCTTCCTTTTTGTTATGAACATTTTTGTCTGTTCTGATTTTTTATGAAGCAATCATACTAATATTTCCTTTATTATTTATTATTTATTTATTATTTTTTTAACATGTACAAGCTGTAGGCAAAGGAGGAAATGGTATCTTTGTTCACAGTTCTTGACTTGTTTTTAGGCAGCACTCTTCCCCCAAATCTCTCGTCTTCTGGTTCCTTCCTGCGACCCAGATCCAGTGCTGTTTACTCTCTGCTTGCTTCCTTCTCTTTGTGCTCAGTGGCATTTAATTACAGAGAGGAGTCTATCTCAGACAATATCCCCCCAACTCCATCTGCATACTTCTTTTTCTGATTATCTTGCAGATATTAGGAAAGTTGGACCCTTAAGTTTCACATTTCTTTCTCTAACAGCTAGCATAGCAAATACATGTACGTAACCTATTATGCTCATTGATTTTACTGAAGTGTCACTGAGCCTCTCTTGCAACAGAGTGAGTGAGAAGTAAAATACAACTTAATTTCAGTAATAATCTTTTCATCCTGTTGCCTAACAAAACTCCAAAATCATATTAACTAATTGCTTTGTTACAAAGCTGGGTTTGAAAATATACAATTATTACAAAGAGTTATCACATTACTATATCAGCTAGACTTGGAAACACATGAATTCAGTACTTGGCATGTCTTTGTATTCTACAAAACATTCTGCAAAATATACTTCTGTTAACTATTCATTTTATTTTTAAAGATCCTCTTCTGTCTCCACAAGCTTTTTTTTTTTTTTGACCAAAGGGACTTCTTTAACTAGCATTAAGACTTAAAGGCATAATAGAGAAAAAACTTACAAGATTTAAAGGACTTGCAATACTTAAAAGAATTTAATTTATTTATTCATTACTCACCTTCGAGGCAATAGCAAAAGTCGGGACATTCATCTATAAAGTCCGAACACCAGTGTTACCTGCCAGCATTTAAAAATGCATTTCACCTTGGCTTCTTCAGCTCTCTTTCGCAACTCTTTCATAAGTGGCACGGAAGTCCCCCATCTACAAGGGTCACATTGTGACTGCTCTGCGGCTG
This sequence comes from Aythya marila, assembly GCF_965140915.1. NCBI lineage: Eukaryota > Metazoa > Chordata > Aves > Anseriformes > Anatidae > Aythya > Aythya marila. The sequence goes on from NC_139043.1 coordinate 104,872,998, forward strand.
AGCATGGAGATTGCAGAAGAATCTCTCTCTGTTTGTGCGTGTCAGTGTGGGGGCTCTCACAATCAGACCCTTTGAGCTAGGGGAGTGCGGGAGTATACTTTCTAGGTATTGCCTGCTGGCAATGATGACCTTTGGGGACATGACCCAGACCTCCCCTCTACACTGGCAATCACATCATTTAAGTGCTGGCCTGATGCAACTGAGAGCTATGTGCACTACATAGTTTCAATGTGTCTGTCAAAATCTGAAAGCGACTGTATTTTGTCTTCATTGTCCTAACAAGGCTGTTTCTAAAGGGCAGAAGGGATTCCCAAATGATTAATGCTAACAAGAGTATGTTCTGTTACCCCCTTTTTTTTCCCCCAAGTGAATTGGAAAAGAATTCTTTTCTTATAGATTAAGAATCAGCATAATACACTAGTTTTGAATTCTTAAGACTTAGCAGATCCTGGCAGAATATGGTAGATATGAGTTTCAATGGGTATGGACAAGATAATAAACATCTAGACATGGCCTACAGCAGGCAAAAGTTGTGGTTGTGTGCAGCCAGTTTCAACATCGTAAAAATTTCCAACACATTTCTGTTGATAAAGGTGACAAATTCTTCTGTTCGTTTGGTGTTTGCTTAAATCCAATTAATTTTATATGAAACAAATCCACATATCTAGGGCAGACCAAAGTTTTCCAGGAAGAAACATATGCACATGGGCCATGTACTGTAGTTTTAGTAAATCTCATGCTACCAGAAAATATTTGATCTATTATGCATGTATAGTACAAATGTTTTCTGTCTGAACAGTGAACCCAGTGAATCTGACAGTTCACTGTACATACACCTTAATGCTGATCAGGACCTCCAGGAGTGTTGGGCTCAATGCTCATGCACTATATATATCTGGTTTATCTACTCATGTTGAGTAGATGGCTGCAGAAATTCCATCTGTCTGACAGTCGTCCATAGTGATTGCTAGATAGATGACCACCCCAAAATCCAAGACAAATCCTTCAGATTTGACATAGACAGCATTTGAAATCAAGAACTATGATCACCCTGAATATACTACTATAAAATACCAGTCCTTGGCATGAAGTGCTTTGTTAAGCTGTATGGTAAGGATAAGGCAGACACATTTCATTCTGCAGCTGGGTGCTAGCATCTACCTAGTGTATTACCCCAAGTAGTAAGGAAAGATGAAGCAGAATTGCATGAATGAAAATGAAAGGGGGGAGCACAATTTCATTAGATCCTATTGAAACTAGGATACTGCACCAAGGCCAATATTCTTTGTTACATTCTCATCGTTCCTCTTCAGACAGCTGTCTATGGCAGTGAGGAAACTCTCACAAAAGGCTGTGAGAAAGCTGTATTTCTCTTTTGCTTCCTACTGCCCTGGCAGTGTCACTTCTAAGGTAACCAACAGCTGTGTAACTACTCCAAGGAAGATCGCATCATCTCAGGCCCACTGGAGTATGTCAGGCTACTATGCATGCATGCGTGTGCAACTACAAATAAGGAGGTTAGCAGGTGCAGGGCAGTGTGTAGACAAGTCCAGGATCTTCTGTCACAATAAAATTGATAAGCCTTTGTCAACAACTCACACTTAGATAGACTTATTATTTACAAAACAACTGGATACAGTTAAAACTACAGGAAATGTACAGGTTTGAGAACTCAGATGAGGCCTAAATCATTCAACAAACAAAGAAGCAAGCCAAGTGAAACACACAGGGGATGCAAAATGTAAAATTAAGAGACATTTGGCTCTAGAAGCACAAACTAGATTTTCTAAAGAAAAAGAAATATGAAAATACTTATCAGTCATGATGAAAGCACTGAAATATAAGGGGTCAAACTTGCTACAGCTCTCAGTACACCTCCTAATGTTGCCTACATTGATGTGGTAACTGTGGAAGAATATCTACTTATTTTTACTTTAGGCATTATTAAAGGAGCAATCCTTTCAACCAACATGATTATTATTGTTAATGGGCTCAGAGTATTTATAGGACTTTGTCTCTCTGAAGCACTTCAAGAGACAAATGCAGTCATTTTAGCTGAATTAAGGAAATAGCATAAAGAACTGGACCATACTATCTATTGGAAGGCTTCTAATGTGATTACATACATTGCAAGTGTAAGCTCTTTAAGCCCCTAATATAACCAAAGAAGGGAGGCAGATACTTCCAGAGAGTGAACATGTAAACTAAATGGGAGCTTGAAGTCATGTAAAATGTCTTTGAAGTTTTCCTTGTGCTTTGCTTTAAGTGAACTCCAGCTGTTGCTCTGTCCCTTCCTATAATTAATGCACACTTTTAAGTAAATGCTTTTTTTGAAGGCTTCAGGAACTAAGCAAAAAAGCTGTACTTATTTTCATAAGACAGTGTACATGTATTTTCTTTAAATGTTTTAATTTATATGGGAGGGGATGGTTGAGCTAAAAAATATGAATGTTTCTAATGTATTAATTTACATTTTAGTCATGACTTTTATCAGTTACCCTGCAATCCACAGAAATGTTTTGAACACCATACTAGATAGTATTCACAGTACTAGACTGAAGTAATGTTGACATGTTGAAATGCTTGATTTTTTTAAGCTAAACGTTTAAAGTTATTTTATGAAAAACAATGCTTATGTTGGGAAAATACTACTAAATCTTTAACCTGAGTGTGGAGCAACTTCACATTGTCACTGTTAACATCCTGGATTAGATTTTCAGATAGTTATAAAATGTTACAACCTCACTGGTTTAATTTATCCCTTATGTTAAACTCAGAACATCCTACTTTGTGGTACTGCTAATGCTGAAGTTATTACAAATTACAAAAATTGCATGAACAAATTTATTTCTCACCATTTAAATTTTTCTCTGCGGCTCTGGGTCAGGCAAATCTGAACCCTCAGACTGTATTTTCCATAGTGTATCGTACTTTGCGGCACACTGAATCAGTGAGAAGGAATGAAAAATTTGTTGGAAAATATTGTAGCCAGATACAAATCAAGATGTGTGCATAATTCTATTTTTCGCCGCTCAAGCACATTTGTAATGATTATATGAGTTGTTTTGGAAAGAGTCCCAAATTTGCTGAAGAGACTGTTCTTTTGTTAAAGAGTGCTTAATAAAAAAGTGTTGATGAGGTATCTGGAAGACTTATCTCAAAGCACTATGTCCCTATTTTTACCTGAAGAAAAAAGGTTATATATCAGCTAACGTAGAAAATACAGAGAAGTAGATTCTCAGCAAATTGCCTGTTGATTTCTCTTGTTAATGTCCAAAACAGTCTGTGACTTTATTCTAGATGACCTGAGACAACATGAAGCCTCATCTCTACTGCTATCTCCCTTTCACTCCATCTGTAGCCATCCCCAAACCCTTGTGCTGTTGGGCTGGGTGAAAACCTGAAGTAGAGGTGGAGCAAAGAGGACATATGAGAAGGGCTGTCTGCACACAGCCACATGGAGGAGATACCAGTGCAGCACAGGGCGGACCTGGCACACCAGGCAAAAAATAAGGATGGAGACTGCAGCTGATGGTTGTGTTCCCCCATCTTTCTCCAATGGTATTTGACAGTCATATTTCCTTACCAGAAGAAGTCATGCACCAGCCTCTCTCTCCAAACAGTTCTAAATATTTGTAAGAAGTTCAGAGAAAAGCATACTTTGCATTCTAAAAAAAAATAAATTGCCAAAAAATCCTAAATAGCTAGGCCATGTTAACAGAGGTAAATCCTTATAGCTCTGTTGAAGCCAACGGAAGGTTCATCTTTAAGCTATAAAAAGCAAGCTATATTAGAACAGGTTTTTGACCAGCATTTGTGAGGGAAACTATGAACAACTGATTTCTCACTAATTCACTTGTCTTCTTTGTCTTCAGAAACTGAGGGTGTTTCATTCACATTATAATTAGATGATATATCACTTGGTAACCTTTCCCATCAGGGCATCAATGACCATTTAAGCATAACTGTGCAAGCATAAAGACAAAGCTGAATTTAAAGCAAAGAATGTAGTTCAATCCTGCTGGAGATTTGTTTAGAGAAATTTCATTTATAATGTAGGCACAGAAATGTGTTGGCAAGAAGCTCTTGAGTTGTCAGATGAATCTGATAGCATTATCCATACCATGAAGGGTCACGGTGAGATGATGGGAAATGTAACCAGAAGAGAGGACAGAGCAAAGATGAAGAATGTAAGGTTAAATTTGAAGGAGATAAAGCCAACAGCCAGGAAACACCAAGTACAAGATTATAGGCCTCCAAAGAACAGACATTCCCATTTTCAGGGGAAACAATGGACCATAAAATCAAGTTTACTTTATTGTATTTTCCAGAATGAAAGAATGAAAATGGTTTCTAGGTTCATGATAAAGAGATGGAAGGAACATCTTCATGGGAATAGTCAAGATAACACCTTGCCTTTAAAGTGGTATTTTTCTAATTTGTTTTAATGTTTGTACTATGTGCCTGTGGAGGAAAAAAAAAAAAAAAAAAAAAAAAGACCTTTCTAGGTAAGGAGCCAAAAGAATCAGTGATGCTTCCAAACAACTTGGACTCCAGTAAGAGCTGGAAATGTTTGACTAAGTTACACTTCTCTACAATGTCTATAAAAAAGGCACATAACAGAATAAGAAAAATCACCTCTTAAATGGAATACCAGCTCATGGTGCATAGCATCTTTCCCGTTTCCCTCAGCTACTTTTCTTTTTATTTTTTTCTCCTGCTTATTTTATTTTAGAGGTTTACCTCATATATTTCATCCAGAAACATTCTGAGGGAAGCTGCAACATGCCAGGTATTTCAAAACTAGCTATTCAAATACATTGCAATTCCTGAAGCTGTTGGAGCTAGAGACCTCAAATATTTACAAAATATGGTGCCTTCATTTGCAGTTCTTCGGCGATTTGAGTAATTCTGAATCCTACAAGCAGCCCTGCTGAAACCAGGCAAATGACTTTGTGTATAAGGTTTGGAAGTTCAAGTCTCTTAATATTGACTTTGGGGGAGTAAGATGTAGATCTTGGAAATTTCTGAGGAAAATGGGCCCTCATTGAAAGGAAGTCTTCAAGACAGAAGATATAAATGGAGACTATTATCTTAGTTTCAATCATCTTAACACAGGTACAAAATGTCTATTCATGTTTTCCTGGGAAGTACAAATGCAAGACGGTCTAGAACTTAAAAAACCTTTAATAAACAGAATGTATTGCAGGAAGGCATTATTCTTGGCTATTTTGACGGTTACTGGTTCATTCTCACTTCTTCTAAGCCGTACTGGGCTTGCATCAGCTCTTCTTGGGAGAATGGAAAAAGGACTTTGGAGAATTGCTTCTTTAGCTGTGTTGAGAGCTCCGCAGTCACAGCTGAGAATATGAACCCACATGTCAAAGAACATCATGTGGTGGATAATAGATGCAGGATCAAGAATTTGGTAACTACTAAAACATACCAGTTATCTCCTGTGGCATTTAATTAATGATACAGGCAAGTGCTAATTCATCATAACAAGAGCACCAAGAAGTTGTTAGATAAGAATTACCGAGGAAGGTGAAGTGGTATCTCTAAAATCACACAGACATTTTGCCACTGACGAGGATTAGAAACACAAAAAATAGTTCATGATTTAAAAGTCTGGTACACTGTGACTAATAGAACTGCTAATCTTCAGTAAGTCCTACAGAGCTTGGCTGAAGTTTCTAGATGAGCTTTGTCAACCCTATACATATTCTTGGAGGGATAGCCTTTAAAAAGTAATTAATATTGCTATGCAAACATAGTAAATCATTTTTGAAAACTCATATGCTCACGTCAAATGGGTACAACTAAGTTGTTGTTGTGTCCTCTGTCATCATGAATACATACTCCTCTTCTCACTCCTGCCTAGATAAGAGCCATGATCCATGATGGGAAGTGAAGATTCACAGGGCATTCATCCATCTTTTAATGATTGCATTAGATCTTTCACAACACAGGCACTTTATGAATGTTGTGAAGCTGTAATGCTATCCTTCCCACGAGGACACTGAATTACTTATCCATGCTTTTGATATAATGCATCTTGGCTGAACTGTTGCAGCTCTCTCACTCTGGAATATTTCCAGTCAAGTGCTATATTTATATCAGTTACAATTGATTCAAAATGCTTCCACAGGATTTTGAACAGGCTAACACATCTTCACATGGTTAATCCAAAACAGAGACACTTGACAGCTTTTCAGTAAAATAAGGGAATAATTGTGCTTATAACTAGTTCTTTGGTTTCAGTTGGTACTCTTGGTTGGTGTTCAGCCACTGCTTGATATCTTTTTTTGGCCTTCCAGGTGACTACAGGTTATGCGTTTAAAAGAAACTACGGGGGGCAGTCACCTAACTCTCATTTTCAGAAACAACTGTAGAGTTTAGAGCACACACCCTACAGACTTACACTTAGAGTAAATACTTCTGCATTCAAACTTGGTTTTGAAGGTGACAGGCTTTTACATCACAGAGACTGTTTCCTTTAACTTCATTGCATACTATTACACTAATTATCTCTTTCTGTGGGCATTAAGTTCACCCAATTTTCTGGGATTTTGGCCACCTAAATTCAAGCTTTATCTTTTAAATTTGGCTTTGATTAAAACAGCTGTTATTTATTCTTTTGCTTGGCAGGAGTTTCTGCAAGACCACCATAAAGTCAATCTGTATTGTAATGCGCTTTCCTTTATGAAATACACACACAATACCCTAAAGGGAAGATTATTATATGTATATATGGATTCATATATGTGAGTATGAATCCATATATATGTATAATAATATATATGTATATATATGAATACACATCGGAAGATCGAAAGAAAGGGAAGGAATATTTCAGTAATCTCCTAAAAGCTTTTGTGAAAAAGCCATATAACACAGAGAATGGAATGTTTCATAAGGCATGAACTAGGGGATAAACATTGACTGGTTGCTAAATGGAAGCTTAATTCAAGATAAAATGGAACAGACTTTGATATTCAAAGTCATTGGACTCGTGGGTAGGAGAAACACATAACAAATTGAGAGGCTGATGTGTCATTATGATCACTTACGCATAGTTCACCACCAAATGTTTTCAAAAATAATACATTTTAAGAAACATTTTACTAAAGAGTGATTAAAACTTGAAAAAATTATTGCTTATTGCCTAGTGTTGCTAGGTTCATTTTCATCAGAATTTGGTCTTTATCTTGAAACAACATCAACAGCAGAGAATTTGTAGCTGTTTAGAACCATCTACATTCCTGTGCCTCTCAGAAATTTTCTGAATTAGGAATCACTTTTAATTGCACTGTAAAGCCCTGCCTGAAAATGTCCTAGCACCTAGGAGTTTTATGCCTTTTCATTGCACGGACAGGATCACTTTCATTGAGAACAATCAGGAGCAAAACCAGTGATGGGAGACCCCTCAGAATTGTTCCATACGTACGAAAAAGAAATCAAAAAAACACAGAAGGCAGTTTGGGCACTGCCCTGATGGCAGTAAGCCCTCTCTTCCAACCTGGCAGGACACTTCTGTGGCTCATAATGACACCTTACTTGCTGAAGAAAATCTCTTAATGCTAGAATTTTAATCATACAGTAGAAATTTCACAATAAACCTTCTGATTTTTTTTCTCTTTTTCTAAAAAAATCAGTCAAGAACCTAGCTAGCAAAAGTCAAATCTCATGGGATGTTAGCTGCCTATATTTCCTTTCAGTGAGACTTTGTGCCTGACATGGCTAAAAAAAGTGCTTGCTCTTTCACTGTGATCAAAGTCAACAAAAATCTATTATGTACTCATCATATTGGATCATGATCATCATATTGTGTTGCTCTGCAGCATCTTGTGCCATTCGTGACTTCCCTTTGATCTTCAGTATAGGCCTTGTTCTGCCTATACAAAAGGAACAACAGGGTAAGAAATCCTTGAAAAGTTTTCCCCAATGCAAGGAGTATTATTTCTGTCAAATGGTCATGACCCTGGCTCATGATATTTTACTACAGGGGGACTTTGGAACTGGAAATGTTGTGTTGGCCATTTCAGTATGTTCAAGCTATCAGGGAACAGGAGCTCCCTAAATGCAACTCCTCAAACACTCCTGATGTTTGCTCTGGAGGCGCAGTGATGTGTGTGTCACACCAGCCAGACAGCGGGAGAGAAACTCCCTAGAATTCCTACTTGTCCTGTCCATGAGTTCTGGATTGATTGTCTATTGTTTCATTTATTTTGACTACATACATAAGCTTCCAGTTTCATCCAAACAATGTGGACTAGCCCTGGTTTCCAGTTCCCTTGAATTTTTCCAGTTTTCATGACCAGGCAAACAGTTTTACCTGCTGCTCATCATGAGTCCCCTGCTGCACTGGATTTTTTTTTTGTATGTGTGTGATTACCAAACATAAGTACCTTCAAACTGAAAGTGTCCATTATAAAAATCTGGTGCTACCTGCAAATCCCTGCCTACCAAGTTTACAGAACCAAGCCAGATTTGAGCACAGTTTGAAAAATATGGGTTTGGATAAAGTATTCATGAATATAGAAACACTTTAGCTCATTTAGCCATGTAATCTGCATGAATGCATCACTTAAACTGTCAGACCTGGATTTCCTCCCATTCAATGATATATCTTAAGTTTCTTCTTTCTTTAAAGCAATGTTTCTATAAACCTCTAGTTGTGCAAGTTAAATTATGGCCACAACACTGAGCTGAAATATGCACTGATATCACAAACGCCTACACAACATCAAAAGATAAAGGTTGAAAAAGGCAAGTTTCTGACCTCAAATCAAACAAAAGCAAGAAAGGGGAAAAACTTGACTAATTTAATCTGAAGTAGAGGTTCTGCTCCCTCTGGCACATTATTCCACTGACATACATTTTTAAAAAGCATAAACAATGAGGAAAAAATTGTACAACAGAGTATAACACTCCAGAAACACACCTTGTCATTAAAACTTTAAAGAGATCCATATTAATAGTTTTTGAGGTGCATTTTCATGTCACTTCAGCTTGAAACAATTCAAAACATTCATATACCTATCCTGCAGACTCTTGCACTGTGTCTAGTTGTTTTTCTGCAGTGGATCATTATTTCTGCTCCCCCCCCACCCCCTTTCCTGCCTGGTAAAGCTGGAAAATTCCACTAGTGATAACTCTGACAGCTTGCTCCCCCTCCTGTCACTCCTTATTTAAGAAAACAAGAGGGAGGGAGCAGGGTTTGGGAGGCTGAGAAGTTATTGATTTAGAAAATTCTGCAAATCTTACCTCACAGCGGAATAAAGCCTTGGTGCTATCCTTAAAGCAGCAGGGCAGAGTCCTTCTGAAACTCAACTTCTTCATGCTCCTAGTGGCAGTGAGCTCTTTCTCAGCCTATGATCACAAAGTTGCTTATTCTGGGAGCTATCTGACAGCCTGTGATAGGATATTCTGCCTCTAGTCATACAAGGGCTGCGGGAACAAAGAGCAGTGGAGCTTCTGGTCCTTGTGGGAAACAGACTGACACTGCTCCATCACTATTTAAAGAGTAGATGCCTTCAGGATAAATCCTCTTAGTGTGTTTTCCTGTTTGTGTCAGAACTTAAACCTTTTATCCATTTCCTAAGAGGAGAAATAAAAAAAGTAATCAGTGCTAGCTGTGCTGTAATTCAGGAGAGTCCCTGTGGGGTGGCTCAGAAAAAGACAGTGCCAATTTATGTGTTTTCTGCTAAAGGGATATAAGACACTACCATTAACATAACTCAAAAAATTGTAAATGGCCAGATGTAAATTAATGAGAAGCTCTCTCCAGTGCACAATGCCAGCTAGGAAAGAGAAGCAAGCCAGAGTACAGCTATTAAGAAATCAAACATTTATGGGGAAGTCTTTCCTGCTTTTTTTTTTTTTTTTTTTTTTTTTTTTGGGGATGGTCACTGTGAAACACAGATGAATAGTGGCAAAAGCATGCATCAGGTTTTGCATGGACTATGGCCCACAATTGTTTTTTGACACAAGCTAGAAAAATTCTCAAAGTTCAGGAATGCCTGGAGCTGCAGCTGGGGGAGAGCCCATGTGCAACCAGTTCCTTACCACAGAAAGCACTTGCGGTGGTCAAACTAAACTCCCTTCACCAAACTTTTACTTATCCATTGAAATACTTAAGCTGAGCTGTCAAACTGGCAGCATTCCTGTCATCATTCCTGCAGCTCAATATACAGGAGGAAAAGCTGGCTTTCTGGTTATGAGCTTTCTGATATTCTTCACTTCCTCCAAACACATAGCTAAAGCCCTTTGGTAGAGTAAAGGGGAAAGAAAGCCTGTTATTTAATCGGAACAAGCAGAGAAAAAAAAAAAGGCAGAGAAAAAGAAAAGAGAAGGGAAAGGACTTCCTGAATCAGACACAGCTTTCCTGAAGGGACAAAAAACAGCAAGACCAGAAGTGGTTTGGTTTTACAGTCCATCTTGAAGTTAAGTTTGTCTCGTCTTTTACACTGGATTTAATCTTGCCTTTCTGTTTCTTCTGGTCAACTTTTAGAATGATGTAAATCCTTGAAAATTTTGAAAGCTTCAGGTCATTTACCATTGCCTGTAGGTCTGTTTAGGGACTGTTAGGTCATACTTTAACGTATAAACTGCAGGGGAAACGGTGGCTCACAAGTTTGGTAGCGGACTACAGAGCTGTTCATGCTGTAAGTCCAGCTGGCATTGCTGGTTACTAGCAGCTGCTCGGCAGCTACTGTTTTGCATGAAATGACATGGTGATACTAGTCTGTATCCTCCCAGCTAAAATATCTATATTGTCACCTCCTATAGGCGTTCAAAGGCCACCTCCATGCTGAATAGTCCCAAGATTGCCCCCCTGCTTCAAGGATGTCTTCTCCCTCTTTTTAGAAAAGTGATTCACTGTTGCTTCTCCTTAAACTGTTGCTGTATGGATAAATTAATTTTATATTTAATTCTAGGCTTTGTATAAACACTCAGATAAATATAGTTTAAATATAGCTTAGTATAGTATAGTATAGTATAGTATAGTACAGTACAGTATAGTATAGTATAGTTAGTATAGTATTGTGTAGCATAGCATAGTATAGTTCAGTTGAAATATATATAAAAATCAATACTGGATTGCCTTTTCCCAAAGTTGCTCTCTGATGAAATTTAGGCAAGCCTTGGTAACAGTGCCCTACCTAGGCTTTCCTAGGAATTAAGGTGAGATTTGGCTGCATTTGGTAAATGTGAAGGCAGGTTCGATTCCCATTTACAAACTTAGTCCCTTGCAGCTTGCTGCCTGTGTGGTACAGAAAAACACGGCTGGGGAAGGAGGGAAGGAAGCAGAGGCCAGCTCACTTGCAGCAACTCACAATGAGAATATCTTCCCTTGGGCTCCTGTCAGCATTTAAAACACTCTCTGTGTTTCAAGTTGGGTCCTCTTGTCTTACACTAGACATTGAAGTGGAACGTGTGAGTTAGGTCTGTGCTGTTTTGGGCTCCTGATGACAGCTGGTGGAAGGAAAGTCACCTCCAAAGAGCAATTCAGCACAGCGATGGATGAAATGTCTCCCTTGCTGTCCATAACAGGAGAGGACAGTGAGGGACTCACTAAAGAGCTGTTAAAGGCTGCAAGTGGATAACTGCTCACTGGGCATTAGGTACACTCGAAACACTTGAAAGCAAGAGAACTGTGAGCCTCTGCCTGCAGTGCCCTTGCACTTAACATTTTTTACCTCCAAAGAATTTAACTATGTTTCAACATCTTTTTTTTTTTTTTTTTTTTTTTTTCTTGACTGTTCTGGATCAGCGCAATGGTGAGCCATAATCACAGCTGTCCTATGAAAAATAAACAGTGGTGAACTCATATACACAGGTGTCCCACTGAAGCTGGTCACGATTCGCATGACACAGAGATCTGCCTGCACCAGTATCTTTTTGCATGTTTGAGTACTCTGTTTCATGGTCAGTACAAAGACAGCTCGCCACTAATTCCATATACAGTTTACATAAGGGACAAAAGGATGAAATAGTTCAGCAGGTATACCGAATGTCATACAACAGTTAAATTCTGACACATGTGGCTTCATGCTATTCTTTTTCTAAAATTAAATGCTGAGACATACAATGGGCCTGCTGTTGACTCCATTTTATGACTACAGAAAAACACAGATTATCCTTACAATGAGACAAATGCTTAAGCTCATTGCTGCATCTGGATGTAAGTTCCAGTCCTAAACAATTAGCTATTAAAATAACTGACGTTTCAGGGCTTTGGCCAAACACGTAATTGAACAAAATCTTCATTTAAACATCATCTGAAGCAAAGCCATTTTCTTTTCCTGTAGAAATTCAGAAGAACAATAAACAGTTTGATCTCAGAGATTTTGACTTTGTTTTACTTTTCTGTTGAAAGTTAAATCTGCATAAGTTGGAAACAAAAGAGTTCATTTAGAAGATGTTGCAACAAAATGTTTAATCTTTTTCTGATTTTTGCATCCTTTTTTTCTCGGCTCAAAATATGCTGTGTAGATTAGTCTGATCAACCCAAACCATTTTTTTTTTTTTTCCTGAAAGAAAAAAAATCCTGAAAAAAAAAATCCTTTTATTTTGGTCCCACATCTAAATAAAGTCTTCTGTTTTAGCAGGTCACTGCTGCTGGGGAATTGCTTTAAGGACTTGTCTAACTGATGTCATATGGCAAGCATGAAAATAAAACTACAAGGAAGGAACTGGAAGAAATATTGTTGGATTAATTATTCCACAGAAATTAAACTGGCATGATCATAATCATGTGGTGGTTTCTTCTGAAACATGACTGCTATTTCCAGGGTCTCTATATATTGATCTATTCCAGCTGTTAGTGAGCAAAAATCAGGGGCTCTTCTCCAGGGTGGATTTTATGTTAACACTGGGATATATTAAGCACACATGGTCCAAATCTGGCTTGTTTTTCATGGTAGAAAAATGGTAATGGCCAAAACTTAATAAGTGTTGTATTTTAAAGCAACTATTTAGATAGCAAGAAGATAGTCGTTCATGGCCAGGCAGTCCAGACCTGACTTCAGCTTCTAGAATGCTATGAAAGATTAAACCTTCTCATAGGAGATCTCTGGGAATCGACTTCTTTTGCCTGGACTTTGGCAGGGGATCTGTGAAATCTCCTATCTGCAATCGTGATCAATTAAGATTTAATTTTGGTCTTAGATCTGCCAAGGAGGGCATTAATTTACAGAATAGGTATTTTTTGAAAGAAACTATTTAACCCCTAGACCATTTAGATAGAAAACCAGCCAGGCAAGAGAAGAGGGTTTACAGAGCATGACAAAAGACGGATTGCAAAATGTGCAGTACTGACATACGAAAGCTGTGGAACAGAAAAATCCTCCCAGTGCCTGTAGGAAAAGTTTTGTTTTGCAATGTGCCTGTGCCTCTCAGGAGTCCTGCTGCCAGCCACTTCACTGAATTTCACAAATAAGCTGACACGGCATTCTTTATCTGCAGAAGCTCAGTGTCGGCTACGAAGGTCACCTTGACAGATGAACTTGCCTGGTGGAAAAAACCTCCTCCACAAGTAAATTAACAGGAAGGGCTTAAGCTTGTTTTCCAGTGCCATTGCGAAGGCCACAAGCCAGGGCCGTATGTACACTGGAAACAGCATGTGGAGCCATGTGACTGGGAGTAATTTTTTATGATGAATTTACAAACACTGGATTTTTTCAGGTGTCTCTCTGATTTTTGGTAAAACAGTATTTTGCACCTTAATTTTCAGTCAGCTGGTAATGTTCAACAATATACTCCTGTTAGGACCTTACAACAAAACCTATTTTGCATTAAACTAAATCATAGAGAAGATGTTAGTATTTCTAGCCTCAAGGATTTATAGATAGTTCAGTTGGAAGGGACCTTCAGATATCATCTAAACCAACTGCCTGACCACATCAGAGCTAACCAAAAGTGAAGCATATAAATGAAGGCATTGTGCAAGTGCCTCCTGAACATTGACAGGCATGGGGCATCAACCACCTTCCCAGGAAGCCTGTTCCCATTTTTGACCACTATCACAATAAAGAATGTTTTCCTAATGTCCAGTCTGAACTTCCCTGGGAGCAGCTTTGTGCATTCCTGTATATCAAAAACAGACTAAGAAGGCCAGGAAGGCCAAGAAGATGACAGTCTGGTGGAAGAGTCACAGAGTGAGGGGCAAATGCATAAGAAGCCCTATCAGTCACCTGGCAAGAAGATTAGGAAAACCATTACCCGTTAGTATCTCTGAACTGCAATATATTGTCATTAGGAAAAAAGGACCTGAGCTGATAGTCTGCTACCATTGCTCACATTCATCAGGACCAATTTCTAGCTTTTGCTCTTCTTTAGAAAAGGCTTGAACATGTTCCTGCACGAAACCAGGTGTAGCCTTGAAGAGGCTTTTCAGGTACAGTTTGAAGCATCCCTCAACAGCAGTGACACTCTGACCCTTGAAAGACATCCTTTTCACTGATCCTTTCGTATTTTGGTTTTCCTCATCCCAAACCATCTTTCCAAACTGGTCTTTCTGCTGTTGCTTCTCCTTTGTGTTGCTCCTTGTGGCACACAGACAAGTGTTAGGGGTAGGGCTCCTGCAGTCTAAAATGATTGCCTGCTTCTCTTGTCCAAAAAAAGAATATTCATAACATATGATGTTGTCTAAGGGTTCAAAGAGTATTATAAAAAGTATGGAAAACCAGAATGCATGACATCAAGGAATGAAGGATTACTGCAACTTGAACAGAAACAGAGAAACTTTGTCTAAACCCAAACAAAGCCAAGCAATGGGTAAAAGTCCTGGCTTACTGATTGGCAAATGTAAAACATTTGTTCCCCCTCTTCTCTTAGATGTTAACCAAGCACTTCTAAACTAACTACAGTTAAACCACCGTAATGCATCAGGGATATTTTTATGTTAACACATGTTCTTCACTAATATGAATTTAAAAGTAACCATAACTGCCAAATTCGTATTTGGCCAGTAATCATTATTGTAAGGACTGAGGTGAGTTTCTGGTGAGCATCTAATGGCCTATCAACCAATTAACATCTTCTTAAAGGTGAGGATGTAATTTGAACAAAATGTCTTACTACTTTCACCCATTAGGTAATGCTAATTTAATCAGCACTGTTATTGCATATTACTTGAAAGGGATTGTAAATCATAAAATGTGTTCCAGTAAAAAGACTTAAAAAAAATCCTTAGCTAAACAGTCTGAAAACCCTGCTGGACACAAACAGACAAAAGAAAAAAGTTTTTATTTTGTATACATAATTATGGCTCTGAAAAAGCTCAATTAGTTGCAAATGTTCAATCTCTAAAGTTCATTTCTTCAAACAGAAACATACATAAGTCAAAGACACATCTAATTACCATGTATAACATAAATATTGGGTTAATCTAAAAATTTTATTAATTATTTGACATAAAAGCAGAATTGGGCTTGGCAGAACTTGAGAGGTCTGTCTTGTACAATGCAGCAAAAAAAAAAAAAGAGGACAGAAGAAAATTTAATTAGCAAGTGCAATAGAAGGAATCAGTGTTAGCCACTCCAGTGTGAACCACCAGACATTTCAACAAAGCAAAAAGATAAATTAAAAAATATTAACCTGTTATAAAAAAACAACCAACCAACCAAAACTATAAAAGATAACAAAAAAGACCCTTCAAAAGTCAGTGCAATGCTATTGTTTACCATTGACACAATTCAATGGTATTAAGAGTGACAGTAGACAGATCTCCCTTGCCTGACTACAATCCAGAGACCTACCTGACACACCAGGGTCAGGACTTGGCACATGTATTGTGGTCATGAGATCATGAGATTTTTGACCACAACTGCCACGGTGCTAGCACTATTGACAGTGGTGTTTTACCCTTACCTGTGCAGGTCTGAGTGGAAGGTAGTGGAGAGTCAGGCTCCCAAATGAATTTTTATCTGTTTGGGAAATGGACAGATAACCCTTCTCAACAATGCCTTCACAGGCTGCAATGAGATTCCTACTTGCTTTCAGGATCAAGGCTTTTATCAAGATTTACAAGTCCCTGGCTTCAATAGCAGTGCCCAGACCATCTATACACAGAGCCACCATTTCCATCAACTGCAGTAGAAAACAAAGCACACTTTCAGGGCCAGCAGTCACCTGCCATTTAGCTTTTCCCTCTCAGTCCCTCTAGCTCAAATGCTTCTGGAAAGCCCGAGGAAACCAGCCATATGGCAACATCACAGATTTCATGCAGTCCTGGCAGGTGACTAGCCAAAAACTTATTTCCTCCTGCAGCATTGTCCCTTGCATCGAGCTACTTTGTCTCCCTGTTGTCCATGTCACCACACTCACCCACCCAAGTTGCACCGGCCAGGCTTTCTTGACAAGACGGAAAAATAATGCTGATAGTGATTTCTACAAAGTGCTGGATTTGAAAGGGGCTGATTTGATAAGAGATGGTGTTTCAGAAAGGCTTTCCTGGCAGCACTTTTCAGGACTGCAGTAGTCCTTTGCCAGCTGCAGCAACTGCAGGTAGCACAATTTGGATGCAGTGGTGGGTAAGGGATTCACAAGGTCAAGGATCTTACTCTTCTGCAAATTCACAGGAGTAAAGAGGACAACTTATGTTTTGCAGGACATGCATTATTAAATTACTTGGTGGTGGGTTATAGTAGATGAGAAAAGTCATGCATTTTAAAGGTGGCAGTGAAATCTAACAAAGTCACCCACAAAGGACACATGCAAACTTTGTCTGACAAAGATGTCCCTTACCCCCTGTCCCCCTCGCATCCATTTTGGAGGTGTATATGTGAGAAAGCCACCAGGAAATTCCATGGGACCATAACCAACAGGTGGGTTGGACCAGCATATACACTGAGGGGCATCTGTATGAGTAAGGCAGTGCATGAAAGCAGAGACATAGCCCCTCCCTCCTTCCCCCCATCTTTCTGCAATCTGGGGCCCTGTGCTGGTAGGGCTACAGTGCTGTTTCTAGTATTCTGGCCCAATTCCAGGGTACACTGAGGCCTGTTTATAACACTCATGAAATTTCAGTCTGCTGTTCATGCCACTTCTGCTTGCTCTGTTTGTTTCTGTGTGCAGTGAAAATATTATTATTATTATTATTAATAATAATTATTAATTATTATGCACTGGAGGTCTGAATCAGAAGGAAAAGCCTCCTGTGTGCTGTGCATTGTACCAGTTACACTGAAAAATGCTGTTTACCATCAGGAGCTTACTTGTGCTAATGTGGAACGCTGCACTCCCTGGCCATGTCCTGACCACAGTTTAGGCATAAAATGTCATTTTGTACCCCTATGGTAGCTGTATTTCAGAGATGGAATTGCTTTTTTTCTCACTACATAAACTCAGAATTTAGGGATATAAGAAAATATATACAAATAACAACAAAAAGTCAGCGTCTTTCCCATACTCAATTATATGGCAATTTTAAAGCTGCTGTCTTGGGTCCTGCTAGGCATACAGCTAGTGCTCTGATCCAGTGAAGAATTATTTCTAGCCCCAGAGGGTATGGACATATATGGGGACATCCAAGCTCTTAATCTAATCAGTGATCCAGGACTATACTTTGTCTTTCCCAGGCCCTAGGCCAATTTTATAACAGAGGAGAAGAGGTAAATATTTCCTTTATTTTTGTTTTTCTTTCTGGCAGGCTGCTTAGAAAATCTAGCAGCTGTTTGAAGATGGCCAGAGGTTTGTAATGCTTGTAAAATTTTGTTGTGGGGGACGTGGAGAGCAAGCAGGGATGACTAACACACACACACACACACACACGAGTATGGACACACAAATGGGTACAGAGCACACGAGAGATCATACCATGGTGAATGCTATTTTTAAAACATTATGTAGTGATTTTTAAAGCACTAAATAATGATCAGCTCACAGGGGAATTAGGAATCCTAACCCTGAAATGAAAACCTTGAATAGGCTTGCCACTTCCCAAGAACTGTCTTTGCTTACTTTGCCATTCCTTTCTAATTCTAGTCTTCAGACTGATTACAGATCTGGCTCTACAATTTGAAAATTTGCTTTGGATTTGCAATTTACAGCTGCTCTTTGCAAAGATTCAGTGTTACAGGAAAGAAACGGGGGCCAAGAGCACAAAAGGTGCACGCCATGGTGACGAAAGAGGTTGGGGTTCTGGAACTGAAGTATTTCATACAGCATATGTTGTCAGGCACACCACGGGGACTGCTTCCCTAGTTTTTATTTATTTATTTATTTATTTATTTATTATTATTTGATTTAAAAGCCAATTTCTCCTCTGGAATGTATGCTGACAATGCCTGAGGATTTATTACTTACGCTTCCTTCTCATCTATAGCTGAAGTTTTCATTTTGTTCATGCGTTGAGTGAAAGGAGTTTTGAATAACTCCAGGTAGGACCTCAGTTCAGGGTAAAATATCATCCTCCCTGGGGCCTATACTGCAGTTTCCACCATGGGCAACCCATGGCTTTACCCTGCTTGACAATGACTATTCAGCATAAAAATTTTTTAAAAATGGGGGTTGGGATGGGCTGGAAGGAAAATCGCAGCCAGAAGTGCTAGGGCTCAGATCTAAGAAGGATTTTTCTACAAACCAGGAAAATTAAGCAAGGGCTGGTTCCTGGGGTGCTCAGCATTCTGGCCATGATCCCATAAAGCACTTAACATTAAGCATGCACCGGAGGGTGCCATAGGAAATAGCCTGAGCACTAGAGAACCCTGCAGGATCAAGCTCCAAATGGGGACCAGACATATAGCAGATGGTATTACGTTAGCTTTGCTGTGCTAGTAAGCTCTTTGGTTTGCATTTTAATCTCTCTCTTTCTTATTTTCCCCTTCTTTGCTTTTCCCTTTTCTGTAAAGCAATCCATACATGCACTAGAAGAGAAGGGCAATGTACTGAAATTTCCATGTTGCCTTTTCACAAGCATGGAGTTAAAGCAGGAGCTTCATCAGCAGTGCTCAAACAAGGACCATCAGGGGTTTGGACACGGTGATTAAGAGAGGAAAATGCTGACTCTGCCTTCTAGTGAGTTCCCCAAGCACATGCAGTGGGTGCGTGGTGAGTGTGCCATTGTGTTTGCGAGCACCGATGCCTGAATCAGAGGTTATTCCAATGCCTTGTTTTTTTTGGGGGGTTGGGGATGGCTGAGAAGGGGCAACAAGAGGCAGCTGCCTGCATTCATAAACTGGGTTCAAAGTGAAGCACGACTGCTGCCATGTACTGCTCAGTTCTCACGCATCCATTGAGGTTGTCTGCCAGAAGGCAGTAAGAAGAAATTAAAACCCTAGATTTTCTTTTTTTTTTCCAGACAAGCTCCTGGCTTTCCACTTCTTCCTTTCCAGCACAATGACAGCTATCTGCAGAACTTCCTCAGCTCTGTAATTTGTGCAGCGGCCAGATTTTACGTGATGTTTTTCAAACTGAGTGCTACCCAACTGGGAGCCATCCCCACTGAAGCTGGAGCCACCTTCTTGCAGGGAGGGCACCACAAGCAGCCAAGACATGCTTTATGTCTGTGCTGCTGACACTGCTGGCGCTCAAGACACAGCCATCTAGGCTCATGTCTGAGTCGGCCAGCTGCCAGGCAGGTTTGGGGTATTTCTTCTGTGCAGGCTTGCAGCCATCACTTGTGCTGGAGCTGTGCACACGTGGGCTGTACAGTGAGACTCCTGAGGAAATCTCTGTGATCATTTTAGCACTCAGGCAAGTGGAAAAGGATCTGGCAGAGGCTCCAGGGCCTTTGCTTTCATGACTGCATTAATCTTCTCCTAGCCTTGGAGAGAAATCCTAAATGAACTTCGCACATGTTCTCAAGCAGCTTTCTTTTTCCAAGATGTTTGTACAGTGGAACCTGTGCTGATAAATGATTATGACGGTGAAACAGCTAATGTAAATCAAACATCACTTGAGGATGACATAACATAAGGATGACATAACAGCAAGGATGTCTGATGCTGTGCTGTTATTTAAGAAGTTGACAGTAACTACTATGGCCCAGAACTTTTGAGATACATGGATTATTATTATTATTATTTCCTATCTAAGAAGGTTGTGGTGGGGACAGACTGAAAGCATTAATGCCCCATTTTTTTCCATACTCAGGTATAACTCCAAAACATCACTTTCTTAGGAGTAGCTCAAGCATTCTTTTGGTCCAGGGGAAAGATTTTCAGGTGCACCTCATTGTAAGAACTTAGAGAAACAAAGTTATTGTTACTGCTGGAAAAGTTCCTGTGTGGCACCTGAACCATATGAACTGTCATGTCAAAGTTTAGAGCATAGCAAATATGATATAATTCAAAGTTATTCTGCCATGAGAGACATAAAAGCTTAGTTAAGTTACTTTTTATTTGCTCCATGTTAAGAGCAGGTCCTTGAACAGTTATAAAATCCCACAGTGGAAGTGGTAGCTTGTTAAATCATTGTGAATGGCTTGCTTGTGTTTCTGAGTCCTAACACAGTAGGAGGGAATTAAAGTCATTTGGAGGTATCTGGCCACCTGATAGCACCTGTGGCATTGGTGGGAATTTGACTTTATATATATATATATATATATATAATCAAATAAATAATCAAATAAAGAATAAACTGAAACAAATCCACTTTCTATTTGTGATCTGCCTATTCCTCTAAAGTTTCCCCCAGAAAACACTAACATAATAGTGTTGTTGCCGTGATTGCAAGAGCTACGCAAACCTGTCAGCAGCTATTTTTTTTAATTTTATTTTTCCTACAATTTCTGTCTGTATGCCTGCCATTTGAGCTACATTTCTGAAGACAGACGGGGAAAGTTTTCTGGTCTCATTTTAATGCTTTGAGGCAATGATCTGGGCTGGGAGGTGGATCAGGAGGACCTCAGAGCACTGCCTGGCACGTTCCACATTCAAGCTTAGATGTCACCTGAGTCTGTCCCGCATGAGCTGCTAGACAACACAATTTATTCCCCCAGATGTTTCTCCACAACCAACTCAATACGCTAAAGAATATGAATAACATGTGAATCAGTCCTTGATAATGCTACAGGAAATGCAGAGTGAGTGTCACTAAGAACAAGTTTATGATAAAAGTCGTGTCCAATGAAAATTAAACAACTATAGCAACTCAAAGGAGCCACAGAACTGCTCTTGTTATTTATCTTGCTATTAGGGTTAAGAAGATCCCGTCCATCAAAAGGTGTTCAAAGTTCTCAGAATTAAAGCAAGTCAGAAAACATTCTATGGTATAGTTGTTAGCAGTGTATACATAAGGAATTTCCCCCCAAGATATTATCAGATCATTTTCTTCATGCAAAATAAACTAATTTCATTTTTGTTAGGCAAACATTGGATTGTAGCATGAGGTCACAGCTAACCAAGAAGCTGCTCACTTATCATAATTTGCAGGGAAACAGGACTTTCCTCTTTACATATTGTATAGGATAATAGTCAGAACTCAAATACAGTCTAATAAGTCACTTGACCTTAGTCATTTAAAGGTTTACATAAAAGAAGTATACAGACTTGATCTTTCAAAAAAAAAAAAAAAAATCCCCATCAAATCTGGTATATGGATTTTTTTTTTTTTTTTTTTGAAATGCCTGGTTACATCTGTGTGTTTCAGTTACTTGCTTAGACTTCTGAGTAGCTGCTTTGATTTCAACCATCAGTGTTTAATATTCTAGTCACAAACTTTCTTTTCTATATAATCCAATTACAAAACTTTTCATCAGCTTTGCTTTCAACAATTGCATGATCAAATCAGTAATTTAAATAAAGCACCACACCAAAACAACATGTTAAAGTCAAGATTCATTTAAAATAAGCTTCATCTAAAGAAATTTACATGATCTTCCATCTACTTTCATCATGTTTTTAGTCTATCCATCACTTCACTGCTTGGTAATAGAAGAAGGTACTCACCAAAATCTCTTCCAATGCTGTCAAACATGTCTCCTTTTCAAAGACTGATTAGCTAAATTTTTGTTGATGATAAGACAAATGCAAGACATAAAATTTATCCTCATAACAAAAACATTAAAATGCTTAGTTGTCATAAAAGTAGATTTTGATGTTTTTGTCTTAATCATATATTTCTTATTTAAATAACCACTACAGCCACTTTACATCCTTCAAGTTTAAGTTTTCTCTTGAGTACTTTTTGATTCTTTTAATGATTGGAGGATTTCTTAGTTAGGTGTCTGATTAGTTGTTGTATTATTTTATGTTATGTTATTTTAGTTTAGTTTAGTTTATCTTTACATAAGCTAAACATTCCAAAAATACAAATAGGAGGTTATAAATCTCCACTGACCTTCTTAGCCACCTAAAAATCATATTTCTATCCATTTAAATTGATGACTATGATCAGAATCAATTCAATGATTCATCCCTAGGAGATACAACATCAACTACAAAGACCAAAATGCCTTCCTCACTCTAAAAATCTACAAGACTTAGCGCCAGGCCACAAACGAGCAACTCATCCAAAGTTAGTAGCAATACAAAAAGCATAGACAATATAATCGGCAGAGGAAAAATCCCACACCTTGATACTTACAGAATTTGTAAAATCTATCCACTTCTTTCCATCTAGCAGACAGAAGGCAGTTGTGTATGAGGCAGAGGCACAAACAGTACATCCTCTGTAACCTGTCCACACAGCTATATGAAGCCTACTTAAGAGCAAACTTCTGAGCAGTTACATAATGACAAAATAACAAGAAGGAAAAACACATACATGATTTTGTGTCAGCTCTTCTGCTTTCCGCTGAACAATTCCCATGAAGACAGTAATGCAGAATATTTTTTTTTTTGCTGTTAGCTTTGCCTAGTTTGAGCTTTTATAGCTGCTTGGAGATCCACATGATTGTATTTGATTTCAGCTAATCAAGCATACAAATGAACAGGAATGCAGACACACAGCACTGTAAAAAACACAGAAGGAAGTTTTTTCAAACACAATCCCTTTATTAGGCAGTGGTTCCAGTGATGCAATCAGAATAGGAAGGAAAGTCTGTGTTGTTTCATTGTTTAGTTTGGATTTGGGGGTCCAATGCTAACTTCTGATAATATTTCCATTCGTAAGTATATTTCTCTGAGGGCAATCCAAAAAAGTGTCTATGATGAATCTAAGAGGAAAAAAACTATTGAACTTGCTAACATTTTCCATCATGAATGACAATTACAGAATTGTCCCACTTTATTATCCTTTTTTTCTGTGTAGTTCAGCAGCTTTTGGCTGAAGTTTATTGTTTTTTATCAAAGTCCTATATATGCACAAAGTGGATTCGATAGAAATGTAATTATAGAGAACTTCAATAACTGATTCATCCCTGTGAGGACTTTAAGAGTTTTTAAATTAGGGGAGAGTGGAATGAATAGCATCAATGACCAAAAAGAAGCACTGCAGGATGTATCAATGATATAGAGTTGGTTGCAGAGTATCGACACAAGACATTTATATCTTTTGAGACAAGCTCAAAGCCTACTGCAGCCAAGAAGAGTTTTGAATCTGACCTTAAATGTTGTGAGATGTCAACTACATTAGTAATACACAGATTCAACTCTCTGTAACCTCCACAGTTCAACACTTAAAACAAACATGTCCTCTCTACAGGCAAGACTTATCTGATCGGCTGACCACACCGTGTAATTCTAAACAGGATTTTCCAGGTGGCATGTACAGAGTACTGTATCATCTCTCTGGCTTTAGGTAGCATGGTTTAAAAGTTGGAAAGGCCAATGGTGGCAGAAATGTTAGCTTAAGCAAACAGGATTTTTCTTTATGTCTCCGAAACATAAAATGCACAGCAGCAGTTTTGCAAAGTGAGCAAATTCTTTTCCTCACATGTAAAATTGATATTGAGGATTAGGAAGATTACTCCCCTCCTGTAGGAATATGTCACTCCTCTCAGCATATGCAAGTTGTGTTGTTCATTGTTTATCCTTGAGACTTACTCATTGCTTTCCAATTATCTTCAGAGAATGCTAAATTTGGTATGTCGTAACTACATTATAGGGCATTACGCATCTTATGGATCATCAACAACGATGGAAAAGTGGTATAAAGTTACAATTTAAACTAAATGTAGATCACAGAAAAGCACAGAAAAATACCCACTGAGCTTATTATCTTTAGCTATTCCAGTTTCTTAAGTATATTGACGTCAGAGAATGTTGTAAGACCCTGTGAAGGTGGCCAAAGCCGTAAATATATATTTTGTGTAAAGATATCAAAACTCTTTCCACCATCTATTATCCTCCTGGCTGTTTCTGGTACCTGATACAAACTGCTTTAATTAACTTCAAAGATGAATCCAATAATAAGTTTAAATGTATTAAAAGTCTTCAAAGACTGCCTGTCAAATTTTTCTGCAACATCCAGTGTAGTTGTAGGATGTGTCTCTCTGCGGACTTTTGGGTAGCCCCATAAACATGTATCATTTCTGTGTTTGGTTTATTTCTACTAAAACAGTTGCAGAGCCTGAGGTCCCCTTTGGGTTGGATAAAATGTAAAATCTATCCTAGTGATGGAAACTCATCACCAATACTTTCAAAGGAGGTAACTTAATCTAGCTGTCCACTTCACTGATATAATTAGGAATGCACTTTGTCAGCCTTTGAGGGTTTAACTACAGCTGGCTGGGTTCGATGCAGTCTCTGAAACCAATCTGATCTTAGTAACACCATCGCCTTCACAGAATTACAGACATAGTTTCAGCATTTATACCCACCTAACTGCTGAATGATGTTTTTCCACCCACTTAGGCAGTGGTCAATGCCTGTTTTAGCAAAGCTGCAGCCTTGGGTCAGTGCCATGGATTGAATCAGGAACCAAAGGCTAAACTGGTATTTAAAGAATAAAGGTTATGAACCTTATTTACAGTGTTTGAATATGGCTCAATTCAGCCTGTGAATATCATCATATTCCCGATCCAGCAGATGAGATTTAATTAGAAAAGAGATTCTAATGGATAGTCAGATGCTGACTGGCCTATCTTTTGTTTAAGAAATAAAAGATAATTAATGCCTTGTTCTCTAGGAGAATCAAAGCTCTACTTTTTACACAGGTTAGCTAAACTTGGGGAAAGAAATTTAACCTAATAAAATTTTTAAATCTTTGAATTTATTCACCAGGACTATTTCTGGCTTCCTGCTATACCCTTGACTCTTCTGCTAGAGTCTGCACAGATTCAGATGATGAATTTTGGGTACCTTTACAGTATTGTCAATAAACTTTGCTAGCTGGATATCACAAGCACCACTCCTTTTTCTTGTGTTTTGCTCTGCTAGGAATCCAACTTGCATAAATGAATGAGATATTCTGTTATGGTTCAAGCAAGTTAGATAAAGTTTCTCCTCCAGCCTGAAAAATATTTGAGAAAAATGCAGCACAGCTTTTCACCTATTTACTTTAAGCATCTAGCCCTGAAAATAGCCAGCCTAACCTATTAATCAGCAGACTAGCCTGTTCAGAAAAACATACCCTTTTTTTCTTATCAGTCCTGAAGCATTAGTCTAAACACTTTGAATTCCAGCCTCCAATGCTGTGCCAGCAGGCTGGACACAGAAGGGTCAGAAACTGTATAGCTGTGGCAGTGCAGAGCTGCAACTATGCACTGCTTGGGCAAAATGCTGTGGTAACACAGCTATACAGCCCCTGGACACTGGCAAAGAGGGGTTGGATTTGTTTTCAGACACCTCCCCAAAAAATATTCTGAATTCCTATGGTGTAATCCTTCTGTGGTAATTCATTAAGTCTATGGATTTATTACCTCACTACTAAACCTTGTGTTGTCAGACAAAATTTTGATTTTTTTTTTCAGTACTTGATTTTTTCCTTTCTGCCTGTAATAAAGATTTTCACCAAGTATCAAAATGTAGGCCTCACGTCTGTGCCTGACATACTTTGCATACACAAATTTCAGTGTCCCGTGTCTGACAGTATCCAAAAAAGGACAATGAATTAAATAAAACACAATATGCCTCCTTCTTGCTTCAGTAAGTCTCCATGTAAGTAGTTTAACCCTGAAAAGTAAAATCTACTGTATCTTCTAGAATTCCTGATAGCACTAACACTTTTAATTATAGGGATTCTCATTCTTACCTATATGAATATTATACCCCATGTTTGAATCCGGAAAGAGAAAATGGACCTCCAAGGATATCCTATGACAATAAGCTCCCTGTATGAATGGGTGATTAGTTGCAACTACAGTGACTTGTTGCTGCATGGCACATACCATAACTAACTCCAGATTTACTTGTTCTCAGTATAGACTGAGGCAAGCTGGTTTGGTTTCCATGGTCTTGTTGCATTTCTGAGAGTGGCACAGTTAACATCATTCCTGGCTTAGCTAAGTTTTATAAAAAAAAAAAAAAAAAGAAAGAAAAAAAAAATCTAACTAAAAAAAGCCATCAAAGCTGGTGCTTATTAAGGTTGCAATGTATCTTGACCACAAAAAACAGCTGCAGAGTCAATGTCCTTCCCAAAAATCTGTGGTGTGCTTCCTAAATACAGAACATGGAGGTTCTGGATGATGAAGAAGGCTTTTCAGAAAGAGACATAGTAGTTTCATTTGTTTTGTTTATTTTTAATTGCAACTCTTTGTCAGAGGCAACAGATGGCTTGAAGAACTATGCTTCAAGAAGACTCAAGTTAATTTTTGACTTGTGGGCATGTAGTTCTAATGCGTGCCATATGTTTTGTGAATTGCCAGTGACACATGGGTAGTATTAAGCTTCACGCTTCTTCTATAGACTAGTGCATACTGTACACACACACATAGAGAAATAAATTAATACTTCCAGAAACCTAACATTTTCTGTAATGTTCTCCTTAAAATTTCATAATTTATTGCTTTTGCTAATTGAAAGAGAGGAGGGAAGCAAGCAAGCAAGGAAAACAGCAGTCAAGGATCACTGCAGGTTATTGAGGATTATGGGGAAATGAATTCTCTTAGCAGCAGACGCAAGAAGGACCTTACAGAAGGTGGGCACAGTAATTCGAGCAGGACACTAAAGACCTTCACATATTTAAAAGACCCCCCTCCTGCACTTGGCCAGCTGTGCTTCCTTCCTTCTGCCCACTCTCTCTCCAAAAGGGAACACTTTCAATGTGAAATCCTGCTGCTGTCTGAGGACAAAGACTTCCCTTGTCTCTGTTCATCAGGATAAGCTTGCTCTTTCCTTTCGCTTCCTTGCACATGCATGATCTGGGCACCATCTGGCCTAGAAATGGCCAAGGACAGCCAAGCCTGCAAAACATCTTCAGAGAATGCCCTAGGCTTCTCCGCTTCATGTTTCACCTGTAACCACAGCACAGATTTTACATTTATCTTCATTACATCCAGACTTATGTTTAGAAGTTTAGTTTTCACTGTATTTCAGTAGCAGAGGGAATCACCGCAAAAGGAAGACAGGCCTAGGCACCATTATGTTTTACTAACTTAACACTTCATACTGATGTCTTATTCAGGAAGAATCCTATTAAACAGGAGGTCAGCCTGAGCTGAGAGAAGAGATGGCATAATCAGATCACTCATTGCCTGTAAGCAAAATTATTGACAATAAATGTGAGTTCTGATGGCTTGATCCAATTTCCACTGAATTCAAAGGTAAAACTTCCATTATCTGCACATCTCCTAAGTACACATTAACTCAGTCTATGTGTATGAGCAAGGCTTATATCCCAAATTATGTTTCACTGACGGATTTATTGTTGACATTTTATTAGAGGAGAATATATTAAAAAAAATAAAAAATATTTAATGTTAGATTGAATGTTACAACTATTCAGATATTGTTCTCAAACTAAGGCTAACCTTAAAATGATCTGACTTTCACACTTTTAAATTCCCACTTGACTGTGAGGTAGGATCATCACTGAGCCAGAAAATAAGCCTAGATGATATTTTGTTCTAAGCTTTTATTAGCCAGAGGAAGAGAAACTGAAGGGGAGGAGGCCATCCATTGCCTCCCCTGCAATTTGTATAGACTAATCCAGAGCCTGGCTAACTGCAGACTCATTGATGTGGAGCAGTTATCAAGAAACATAGCACTTACTGAGACAAATTCAGGCCTTGTATAAAGTTAGTTCCTCCCCAGATCTGTCCATTGTGAAGCCAGTATCTTTCTGATCAGCTGTAGCAAAATGTGAGACCTTACAGGTGTTAGAGATTCTTCCATCTCCAGCAGCAACCTGTGAGAGTTGTCCTGAGGTTTGGCCTACAGATGTTTAAAACACAGTTCCCCAATGAGCTTGCCTCTTGCTTTACTCATCTTTCAGCTGATAAATGATGTCAACCCAGCTGGACTTCTACATCTGATACAATTAATCAATACATATTTCCTTCTGTATTTCTGCACTGCTAGGATTCTCCTCTACCCTTCATGAAAAGACTTATGGTCATTATTTTGCTCATGACATGCTCAAAGCAACTCCTACAGTAGTCCTCAGGTGGAAATGCAATAACGACAACACTTGGTAGCAGTCTTCTTTCCCTCCTTTGTTCAGCTTTTTTTCTGTTTAAACCTCCAGCATATGTCCATCCTACACTTCACACATCTGAAAATCCTCCAGGCTCACAGTAGCTGAATATTACACATAGCATCCTAAATAAGAAAACATAGCCGCCTTCAAACGAACAACCTGATAATAAGCTCTCTGCTCCAATGTTTGTTCCGCTCTCTTTCCTCAGAGACCAGAGGCTCTGGCAGTGTCTGGAAAGTTAACAAATACAAACAGGGGAGGAAAAACATGAACTGAGGGATCCCTCACAGAGCATCAGTCTTTCCCTTGCATTAATTACAAGGGATGCCAACTCAAGCACTTCTGCTGACCTCATCTAAAACAGTCCTTAACAAGCAGGGGCTCGTTTTCAAACAACCTTTTAAACCATTTCAGCTTTTGACTTCCAAAGCAACACCTCAAATGTCATTTGGAACCCCCTTGCCACATGTCTCTGGTGGGACTTGGGGGTTGGCTCTAAATGGCTCCACCACACAATGTCCTTTTGGTAGAGGTTTATTTTCTCATTCCTTTTATTTACACAAAAGAGGAGAATCAGGTCCTTCTGCTTTCCTTTGTTACCCTTGTACCTTCAGTCCCTTGTTTTCTTTTTTTGCCTCTCCCTTCAGAGTCCCTGTTACACACAGCAGGACTCGGAGGACCATGATGGGGACTATTGCTACAGAGAGAGAAAGAAGGAGGCTGGCAAAGGGGCCAACAACCTGGGAAGGATGCTTTAGTTGTCAGCCTGGGTCACTGGCTCTTCTGGTTCCCCTCTTGTTCTTTTAAAACACCCAAAATGATGGCATCTGAAGGCTGCACATGGTCCCACCCTGATGGCAGATGTGCTGCCTGCCAGCCAGAGCAAAGCACTGCTTAGGGCCAAGTGGCTGCTAGTACTGTGGTTAGTCAAAATCCAGGACATTAACTTGATCCTTTGCTATGGATACTCAGCACTATGTCAGGATGTGATTCTATATTTGTATGGTGCTAACCAGATGCTTTTCAGATACTGTCCAGCCTAGGACTTTTACCAGTATTCCATAATTGTGTCTTGCAGTCCCCACTACTGCACATTTTCCACTCATTTACACTGAATTATTTTGATCTTCTGTGCAAAAATAACACTTCACAGTTCTTGACTCCTGGCTGTTTGCTATGCCAGTGCTGTCAGTGTGCCAGATGCAATCTGAAGGTGTCTGTGTAGGGCATGTAGGGCTTTCAGGTCTTATGTTTTTTGCAGGCAGTTCCAGTCCTCATGTAATCAGAGATAAGTGACTTAGTTAAAAATGAATGGGGCAGCTGGCTAAATGCTCAACCAAACAAAATGATCAAAGGGACAGTGCCAGATGTTTTCCATCAACTCTGCATATGGAGGTACCAGGGAGAGCAGCAGGAGCACCAAACTAAAAAGAAACCAGAGAAGCCAACTCTAGTTTCAACCATAACATGAGGAACTGGCTATAAATATTACATTCCGCAGTGAGGCTCCCAGAGGACATTCTGTAGGTATTTCTAAAACCTACAGGAAAAGCGTGTCTACTATTGTCTGACTTATTTATATGCATCCTCTCACTAAATGCTGTATTAAGAATCATAATTCCTAGCATCTATAAAAAACATACTTTTAAAACCATATTTTGGGAAGCTGGTGGAAATTATAAAAAGTATTAATTTTTCCACAAAACATACTTCTTGCCCAGTCTGTGCCAGTACAGTATTTTCCTAGACTACTGTTTCATGGAGTTTTCTTTTACCACTTTTAGTACATTTTAAAATTTTAATTTCGTCGTTTTGAGTCCAAGTTACTGCAAGAGGCTCAAGCCATTGCAAGATTTACTGTGGAAAAGGAGCCAGCTCTTTATTTTTGTCTTCTGGGGAAGTTTATGGTAGAGCGAGATAAACATCCAACATAGTTAAGGTTGTTTATCCTGCATCACTTAGAAGACATTCTTGACATCACTTGTATACAGCTGAGCAGGGGAGCTGCTCAATCAGCCTGACAGAAATTAAACCCAGATCACCCAGCCTCAGGGCATACAGACCTTACTTCACTGTGACAAAATCTGCTTCTGTTAGGATAAAACCTGAACTGCCCATGCAGTTCCTCTTGTCACAAGCTAAGTTTTGGTGCATAAGGGCTTTTCCTCTAGTTTTACTCCTTCCAGATACAACTGTCATTATTTCAGGACATTTTACCTCACCCTAACATATCTCTGTAGTATCTTGGGGCAAGCAAGAGGGGATGAATATTGCACAAAGATCTTCTGTTGTGCTTGTCTGGTGCAATGATTTTACTACTGGCCCCAAGTCCAAGATTTGCAGAGCAGGGACCCTTGAAGTTGTCAACAGGTAATTCAAGGTGACATAAAAGTTTCAGAACTTTTTCCTGTTCTTATTTGAATCTACAGTTTAGAGATGCCTGCCTGAAAGTCCCCTCCTGACGTCAGGAGGAGGCAGACATGCTGAACATGTAGAGATTGGACAGCCTGAAACAACTGGAAATGACTGACTTTCTCTTGACTAGGAGAGAAGCTACGAAAGGAGTCCTGACTGCATTGCTCAGTGGTGCTGAAATCCATTTTATCCTTTGTAGCATGTGCATAGGTTTGGTGCATGATTATTCATCATGAGGATGTGTGCTTTATATCTGCTCTAACCCATTCTGCAGGAACAAAGCCTGTTAATGTGCCTTTTCTCTCCCCTGATTCTGATGTCATGCTCATACAAGCTTAAGCCACACATTGCAATGGAAATATTTGTGAATTTCAGTGCAGGATGAGTTCTTTGCTGGTAGATATGCCAGTAACAAACGGGCTGAGGAACTCACTAACTCTCATACTTGAGTCAAGGAAAGCTTGAGCATGACTCACCCAGGAATGCTTTGTACTCTCCTAATTGCATAATTACCTTAGAGAGCTCACTGGCCATTTGGTAGAGAGGTCATTCCTGTTTCCTCTGAGCACAGGAATAACTCCTCCTCACTTCTCACTTCTACCAAGCAGGATAAAAAAGAGATGTGATGAATGGCTGTGGCACCACTTTTCCTGTATATAATCTAGGACCAGTATTTGTGCACAGCTGTAAAGTCTTTCATTCTCTGAAGCTGGGATGGAAAAGGTGACCAGTGCTAAACGCAAATAAACACTTTCACCTTTGCATTGGGCTGGTGTCTGTAATGAAAGGGGTAGTGTGATATTCTGAGGTGTTTGGTACTGGTACTTGTGTTATCTGAATTCTAATAAAGGGGATTAAAAACAAGTGAGTGTCACAAATGCAGAAGCCTTCCCCACTGTCCTTATATGCTGCAGAATTAGACTAACTGCTAATAGTGAAAGAAAACAGAGACCCTGCCAATATCTAGTTCTCAAAGGCAATGAATTACAAAAAGATATGAATAATATGAATGCTGTAAACAATTGCAATCATGTAACATGGATGACAAGGATAGTGAAGAGGCCTAAATGTCACATGAGAAAAATGAACTTGATAGTTGCATTAACAGAATTAGAGGAAGATGAGAGGATGGAGAATTCCCCTGCACCTCTAACAATGTCAGCAGTACAGTTTTCAGAGCTCACCCCATTTGTGAAACTGGTGAAGTTAAGTCTGGGGGTGGAAAAGTAGGATAATGATAGAAATGAATGATACAGACCCCTGAAGAGGAGATATTTAAATACAGCTATCTTTAGTCCCCTTGACACTCTTGTTCTGGAGAATGGATGGAATTAGTGGCCTCTCTTCTTAACACTTTTATTAATAGTACAAAACAGTAAATTTAGAAGATAGAATTCTCTCCCTTTGCAGACCAGTGATGGTATCACTGTGTAGTCAAATTTTCATTCCACTCTCCCATTTGTTACACATATGAATTTACTATCCTTCTTTGCACAGTGGTGTATCTTCCACTCAAAGTAACTAAAGCACATCTTGTCCTGATCTCCGTACCGTCCACCACCAATATCACCTAAGCTATAACTTGGCAGACACTCATTTATTAGGTTTACAAATGAAAATACTTATGGCTGCTATATTTTGTGTTGATGCTAATGCTGCACAGGTATGCTTTAGACATGCACACAGGATGTCCACTTGATTGGCTCTTCAAGAATTGTAGATGAATTTGAAGCTAAGTGGTCTGATGCATCTAAGTTACTTTATTAGTGTAAACTTTTGTGTCCGTGAACTTCTCAGCTGCATACCTGGGTTGACAAGAATAATTATGTTTGCTGATTTATTCTGAGGTTCATGGTACCTAAGTGTTTCCTCCTCTTTTCATTTATTTATTTATTTATTTTTTAATCAGGGCCTCCTTAAATAGTGGGAAGCAGAGCCGTTTAATGCCAACAGAGGCTGCATTAGCTTCCCCTTTCTGTGAGAAACCTCCGCTTAGAAGGTTCCCAAAGTGAAAGTGTAAGAGAAAACATAGCTAGGAGAGACACATCCAAGTCTGGCAAGTGGAGTTGTTCTTCTGATATGAATGGAGCATCACTCCAAAGCTAGAGACATATTTTGGGGAGATGAAAGAAAATAAAAGATCTTGATTGCTAATCTGAGAGAGAACTGACCAGTAGTCTATCAGATCAAAGGCTAAAATCCAAGACTGATTCAGTTCATACAGATACATATCTGAAATATGGACTTTGTTAGAGCTACATTTAAATAAAGCCAACAGAATTTAGGGGAAAGTCACGCTCTGGGTTCTAGTTGTTTTTTGTTATTAAATGAAAAATAGACAACATTTCTGTTTGTTGCATGCTTTTTCAAATCATTCTGCTAGAGTTAAGGAACTGACATGCTGTAGTGCGGGCGGCTTCTCTGGGATCAAGGAACACCAGACAGAGGTTATAGTAAAGCCGCTTGCATTAGGATGGCGGCAGAGGAAACTATATAGAAAATGCAGTCCAGGAAACAGTTCTTAGAAGATGGAGTAGGGATTAAGTAAGAGCCTATTTTACTATTTGCTAAAAAGCTCAGTACATTTGCCTTCATGGACTCTGCATTCCAGAGGACTGCATGCTGGGTTAATAAAATCCCTCTCCTGAACAGCCTTTGGAAACTCACATGGTCACTGACTGCCTATATGGCAGAATTTGGCTATTGCTATTAGACAGCTGCAGGAAGTTGAAGACAAGAAAGGGGAGACAGCACCAAAACCTTCTGGACACACAGATATACTGAGACCATACAGAGAGACACATGGTTTTGCCTCATGGCAGGAGCTTCCAAAATATGTTTCTCATCAAAATGCCAGGATCCTCTTTTTTTTTTTTTTTTTTTTTTTTTTTTAAGTAACTGCAATTTGCACTTCTCTTTTTCTTAGGTGATGTGTATGTGATTTAAACCCTCAGACATTCTGGCCTTAGGTTTCAAGAGCATTTTAAAACAATGAGCACACCTACCAGCAACACAGAAAAACACCACATTTCCGTTGCTCAGGCTGAAAGGGAGGCTCAGTTTAGCATTCTTCCTTGGGGAAGAAATGACATGTTCCCCACTAACTCAATGCCAAACCACTGCTCTCTGATTTGAGTAACAAATGCCATTCCAACTGTGTCTAAAAGCCCAGGCTCTGTTTCTTTTCTTAACATGAAATTGTGTATTTTGGTGCTGCTCTCAAACAACAGTTTAACAGAACAAAGAAGTTATCTTTATGAGACAGCCAGGGAAATACACAAAGAACAGGAAGATGCAGCTAACCTAAATAATGACAATGAAAATAAAATAACCATCAGGCTATAAATAAACAATATGAAGTAAATATCATTATTTGTATTAACAGGAGACACAGACTTAATTCCTGTGGACAATTTTATCTACTGTTTCCTCAGACTTCAGTTTTGGTTTCTTTCGGTCAAGCCGCAGAAAAATGTTTTCTACTTTATTCAACTTTTTACAGTATGAACTTCCACACTACTTTTGCTGGAGAAAACTGCACAGAACAGACACTTATGTTTAGGAGAAAGGTCAGATTTTTCTAAAACAATGAAATTGCCCAACCGTGCAAAATTTTGAACTGCGCAAATGCATGCATTCATACAGAGCAGGGAAGTAAACATACACACCACTGCATTAATTAAGACAATACTTAGTTTCCTGCAACACAAAGAAATTTTCTTATTTAGACTAGTTCTCTGACGATGTGGGCTCCCATTGTGTGTATGGGGGTGTGCAAAGCAGCAACTGCAGTTCCACAAAAAGGCAAGGGCTGGACCTGACCCAGTGGGTGAGTGGGGAAGGAATCAAATAATCACCTATTCCAAAGCCAGGATCAGTTTTCTGGGAGCCAGCCTCAGTCACTCCAGCTCTCTGGCTTCCCTAAAGGACCTGAGCAGAAGCCTGGCGCACGTGTCGTGTGCCTGGGGATTGTGTTGTTGGGATTCCCGGGCGGGAAACAGGCTCAATCTGTCATTTACACAGTTTAAAACAGGCACTTGAATGTTCCACTCCCAGCAGCACCAGGCTGAATCACTTTCCTGGCTGGAGGCAAGAAACGTGTGAGAGCACAGTGCTTACCAAGTGGCCGAGCCACCGGTCGGCCTCGAAGCGCACAACCCAACCCGCACACAACAGCCCCGACCCTTCGTCTTTACCTGCTGCTGGGTGAGCAACTGGAGGAGACATCCTGCACGAAGCTCTGCTCCATGCCGGGGATCCTGGCGGGGCTGTGGGGGTGGTAGGCTGTCAGAACCACGCTGCCCGAGTCCTTCATCTCCATGGTCATAGGCACATGTCGGTGACAAAGGCGGCCGGTGAGGGCTCCTGTCACGCAAGCAAGCACGCGGCCTGACCCGCAGCCGCCTCTCAGCACCGTTTGCTGTCAGGAGAGCAGCGTAGCTCCGGCACAGCGCGTCTCCCTGTCAGGAAAGCTGAATTAGCATATATTCAAAAACACCGCCCACAAAACAACCCATGGGGAAGTTACTACGTTCCTAGGAAACTAGAAACCTGAGATAATCCTACAGGGCACTGCGCGGCCGCAGGGAAAACTTCTCGCTTTGTTTCTTTTTGTTTCTGTTTAAGAACCCATTTCTTGATACGCCTCGTGCTCCCAAAATAGGCACGGCAAAGTGAAGCTATTTGCCAGAGAAGCAGCAGAGTGAGTGGTGAGAGCTACTCAAACATAAAACGTGGTTTGGCAGTGCAGGGACTGACATTTAAACTGCTTACACGAGAGACTTGAGAGCAAAGTAGGCTGTGCTCTGTTTAAATAATCAAGGAACAGTAACCTTGATTTCCTATACGCCAGATCATTCCTGTGGCAGGGGACTTTACTGGCTTTCTGTTGAACTCCAGTGAAGCTTTCATTTTGCATGATACTTCTGTGCAAGTAATTAGAAGGGCACCAGGAAATGAGAGAATCCGTTTTACAAGTTTGTGTTCAGCTGGAGCAAGTCCATAAATAAATATACTCCGAGATGCTCAGTGCTTTTTCAGGCTTACTTGTGATCTTTTGAAATGATAATGAAATGTTTTTCCTCAAGAGGAAATAAACAAACAAAAAGATCAGGGTGCAATTTAGGAATTAACACCCAGAGAAAACTGTGTAGATAAAACAACAAAACTTACACAGCCCTTTCTTTTCCCCTCCCACTTCTTTAGTTTTTGTTGTTGTTGTTGTTAATAAGTGTTTCTGTCTGTTCCTGAAAACTATTGTCCCACTTACAAAGCCATGGGAAGGATGCCCCTAATTTTAATCTACAACTGTAAAGTGCTGCTTTAATGCCACAGGTCTCCAAGTGCCTTGTGGGCACGGGGGTAAGACAGCAGCGCCTGTGCATCTTCCCCACAGCTGCTAATGGCATTCCCAGCACCGGTACAGTGCAAAATGCTGGCTAGGGTCCTCTTTCACATCCCCCTTTTTTAAGGTGCTCTCACCAGCATTGCTGAAGGGCTGCCTGAATTGCTCTGGCAGTCTCTCCAGCTGACAAGGCAAGGTAGCTCAGGTTTTGAAGGGCACAAAAATGATTCATCTCTTCTCCACCTTCCCCATGAGCTCCTTATCCTGCCTGGAGGGGCAAAACCATTTCAATCAAATATGCTGCTGTAACTCATGTAGGCAGTGCCCAAGTTAATTTTCAATTAGCCAGCACAGGACACTGATAGCAGTACATTTGGCAGCACTTCTTGCCAGACTCACCCAGGAAGCATAAATATTTGAACACAGAGAGCCTCTAGGCCTGCTCTTGCTACACTGTTAATGTGTCCTGGATTAAAGGTTATACACGATAAAATCATGGTTGCTTCCTCGGAGGCATGGAGGCCCTCTCAGAGCCATCATGCAGCCATATAAATAATTCTGATTTCAAGGAGAAGGCTGTGAGCTAACTCACTGCCCATGGCATCAGGACCATATCCTGAAGTGTCACCTGTGAGGAACTGTGGTGAATACAATAACCACTGAAGACCTGAGGGTGCTTTGTGACTAGCGAGAGAGAGCAGGTCTGACAAAATTAGGAAACATGTCTTTATGGGTTTCATGTCTGAACTCTGGGGAGCCCTAACTGAACGTCAGGATGATGCCTTGCTGCTGAATGACAAAGGAGGCTGCTGTCAGTGTCATTTTCCCTCTGTCTACTTTGAATTTGCATTCTCTTCCTGAAAAAGGAGGTGGGAATGCCACTTCTTGGGTAGGAGGGAAGTATATTTTGTCTGTGTATATCCTGTGTATATCCATTCTCCATTCACTCCAAGAAACTAAGCACCTGAAGAAAGACATACAGTGGAAGTCACCAAATGCCATCAGAAAAGAGGTAAGCATCTTTTAGGAGATCAGATTGAGAACAAAATATTGGCTGCAACTCCACAGAAGTGCCTTTTTTTCTGCCCTTCCTATCATCATAACTGTAGGCTTTCTCCAGTACCATCAGACAATGAAATGATGCCTATATAGTTTAAGCTATGTAGATAAAGCCCACACCAAAAATGGCACATATTTTAGTATTATTTTAACTACTTCTCTTCCCATAATAATAATAAGTAAATAAATAAATCAATATGATTTAGAAAAGAGCACAGTTACCTTCTCAGCAGTAAAATGTGTATAAAAATAAAGTTCCACATTTATCAAATGGGATTTTCTCTCTAAGAAAAATAAACATGGAAGATGTTATTTAAAGGTTTATAAAGTGCTGGTGTAAAAACTGGATGCTTGTATGGAAATAGCAGGCTGTTTGTCTTAAGTACCAATAGGTATTTTGAAAATTAATCAGGCAAAATACATATATCAAGCTGAGAGCTAAAAATGTTTATTTGCATAATTGATCTTGGGATTAGATGAATACATATTATGGAAAACTGAAAATGATGAAACTGAAATCCAGTAGAGATACACATCAACCATTAAACAAAGCTTTAACTGGACTAGTAATAAGTAATAAGAATTGTGCACAAGGCAAAGTGGGCCAGATTTCTCCTTCACTTTTATGTGTGTAGTTCTGCTAGTTAAAGGAGAATTTATTCTCCTAGTTGCTGAAGAAGCACTTAAGAAAACATTTTACATCTTAGCCCAACATACCTGTATTTCTACAGGATATCCTTCAATACTTGGAGTACCCAGGACTAAAATACTTTTTATTTATTTATTTATTTATTTTCAGGTAGATAATAGCTCCATAGAACTTTTCAAATACTCTGGAAAGACCAGTTTGATCAGAAATAATATCCTGATTTTCTTTCTTTCTTTATTTTTTATTTTTTAAACGTGTTGCAACCAGTAAAGTGAAATTACAACAAGAAGAGAAACTGTGGGGCGTCTGCAGACAGTGAACCCATGAGCAGCTAGCCCACTTGGGTTTGGTGGGGCTATACTGGTCTACATAAGGTAGCTAAGAACATTGTTCTTATGCCAAGAGGCATGCTTTGAACTCACAAATCTGGCAAAAGAAGTGTTTGTATATAGGTCAGTGGGCCCAGATTTTGAGATTGGGAGTGAAAACCTTTATTAGCCTATTGTTTCAGAAGCACAAGTCAGTAGATATATCGATTGAGCTGAAGGCTTGACAAGAGTATCTGTGACTGTCATATATAAGGAGAATAAACCCACAAAGAACCACTAGTAACTCTTACTGAGATGAAAAGGAAAAGTGTGACAAATTCAGTGGCTATTGCTTCAAAATGAACCAATAAAGATTTCACAAAAAATTTAGAACAGCCTTTTCTGGCTAAGTCCAAGGGGACTGTTACTGAGAGGAATGGGATTTGTAAGCTAGGGGTTCTTGTCCCGGGATTATGAGAGCATACACCATTATAGCATAAGGGAGTAGAACCACAGAGCCCTGGAAAGTACAAAATTTCCCTTTGAAGTACAAATCACAAAAAACTCTTCTGGTATTGGATTTCATTGCTAGCTTCCAGCTTAAATTAGCCAGGACAAAGTTGGACAGAATTTGCAAAACTTTGAAGTTAATTTTGGACCAGTTTAATGTGAACTTGGGTTATGTTAAGTTTTAAAAGGAAGCTGTTTTAAGCACAGAATTTTCCCCTGATTAAATCAAAGGAAATAGAGTGAAGTACACAGAAAAATGTCATCCTAGCTTTGCACCTAGATTTCCTCATCCCTTTTTTTAGGTAGTGGCGTGCAATATATTTTCTGTAAGTGTGAAAAAAAAAAAAAAAAAGTGAAAGCAGAACCACTGTATTTCTCCTTTTTTTTTTTTTTTTTTTTTTTTTTTTTTTTTTGTGGAGGGGAAGGGGGAGGAGAAGGCATCTCTTATCTTTAATTTGTTATTTCGATGAAAAGATGCTTGGGTGGTGGAGGGCAGAGAGGCTCATCACAACAAAGAGCTGGTGCATGCAAGAAGCATCTGGATGGTCTGAAAACAGAGTGCCACGAAGTCACAAGAAAGTCAAGGACAAGGGCATGTGAACTTTGTACTGCTCAGTACTAAAGCCTCCCATATAAAAAGACTGAGAAGAGGCTGCCTTTTGTGTCAGGAAAATTTTCACTGGGACTTGAGGTCTGTTTGCTTAAAAATAATATTATGCATCGTGAAAAACAATCTTTAGCAGGATAATGCTTGATTTAGTCTCTGTGTTTTCTATTCCCAGAAGGATTATGGTCTTTTTTTTTTTTTTTTCCACTATAAAGGTGAGGTTTTTGTGTGCTTCCGTGTGTGCATCTGGTAATACGAGTAAATGAGTGGGATTTAGCAGTAAAATCATAACATAGCCACTGCTTTTATAATATAAAAATGTTCATAAAACAGAAAATAAACAGAATTAGAGGAAAATCTGTGTTGTTATGCTTTCTTTGACTTTTCAAATGGAGATGAAAAACAACATTGAAACACACGTGCTTGTCCTTTACAAACCTATTAAGTAGCAAGGCGACTTATGTGAAGAGATTAGAAATCAGGTGTCATGGCAATTGGTGGTGTTTCAAAGTTCTTTAATTAGCATATGAATCAAAACATCCGTATTTGTTAAATATAACCTCACATATTTCAGTCCCAGGTCTATACATCATATCTGATGAACTTTAACATAGCTCTTTTTTTTTTTTTTTTCTTTTAATTTAGTGATTTACTGTGGATTCTTTTATCTTAAAAAAGATACAAAGTGTAGAAAAAATCTTTAGACAGCTTTGCATAGATGCTTGCTTCATAATGACCATCACTGATTTTCTGGGAGTTCAAAAGTTGGTTCTCGTTATTCCAGATTGGACTTCCCATATACTATTCCCATGTTAGTTATGTGCACAAAAGGAATATTCCTTAATCTGTCTACCACAACAGGGTTTCCTGGAGGTTTACTTTAAGAAAAAGCTCATATATTTTTATTCATACTTTAAGTTAATGCTCCTTCATGCCATGTTGATCTAAGTGCTTCAGCTGGGACAGCTGACACTGAAGTTGAATGCTATTTTTATTTATTTATTTATTGGTGGGTTTTGTTATTTTTATGAGGCAGTAAGTTAAAATTACATATGAAGGGGTGGTAATGTGGTCAATTAAGGAAAAGTAACATTAGGAGGAGCTGACTGTTTCTCTGAAATATTTCTCAAAGCACAAACTGAAAATGGGAATTGGTCTCTGCAGCATGGAAAGGGAGGAATAGTAAGCGATGGACAGCAACGAACATTTTCTGTATGTATGTGTCTATCCTGATGCTTCTGAAAAAGCAGAACTGGGATATTTGCATTTTGTATAGGAAAGATGAGGCTTAAAATTATAATTAAAATAATTATTAAAATTATAATATTTATAAATATTTGTATACCCCATATTATGCAATTAGGGTTATAATGAAAAAATATAAAGATGAAATTTTGTTATGTAAAAAGACAACCAGACAGAGTTTTATAACATTATCCTTTTAAAAGTTAGTTTTCTAGGGCCAGTCAAATACTTTAGCATCTGTATGCATAAGTATTTATACATAATGTTTTAGAAAATGCACATAACCCCTCCTCTTTCATCACTGTTCAATTAATGTTTTTTTACATGCTATGAACAGCAAAGTTTATTTTGCTGAAGGTGGTGATACATCTATCTTCATCATTACAGTTCTACTTTAGTAAAATGTTTGAAGACAAATTCATTAACAAGACAGATTTATTGGATTTTTGTAACATTTTTTTTTTTTGCCTGCAAATTGTTCAATTTCTTGGGAAGGCTTTACATAAGGTATAGTTGGTATTTCCCTGTAACCATGCCAATGATTTCTTCCATTGTGCCATTTCATAACAGTCTGTTTCCCAGAAAGCAGCAGTAAAGCAAAACTCTGCTGCTGTATCGGGAAGTTGTACTGAGTGAACTAGTCACCAGAGTGCTGCTCTCTTAATCGATCCTGACTTTGAGTTCTGTTCTTAGAGTTATATATAAAAATTGATGAAGCAAGGTAGGGGTATGTTAGCATGAGCCTTTGATGTTTCTCAGGCACATATCTAGAGACAAGTCAATGTCAGCTGTCTAGCATTGATTGCGTTCTACAACTTCTAAAATCAAGAGCTGTGGTTTTTAAAATTAAGCAGCCAATAGTGCTAACAAGGAACTGGATTTCCCATATCTGCACTGAAAAGGGAAACCTCAATTTCTCCTGCCCAGCTAGAGGAGAGGAGTGCATTTCTGAAATATTCATGTATTACATCTCCATCCTACTTTGGCTTTCTGCGGTTTGATTACTCAAATTCCTGAAGATACTAAACTTTCTGCCTTTCCCATGCAGAAATGAAGAAACTGTTCTTATCTGCTCATTCCTGCACAGTGATAATATCATCACTAAAATAGTAATAGAGGTCACTGGAGGAGTCTTATTCACGTATTTGTCATGCAAACATGATAGCTCAGAACTTCTCTGAAATTTCAGTGTGTGTACTGAAGAGAGGTGAGAATAAAAAAAAATATTGTGACCTCTGTATGATTAAATGCATGATGATGTAGGCGTTCAAGTAGTGGGTCTGCGCTGTGTTTGGTGGATCCATCCAGTCACCCTGTGTGTTACTTTTGCAAATGCTGTGAGCATATTGCCAGCCAAGTATGCTTAAGCTGACCACGGAACTTCACTCATTTCTCATTTTTGAATAAACTGAAAAATTGTCGTGGTCATGAATAAGAATCTATGAAATTCTGCATTCTTAGTTTTGGTCAATCCTTCTAGATCTTTAAGTTATCACAGAATGAAATGACTTCTGCTCAAGAGATTTTCCTATTTTGATAGAGACAGTTTTATAAATTAGTAACATCAAAATTAGATCAGCTGCATGAGTAAACAGTTGTCTATTGACTTACACCAGCTCTAAAGATCTCCAGTAAGAGCAAGAGCTGGTTTCACCTAATTAAATCTCTGTAAGTGAATATAGTCATATAACCTATAAGACAAGTAAGTTATAATTTTAAATACTAATTCTGATGCCTCTATGGTTAAGAATGTTAAGACGAGAATAATCACACATTAAAAAAAAAAAAAAAAAAAGCTTGAATATATTTAACGAAAAAAATATGGAGCAGGAAAGCACTAGAATGCACAATGATTAATGGTCATTTGCATTTTGATGTCATACTATAAAGGCATGCATTTACATTATAGTGTTGCTAAGTTAAACCTAACTATGGGAAAGGCATATTTCATTAATCCTTGCACTAACACTGTGTTTTAAGATCAGAGACACTGAACATTTTCTGAACATTTTCCCAGGAAAATGCAGGGTAACTATGGCATAGCCATAGAGGGAACCTAAGCTGCCTGACTCACTGTCCTGTGCTGTAATCACATGTGGGGATGCAGAGCTTAATTAATTAGCAGTTTGGAAAGTACTTTTGTAAAAAAAAAAAAAAAAGGAAGAAAAAGATAATGCATTTAATCATTTAATCATCTACAGAAAGAGAACCACAAGAGGAGCTGTGGGGAACACACTGTGTGAGCCATAGAAATTCCACATCTTCCCTGCAAGTGGCTGTTTAGCAATTTATTCTCTACAGAGGGTATGTGCTAATTCTGGTAGGGTGTCTAGGGAGGCTAGAGGGTGTTCCACCTAATAATTATTAAATCATACAGATTAGTCCTAAGTGGAAACACAAAAAGGAACATAACTTTGCTGAGCACATGAACAAATATTTCCAGGCTGCTTTTAAGGCACTATATTGAACACTGGGGGCTTAAAGATCTTTCAAAAGCACTAGAAATAGCTCTTGCCATTGCCCCAAGAGGTTGGTTGCATCACCATGATGATCTGAGGGAGCAGTGATAATCAGAGGGTGGCAGAAGGGAATTTTGCAACACAGAGCTTTTGGGAATTACTGACATGGGAGATTGCAAAGAACATTTTAATTTTTTTGCTTAACAAGGTCAAACATAAGCCTTTTGCTCTGTGATATTGGCAACAGTAATTTTGCTTCACAGATGAAATATATGTTGGTGTTTGAAGACATGGAAATTTAGCATTAAACTTTGTCATTGTGTATTGCTCATAGAAGAATAAGGATTCCCAGGGTTATTGTGCCAATTTTGTTAGTGTAAATTGCTAGCCTTCTCAACACCACAGAAAAAAATTACAGTTATCCCGAAGGCATTTCTGTTAGAGGAAAAAAAAATAACATGCAGTTATTATTTATCTGTTTCATTTGTTTTTTGTTTTTATTCACATGTAATTTATCAGTGGCCTCAGTGGGCTACAATCCATGGTATGTAACCCTATTAAAACAAAACAAAGTCCCACCAGGGACAAAATGGATCCATTTTCTCCAGATTAATTTAATAGATGAATATTTCACACAATGAGAGAGCCAAATCTGCAGATGACTTGTTTTTTGGTTTGGAACTTCAGGG
Organism: Aythya marila; assembly: GCF_965140915.1. NCBI lineage: Eukaryota > Metazoa > Chordata > Aves > Anseriformes > Anatidae > Aythya > Aythya marila. The sequence continues at coordinate 104,916,750 of NC_139043.1, forward strand.
AACAGATGGAAAAGCGGCAGCATTAATATACCTTAATGGATCCATGGGACTGTATTTATTATTTGGCTTCAGTTCAGATTTTTTTTTTTTTTTCCAGTGACTGTACCTTGCTGAATCACCACTGCAGAGTCTTGTCAGAAACTTTCTTTTGTTTCTCTTCTGTGCTTTTTTCCCCACTTTTGATCCTACCTTTTTTGTCATGATCAATTATAAGTTTCAATCTCAAAATAGCAGGACAGTCTTGAGCAGTTTTGCAAAGCTATGGTTGTACATGGAGATGTTCAGAGGACTGCAGGGAACAGGCAGGTTTGAGCCCTCTCAGTCTCTCTCCAGGGACTGTGGGTGCTGGGGAGCAGGAGAAGACAAGCTCACAGAGAGAGCTCAGCTTACCTGTTCTTCCTAATCAGCATCTCCTGTTGCCACTGTTGGAGAGAGAGGACTGGGATAGACGGACCTCTGAACTGATGGTATAGGGCATTTTTCATGGTCTTCTGTTCTGAGAATGAATATTTATTAATTAGTACAGAATGCAATGGACACAAAGCTGGAGAGAATACAGGTTATCTATATAGGATAAGGTTTTGTTTCCAGCACAATTTTGGTCTCCCAAGGAGATACAGCTATTAAACATAGCTGTACTAATTATCTAATTATCATTATTTAATAATTTTTATTTGGGACATTGTTTTGCAAGAAACCAGGAGAAATAAGTTGTATATATTTTAGTAAGGATCTGTTTATATCCTGTTCACTGCAATGGTTATGTGCAGTTACAACAAAACTAAGGTCTGCGTCTCATTCAGAGACATGAAATTCCAAAGATTTGTGCCTTTGAAGCTGGAAGATAAACTTAAGAGAGCCTGTAGGTCAGACGCAGCTTAGAAATAAAATAAATAAAAAAATAAAATAAATAAAAAAAAAAGAAAGAAAACTTTGATATAAGTGGTTCCACTTATATTTGCTTTTACCATATTTATCTGATCTAAGTAAGTTGCTGTTATAAAGTAGGAAGGTGTTGTGAGTTTGTTCATAATGGTGGCAAAACATACTCACCAATTTTCTACTTTTGAACTTTAGTCCACCAATGGTAAGCGACGACACCCCACAGGGAACCTCAAATTCACTTTCTGTGTCTGCTTGCCATTCTGTTCAGGAGTGTATTGGATAAATGTGTGTCTTGTCTATGAACACAGCTTGCCTTCTAAATTTATGAAATCTTAGATTTTCTTCTAGCTTTACCAAAAGACAGCATGAATGCGGTTCCCCACAGATATCTACCTTGGCCCATCAAATATGCTTTTGTAGCATTTCTGAATTGCATGCTCCTATGTGGAGGACTGCTGTCTTCTGTCAGTCCACATGGTCCACAGTAAGGTTTGGCTTACAGTTACACACAGCGTCAAAATCTCTGGACTGCTACTAATGGTGCAGTCTCTTTGCAGATGTCTTCTACATGTTATGTGCAGCATAGTTTTATTTCTTTCAAACAGCAATTTCATTATCTCTACAGTCATTCTACTCACTGACATTTCAATCTATCTCATATTCTACTGAACTGGAAAACTACACTGTGAAAAGAAACTTGAAAATAAAGAGAGAAACTAGCAAACATAATTTATTAAGTATAATTCAGCATGACTCAAATAAGGATAATGAAGCACATGGGAAAAAAAAAAAAGTAAAAAAAAAAATTTAGATACTAGTAAACTGGGAGTCTTTTGTCCTCAAAGTCTCATCACTTGATGAATGAGATAGTATGGGTCTCTTACTACACTGGAAACACATTGCTTGTGCAATCACGCTCAGTATCTATGTCTCAGCAAAGATATAATGACAGTGATATATGAATAAATCTGAATTACAGCAATCATAGCATTTTATTTAGTCATCTAAGTTTTAGTCACTGACCAAACTGGCAAGTAAACCCTGGCATTTACGTGCATGAAATACATAACTGAACCTCTGAGTAAGCCCCATTTTTGTGGGCAATTACAGATATTGCAACAAACAAACAAAAAGACATTCACACACTAAATGCAAGACCATTCATTTCCTGGGTGATCCATTGTACCTAGTGCCCAAAGTGTGCTTCACTGTTTCTCAAAACGAGAGCTATAAATAGACAAGCACTTCTGTGCTGTTTTAATGCTGAGTACTGCACATTCCAGTAGCTTCAGTTTTTCAGCTTGTTATTTTTATTATCCTTTGTTGTGACTGGGCAAATGAGCCCAGTCTTCTGAAATGCCACCCACTCTTTGAAAGAAAAAGCTAGGAATAGACTCAAAGATCAGGAAAAAGGTCTGCCTAGAAATACTCCTGGAATAAGGAGAAATGAATGTAGAGGACTAAATGAGAAGGCTGATCTGAATGCAGGGAAATTTTGTCTGAGGAAACAAAAAGTAAAAACAAAAAAAGACTTTTCTGTTGTAATTTTAAATCTCAGTACCCCATGAGGAACATCACTAAACTCAGGAGGGATGGGGGATTATTTATTTATTTATGTATATATCTATCTTTTTATTTATTTATTTATTTATTTATTTATTTATTTATTTATTTAATTTTAATGGCAAGTCAGAAAGCTGCCTGAAAAAATGTTTGCTTATTTATTTATTTATTTATTTATGGCACCCTATTGTTTCCCTACCCTGGCATCTGGCACTCAGAGAGCCAGTAATTTCATCTGAACACTATTAGAAAACACCAGGAATGATATGGAACATTAATGTCCCTTGCAAGTAAAGTTTCTGTTTATGGGTGAACTGCTATGGCATGAAGAGACCTTTACAGTTATCGCAGGGAGTTCCTCACCCTATTGTCTTTAGGAATACAAAACGTCAAACTTCCAAACACAATATTGCTGGGGATTTCTTTGCACTGACAGTTAACTCTTGATGTTGCATATCCTTTGATGACTTGCCCTTTACTAAGTGATCTGACTTCTACAGTTATATGCTTGAGAACCATGTCCTCATTTAGATTTTAACATTATTGCAGCTTATTTGATGAAAATAAATTAAAACAAATTTAAAAAGATCATAAAACATTTTTTTCCCCCCTCTCCAGCCAGGAGAGATTGTTTCCAGCAAATCATTCCCAAAATGCTTTTCTGTCAATCAGAGGTGCTCACTCACCAGAATGCTTTGTATGCAGCAAGGATAGAAGACATTTCTTACTGCAATTAGTAGTGTGCTGAGTCTATTGGAAGACAGTGTAATTATGATATGCGTATATGGTTTTAAGTTGCAATGTCTTAAGAAGCATAAAAAAATTCTGCTTCACAATACACCAGAAGTGCAGCAAGGGATGCATGATCCCCCAAATTGGTACATGACTTTGGGCTTTGGCTCTCTAGCTGCTTTGAATGATGAATTGTGTGTTACTGCTTTTGGGTCAGATGCTACTAACATACGTTTTAGGAAAGGCCTAGAACAGTATTGGTTGTCATACTTATGGAAATAAAAATGCAAGAGCAGAGTATGCCCTTTCACCTGGAGTATATGATGAGGAAACAGAGAAGGCAACATAACAAATGTTTAACACAAGGACAGGAAGAGCCTGTCCTACTGAATATGCCCAGTCTTTTCTTCCTTTCTCTCATTTATCTGAAAGTAACTTCCTTTCCTTTTCTTCACTCTGCTCCTCTAGTTTATTCTGAGGTAGTCTTTAATTTCCCCCACTTTTTCCATTAACATTACATGTATGTAAAATCTTGGCATAAAGTAGTTCTGGTGGAAATGTTTCAGTTTCTTCTAGGTTTTGAATCTGGTGGAAGCTCTAATCTGTTTGCCCGTAATTTTGAATTGCAGTGTTGACAGTGAGCACATAGCTTTAGTCTGCTAGCCGTCTGTGCATTACAGCTTCGCTGACTTTTAGAATTCTTGTGCCAAATTAGATTAGACTGAAAGACGCTCTAATAAACATTTTAAATAGCCACAGTTGCTAGTGGCCATACTTTTCTACCAGCATGGCACTGAGCTGTTCCATTGGTTTTCTGTTTCCTATTTAAGCATTGTCAGAACAAGGGAGTATTGTAAGAAATCTGTAGCTTTCCCTGTGACATCAGATTTTAATCAACTGGGAAAATTTCACATTTCATAAAGCAGGGAAATTTGTGATAGCCATGATGGACTAAGTAGTTATACTCCATCATGCCCCTTGATTTTTAAAAGTCCTGTTCATACCTCAATATTTTTAGGATGTTTAAAGCAACTAACCCTGCCATAAGCAGTAACCACTTTTCCTCTTCAAAAATATCTGTGCATCATTCTCTTTTGTTCTTCAGGAGGCAATTTTTATCCTACACTATCTCTAACCCTTTGTTCTATACCTTTTATCCAATAATCTTTGATGTGGAGCAATGCTGACTACCTTCTGAAAACCTAATTAAATTAGAATTTTCCTTATCTATCATGGCAGTAATATCTTCAAAGAATTCCAACAAGTTACTTAAGGTTGAATTCCTTTGCTTCAATATAGTCTGAGTGTCTTGAGATGTTATCCTTCTAACAGAGAGCTCTTTAAAATACTCTCAATAAAGTCTTTAAAACAGTCTTCAAAATCATTGGATCACCATCTAATCTTGCCTGCCCCATGTACCCTTTTTACTAATTGACCTTAAATTGTCTGTCTTTGTTGTTTTATTGAGGGATCTAGTGTGAGTTAGTGAACTTCATATCCAAATTAAAATGAAATAAAATATATGTTCAAAGGTTCCCTTTTCTTCTCGTCTCAGCCACTAATACTCATGGACATCATTCTGCTTAAATGAAATTCTACTAACCAATCATATTACCTACCTTACAGAATATATTCCTCCCTCTTTGACTTTGAAGACTGATTCCTAGCTGAGAACAGTTCACTTTGTATTACCTCTACAAAGGATAGCAACAAAATAAAGAATTAATAATTCTATTATTTTAAACCTATAGTAGCCTCCTAATTTTCTCTTTTCAAAATTCCAGTCAATATGCAAATTTAATATACAGATGGGACAAGACCACTTGGAATTAAATGATTTAGCTGATTACTTTCTGCTTTAATACCATTTAAAAATGTATTTGCCCTTCCTCCCTTCCCTTCCCTTCCCTTCCCTTCCCTTCCCTTCCCTTCCCTTCCCTTCCCTTCCCTTCCCTTCCCTTCCCTTCCCTTCCCTTCCCTTCCCTTCCCTTCCCTTCCCTTCCCTTCCCTTCCCTTCCCTTCCCTTCCCTTCCCTTCCCTTCCCTTCCCTTCCCTTCCCTTCCCTTCCCTTCCCTTCCCTTCCCTTCCCTTCCCTTCCCTTCCCTTCCCTTCCCTTCCCTTCCCTTCCCTTCCCTTCCCTTCCCTTCCCTTCCCTCACTCTGGATATCCCTTTTTTACTTGCATAACCGTAAGCATACTGTAACACATGCTGGAACAGTTTCATTTTTTCTTACTAACCTTGTCTGTGCATGTGCAGAACTTGTCCGACACTTTAACTCTGCTGAGCTGAAGGGCCCTGTGGGCTCTCTCCATTTCTGCTGCTGCCTGGAGCCTCCCAGCTTGTGATGACCTTTCAGTTCCTTTTCTATACCTTCTGTGTTTACAGTAAGGCTCTGTACCTCCACAAGTAATGAGTTAACCAGACACCAAAGCTGATTCCAACTCCATGGAGTCTGCAGGAGCGATTTTGTCCAGACCTCTCTGCAAAATTTTCACTGTTGCTCACTTGTGGAGAGCACAGACAGAGATGAGATTGCAAAATACCTGCTGGAAAAGAGCAAGGGATCCAACCTTGGTTCCACCAAGCTGGACTTACAGCCAATAAGCATGGCCAACAGACACAATTTATGCAGCAGTGTCCAGGGAGGAGGCACCCTTTTCCACCTGAGGCACCCGTCGTTTGAAGGCTTGCAACTGCCCTGTTCCAAGACACAGGTTGGCTGGGCTTGTGGATTCTACAACATGGATGGCATGATTGCTTCTTCTTGAGAATCACACAGCAATTTTAATTATGCTTTTGTTTAATTTAATGATGCTCTCTAATCACTTACATTAGTTGAACAAAAGTTAGGAAAAAGATCAGTAGTATCTTGAACTGAAAACCCACTTTTGAAGCTAATGTCTGTTTTGTTTAAGTAGGATATCCTTTTTGGCAGGTTTGCAAGCATGTGTCAAACAAATGTTTTACAACAAAAACATTTTGCTACAATCACAGGCTGATAGAATGACTGATTATCATTTAAGAGACCCTTTGTTCTGACTCCTCAGAGGTCTCCTCATGTGCTTACAGTCTGAGATTCATTTCTCTATGAAATTGAATTCATATGTGTGGAGAAAAAAAAAATCTATCCCCTCATTCTTCTACTATGAGGTCTTTTTTCTTCCCCTACCATGACCATAGAGTAACTGATTTTCATAGTACCAAATTTTATAACTTCAGTGAGTGTAGCTCATAGAGTGTGAAAGAAGTGAAGTTCAGTGCCAGCATGCAGGGAACTGCCTGGACAGCCCTTGGCGTGCTGTGCAAAGACTGATGGGTTACCTTTGAGATAGGTGCCTTGGGTGCATAGAGCAACTCAGCTGCAGTTTTGCAGAAGGGACTCCCTGCTCTCATCCCTCCTCACACAGGCCTCAGGCCCCCGGATGAATTAGGATCAGCCCTCTGAGGTACAGAAGTGTTATCCCTGTAAGAGTTGCCTGCAGTCACAAGCTGCAGCAGAGCCAGGAGCTGAACCTGGCTTTGGAGTTCCAGTCTGGTGCCTTTTACCACTTCCTTCTCTCACATGAACATTTACATTTCTGACCTTTGGGGGGGGGGGGGGGGGGAAGAAAAAGAAAAAAGAGATTTATAAATGTTCATATTTGCACATTGGGCTTTTGGTTTTGAAACATCTTTAAAGTCTCTGTCATCCTGCTATCTCTGTAAACTCCAGCGTGTCCGAGGGAAAGCACATCCTGAAAATCAAAATTTGAATTCTCCTAACATTTGGATGGAGTCATAACCAACCTGGTAAACTGTGTTTTGTCACATTAGTTCCCTTATGGAATGGAATAAAGGAACATAGGGATAGCTGCTTGGTGGTGTGTAGGAAAAGTAAGAGCAGCAGCACTTTTAGGAGGTGACAGTGGCTTAGCTCTTGTGGGGATTTGAGGAGCAGTCTTGATTGCTCTTTACTGCTAACCAGCCCTGAGAACCTGAGAAGAGAAGACTTCCTTAGCAATAGATTTATCCCAGTGGCAGGAGAAACACTTTCCACAGCTATAAAATAAATCCTGGGATAAAAACTTGTTTGCATGTTACTTTTCTTGGCATTGCTGTATGGGCAGTGTATGCTCATTAACTCAATTTATTGTTTGTACAATGTCTGCCATAATTGATGATTCAAATTTGATGGCACCTCTACATTTTGAAATATGACATATTGCTGTATATATTTAATTTTATCTGGACCAATTTTTTATTTTTTTATTTTTTTCCTTTTCAGCCAAAAACTAACTTCCCTGGATTGGTTGAGAGAGACAGACTTGAAGAGGTTTTTAAAAATAGATTTATTTATTTATTTTTAAGATCTATATAAAATTTATTTGCCCAAGAGTCAGAACATGTCATTTAAAGAGGCCTAAAACAATGATCTCACAGACTTCACAGTCCAGAGAACAAAGAAATCAGAATGTATATACTTTGTATATTTGCAGGTTTTTTTGCAATTTTGAAATTGCCTCAAGCAATTTCAGATAACCATATGGTGAACAAGCTGTCTAATTACTTTCTGGAAGTAAAAACACTATTCCTTGGTTGTTCTTTTCATGCAAGTTGGTAAAATGTTGAATTTATTGACTTTTTTGGCCTAAAATAGAAAATTTTAGTTTACTACTGATCTTAATGGCTCTACTCAGATATCAGAGTGTAGAAAGGTTCAATTCAACTCTGCCACCAGAGTAGATGTGTAACCCTCTGCAGAGGGCATGCTGTTCCATTTTGTCAAGCAAATAGTAACTATTAGCCTAGGCTTGCTGAGCTCCATCCTAGATTACCAGCCTCCATCACCAAATACAAGGATTTTAGCTTGAAGAGGGCACCACTGGGACAATGAACAAATGCAGTGTAGCAATCCCTCAGTTCCCAGAAAACCTGGGGGTCATTAGAAGTCACTGTAATCTACAGGAATCCTCATGTGCTCCTGGAAAGTGAAAGCACCATAAAAGCAGAAGAGTGACATAAATATTTTTAAATTAAAAATGCAGATAAACAACTTTTCTCTTTTTGTGTTGGAGCTAATTCATCTAGAAGTATTGTCTCATAACAGCAATAGGATGTGTTACCCTTTTACAGTGTCACGTAGCATAAACTAAACTGGAAATAAATAAATAAATAAATAAACCTGAAATTAAGTCAAAATTTCAGGTACCTATTCCAAGAAGCTTTCTCACAGAATTCTGTACATGGCTTTATTATCAGTTCATATGCAACATGAACTGATAGAGACATATATACAAAATATAAATGCTACACCTTAAGCCTCCTACCTTCTAATGAAGCATATGGCAATTTGCCAAAAAGAAAAGAAAATTAAAAATCTTTCTTACATTGTACAAAAGCCCAAATGCACAGATGATCTCTGTTTTCATACAAACACACACCCAGAAATAAAACACAGCTGTAAGGTCTAATTTTAGGAGCCAGTAACCTTGACCTTAATAATCTTCCTATTTGGAAATTCAAAGACTGAAAAAGGACATAAGCTCAAGAGTTTTAACCAGTTCTTGAAACTAATATTCATGGTGTGTCATCTGATCACAGAAACAATATTAACTGCACTGGTAAATAGTGGCTTGACCATGAGGTCTTCCTTTGGTGTAGGTACAAAATTAGAATATCGTGAAATATCATCTCAAATATAAGCAATACGGAGGACTCCATAAGGATGTTTCATCTGAAAGAATTGTGCTAGGAGTGTAATATCATATTTCTGTGTCAATAGTAACCTAAATAAAAAAATAAAAAACAGAACTAAAAATTCTCCATCCTCCAGATTCTGCCTCCTCCCCACCAAGCTACATCTCTCAACAGTTCATTCTGAAAGTCTGAAAGTCTGAAAGTCTGAAGACTTTTTTTTTTTTTTTTTTTTTTTTCCCCAATTCTGGTAAATAAATGAGGAATTACCAAAAAAAGTCCTGAAATTGACCTTACGCTTTCTTTTCCTTCAACATTTCCAGTTGAATCTCACTAAATCAAAGCTTTTATATTTTTTAGACCAGCTGCTGGTTTTACAAAACTGCAGAATTTGATACTTTCAAACTATTTATTTGAAACCTTATGTGACAAGTGCATTATTTCAATGTAATCTTAGTCAGAGAAACCTGTGATACATGAAATCATATGTTTCTATGATTTCATGAAAACATAAAGCATATTGGAGATCTCTGTCCTGTCTTGCAGTGACACAATGGCTCCATGGCAGCATTTGAGCAATGACCTGCACAACCAATCTGACAATGCTAGAAGGACAATCCCAATGTGCAGCAGGGTACATAGGTAAACTGCATCTTGCATGACTTAATCCTTAACCTATCCTATGCAGTATTTTCAGCTACTGCTAAGTTCCTGGGCATCATCTGCAGATTTTAGGTTTGCTTGTTACGGAATAGATGAATAATATTGAAGGATGGTGTTACAGGAAAGTTCCACAGCAAAATCCCCTTCCTGTTATATTTCTACCTTATGACCACAACTCTGTACAGTCCCTCCCACATAGCTGCTCAGTTGTATTTCAAAATCGGAATGATTCCCAACATTCCTGGTTAGCACATTCAGAGGTTAAACATAAACCAGAAACCAACACTGACTATCATTAAGCATTCCTGTGTCAAATACCTTGCTGAAGCAAAATGATAAAAGTTCAGCACGTCATTCTTGGCAGGTATGACCTTTTTTTTTTTTTTTTTTTTATGCTTCTATTAATATTCTTGCTTTACTATGGTTTCAAAATTGCTTTTATTTATCTGTGTAATTCCATTTTGTTTAGTTTTGTGAGCCATTATTTCTGGTTTAGTCCTGTATCATGTCCCAAGGAAAGGCTGCAGGAATTCATAGCTTGTTATAACGTACGTAAAGAACAAATACACAGCTAATGTAGTATTACACATGTTGGCAAAATACTATGTGAACTCTAAGTCAACCACAGAAAAAGCCACCTATTTACTCATATATTTTTACCACTTAACCAGAATGTGCACAGGCTTTATGTGATGGATGATAGTTTGGTTTTTCTTTCTGCCCAGATATATGTCCATTAGCAAGGATAGTTCCCATCCAGCTGTCAAATACTTTTCCAATGACTGCTTTCTTCAAAATGTAGGATTTTTTTTTTCTTTTGCCTTTATACCCTCTCCCTGGAGCTCCAGGCACTCCAGAAAAAGTTGGAAATGAACGAAGAGTTCACAGGCCATGGCCGATGTAGCTGAATGGGCTTTCAATCAGAGCATCACCAATGCAGTATTTTTAAAACTATTATTTTCAAAAAACATTAATTCTTGATGGTGCTGATCCATAAAGTTTTCTGTGTTAAAAATAGCATCTGAGATAAAACTAAAAAACTATAAAATATGTACTGAAGCCTATGGGAATGACATGCTGCTATTTGTAGACATTATACCCTGATGTTTCTGGTCTTCTCCATGTTTTGGCATATTCTGGTAGATTACATGAGTGACAAGAAGGAGTATCTGTCTCTGGAACATTAACAGACTTCACTAGGCCCGTCCACTACTCAAAAGTGACATACATTACCTAAAACTTTCCCAACCCCATTCCTTCTCTTCTAAAGTTTGACAAAAAAAAAAATTGATGTCAGTACATAAAGTACCTAACTGTGCAATCTGTTCATTTTCTCTTCTCTGATAAGTACAGTATTACCACAGATTCATAACACAATGGGTTCTACATACATGATAAAATTCACCATTTTATCAGCCCATTTTGAGTCCAGCAAGGACTGGCAGATATAACTTCCAAGAAATGTTGTCAGACGCAGAACAAGTAATGGAAAAGATGGAATTCCTCTGGCTTTCTCTTCAAGCGGAAGAATTGAGAGAGCTGGGATTGCTTTTGTGTTTCCTGACATTTAAACAATTTTTCCTTATCTTCTTTATAAGGGCTGCTTAATACAGCAAAAGAAGACAGATAAAAAAGTCACAAAACAGTGTAATAAATGAAGTTGTGGAATCCTCCCCAATATTTGAAATAGCTTAAAATACTTTGACTAAAATCCCTCAAATCTGATTATCTGCAATGGGGGATCATTGATATCCTGTTTAAAAACAACACTATGGTGATAAAAATGTGACTTGCTTCGCTCTTTCTGAATTAGATCAAAGAAGTTGCAGATGTATGAAACACTGGAAAACTAAAGAGGTTACACATACAGTTTCTTTAAAACATGGATTTCATCTCTGATATTCAAGCTCCTTATAAAAATAACCAGCCAGACAAAAATTAAAACCTGCTTGGATATTTTCTTTGAAAGGAAGAACAAATGCATTTTTTGCATGACAGGAATTTTTCTCTCTCTCTCTCTTTTTTTTTTTTTTTTTTTTTTTTTTCTGATAAAACTAATTCTGGCTCAATAACTTTGTTTAAGCATTGAAAAACAAAGTGAATTTCTCCTCTGCTCCCCATGAGCTCTTTCATTTTTTTTGTGCTCTCCCAGTCACAGACACTCTCTGTATCTCCCCAGAAGATCAAGTAATGTTATCAAAATTATAAGAACTTCCTTACCAAGGGTTTTGTGTGGTTCTTAATGACATTTTCAAACACCCAAAACAAAAACAGAGTTTACTTGCCAAACATAAATCCCCAAAAACACCACTGGAAAAACTAAAACTAAGATAAAAACTCCCCTTTGTGGGTTTTTATTCTTGGTAAACTCCTCTACTGTAAGTCAAGCAAAATAGCTCAGTTCTGATTCTCAAGTATTTCAGCATTATATTTCTGCTTTTGACTATTTTTTTTTTCCATAGGAGAAGGAAAACTAAAAACTTTGTTTTTTCCTCACATGCAGTTTGCTGTGATTGTCAAAAGTTCCTATCATTTTAGTTCTTGGAAAAACAAAGCAAAACAAAACCTTTGTAATCTGGAGTTCTTTTATGCACTTCTATTACATATCTTAAGAATTTTGATACTGATTTTGTAAGGTTTTCTAACTACCTTTGAAGAGCAAAAGGGAAAAATGTTTGGCAATGAACTGTAGCTTTAAAAATAGTTAACTTTTGAAATAAGGTCAATATTCTGTGTCTGTATTATTTACATCAGCTTTTTGCTTTGTTTGGGAATGTTTTCTGTCCTCATCTTGTTGCAGTGTGAAAAATGCATTTGAACAATACAAATTGCTGTTTATGGATTGTCTTACATAGAGATAATTTTTTCTTGTTTATTTATGCTTCCTGTTGAAAACAGTATTCTAAGCAAAAGTATTTAAATCCTGTTCTCTTTTAATTGACATTAATGAAAATAACTCAGTTGATGTGTCATGCAGTGTGAAACCAGGCAGTGGTATTTTGGTGTATGTGTGATTGTACTGGATTTGGAAATTTGTTAAAGAGTTGGAAAACTGGCCACCAGACTATTTGTTAAAGCCTCCTGACACAGAGATAATGGTTTTGAAAATTTAGTTCAGCAGAAAAGAATAATGAACAGCCATCTTTCTTACCACTGGTTGCTGACACCTGACTACCTTTCCACTCCAAAACTCACATAGGAATAAAAATACAATAACAAATGTCTGTTGCATAGTTCAGTGAATATTCATGAAGAGGCCACCTCCATGGCATAGTTCTGCTTGACAGAAGCACTGGGATGTGACCCCAGCCATGTGAAAAAGCTGGACGTACTTTAGAGGGTTCCTTGTCCAGTCAATCCTCATTGTCACTCCAACTCAATTTATTTATTTATTTATTTTTAGAAAAAGAGTGCCAAAGTGAATGGATAACCAGAGGAAGTAAACTTTAGGGAAGTGAACAGTATGGGAGATACCAGGGTATTAAAACACGAAGCACACAGGCTAAGAATATTTTCACATTTCTGAAAATATGAGGATGTTCGGGAACAGTGAAAAATATCAACAACTGAGTAATACCTATGTCAAGTTTCCCTGCTCCTGATGTTCAGTTATTGTTCATCTGTCAAGGCTTTTCAACTGTGCATGAAAAAATGCTGAAGAATTTGATCAAGAAAATGCATATTGACTTAGAAAGTCGTTGAGTTTCATATGCAACTAGTGGGACATGATGGGTAGCAGAAGTAACACTAAAACTGATTTATTTATTTATTTATTTATTTATGAGAGGAGCAGCTATTAGGCAGTAAGTAGACACAACCCTTTTCCTGTGAAGCACATGTGGGTTTTCTGAAAAACATCTGTCTGGCTATTGCTGGCTGCAGGCTAAAATACCTGTGACAAACATAAGCATCTGCTTATGAACACCAGCTAATCATCCGCCCCATGGGATGTAAGCTGCGATTGGACAAAATTCCACACATAAAGTCGGACCTCTTATAGCAGAAAATGATGACAGTACAAGATAGCTTGTTGAGAGCAGAATAAGTTCTTAAATATTTTCAATCCTATTTATAATAAATAAATAAATAAATAAAAATAGACATTTACTAAAAAGCTCTAATTACTATTCTTCAAACAAAATTAAACAAAATTTCATGCTGATTACATTTTCTGGGATAGTGACCTCTTTATTTGATTTTTTTTTTTTTTTTTTTTTTTTTTGCCTATTGCTAAATGACCTTATTAGGATCATGTAATTTAATCTAGTTAAATCTAGTTCTAATTTAATATAGTTCTGCTCACAGGAGCAGAAATCCATCTGTTCACCTACTTTACATGTGAAATGATTACATGACCTAGTTTTGAGTGAAATATTAAGTTTAATACACTTTTCAGCATTCCTGGGCTGAAATGAAACTTTAGTTTATAATAAAATATGGTAATAATTGATCTGAACATAATGACTACTGAATAGTGGTCTGATGTGTTGCATTTTGTGGAGGACAGTGCGATACATATAGGTTATAAAGACATCATGGAAGTATAACATTTTCAATTTGTAATGTTAAAAAATGGTGAATTTTATGTTCTATATGTTCTATGAGTGTAGATGGATCTCCACCTAAGAAAAATCAATCAAACACTCTTGTCAAACTGAACAAAAGCTATGATATGAATAACCTGTAAAAAGAAATCAATTAAATCCACTGCATATGACAAAAATAAAAATGAATATAATAATATTACCTTTCAATAATAAATGGGTTGGTAATTTATAAGATCCATATTTTTGGCTTACCCTTCCAACAAAAGAATTAGTAATGACAAATCTTTGCATAATTCTTCCTACTGTAATTAACATTCTCTTTTTATAATCTTCAGATCGTTCTTAAAGAATTGAGTGAGATTTCTCTGAGACCAAAAGTGATTTCCTACATTTCTAAGTTGTATGAAATCATATTTTTTAGTCTTAAGATTTTTTTTTTTCTGAATATATTTTCAAAGAAAACAAATAAACAAAACAAAACAAACAAATAAAAAACTTTTCCAAACCCTTTGCCAAACTTTTCCAAAAGTGGTGAAAGAACAAGAAAGCCATAGCAAAAATATTTTGGCTAGATGAGAAAAGCCCTTGTCACTGAGGGTGAACAATTCAAATGCAAACCATTTAAATCCTTTAACCACTATTGCTATTTTGAGTATTGGAATCTCTGGAGTGGAGAAGGTCATTTCAAAAAGGGAGTAGCAGCTGCTAATTTCAGAGCTAGAAAGCTGACCAAAGGTATTTATGGTAGTTGTAATAGTATGAAGTATGACCTCTACCAAGTCTTAAGAATCTACAGGGAACCACTACAGAATTGACTTTTCTAATTATTAACAAAGCTTCAAATACAGCCAACACCACATGCCGACAGTTGTCTGTGGCTACCATAGTAGAGATATTTACTATGTCTACTAGATATTTAGTATAGATATTTACTATAAGACTACAAGGACGTAGTATAAGCCTGGTTCTCTGTACCTCAGCTGTCAGGACTTATTTATTGTTAATATTCTTATGATACCACTATAAATACTTCAAATATATAAGAAAGGGATCTTTTGCCAAACACAAACTATGAAGGATCTACTTGATCATTTCAGAAATGTGGTGAACTGTCCAGGAAGAGGGAGAAAAACATAGTATTTTGGTGAACTTAATTATTGTGAATTGTGAACTCTAGATTAAATTCATGATTTTAACCTGGACTTGGTTCTCTGACATTCACTGTCTCCTAAATGTCTCTACATTCTTACATAGAAATCATTTCTTTAAAAAAAAAAATAAATATTTCCTTGTTCTCAGATTTGACATAAAAATCATATATCACATTTTAATTTATGGATACCAAAATTACAATATCTTGAGAATTGGATGTCTGTCCCACACAAATCAGAGTGGCCATTGGTCTGTAGGGACAACTGAAGTTTCCAAACGTTAAGCAAACAAGCCAAGAGGTTCAGCTGTACTCATTTGTATTCTGTTATCAGATAAAAGAAAAATGCTACAGTTAGAAATTTGTGAATAGCACATATGTAAATGAGAAAACATCAAAGCTGCACAAGGATCCTGGAAAGGATGGATAAGGAATCTCTCAGTGACAGGTGGTTGTACCTCAAAGGCCTAATTATCAGATGAGATGGTGGGTAAGGGTCCTTACTCAAAGAAGAAGGTGGCCTACAAAAATGAAATGCCTCCTATTCATTGGCTTAAGCTGACAAGGAGATTTTTCAATGGATGAATTTTGATGAGAAAACCCAGTCCCAATTTACTGTTAATTCATTGCATTAAATGGTCAATGTAATGTCTGCCTACATTCAGTTCTGTGTTCCAGTCACATATCCTTTGCATTAGTTTTTTTCTACTGCTGCAAAGCCATCTTCTAACAAGAATGAATGACCTCACTATAACCTTTAAAATAAGAATTTTATCCCTATTTTACAGGAACCTGATGCACTGGATGATTAGATGACTGACCTGGTATTACACCCATTAGAGCTGTGCCAGAAATGCAAGCAGAGCATCGATTTTTCCTGCGGCTTATTACCCTATGATTTTTGATGGAAGAAAGTCAAACTTTTCAGATTGCTTTCCCATTAGTTCATGTCCTTTGTACGTGTATCTAAGTGTCAAAAATCTGCCTACAGATCTCCTCCACACCTTCAGATACATCCTCCCTCATCTTTTCTGAGTATTCTCAGAATTTTTCACAATTTCTAACTGACTCTGCTTGTCCCTATCAGTGGTCTGTGAGGTACATCCTAAAGCTTGGCCAGCAGCTCATGTACATGTACTGATTGGCAGGCAAAACATAGAAGATGACTTTTTTGCCTCCACTTTTTTTTAGAAAGAGCATTAACTGGATTTATCCTGTCTAGCAGGTGACAGTTTTCATGAAAAGTGTATGACTTTAACGGTCTTTAAGATTTTCATTAGTCCATCGTGTCTTAAATTTGTTAATCAGTTAAAATTATTTGGATTGAAATGTAACCCCCATACACCGAAGAATAAATTAATCTACACTCAAAAAGTAGAACTAAACTTTTCTGGGATTATTCCTGAAGCAGCCTAATGCTGATGATTGTGTATATCTAAGGGTATATCTAAGGCAAGAAGTGAGTTTTCAGAAGTCAAGGCACAAATCCTAGGTTCTCTCTCTCTTTTTTTTTTTTTTTTTTCTCCTCCCAGTCAGAGGAGAAACCTTCATAAACAATAGATTCCCTATGACAACTGACTTATGAATCTGTGCTAGATCATTCAATCTGTTAGTCCTAACTGTTGTATAGATCCATTACACATCAGGATTTTTCATAGCCAATTTTTGACTAACACAGAGGCCATTTCTTGACAAACGGTTCTGTTTCTTTGCTGTCTGAGCCTCCTGATCCCCCTTTTTTTTCACAGTCCTACATTTGTCTTCTGTTTGGCACAGGTGCAGGTGGATAGCACTATTACACTGGGAGTGCTTGGCTTGCGTAGCTACTTTTCTGTCAGTATTTATCATAACTAACACTTTTTCCCTTTCAGTGGGTACCTAATTAGAATCTGAAAGCTGGCTTAAGGCTGTCTTAATATCAAGGGCCCAATTCTTCTTTCAATTACTTAACAGTATGTCCAGGACTGTTAGCAGAATCAATACATATTTATGCCAGTAAAATCAAAATTTAATCCGAGTTTCTGCTAAGGAATACATTTTCAACTATTTGGGGGAAGATAAATAGCTTAAGATAATTGTTGTCTTGGTAGCTTGATGAGAAAATGACAGTTTACTTGATAAAGATGATTTTCCCTCTGTTTTATTCCCACAGAAGATGCCTGGTTGTGATGATGCCTGGTTGTGATGAACACCTGCTGGTCAAAAGGCTGCAGGCAGTGTTATTGGGTGTAGGCTCCAAGTGGGCTGTCTCTTCATCACCTTTGAAGAGCTATAGCAAGAACAAACTGTGAGGACAGGATCTCTCTACAGTTGATGACAGGATTGTCCAGAGGTACATGTTTTAGAGACCTCTGATTGACCCTTATGCAGATGTCAAGTTCATAAGATTGATAAGGGCATTTCTTGCAGAACTATAATATTTCCTTTTTCAGAAACAGAGAGCTAAACTGAAGATCTGTTCACACTTGAGCAAGCATGCTGGACTGGCTCTCAGAAGCTTGGTTTAGGAGAACATAACACCACAAGAATATCAACAGGACTTTGAGCAGCCTTCCCTAAGGGGAATCTGGCATGTAGATAATATAGGCAGGGAGACACTTGTTTCAGTAGGAGACTCTCTGTATTTACAGCTGAAGTGTAAATGAATCCACTGGAGTTCAGAGATATTCATATAATCTAATATATTATATATATACATATATAATATTATTATATATTATTAGTATATTTATATATTAAATGTGAGATTTCTTCTTCCTTAGATCAGTGTAGATGGAGCTATTCATTCCCAAGGTCTTGCTATAATTCTGTTGCTTAACTTGCTATTTCAGTTTTAATTCCCAGTTTAGTTTGCATACACCACCTCAGTTACTGGGCATCTGGAGTTAATTGTAGTTTTGCCATTAAATTCAACATAAGTATGTGGAATTAGGGCAGTAGAGCAGAGAGCAGATGTCCAAAAGTTTGTTGCAAAACCAAGGCTTAACTATGTTAAGCCCAATATAAATGCTCAGCTTTTATAGTTTTGAAGAAGGGTCTGCCAACCTGATTTGATCCAAAGGGATCAGATTAGAACACTTTTGATAGATAGAAAGGTTGTTACAGAGGAATCAGGTGTTGATAAAGGACAAAGTGGTATAAAGACAGACAATGTGTTTATAGACTTTGTCGATGATTTCTTTGAAAGACCTATGAAGCAGCTGGTGCTTCAAATGGAATAGGTACCAGGAACATCAGAACTGATTTATGGGTGTGTAATTCTGGTTCATACCACACTTTTGCACTGCAGGGCAATTCTTTATATCTGCAGTAAAGAGCATGTTTTTCATGTGGAATCTTACAGCTGTATCTGTATCAACTATATTTGAAGATGGCATTGACAGTGCCAGGCACAGGAAAAACACAATGTGTCAAGATTTGCAAACTGCTAGAGTGATTTCAGAAGTCCTGCGCCCTGATTAAATGATTCATACCCTAGTTTACAAGAACAAATTGATCCTGGAGTATAATATGCTGAACAACACGTTCCTGAAAGGAATTTGCTGATGTGTTAACAAATGGTGACTCCAAACTGTCCTGCTTTAAACTTGATCGAGGTTTCTTTTCCACTGAACACTTGATATCCTAGCCACATTTAAAAGGGAAGTTGAGTCCGGAGAAGAAAATGAGTAATCATTCATGGATCTACAAAGAGATCTTTACAAAAGAAGCCAGATGATGTGTCAGGGTGTTTTCAAAACTTTTCTTGATGACAGATGTTCAGATGAAAAAGCTCTGATTTTTCTGCAACTTGCAGAAGGAGACATGGGCACTTTGTGGAGTAGATTTGTTCACAAAATCAATTCTGTTTGATGTTATCTCTTCACACGTGGGTAACAAACAAGATAATCAAGAAGTACTCATGGCTGTTAAAGAACAACTGTGTCAGGAAGAAAAGTATGTGCTAGGAAATTCCCACATGTTTTGAATAATACAGATGTCTATCATATGGATGTCTTTTCTCTGTTGCCAAAATTCTATACACAAGATAGATATTTCATATAAAAACTACTTGTAATGTATACTGTACTTTTTCATATTCTTTATAGATATTTATGTAGAATTCAGTGTCTTTTCATCACAGAAGTGGTAACAGATAGTTTTAATAAGATTTTAAAGAAAGCAACAAGTTGAGGTAGTTAACAGACAAAGCGTCAGTCATACATGTATTTGAGATTAAAATATATAGCTGTCCATTACTTTTAAAGTCTTAAGGTGGCAAATCAAAAAAAATCACAATTTTAGGATGGATTTCCAAAAGTCATGTGCCTGTTTGACTCTACTGAATCCTTAGCCTCTTTGAGGAAATGGTGTTGATTGCAGATTTTATCATCTAAGATTCATCCTTCATTAAGTGACATTGCAGAATCACTGAACTGAGACCTTCCATCTTTTTTCCTTTTTTTAATTTTTTTTTTAATTTTTAATTTTTTATTTTGTTTTGTTTCTTCTCAGTTATTTTAGAAATGAGGTATCAATTTACCTCTCCTCCAAATTAGAAAAGGGACTTTGAGAAATAGCTTTTCAAGAGAACTGAAAAACTTGTGAAGTATCAACTAATTTTCTCAAAACATAAATGAAAGTATAAAGTTTCTCAAGTTTCAGAAAGGGATAGCCATATGAAAAGCACTGATATTTTCATGGTAATAAAGTTTTGCAAGAAATGTCTGATGTCTGGCAATAAATTGTGATCCATAATATATTCCAAGTAAACTGGTGTCTCAGTGTTTCTAATAGGTTTGTACCCTGGAGTTAGGTTTTCTTATTGTCAAGAAATTGTTGAACTTTAAGGCATGCTGAACTTTAAGTCCTATTTGAACTTTAAGACCATTTCCTTTGTTAGGACTTTACCCAAGGGTGTGGGGGAAAAGATCTTCCTGATTTTCATAGGTCAAATCTTTATATTTGATTAATTAGTTTAATCAAAGTTTTGGTACTTTAAAAATCATTGCCTTCATTTATGTAATTATGATGCACATATGAGCATAATTTAATCAGGTATATTTCATGAGTGAAGAAATGGCTGACTCTTTAGTAAAACAATGTTGGATAGATTTCAAAATGTTTTTTTCATGACACATAAAGGAGCTTGATCCAGCTGAATGATGCTAAACAGACCTAAAGGAAGAAAGAAAGTCCTACAGTTGATAGAGTTTCATTTTCTGCAGCTGATCCAAAGGGAATATATTAAGACCAAGTTGGCTGTGGATTGCAAGTATTTCTGGCTGTCCAATGCATTTAGTTAGTGTTTCCTGAGAGCTACATGGAATTTGGTCTAAATGATATCTAAATAGTAAGTACAATTGAGGAGACAATTCCAGAAGTACAGAGGCACACTGGTGAGATCCCATCTGAATGTTTGAATGGCAGCATTTGGGTGATATATGAACTTACTCCTTTCCATGCCAAGTTTAACAGGAGCCTGGGCACATATGCACGGTCCATGTGATCAAGAAAGTAGGACTGCATGCTCACTGTTCTCACCTACCCTTGAAGTAAAAACACAGCTTGTGGGACTCCATCCCCTAAAACAAGTACACCTTCAACTGTAGGACCACTTACATTTAGATTTAGGCTCTTTTAAGGCTGAATGGATTCAAAATACAAATAACAAATGCACGGAAGCCTGAAAAGTGCTCTGCATAATATTTATAGTATTAAATAGTAAATCAGTAGGGTTAGCTACCTTTAAAGCAAAAGAATATAACACAGAAGAAACCGTATAAACAAAAGTGCAGACACTTTAGTAAGTCTTGCAGCTGAAATTGCACAGACATTCAGACCAGTGTGGAACATGGTCATATATTAAAAATACAGTTTGGCTCAGAGGTAGAGGCAATGATAGCCCGAGACATTTTTTTATATGTCTGTAATGAATCATAAAGTTATTAATGGCATAATTGGCAATTATGTAGCTCTTTTATTAGAGGACATTTATAACTGTTTGAGAAAAGACAACCTGTATGTGTAATAAATCTTCCAATTTTTCTCCCTTTTGAAAGGAGAAAATCTTAAGCCGGTTATGTTTACAGCGTGTGATTGCACTCAGCTGAGCACTGTTAAAAGGAAGCTTGTTTAACTTTAACTCACGCCAGTAGAATCAGCAGAAACAAGAAAGCATCCCTCAAAAACACAAAGTCTATGAAATGTTGAGTTCTTGAGGTAGGATATATTAGTATTATGCTATCTTATTTTAGCTCTCTAAAACAAAGCAGCTGCTTTAAGTTAGTTGTCTGTTTTATCTATTGCTCTAAGCCAATTATGAGAGTGAAGTACATCTGTATGGGCATCTTTTTTTTTTTTTTTCCAGCTCAAAAAGGATTTCTGACTTGACAAAATTTCCATTAAATAGATGAGGAAATGAGCCACAGGATCACTCAGCATTTGTTCAGGTGATCAAAACATAAAATTTCCTGGAGAATAAGTCTTACAATCAATGCTATAGGAACAACATAGTAACAATTCAGATCTGTTGAGTGTAATGAAAAATAAAGCACTTCAGCAGAGACGAACACTAATTACAGAACCATGTGATTTAAAATAAATAGAAAAGCACAATGTAATATTATCCTAAGGAAATTATGTTTTATTTTAAGTATGGAAATGACAGAGAAGTTTAAAGCAAAAATCATTTAATGTTCCAGACAGAAAAGCAGTACAAATATGTGCAACTATTCAAATATATTTTAATAAATCATGTCACTTTCTAAACAGGAGATGCAGTTGCATTCCTGCTCTTAAGCCATTAACCTTCTGTTCTAGTAAGACAGTTAAAACTGAGTTTGATGTAAATGCTAAAGAACCATGCATAGTATGCAGAGACCATGTTCTACATATGCTGATGTTTTCTAAATACTAAAACGTAATTTATTCCATCAATCCTTCTTCAACAAAAAATTAATTTCCTCCAATCAGCAGAGTAAAGGTTAATTGTGACAAGAAGGGAAAGCGAAGACCTTTATGAATGGGAAGATAGAAGAGCCTGCATCTTGAGTTAGTGGCTGATTGTATTTGCAAAGACAAAACAAGGCTATAAGTGATGCACACAGACTTTAATAAAACTTTATAGTTTAAGCATTATCTCAGAAGATTCCTGAGAAAGTACTGAACAGACAAAAACAGAATTCTCTTCAGTATGTCCAAATAAGATGCTGGATTTACGTTTAGAAAGATGGGCTTTGTTTTCTAGTTTGTTTCAGGTAGTATTCAAGTATCCTGCATTTCATTTGTATTATTTTTAGCAATTGTGCAGATCTTGGAGTACTAGCAGACAAAGATGTTACAATAAAAAGGTACAATATGGGTTAGGAACCATAAAGGCAGGCTGAAGGATTTAGACAGGTTTTCAGTGAGCAAGAGAAAATCAGTCTAAGAAATCAGCCTACCATACTCTTATCTATTATAGACATATTTTGAGCAACGAGAGCTTAAATGAAGATAAAAGTACAAGCAATAGGTGATATATCTGAGAAATCTCTGGCTACTGCTGATGGAAGCAGAAAAGGCAAAAATGCAGTTCTGCACGGCACAGATAAGGCAATAAGGGAACACAGTCCCTGCCAGGAAAATCACTGCAGACATCAGCACTGCCATGGTCCTTAGGCACACAATTATTCAAGAGACCAAAATCATCGTTGTTGCCAAGTCTGTGTAAGCATGGTGGAAACTGAATTCTTGTCAGTTCACTTAGTGTAATAGCAAATGTGTTTGTGCGTCTTTAATCAGACAAATGAGTGTAGAAAAACAGTTAACTTTTATTGATACAAACTCTGTGTTTCCAAAATCTGGAATTGTATTTAACTGATGGATCCAACTTTAGTGCTTGAACAGTTCATAAAAGTGACATAGCACCACTGCTGACAAATCTGATTACCAAGTGCTTACCTCTTGATTCTCAAGGGCCTGTTGAACATGACATATTCTACATGTTAAAATATTTTGCCACATCTGGTATAGCACAGAGAGGCCTCAGAAAACATGGTATGACTTGGTAGCTGCCTATGACTATGTTACACGGCCAAGACAGATTTTGCTGTAGCACACAATATAGTTCCTATGTTCCAATGATAATAATTGCAATAATAATAATAGCAGTAGGAATAGATCTAAAAGGAACTTTGATAATCTAGTTCAATCCTTTGCTGAAATATTCCAGCTAAGACTTTTTTTTTATATAGAAGAGAATGAAAGGATAGCTTCCTATGTCTTGTAGAGAACAACCTCTTTTTTATTATTATTTTATTTTATTTTATTTGAGAAAATTTTATTTTAATTTGAGAAAATGACATCTGTTTAGATACAATTGCTGTCTGGTTCTGGAAGGAAGCAGTGTCAACACTCAGTTGCAACTGAGACCTTCAAATTCTTAATTGTGATTTGTGTATAGCAAATCCTACATATATATAAAAACTCCAGACTTATTTCTCCACAGAAAGTAGATTTCCCCTTATGGGAGTGGATTCCACTGAGTGATCTATTGATGCCAATAGGCACAAGCCAAGGTATGATTCATAGAATACAAAAGGATGTAAAAATTCAGAACATAGCCCAAAAGGTACTGTTTGTACAAGATGTATAACCATATATGGTTATGTGGTTATATATATGGTTATATATATTGTATAACCATATACAATATATATATTGTATATATGTATATATGGTATAACCATATATGGTTATACAATCACTGCTAAGGATATTAGATGGCTGAAAGGCAGCAAATTAATGGTATTACACAATCACATCTTCATGGAGGACTCAGGGATGTATTAGCTATGATAATCCTCTTGCTGGCAGAAGACTTGGCATACTGATGACCAGATCCTCTTTATACAAATGCAGAAGCTACAACATCTTACAAAGAAGCAATTACTGCTCTGTCCACTGTTAGAAAACAAGAAAATATTGTTTGAAAAAAATGTATTTTTCTTAAGATGTCCTTACCCACTAATTGGAATAAAATATTTTTACAGTGTTTCATTCTTCCATTTTAATAGTTTACAAGCGTAGTTATATTCTTTATTGATTTTTTTTTTTTCTGGTTGTTTTCAATAGGGATTTAAGGAACATATGTTTTTTTCTGGCTCATACCTCTCAGGCTGGGTATTATTTTCAACATAATAATATGCTTCAAGCTTCATATTTCCAAGTCCCTCTAAAACACAGATACAACAGGTCAGAAGATGCTCTGGATCTGGAGCACTGAAGAGCAAATCACTTTTGTGGGTTCTCCCACTAAACCCAAGGGAGAGTAAATATGATTTTTCACTCTGCAGTTTTGCAAGGTTGCTTGAGATGTGATGTGGTGTTGTCCTGTGGATGCCACATTGACAAGATATGCAGAAACAAGAGGAACTGTGGACTGAAAATTTGAGGCATTTTGAAGTTTTTTTTTTTAGGTGCTATAAAGTGCCTCACAAGGAGGAGTTAAGGTCATGATTATGGCTGTATGAAGTTACACTTGCTGTTGACTGACTGAATTATCCCCTGGTCTTCTATATGAGCGTGGAGGAATACTGGGGTATTCCTCATTGGGGAAACAACTATACAGTTGTATTTTATTAGGTAGGGTTTTACAGTTCACAAAACCTTAAGACAAGTACAAAATGAACCATAAAATGCAGTAATGACCAAATAATTATTTATATAACCAGTTTTTGTCTCACCAAGTTGACCCCACTCAGTCCATTTTGCAGCTCTTCCAGTGTTATTCCATCTTTAGAGTAGAGCAAGACCCATTCAAGAAAAATAAGAATGACATAAAAATATAGTAAGTAGCTGTAACACAAGAATATACACTTTCTTTTCAATGAAAAGTGATAATTCTTCTGTAAGATTCTTCCTTAAGGAAAAAATGATAATGATCCTGAAGTGAATAATTACCAAAAGAGCTAAGAAGCATTATCAACTTAGATAATTCAGCATTAGTTTTCTATATAGGAAGAAAAAAACTTCTCAGAAAGAAGAAAAGTTTTTGAAATGCTCCACTGTGTACACCTATGGAGATAGAAAAAAATATTATTGGGGTCTACATCAAGTGTAAGTACTTTCATATGAACAGTATTAAAAATACATAACTCTGTTTGTCTAGCTATCTTCAACAGACTTATCTGGAATCATATCATTGTAGCTTGTTTAACAGAGCATCTCCCTTTATGCCTGCTTATGTCATTTTCTGGAGTCTTGTTACAAGACAGGAAAGATTCACCTCTTCCCATGTTAGTTTTCTGTAAATAGTGATGTTGATGATGATGATGTTCTAAAACTTGATGCTGCAAGTTTGTGCTATGACTGCTCTTTGAAAATTTATACATAATGGATCATATCAGCAAACTTTTCTGCTTCTGTTTTCCTTAGATAAAATGATTGAAGTTGCTTTTAGCAGATGTTCCTTACTGAAATCCACTGATAGCTGTTTAGGAGCAGAATATTAATGGAATACAACTAAGTATGCATATGTCCTAAAGCAAGCACAGTAATGAATTACAGAAATCATAACTTTGGACAGACACCTTTAACTTTAAAGGTGTCATAAACACCTTTTAATTGCTTTCATCACAGCTATTATTGAATCTCATTATTGTAATTTGTCTTCCAATGATAAGAAATGATGATATGGTTCATCTTACCCTCTAACCAAATTAGTCACTTTTATTAAAAAGAAGAAAATAGGGTTCATATCCACCATTCTAATTTAGTTGGTAGATTCGTGCGTGCAACTTCCTGTTAGTTCCTCACACTTACTGATTTTGCATTTTATTCAGGGTAAAGTATTTGGCTTGTGATTAATTGCATAACCTTCATTAGGCATTCAGTGAAGAAGTTTTTAACTTTTGTTATATTGAAATGGTTTTGTAAGTTATAAGATCGTGGACAAGGAATTTCAACAAATGTTACTTATGTTGATTCATAATTTGTGAAAATCCCTTTAAAATTGCATTACTTTGTATGTGAATGATCTGATGGCAAGAATACATTAGCATACCATGTTGCTAATCACATATATTATAATTCCTTCTTCCTTTGCATACCTTTTCCTACTTATTTGTATTTCACAGAGCTTTACTTAACAGCTATCAAAGAGTTTTTAGGATTTAATTAAAATTCACAGCCCTTATAGAAACGATATTTGTATTCTTGTTCTGCAATGTCCACTCAGAAGTCCAGGCTTGCCCAAGGTCAGTGTGGTTCAGAGGAGAAGAACAGCACAGAGCTGACTCTAGCCCCAGGCAGAATCCCTTCCTTGGAGCATGAAACAAAGCCCAAGGGAACCTTCCCTCTCCTCTTTGGAATCCACATGATTATTTTATAAAGTTTCTTCAAGCTTGATGACCACTACAGGAAATTTCAGTTCAATTAAGTTGGGCAGGTGAAGGATAACCAAAGGACAAAACAAAGCTGTTTCAGCAGCTTGTGTTTTATGAGAAACAATGGTGAGAGAGAAACTATCCATGAGTGCCAGGGGAAGCAAGGGAGAATGCTCCCTTGGAGTTTTTGAGTGTTATGATAATCACCAGAGCTGAATAAAAGGCAGAATTCAGTGGGCTTTTGACAACGTAAACCTTGAGAAAAATATAAAATTATTACCAAAAAAATCCTAAGGTCTTGTTTTTCAAAATCCCTATTGCATTCTCTAGCAACAACAAATACTCCCTGAATTTGGCTGTCTGATTTGCCTGATCTCCCATTTTCTGGACTAAATATGAGAAACAAGATTACTGTATCATCGATCCAAACAATTGTATTAATGTTCTCTTTTTTTGGATGAGGCCAAACAGTCTCTGAATTTGATATACTAAATTTGAGAAAAAGCTTGCAGTGTTCATGAAGCCCAGGGCCAACAGGCTGGATGCAAATGTGCGAAACACAGTTAGCAGTACCAAGTTGTCTACTGTAAATAGCAGATGGGAATATTCAGCACGACCTGGTCAGCTTAGTCAGCCCAGCCAAAATCTTTGCTAGGATCCTCTCTGACTCTGAATGTGCTCTGAGAAAAAGTCTCTCTCCTTCTCATACTACTGCTCAAAACACTGAGCTTATGAGCTCCCCTCATGCAAACCCTTCACTCCTTCTAGCTCTCCTCCCCACCATAGAGGTTCTCCATTCATTACCATTACTCTGTTATTGTGGACTGAACAGGCAACTAACTTGTCTGTCAAAATAAATGTTTGCCAAGTCCAGCACAGGGTTTCTCTAATCTGTGGCATTCAGACATGCACAGTTTACTTGAGTAAAAATATTTTGGGGTGTGGACAGATACATTTTTAAAGTGAACATTCCTCTGTACTTACAATCCTTTAAACAGAATGTTAGTGATTACCAACACCAGTTGGGAGAAAAAAAGAAACTTAATATTGTTATTGTACTGTTAAACTTTTGGGCCTGAGGACAATGAAGATTCAGTGGATTCTGTCCACCTCAATGTCCTACTATTTCTTAGAGGAGAAAACTTGTAGAAAGTCTCTGGAGACCTGCTACATTGTTTCCCCCTTTCTCTGTTCCCCAGGACATGGGGATGCTGCTCCTCATCCTGGTTTCTCCACCTCATGTACTTGTCAGGTCCTGGGGTGCTGTTCTGCTGCAGACCCTGGCTGCTTCTTATTTTCATTGCTGGAACTTGCTCCAGATAACACTTGTGAAGAGGAATGGGTTTGGGGCAGCACTGCAGAGCCCAGAGCACAGGGAGATATAGGATTGTTTGGGAATAAAGCAACAAGATCAAGGCATGAAATGTTTTTCAGAATCATGGCTCGATAATTGTAGAACGAGTTTTTCTTAAATTAGTGCTTTAAAGGTGCAAGAAAAAAAATTATTAATTGACCAAACAAATCTTATTTGTGAATTCTTTCAAGCTATTTCCACTTGGCCAGCCCAGTTCAGCTGAAGGTCTGCTGCAAACTGCAACTAGAGCAGCTCACTGCAGCTGAACACTTCTAAAGGGCAGAAATGTGCAATACTTATTTTGTATCCTTAAAGCAGAGGTAATAAATATGTGAGGTGGAATTGCAACAGCTCAATTGCAATTTCCTGATTAAAAAATTAAAACCTTCCAAAATATGACACCTAGAATTGCCTCTTCTCTGTAAATTAGTTTTAAAAGCGTCAGATGAACTTAAAGACTGCTGTTTAAATGAAAGAACAATGAATGTAAGTAAGTAACGTGTATAACGGCTTATTGGTCATAGAGAGAGAGAAGACTGGTAAAACTGTAAGAAGACAACATGACCCTTCTGTGTTTCCAAATTATGCACAGCCAGTTTTCCCTTGTAAGTTCCATCACACAGCAAAACACTGAATACAGAGAGGCAGGGAAAAATATGTTTGACTTCTGCAGCCTAAATACAGTCAGGAGGCTTCAATAAAATAAGAAACCTAACTTTCAACTGAGAAAAAGTACAGAGAGGAATTTGTGAGGAATTGCCTTTCTCAAAGAATTAGGAAGGCTCCAGCCAGGATGATTCTGTTCTTGCTGTCCAGGACGTGGAGAGAAAGATCAGGGGAGAGCGGAAAGGGAAAAAGAAAGCAATGCCAGTTCAGAGCTGGTCTGGAGATCTTCAAAGAGTGAAGGTGTCTCTTGTAATGGCTCTGGAGTAGACTGCCCCTTAAGCTAAATCAATTTAGTCAGGGCTGGGCCAGGAAAGTAATAGACTGCATCTTTTCCGTTCTCCTTTTCTTCTTGCATGAAGAATATCCTTGGGAACAAAAGAAACTGACCTCTAATTACTCATAAAGCTGGAAACCTTACTTTTCTAAGAGCTTTGAAAAAAGATCTACCATTAATAGACAAATATGTTAAAAAATAAAAGTATAATCCATTTTATGAGGGGAAATATATATATTTTAAAATTCTTAGATGCCAAAAAGATATTTTAATTTATTTTTCTTATGTCTAGTTTATTCTGCATTTTTGTAGAATAAAACAAATGAGAATTGAAGTTTTTCACATGTATGAGAACTGAACAACTAAGTCCTCACCTTAGTGAAGCCATGCTAGCTTTTCCCAGACAGACCATATTTCTCAAGTTGTGCACTTGGTGTGCACTTGTGCTAATTTTCCCAGTAAAGAACTCAGACTTGGTCCCCGTGGAGCTTTTTCAAAAAATCTGATACCACACTTGCTAGTCCTCAGGTGCTATGGGATTCTTATAGCGCTGTTATTAATTCAGCTATTTCTCTTGGAACCCTTGGGAGGATATGATCCAGGCCTGGCAATTTGTTTTAGTGTTCATTTTATCAGTTTCTTCCACAGCTTTTCCTACAATCACTTCAATTCTGGACAGGCCCTTTGCTGAGCCCACTCCAAGAACAAGGAGTTCAGTTATTTCCACAGGGAATGTTAAGGCAAAGAATTTGTTTAGCATCAAACCCTGATCATTGGCTGTCCCTACTAACCATGCATTGGGTTTCTTCTGTTGTGTTTAAAGGATTTAGTATGAGTTTTAATTTCAAAATTTGTTTTGGTCTGTCTTGTTTTTATTTTACATTTTACATTTGATACATTGAAATGTCACCCCCTTTTTTATATTAATTAGAATATGCATGATTTCATCTTTTTGAAAGCTGTTTTCATGTTTCTGGCAAGCTTTCTTTCTTGCCATTCTTCTTTCACTCATCCTTATTCAAAACTTTCTTAGTACTTTCTATGTATATTTAATATACTTCAATCCTCCTTTCAGTCTCCCTTTTTCACATGCTCCCTCATTTTTGTATATTTCTGTTTCTTCACGACTTTATGAAATGGTGCATGAACTAGAAGAATTGTTTTGAATGTGTAATCTGTTTCTTGTAAGTGAAAAAAAGAAAGATATATGAGGCCACAAATTGGTGCTGCTCCCACAGCAACAATTCCTGTATGCTCAAAACCACAGTATTCAACAGAAATGGACTGGATAACTTCTCAAGTCGTAGCTGCATCAATGCTGGTAGAGAGTGCTGGTCCAGATGAGATGTCCAGCTTAGGAAGTTGTTACCTAGTTGCTGGAAACTGAGATGGCATACCAGGGGAAATATTACAC
Source organism: Aythya marila (assembly GCF_965140915.1). Taxonomy (NCBI): domain Eukaryota; kingdom Metazoa; phylum Chordata; class Aves; order Anseriformes; family Anatidae; genus Aythya; species Aythya marila. The sequence continues at coordinate 104,947,020 of NC_139043.1, forward strand.
TTTATGTGTTCTCCATCTTATATATAATTCCATAAGCATACCAACCACTTTCCAAGACAGGATATTGAGGCAAATGGCTTTTATGTATAACTCCATATACTTGTTCTTATAAAAAGTAAATCCATTAAACAGGAAATGCTTCATGAAGTTATATTTCTCCAGAAATTTATTTTGTAGGAAAACAGAAAAAACACCTGACATTATTCAGTTGTTCATTTTACATGTAAAGCTTCCTTTAACAGAATATCTGTTAAATTATGGGAAAAGGTACAACTGAAGTGAAGCAATTTTCTTGCAACATAAAGTTTTTACTGATCCAAAAATATTTTTATTCCAATATTTTCCTTTCAGAAATGTGTCACAATGGTCAATGTTGGTCAATGTTTGATGCTTTTAGAGCATTAGATACTTTGCAATCTTAAAAAACTTTCATAAATCAGAACATTCAAAGCCTTGAAAATACAAACAGCTTCAAGAATACACAAAATATAAAGTTTTTTCCTGGCATACAAGGAAAAGATATTTAACTATATTGAAATGAAAAGATACTGCTTTGAGTGTTTTCTTGCAGTTTCTATTATGAAAAACAGAGGGGGAAACAAACAAACAAACAACAACAAAAAAAAACACCCTGCAAATTTGAAAGCAAGCTACAACCTGGGTGAAACTGAAAATGCTTTTGTCTTCTACATGTATTATGCAGTTCCTTTCCCAACCAACTCTACTAAGCTTCATTACAACTTGATTTCACCTTTTTGTCTGAATAATGACTCTTTCCTTGAAGGAGCCTGGTTACCTCACTTGGCTTTCATTCTGTTAGCAATGGACATAGCTTTTTTTTCTTTTCTTTTCTTTTCTTTTCTTTTCTTTTCTTTTCTTTTCTTTTCTTTTCTTTTCTTTTCTTTTCTTTTCTTTTCTTTTCTTTTCTTTTCTTTTCTTTTCTTTTCTTTTCTTTTCTTTTCTTTTCTTTTCTTTTCTTTTCTTTTCTTTTCTTTTCTTTTCTTTTCTTTTCTTTTCTTTTCTTTTCTTTTCTTTTCTTTTCTTTTCTTTTCTTTTCTTTTCTTTTCTTTTCTCTTTTCTTTCTCTTCTCTTCTCTTCTCTTCTCTTCTCTTCTCTTCTCTTCTCTTCTCTTCTCTTCTCTTCTCTTCTCTTCTCTTCTCTTCTCTTCTCTTCTCTTCTCTTCTCTTCTCTTCTCTTCTCTTCTCTTCTTCTCTTCTCTTCTCTTCTCTTCTCTTCTCTTCTCTTCTCTTCTCTTCTCTTCTCTTCTCTTCTCTCTTTTTTTGAATTCACATGATTATCAATGTGAACTGACCTTGAAGCTATTTGGTGGTCACCAGTCTGGAGGAACACACGCAGTATTTGTTGTGATTGTATGCTGTTTTTGATGGTCTGCCCATGCCACCTGCTCCACTGGTCACTTCTGTGAATTTGGGAGGGTCTGTTTGTTTGACCTGTTGTAGAATGTGAAAATTCTGAATTCAATTTTAAGTCTTAACTATGAATGTGCCAGTGAGCTCCTTGTTGCTGCAGAAGACATGCCTTGTACTCATTACTATATTACTAACCACAGAGATATTCTGACTTTAATAAATAGAAGGAAATAATATAATAATTGATTTTTATATTTTCTAAAAATTGTAGGCATGTTTTAATTCCAAATCATACTAAATGAAGAGAAGCAGAAATTTGGTCATTCTTATAAAGCATTATATGACTTTGATCAGAGCAACATAACTGAGATAGAAAACTGCCTTTAAAATCAAATATGTTGCTGTGAAATGAAAGTATGAAGCTGAGTCAATTATGTTCAATGAACACTTAAGTTACAGAAGAGGCTCAGTACTTTTAGTGAAAGAGCTCTCATTTAAATTACTGGGAAACAAAAATTCATGTTAATACTCAACCTATATTGAGGGACTTGAGCCTGGTAAGAAACTTACAGTGTGGTTTTATTTGTATGGGTCTTTCTCTGCTAGAGAATGGATGACATTGGTAATTTTATAGCCAGCCCATAGGTGCTGATGCCATGGAGACATATATATTTCAGAATCCAAGTTGCTCATGGGGTTCAGCCCCAGGAAAACTTCTTTGAAAAAAAAAAAAATCAGTTTGGCAAAAATTATCAGCAGAAGTCCTGGATTTTTTTTCTCAGTTTTTGTCAGGATATCTGCCTTTATCTGCCTTTATATCTTTCTACATTTTACAGAATTACAGAATCATCTAGGTTGGAAGAGATCTCCAAGATCACCGAGTCCAACCTCTGACCTAACTCTTAACGAGTCCTCCACTAAACCATAGCACTAAGCTCTACATCTAAACTTCTTTTAAAGACCTCCAGGGATGGTGATTCAACCACTTCCCTGAGGGCAGCCTATTCCAATGCCTTCAGTAAATGCTTTCAGAAAAGAAGTAAATGCTTCCAATGCTTTCAGTAAAGAAGTTCTTCCTCATATCCAACCTAAACCTCCTCTGGCTCAACTTTAGCCTTGTCCTGTCACCAGGCACGTGGGAGATTTTCTATGAAGTCCTGAGTCTTCTGTTTTGTCTGTAAAGCTGTTACTCAGCTGTCAGCTTGTACAGGGATATTTTTAATAGCTGAGATATCTCATGTTAAGTCTGCTTAGGCTTCCAGGAAATACCTGTTTTGTCTTGGATGTGATCAAGTATACAGCACAGTTGTTAGTGTAGTGACTGCATACTAGCCATCATTACATTTGTCAAACTTATGGTTTCCTCTCCAGTCAGGAGAGAAAAAACTCCAGCGTTTAAAGCACCACCTTGGTTTATTGACAACTAGGTCTTGCACTCTGCCTAGTTTTTAATCCTTTCTTTTTCCTTTTCCTTCACTGTTATTTTCAGGCTCATCTCCCTCCAATGCCCTTGCTCCAGCTTGGCAGCAAAGGCCAGGGGTGGCAATTGCAACACATTGTTGCAGAGGAGGCCACCATAGTAACAGCAGGAACTATGATTTTAAGAAAGGGATAAAACCAGAAATAGCGAAATACTTATATTAAACTGAAATTACAGTTACGCTTTGAAAACTGCATTTTTTCTTGCAGAAATTAAAAAAAAATATCTTTTTGGAAGCAAATAAAATAAAAAAATATATTAAAATTCGACCTCTCCTATAAAGAAAAATCTATTATGTTGTAACGGTCATTTTGAGTAAGAAAGAATCTTGGTTTATTATCTCTAGTTTATTACTTGTTCTTTTAGAAAAGAGATTACATTTTTTACCTATGTCACAAAAATACTAACATCTCTAAATGTAATAATATTGACATGGTCATAATGTCTCAAAAGACTGACAAAACATGCTCCTTATCCAGGTATATACAGGTTCTGTTTCATACCAGTTTACATATGCTGAATCTGATTTTCTCTAAGCCAGGGGTAACCAGGGGTAACTTCACTGATTTAACTATCACTGATTTAACAATCAAGGTTTACCTTGATTTTAAGCCCACAAATGTCTCATTAGAAAAAATGATTTTTTTTTTTTTTTTAACAAAAATGCTTGTTTAGGCATATTCAAATCACAGTCCAGGTCAAGACCACAGTATTTGCTCTCTGACAACTTTATCACTTAGAAGTGATAAGGTATACAATTAAGTATATATTGGTTTACATCTGGGTCAATTTAAAGAAAAAATCCTTCTTTGGAGAAGAAAAGTTTTGGAATGATCTATTTAGCTTGTTCAAAGAATACACTTTGTTTTCTCATTCTGCACACAAAATCTTCTCTTCATCAAATTTTGACGTAAATTGTCCCCCTTTCCTACTTCGTTTCATACAGACTAAAGGATTCTTTACAATTTCAACAGCTAACAACTTAAAAGACAGAAAAAATCAATAATGATTTTAGAAACAGGGTAGAGTTGTTTTTCAGAGCTTCACAAACACGTATTTCACACAGTTGTGTGAGTGTATTCACAGCTTTGAAATTTACAGCCTTTCAATGACTACTGCAACCCACTTATTGCAGACATAAATTTTGTAATGTCAGATAAAACATTTGAGATGGGTTCTCAAAGAGGAACTCAATAGTTTAATGTGCTGCTTATGTAAAACACTGTACTAACAAATGGACAGAATTTCCTAATTAAGTGTGATGCAAGTTGTATAATGGAGTGGTCAGTAAATTTGTGTTACTGACTTGAGTGCAAGACACGCTAAATTTAATATGATGATTACTGGAAGTTAAAACAGAAGATGTACATATTTAACAAGCAAACAATAGATAATAAAGCCCATAGATTTGTTTAAAGCTCTTTTAAAAAATATAAAAATGCAGGAAAAACTTTACAGTTTTGTTGTTGTTTTTAGCAGAATATATATATATATATATATATATATTTTCTTTTTTTTTTTTTTTTTCTCTAACAATTCCACACACAAACAGAAAGCTCCAACACGAGCCATGAATGAAATGTAGTCCACCACTCATGGGGTTGCAGTCAAAGGGACCTCTATAGGTCCCTTGCAGTCAAAGGAACGTCACCTCTATAGGGCAGACACATGCCACTGATTGTTATCCAGCTATTTACCCTTTTATTTTATTGTTCCTTTAACAAAGAAAAAAGCATTAGTGTTACAAGAGAGGTTGTTATGTGCCCTAGAACCATATAAAGAATTTAGAATAGAACTAAGAATTCTTAGTAGTTATTGGTAATATCTGGATCATTTTCATTAATATCTGATAAAAATTCAATGGATGAATGTATACTTCTACCTATACTATTACTATCTATACGTATCCTACATGACATTCAAAGAAAAAAAATCATCTTAAGACAGTATTCATAACAAAGCAAAGGGCTATTAAATTTTATCCATGTAACATACAATTCAACCAGATATAACCAAAAGCTAGTCAGGTTTTCTGCTGGATAGGAGAAATGTGCTCTACAGAAAGTCATACTACTGGAAATTTTATCATTTTAAAAGTTTTAAACAATGTTCATTAAAATCATGAAATGGAATATGAACATTAAAATGAATGTATCTTGAGCAATGGTATGCATAGATCAAATCTTGCTCTAATAAGCAAGTCTGATTCAAGGACCTTTATTTCTGCAGAAACTGGGATTACAGTGACAGAGAAAGAACCCAAGCAGGGGATTGTTCTTCTGACGGGTAATAATATAACTATCATATACTATAGTTATATACTAATATAACTATAAAACGAAGTGATTAACTTGATTCAAAAGAGCCATCTTTGCTTATTCAGTGTTTGTAGTTCATTCATATTTCACTAAAACAGTCCTGTGGTATACCAAAACAATAAACACACAGTAATGGTTTCTGTATGTACATGGCTTTATACATGTTAATCTTTATGCTCAGGTCTGTTTACTGATGTTTAATTTTCTTGCACTGTATTAAAAGTTAGATATGGAAAGTAGGGATCTACTGAATAAGCTTAAATGCAGAATAAGTTTTATTCAAAGATGGATTAACAATAGATCTCCATAACATTGGTGGAATCTAATTGCAAGTATTAACTGACTTTTTTTTTTTTTAACTTGACCTATTATACAAAATAATTGTTTATGTAACTAAATATTTGGAACATTCTCTAACACCCAATAAATGATCTAGAAAGGCTCCCAAGGACTCTGTTGAGCTTTGGATCAGCCTTCCAAAAATCCAGCATATTGAAAGACATTGACTGTTTACTCATTTTTTTGCTGTTCTATTGAACATGTTTAGAAAAAAAAAAAAAGCCTATGGACCATTTACAGTGCAAGGTTCTTTCAGTAAACTTCAAAATATATGTATATCTAAAATATATATTAATATGGTATATATATAAAAATAAAAAATATATTTTATTTTATTATATATATTACATAAAATAATATATATTTAATAATAATACATACAAATATTTACATATATTATTAATAAACAAATATATATAAAAATATGTACAATAAAGTATATTATTTATATATATCATTAATATTAGTAATATACAAATATTTAATAATAAATATATAAATATACATATATTTATATATTTAAAATTCTGAGATGCTTATAATTAAATATTAAAGATTAAGGTGCAATTTTTTAGACTACAACGGTAAAGGTACATTAGTAGCTGATATCATCAGCTAAGTGTCATTGAATGTCCAGTCTTATCTATCTGTATGTGCTGTTGACAGTAGGTTTTCCTCCTGCAGAACCACTTTAATGTCTTAAGGAACGCCGCTGAACTATTGTACTATTATTTTTAAATGTCTAAATAAGCCTAAATATACTTCATGGAAACTTTGAGTAGAAGCTACTCTTTTAGAGAGCATAAGCTTTAAAAAAAAAAAAAAAACAACAACAAACAAACACAAACAAACAAAAAACAACAGCTACAGTTATTAATATACCAATAGTGATTTTGTTTATATATATATATATCTGTATAGGTTAATCCACAATTTTTAAACATCAGCATAGGAAAGATGAGAATACAGTACAGCTCTCCTTCACAAAGAGACAGATTTATTTTCCACAGATAAAATGTATCATTATAATTAATGAAAGAATGTAGAATAATGAATAATTAAGAATTAATATTATGAAATAAAAGCACTTAACTCACGGGCTATTAAATATATCCATAATTAAATATTTCAATTTAATATGATGTGTTGTAGAAAAGAGCATTAGTTATAACACTGTCATTGGCCATGTATTACAAAAAAAATAATTGGAGAGAACGCAAAAATGATTGATGTTACTCTATTTGCAAAAGTGAAATGTCCCCAAATTTCTTTTCACACAATTATACTCTGTATTCTTTTGAGATAAATAGTTGTGAGTTTAAATGTTTTGTAAGACTCTTTTGCCAGTGCTATGACAGTAGTAGATGATAACTTCTTCTTGTATTAAGTGAAGGTATAAAAAAAGATAAATGAATGTTCTGGTTTTTACTATATCAGTCAGGATGTCACAAATCTACATGTTAATATGTTAATCTCACTGTTTTGCTTGGTCAAATAATTTTAAGTAAGATTATTTAAATGCTCATCTCTTTCTGAATGACATGACATCATCAGTCTTGAGGAGTTTATTCCACATAGAGCTGATGAATGTACAAGCAGAGAGACTCATTGAGGCAGGACGTCTGCGGGACCCCAGAGTTTCAAAGAAGGATCTGTGCCTCTTCTTGATTAAGCCTCTGCCTTGAAATCTCAAGAGTGCAGCTGACTGGAAGGTGAAAGGAGGCAGACCTTGTTGTACATGCCTTGCCCTTCTCTTTACCCCAGCTGTAACCTCTAGACTGCTCTTTACTATGATTCAGCCCAATTTTTATGTATTTCCTTTGTCTTGTGAATATAGGTAAGACTTTTTTATATACATTTCAAGGAAGTAAGTTTTCTGGAACCAAGAGGATGGCTACATAACATGAATTGACCTCATCAAGTTTTCATCTGGCAGTTGTACGAGTGTCAACAAGCAGGTACATTTCTATTCATGTAGCTGAATATAGATTCCCTTCATCTGAAGAAGCGTTAAAAAGAAAATATCAGATACTACCAAGTGAAAGAAGTTTCTTGATAATTTTCCCCCAGAAAGCCTTTGTGAGTCTTGAATTTTTTGTTCCATGAAAGATCTACTATGCAAACAACTGACTTGAGAGTCTCTCATGCAAGGAAATCCTGGATAAGGTGGAGTTGGAACAACACAAATGATCCAGCTGGTTTTGAAGTCTAGTGTTTCAAAGGAGGTGACAACTGGTGAAGGTGTCACATTGACTTAACTTGGCTATGTAATAACACAGCTTAAAATAGTCTCCACAATCACAGCAAATTCCAGAATTCCATTGGCACAATTCCCTAAGTGAGAATTGTTGGCAAATGGTATTGAGCAATGGTAAGATAATGAAGGGGTGATACTGAGTGAGTCTTGATAAACTGTGCAACTTGATTACCTCAGTTTCTCATTCACCAAAGTAAAAGAATAGCTTTCTATATTAACAAATAGCTGGTTCATTTCTGAAGGTGAAAAATAATTACAGAGCACTCCCATAAAGAATTTAATAGCTTCTGATAGAAATGCAAATTTTACATGGTGTTCCTATATACAACACTTTTATGCTTCAGAGACCTCTGCAATAATAGAATGTGGAATATAAGCTGAAACTAGCATTTATAAGGTCTAAAATTTACACATGGGGGGATTATATGAATTGTCTTCTAACATCATGAAAATAGTGTATATTAATTTGCTCAGAAATCCTGGACAATCTTTCACATATCCTTTTACATTATAATGTTTCATCTAAATCTATTTATGCATGTTGTAGACCATAATATGGTCTGTGTAATTAATCATTTAAGCTATCTGCAGGTACATGGTCATTTCAGATGAAGTAGATTTAACAGTGAGCAGTTGTTTTTCTCAGAAGTGTTTCAGTTTGCTTTTAACTACAAGCTTTTTTATAAATCTGCATAAAGATTCTGTCTTTGGGAGAATGGTCTGTATGTTTAATATCTTTTTAGCAGAGTCCTGACTCTCATTTCCAAGGCCCAGACACAACATGAAACTGTCTTGCTCTCTCTCAGGGTGAAACTGCAGATTTCCTTCCTGGATTAATTTCGGAAGTTACAGACAGCAACCTTGACCTCCTGAGTGCTGCTGAACCCAATTTGCCTAATTTGTAATTTAAGAAATGTTTGACAACTTTTAATTTTATATTGAAAAGCTCAAATCACTGCTTTGAAAACAAAACAAAACAAAACACAGCAAAAACAAACAAACATAAAACATAACAGCACACACGTCAAATGAAAGGACATTTAAAATGCAGCAGAGGCTTGTATTGTGGCATCTTTATTAAAGCAAGTAAAAGTTTTTTAGTGAAATTATCTTTTTGTTTGTTTGTTTCAGATGCAGTGAAGATTTTGCAGGGAGCCTTACTCACATCGCAGACTTAGAATTAATAAAACAGAAGAGTTTGGGGGCAGCTTCAACAGGAGACCTAACCAGAGCTGCATCCTGACCCCTGAAACAAATAATTTGCCTTTTATTTTTACAACTTCTACGAGCTTCAGAATTTAAGGAGTAGAGGCACTTTCTTCTACTTTGCATTGGTCTCTTAAAATCAGGATATCTGATACCGTGTGCTGCACAGGCTGCAGAAATAATTCTGAATGCCTCATTACCTGTCAGGAGAATATACTAATAGGAGCTCTGTCTTCTATTATCAGAGCTCAAACAAAATCTGTTCTCTGCCAAAAATTATCGCTTGCCTGTAGCAAATCTTTTGTGCTCTTCATTCTCCCACCACCTGTAAATCGTAGGTTCACAGGCCCCGTAAATATGATCTATACTAAATAATAATGTTGCAGGGGTACTTTGGGTCCCAGAGAGGCAGTAGCTCGGGTTTATTCTCATCTGTAAGCAGCAGGCTGACTTGGCACTCACCAGTAATCAGTTCAAGCATTGGCCAAACAAGGCCTGACCTCTTGCTCTTCCTTTCCCTTCTGCCTTGGCTGATGTGGTGGGTACTTGCTTGTGGCCATAGGGCCAAGGAGGATAGCTCTGCCTCTGCTCTTGTAACAAGCTTTTGTAATATTGACACAGCCTGAACTGGCAACAGTGCAACGGATTTTGCTGGGAGGGTCTTTAGGGACTTCCCTGAATGAAGTATGCTGACTGAGAATTTAAAATTTTGCTGGTCTAAATTTAAGTTTTTGTTTGTCTAACTGTTGCATGCAATCCAGTAGGCTGAAGTAATATACCAGTAATTTTATTTATTTATTTATTTAGTGCATAGACATGAGAGATATGAACCTTGCAATACTAAGAAGAAAAGTACCAAGGAAGAGGCTCTGGGTAGTCAAAATGGTTTTTCATTAACACTTTAAGATAAAATCCAGGCCAGGTATAGACAAGGTATTCTTCCTCATTCTTTTGACAATCAAGTCTTTTCTTGCTGCCCACTCAGTTAATGGCCTTGGACATAGAACTAATGATTTTCCCACCTGCTTTCCTGCTAGCCTGCCTTGCCCACACTTGTGTCCACAGCCCCTGCATAGAACAGCTGCTAAGATCATTGTTTGTGTCCAAAGCCTCCAGCCTCAAAGTAAAGGAGGGAGACAGAAAAGGTTGAGAAACTCTCTGACTCATGTTACAGATGAGCTAGAATTTTATTTTTGTTGAGCAATGTTGTTACAGAAGACCTTTCTGATTAGCTGTTTTATCCTAATTGAATAGGATTTTGCGTTGAAGATGTTCTGCAGGGATATTTCAGTTCTCTTTGCATGTGTGCATGGATGTATGTTACCAGAGAAGCATGTCAATAGACCCTTACACTTTTATATGTGCACTTACATTGGAAGAACATATGACTTTTAATTTAGTGCTACTTTTACTTCTTGCATTTACTGGTGGTCTTTCATGGTGTTACAGTTCACTGAACACAGGATTAATTCAATCACCACTTTATTAATAAAAGAAATCATGAAAAAGCAATCTAGCATTCTTAATAAGTAACACTGAATTTCCTGATCTGACTTGTCATGCAATATTTTATTGCAAAGTTGATTGACATTATTCTGGTTACTATTTACTGAAAGACCAGCTTTCTACTGGAGACTAAACAATGTATAATCCCTGCAGAAACCTGAGCTGCTTAAATTAAAGTCAGATGTGATGTAAAAGAGAGAGTTTCTGTTATTCTTGGCTCAGTAATATGCGATTATGGTAATTTCTACCAGAATACTCAGTGCCTGTGTTTTTGTGACAGGACTGAAGGGGCCTGTGCTTGGCTATTTCTCTTCCATTAGTGACAGGATAATTTAAACACTTTAATGTAGGCTATAGACTTGCTGGCTCAGAGATATTGTTGCCATCACTTGAGAGATAGAGGAAAGGCATGGAGGGTTTTTGAAAGCAAAGTGCTTTATTATGCACTGAGGCACATAGGTACATGAACACATAGTTTGTTACTCTTCCCAAGTGACTGGAGTCTTCCTCATGTTAATGGCTAGCTCAAAGAATGAGGCTGCTAAAATCATGCTGATAGCTGCAGGTCCAGCTAAGTTTAGCAAATTCCAAATAGTGTCTCAGAAATCACTGGCAGGAGAGATACACAGAACAGTAGGGAGCTGACATACATTGTGGCCCCTTAGCTGTTCAGAAATTCCTGTAAATATCAGTTATGGGTAAAGGTTTCAAGTATATGATTAGATCTGTTGAAATAATGCTGTAGAATGAAAACAGAGGGATTATTATTTATTTTTTTTAATATTGCAATCATTTACTATCAACCTTACAAGTAGAAAGAGGGAGAAATAAAACCAAACCAAACCAAACCAAACCAAACAAAAACAAGCAAACAAACAAAAACCCACCTGGCTTTGTATGCTGGTAGAGAGAATATTATATTCCCTCCAGCCATGCTGCAAACGTGAAATTGTAGTGAAAATACCTTTTTCACAGGACAGAAAAATGCAGGTCTTGTAATTTTCCTCAGCATAGGGAATAAGAGCAAATGAAATTAAACTAGAATTAATCTTTTCTCTTTACCTAAAAAGAAATAATATAAACAACAGGAAATGTGTAATCTCTTTGCCAGACATGAGATTTTCTTACATTTGCCAAAGCTAGCAGAGTAATAATATTGTTTCTATTGTCACAGGCATCATTAAACAGAGAACCTACAATTTGCCTGGAATACACATTTCCTGAGTCATAATCACCATTAACTTGAATTATAACTTTTATATCTCAGAATCTTCGTTCATTATAACTCTTAATATTGTTCTAATTCCTACTAATAATTTGCAAGACGATGTTGCAGAAAGATATTCTTTTCTCCAGACAATTGACAACAACAATTGAACTCTGAGATATATGTAAAGCTATAATTCAAATGTACAGAGATCCTTCAGCAGATTCAGAGGTGTAATGTGTTCTGTGTTCCCAGAAACAGTTGGTCACCCATGTTGAAGCAGAAAATAAAAGATCAGGGTGGGCCATTTGCTACATCCTAAGCACCCACCTCTCTTGGGGTCATAAAATATCTTCAAATTTCTGAAAATTATATAATGGCCCATGGGTTGATTTGCAAGTGTTATCTTTGTTTGAAAATGACAAAATCTTGAATGACAAAAATCTCTTGAGTAGGGTAATTATTTAGACAGCAGTGAAGCATTAACCATATACCAATGCACAATTGGTAGATAATACGTTTAGTATATAATTGCTTAGTGAATTTTAAAGAGTACTGTCGTTGTTGCATACTGTGTGAAGTTGAGTGTAACTGCATTGCAACTTTATGTCAAAAATAGCTAAGTTATTTATATTTCCTATCTCTCAACACTGCCCTCTCAGAAAGCCTCCTTTTTCACTGTGGCTGTTTCCAATCATGACTCATCAGTTAACTGAATAAAATGATGTCAGTTTAAATGGATAAAAGAAAAAAAATACTTTAATACAATTTAATGTCTGAGAACTCACTGTTCTGCATATTTCTGCAGTTTGTGTAAAGCTTCTGTTATTAGGTTAATTCATCTCTGAGGAGTGTAATATTTTGTGACTCTGTATAATCCTTCGTCCTGCAGTTCAAGATGCACCGCACCATCCCCTGACTCAAAACAAGTGATGGATTACAAGGTATTGTTGCCAATTTTCCAATACACACAGGATGATATAAACAATGCACACAGAGATATAAACAATCATTTCCTCGTAACAGCAACATGAATTTAGCTGGGCTCAAAACTGAAGTAAAACCTGTACTATAACAGACATTTTTTTTTCAGACTATGATTCAGTATTTCCTTTCAGTCCTATATTTGAAATATTTGATATAAAAAATGCAGAATTCTTTTTTGTAAGCATCCAAGCAACCAAAGCCAGATCTGGATAGTATTAATCTGTACATATGCACAGGCATGTACCTATATGCATGAGAATAAGTCCAAGCATAAGTTTTCAGAATTATCTGTACTCTACATAGGATGATAACAGAGAGACATAATTTCTTTAACTCTCATGTGCTTTCTCATGTGAAGTTATTTTCATCACAATTTTAAAATTCAACAGCTCTGTACCTTAAATCAAGTTTTTTTCTGACAGTCTTCTTTCACCCTGAGTTTCTAAGAAACCCTATAAATATTTTCCTTTTCCTCAGATCTTCATTGCTTTATTTTATTTCAAACATTTCTGTAATAAAACTATCACTGAATCATAATTTTCTTTGTGTTCATTTTAGGGCCTGGCTTTAAATAATGGGCTAGTCAGAGGTTTCAGGTCTGCTTTACAAACCTTCTGTCTTCAGCAATGTTCTCCTTGACACCTGCAGAACTCTGTAGTTGGTGGAAATAAAAACTCAAATTACCCTTCAAAATGAGACATGCAGGAGAAAGAAGAGAGAGGAAAAAAAGAAAAGAAATGAAAAGAAACCTTGTAAATCAGTAGAGGAAGAACTGAAGATGTATACAAATACAGCTATATACAAAAATGCTGATGTCTGCACATGCAAATTTTGGAAAAATTCCATTACATTCATGAGGTTTCCTCTCTCTGCCTCTACTGTATGTTTTTCTGAGGAACAAATGTCATCCTCTTAGAATCACAGAATCACAGAATCATTGAGGTTGGAAAAGACCTCTAGGATCATCTAGTCCAACTGTCCTCCTACTATCAATATTACCCACTATGTTTCTTTCTAGTTTCTCTCACTATGTCTGACCCTGAAACTTTTATGTATCTATGACCCTGAAACTTTTATGTATTTCCTTTATTATTACTCATAGGCACCAGAATATTACCTGTGAAGGTTTCTTATCCCAGTTTAGAAGGGAAGAAGTCTCCATAAAGAAGAATGTTTCTAATGAGAAGGAGAAGAGAAAATGGAGTCACAATTCGGAGCAAAGGAAAGCATTGAAAGTGACCTAGGAAGGGGGGCGGGAAGGGGGATTTGGAGGAGAGAACAAACCATACCATTGCAAAATAGTATTTTTTGTAGTATTTTTCATTGATTTTTGTCTATGATGCTTTGGTTGGTCTGAACAGAAGACTGCAGAATTAGGGCTTGTAAGGAAACCAACCAAGAGATTAAAAGATCACTGCTAGGAGTTTTGTGTTTCAGAAAACTTTCACTTCAAGCAAAGCTGTTTCACCTAAGCCTTTTCTGAAGGTTGTCTGCAGTCTCAAACTGAGATCTAGAAGCTGTTTTTTTATGCTAGAGGTAAAGTACCAGAACCTTCATGAAGTTCTGAATGTGCAAGGTACCTAGTGATACCAACACATTCAGTTGATCCTGTCACTGTACCCTGTATTATCCAATAAAGCTGGCTGCATGTGTACTAATAAGCCAAGCAGGAGCAATGTATAGGCAAGCATTGTCCCACAGTACATACAGCCTGTCAATGTCAAGTTGACCTCTCTTAGATTCAGCCTGGGCATGGTTTAGTAGTAACCTGGGCCAGACAGCCTGCATGAGGTTACACTATCTGCTATCTGGGTAGATACATAAGTATTTATATTATTTTTACAGACAAGATAAAATTACCACGAGAATCAATATATTTCCATATTTTAAATGTTGATGGTAAATATGCTTCCAAGTCAATAAAAACATGCTAATAATGACATTAGTCAATCTGAAGTAGGAGGCAGTATTGTGCCTACATTAAGAAAGATAAACATTAATGCAATTACCATTAGGTATTTGGTAAGACCCAAGGAAGCTGCATCAGCAGAGAGTCAGGCTGGGTGTTAGGAAAAAGTTCTTCACCGAGATAGTGGTCGGGCACTGGGACAGGCTCCCCAGAGCAGTGGTCATGACACCAATCCTGCCAGATTTCAAGAAGTGTTTGGACAATGTTCCACATGGTCTGATTTTTTGGTTGGCTCTTTGTGGAGCCAGGAGTTGGACGAAACCCTTGTGGGTTTCTGCCAACTTGGGATATTCTGTGATTCTGTGAGTATATGATTAACATGAATAACAGCAATATGAATTAATATGAATAACAGCAAATTTTCTACAGGTACTCAATTTTTACCTAGAAAAAATTATTAGGTTTGGTATTTAACTCAAATGCTCTTAATATGTGTGTGTATATATATATATATGTATAAGTAAATAATTCTTCCAAGTAAAAAGGCTCAAGGTAACAATAGTCTTTAAGTTTCACATATATTCACTTTTTTCATACTAAGTATATAGAGAAATAAAACTTTGTTTACAATCAGCAAGGACACATGCACTATATAGATACATTTATACACTTTTTTTTTTTTTCCTCCGTGACTTCCTTGGGGCCAAGGAAATTTTGTCTAAGAAAAATAAGATATACTTCAGAATCTAAGCTCTGTAGCTAGTTCTACCCATGACCCTAACACAGCACTACCATGCCATAATCAGCCAGGATCCTCCCCTAAATCTGCAAAAACACTATCATGTTTGTTTACATGTTCAAGTGTCTTTGGTGCATCTCTTCTTTTATTGGCAGTTCTGAAAAAGGCACATTCTTTAGCAGTGACAAAGTCTTGGATTCTTCCCCAGAAATACACCAGACTGCACAGGATGTGTTATTATCTGCTTTGTAACACATAAACAGCAAATTAACTGCTATCAGCCTGAAGACAGACAGCTAAATGGAAGGTTTTCATATAGTTTTCCTTAATTAGCTATATTTCTTGATAGCTATCTTTTCTGATATTGCTCCTGTATCAGATGTGAGAAGATTAAGCCTGTCAGAACAGAGGAAATTATTACAGACAGCAAAAATACAACATTCCATCAGTAGCAGGCCCTTTCCAACTGAATATTCTATATATTACTTATATTTACAAGTCCTCATTTCATGGTTTTACTGGTGTATTTTATCCTAATTAAAAAAAAAAAAAAGTAAAAATATATTCAGAGCTTTCTCAAAGATGCCAGGAATTGTTCTGAGTTCTTAAAGAGCTTAAAACAATTGTATTTTTTATCGTAATATTTTAGAAAAATACAGAAAATATGATAGTATATTTGGTGGGGCTGTGGATGCAATTTTAAAAAGGATTTCATGACTTTTCAACTGGGTAAAATAATTAAAAAAAAAATAATTAAATACTTACCTGAAGCTGAAAATCTGCACAGTGTATAATTTGAGAAAATTATCCTTTCAATGAAAATTAGTAAGTAAGGAAATGCAATAGTCAGAAAAATGCCAAATTCACTCATTCACTGAAGATGAAATGATATTTTCAGTACGTCTCCTAGCCAAAAATGGGATGTGCTCCAGTGATAAACACTAGGCTTTTGTATAGATGTCTGTCTCAGAATTTATAAATTTCAGCAAAGTTTCAGATTACTGTGATAATTCATGATGTAGTTGCACCACCTGTCATGAAAAGTACAACTGTGGAGCAGAATCCTATGACATGAATACATGATACTATATAAAAGTCTCTGTCCCACCCTTTCATAACATATCCGTGTTATGTTTGCTAGCAATAATAATACATGCTGTTTTACACAGCTGGAAGATTTAATAAAAAAAAATAATAAAAAATAATTTAAAAAAGCAACTTGTTACCACTCCATAAACATGATCTGCTGCAAAATCTAAGTAAGCAGAGATGTGACAGAAATTGCATAGACTGGGAACATTTGTTATTGTTACTAGCAATTATTTCTGTGTGAAAAAGGTTTTCTTGGATTGCTGTATATGATAGTTCATCACTTTGTTTGGAGGCATTCTGTGCAGAGGACAGACTACAGTAGCTTATGGCAGAAAATAACAGTATTGTTAACAAGTTTGTACCTTGTGCAATTTGGTTTTAGGCTGTCTCAGACATGCCTAGGAATCAGAGCTTTGGAAGGGGCAGCCCTTTTAGCAATGGGAGTGGGTTAAAAAAGCATCACGGAAAATTGCATTTTTACAGAATGTTTAAGATAGCTTTATTTAACATGGTATGTTTTAGTTTGAATGTGTACAGACAACATGAATATCTCTACGTTGTAAGCTGCAGCTCTTACTAACATACATGTACTTGCTTTTCTATTTCTTCATCCTCTTGTCTTACTTTATGTTCATGACAACAAAAAACAGTAACTTTCATCAAATTCTCTTTCCCCATAGATTCTGGTGTTTGTGTACTACATTGCTAAATACACACACTCCTGCTTAACAGGTGAGTCTTGCCAAATACTTCTTGACTTTTAATTATTTTTTTTTTCTGCTTTCTTATTGGCTGCACCTTGCATCATAGTTTTTGTGAAATGTTCCCTTGTCCTCTCTGTCCCCTAAATTCTGAATTATCAACTGCCATACTTAAAAAATATTATCTGCAGTTTTCATTTACAGTACATTAAATGCTGTCATGACATCAGCCAGATGACTTTATTGTATTGTCCTCAGAACTGTAAATGAACTCGCTTTCAGCTGCAGGCAGACCTGCAACCTTAAGTGTGCTGCTTCTCTATGGCAGCAAAAAAGAACATGATAAAGTAAATCTCTGTAGAAAATAATTAACAATCAGGTAGAGTAACACTTTTGTTATGCATATATGTGTATATATACATATATCAAACTACATATCTCTTTAATATATTTATATATTGAGATCTGTAGTTTGATATGTATATATATATATACATGTATATATATATACATGCGTATATATATACATGCATATATATATACGCATGTATATATATACATGTATATGTATATGTATATGTATATGTATATGTATATGTATATGTATATGTATATGTATATGTATATGTATATGAAAGAGATTTGTAGTTTGATGTAAAAATCTCCTAACCTTATGCACTGTCATTAGCCTTGACAAGTACTTTGGGCTACATTAGATATTCTCATTAGCCAAGCACGGTTTACCTCAAGCCACAGATATTTGTTGGAAGGTTAAAGATAATCACTGTTCCATTGTAAGATTAATGTTGAGAATAAAGAAATGTAACCTCCCTAAGGTCAAAAGCTGAGGTTTCTTTTAATTGTTATTTTTTATTTCCTATTTATTTATTTTTATATTGCCTTGTTCATTGGAAGTAAAAAGCTAACTGTTGGCAAAGAATGTGGGAATTTAAAATTAATAATGCCTCTTCTTCTCAAAATATTTCAGTTGATTTTGTAGCCATGCGTTTGATAGCTCATAAAAACAATAATAATTCCAGTGCCAAAATACAAAGAAGAAAAAACAGCCTGAGGTAAAAGTTTTCCAAAGCTACAGATACTGTAGATGCTGAAATAAATGGAAAAAAAAGATTTTTGTTGGCAGAACATAGAGGTCAGTGATTAGTCTCAGGAAGAAAGGGGCAGATGTCAAACATTCAGCAGCATTCAATACAAGTGAGCAGCACTTTGAAAAACAAGATGCTCACGTTGCCCCAGGAGAGCTCATCTTTCAAGCAAATATGGTAAGTATGACCAAACCAGCATTTATCTTCAAATGTATTCAGAGATGGAAGGCATGATTTTTCTTTCCTTCAGTCCTTTTCACACATCCTAGGACATGCTGATTTTCTGAAATGAAAGAAAGATCATTCAAATACAATCTCTCGTGTAAGGACAGCAAAAGGGAAGGCAAAAGTGTCTTATTCTTGTAGATATCTTTGTGATTTCTTTTTGTAGTCCTTGGTAAATATTCATTAGGTAGACTTAATTGGCTTTACTTCCTCTGCTGAATTATGAAAGCATCCTCAGAGATCCACTGAAAGTGTCTCCATGTAATATTGCTTCCTGCATTTGTGCATTAAATCTAATTATCATATGGCAGGAGCTGGAGTCACATCTGTGTCATGATAAATGCTCACAAGTTTATGGGTTCTTCTTACACCACTCTGGAAGTTCATTTTCATACCAAGATGAAGAGTTGTTTGTGCAGTGAGGTTGGGTCCCAGAGCTCTGGCAGCTATTAAGGAACATTTATGCACAAGAGATACAGGAGTGGCTGCTCCTTTTTTATTACCCTGGAAATGAACATTTCATTCCTGTATACTTCAGAAAGAGGTGAAATGTTTACAGCTGCTTGGTGTTGGTAAGATAAGCAGTTTTTAAATTATGGGAGGAATAAACCCAAGGTTTAATTCTAATGCTATGCATCTTTAGCTGGAGAATATGCTGTCCTAGAAATTGGGTGTAATTCTCCTTGTCTATGGCTAAGTGTAGTCAGGAAACACTGGTAATCTGCTTTGATAAGTGGTTATACTGGTCCTTGGCATGGGGACTGGTGCCAGTTGTTCACAGCACTGTGAGTGGCTTCGTGTGGGCCAGGCACCATCTCTGAAAAGCAGTTCAGGTGTTTCCAGCCAGTTTTGATGTGTAAAAGAGTTTAAAATAAGTATGGGCATCTCTGTGCTGGGGAAGCATACTGTGCACATTAAATTTCTAAGCATAAGCTGTGTTTTCCTGATTGCCCCCTACATGCTCTGCCTTACCACAGATTACGTTGCTTTTGGGAGAAAAATCCAAGGGACCACAGAAACAAAGTCCCCTGGGCCTAGGCCAGCTGTTGCCAAGTGGCACCGACATTTGCAGCTCCGTTGCCTGCCAAGGCAGAGGTGGGGGTGTTAGCCTGTTGGAAATGGCCTTGATGCCCTGGGCCATGACGGCACATGGGGTATGAAGACATCCTTAAAGTAGTTATTGTCACCACAGCAGGAGCATAGGCAACTGAACTACACCTCACACAACCCAGCAATATATATGCCTGGAGATGACCCAGACACAATTCCTTTTGCTTTTCTCCCCTTTGACTATAAAATGAACCACTGACTTTTACAGGGGTATGTAGGTTCATGCTGCTAGACACTGAGGCAAGTTTCATATGAGCATGTCTGAGCTTCATCAGTGTATGTCAGTATTTTTTTTTTCAGAGAAGGAGCACAAGAGGATATCCTCCTCAACCTACACCTTGCTTTAGTGTGCACTTCCTCCCCCATCTTACAGATGCCTCTCAGATGATTTGCACTTTCACAGTCACTAATCCTTTCTATACTTTACAGTGACTATATATTAGGTTTCACATTATTATGCCAGAGGCTTATGAGTTAGCCTCATGAGCTCACCTACAGTTCCAGATCCAGATTCTCTTGTAGCAATGATGTTTGCTTCCAGTTTCCATATAAAATAGTCAACAATATGGAAAGTGTCTTGAGGATGTTTTAAAGGACTAACCTTATAAATGGCTGTTCCTATAAAAGGAAATCTCAAGAGCAAGATGTATAAAATACTGACAGGGATTAATTACAATACAGAACCTAAAAAGCTCTCATAATTGTTGGAAATAAGAACAGCAGGGCTGTTTGTAATATGAACACCTCACTTGACAAACTCCTTTAATAAAAGTTGAAGACTACTTGGAAAAGATGCTAAAAATTTCTGCTGATCTGATTAAACTTTATTATTATTGTTGTTTTTATTATTATTTTGTAGATAGATTAAGCAATACAGGCTGCAGAACACCAGAGGAATAACTTCACTGAAATATTGCTATATGCCTTCTGAAAGGCATATAATTGAGATAATCTCTCTGACTAGGAACAAACTGGATTATGGAAGTTCTGTCAACTAGAGAGTTTATATTATGTTCATAAAAATTCATCCAGTGACATCAAGTCAATGTCTATTCAGGCAGAAACCAAGCACTGTATTAAAAATAAGCACACATCATGACACTGTCCAGGGAACATTATGGTTTGCAATGAGCATGAGTTGAAAAAAAAATCTTTAATCATCTTTCTCTAATTCACAGTAAATAAAATCACTTTCTAAACAGTTGTGATTCATTGCTAGCTGGCGAACTATGAAAACTGCACTGAGAAAACTTTTTTTTTTTTTTTTTTTTTTCCACACTGGGTTTAACACTGCTTTAGTTAAAGAACACGGCACATTGGGTAGTGTTTTCTTTGCCACATGTTCAGTGCTTCTTACATCAGGCAGGAGTCAAGCTTCACATATGATTCCACAAAGAACACACATATGGAAACCCAGAAATAAATGCTTGTCATGTAACACTTCCTGATTACCAAAAAGCTTCACCGTGGAGCTCTAAGGAGTCACACGGAGACCTCACAAAAATCCAACTTATTTTCCTTCCATGTCTTTCCCACCTCATTTGCACACTTAAGCAAGTTTTGGCACCTGTAATCATCCGGCCCCAGTGTTATATCCATCCAACCTATCCACTCATCCCATGTGCTTGTAATCTGTCATAAATTCAGCCTTCATTATGGGCAGAATTTATGAGCTGGGATTATGCTGTTTTTGTAGAAGAGACTAGGTGAATATGTCTGTGATATTAGGAGTAGTTTTCTGAGGAAATAAAACACTAAAAACCACCCTAGACATTTTGGGAGATGAGATAAAAATTCCTTGGAAACTATCCCACAAAACTACTGGAACTAATATTACTTTTAGGATGCAGTTTTGCAAAGACCTTTGTACAGTACAATGCCAAGCTTTGCAAAGTCTGTGTCCACTTTCAAACTTGATTTAAGGACTAATGAGAAAAGCCACAAAATAAATCTGATAGTAACGGTAACTTGGGGCCCTCAGCAAGGACATGAAGGATGAAGTCCTTAGAAGGAGAAAAGTGACCTGAACCCAAATCTTTCCTATAACAGGAAGTCACTCTGACTTCATTAACAGTTCACAGGATACAGGTGTTTATCTGCTCTGCCTTCAGCCTTCTATACAATGAGTTGAAAGAACAACAAGTTTGTTAGGACAAAATTGGGTAAGTGTGGTCTGAGAAAGACAAAGCAGTTTGGACCCTTTAGGCTTTTTGATCAAAAAGGTCTTTAGGACCTTCAGGTCATTAGGATGCTTTTAGCTTGCTAAGAAACAGACAGAAAAGTGTGCAGGGAAGGATACTGATAGCAATTTGGGAGTGTAGGTAAGTCTGGGATGGCTCAGTTTGGCCATCCCCTGGGGATTTTGTTGGGTGTAGATTTGGAGATACTGATTAGGCATGTTTGTTCTCTTGCAGACCTTGTTCTTAGTTTCGTCGAATGACAGTGGGATTTACTCTTCTTCATGCCCAAGTCACATATAAAACTGACTCTTGGTCATCTAAATCTCTTTGGCCATGTAACAGTAGGTGAACTCAGTGTCTTCACACTTGCTCAGCTGAATCATTTCTTCTGATATCTGAAAAGGAACTTTGAGGAGAGGAACAGTCCAGAAGCTTTCAACTCAGGGTGGGAAAAGGAAGAAGTTCCCTCAGCAGTTGGTAATGACAGTTTCTGCCTCACAGCTCTTATCCAGTCTCATTCTCCCAGGCTGCAGCAGCTGACACTGACTTTATTATGTTTCCTTTCCTCACAACCTCTCCCTCCCCTGCCACCTCCATGCGAAGCAAAAAAGCAAACAAATTCCTCTGCCCAGCCCCCAGCTCACCAACCTTCTCCTGCACTGTGCAGCATTGCAGCTAATTAGCAACATTTTTCCTGGATGACAGTTCAGATCTAGCCCTCTGTGGTATCCTGACAACTGCTGATACAGCACATCCCAGCACACAGGAGAGGACAAAAGGAGGCACGGAGGCCTGAGAGGGCAGAGTCAAAGTAACCATGGGTTGTAGATTGAGTTATGTTCACATCTTGGTGGATGTTTGGTGTTCTCGTACCTTCAGCATGAAAGGTCGAAAGAGCATCCAGAACGAGTGTCATCCTGATACTTTGGGTGCTTGGTCCTTGTTGTTCCAGTCCCAAATGGAAGTAATAAAACTGTGAAGTGATTATGGAGGGTGCAACAGGGATCGGAAACACAGAGAGTGAGGAATATTTACATCCAGTCTGTCACATAGGCACCATCACCTTTCAGGTAGGACTTTCACCCCAAGGGTATCCTTCCAGTGTAGCTGCCACTCACAGAAGAAAAAAGGCCACTGTTCTCTTTTCCATTGCCTCCCACCAAGGTATGTTTGGTTGAATACTGACCAAACATGAAGCCAGGAAATATGCAGTAAGTAAGCATTATCTTTTCACTCATCTAAGAGAAGATATAGAATGAGCAAGAACAGGTGTAAGTTCTTGCTTTATGTCAGACCTCACAGAGGAGGCAGTGATAGTGAGGCAACCTCTGGTTGTGAAAATCTGAGGTTCAGTAAGACAGTCAGAGCAGCTTGGAACTGAAGACATTCCTCTAACCTCCTGCAGTTGCTGACAATGTTCGCCATAGTCTGTGCAGGATTTGGGTATAAACCCTGATAATCTCAGAGGTTCCTAAGTCTCTGCAAAGAATTGTCTGTGTTTGAACAGAATTAGAATTAAAATTTTCACTGACATCATCTTTAAAAATGTATCCACCTCAGCAATGAAGCTGTTTGACAGTGCATACCAATGATACACTAGCTACACATGGAAAGATAACGCTGCAGAATGGATAGACTACACTTAACAATGATTATGCTTGCACTTAATATAGTGTGTTCACTGAAATGTGGGTCTACCTCTAGGTTTGGATGCTGAATTAATGCCATCTAGTGGTGGTATTTTTTTTTTCCTTTTCCTTTTGGTGTTATGATCATAATTTTCACAGCCATTTTTATGTAATTGAAGTTCCACCTAAGAAGTAGAACAATTTCCTGGTGTCTTTCCTACCCTTTTGAAAATAATCTACGTATTCTTCAAGGCTAAGTAACTAAAAGCTGTTGATATATACTGATCAAGATATGAACCAAATTGGAAATGTTTAAGTTTTCATTAGTTCAAATAACATTACAGATGAAAACTCTTTTCTACTGAAGGCAATATTACATGGCAACTTATCAAACACTTCTATTTTTAAAAGAACATCTTTGCTTTACTGTGTGCTAAGGTGATATGAACACCACACTGATCAGCACTACCAACACATACGAGTTTGTCTAACAAAAGGTATTTCCTCTGATGGTAGACCTTACTGTGAGCTGCATCTTACTAGATTTTAATTACAAGCATCAAGATTCCAGATGTTTTTCATCACACCTGGCCCCTCAGCAATAAATTCTTCTATGTCAACAAGAATTGACAAGAACAGGCGTTAACAAGCAGGATTCATTTCAAAGCTTCACAGCAAAACAAGGAAGTTCTGAGCCCCCTGCAGTCATATATATGAAAAATGAGCTACTTTGGTGGTCTGTTGTTTGCTTGCAGAATATTGGCAGAAGTGAAATGTCAGAAACAAATGTAGTCTTATTTAATTACCCCTACATATTGAAGGTGTTAGTGGGTATAAATTATACACAGTTGTGAGCACTTTATGTGCTGTGTGATATTAAGGCGGGAGTGTAGAAAATGTGTCCTATGGATTCCTATGGATTGACTGATCATTTCCTTAATATATAGCTTACTCAAGTATTTATAGTACAGTAGATAAGTTCGCAAATGTTTGGTATTACATTGAGTGCTACATATCAAAATTAATCTCTCAATAAGCTATTGCTTTAACTTTTTCCTGGTATCAGTGTTGAGCCACAGCTTGCCTGTAGGTGACAGAAGGACAGACAAGATGGAGGTTATACTAAAATGTGAAATGGTGGCATCCTAAGTACCAAAATTTGGTAAAGACTGAGTGCCTGAGTCTTAACTAAAGTTGATAAAAGCAAAGGTTCTGTGGGCAGGAGCTCAAAGCAGCCCTGGAAAAAATTCAGTGAGAGGATCCTTTGCTTTGTGTTTATGTTGTATTCTTTTGTTGTTCTGTTTTCATATGTTTACCCGCTGTTCTTTTTCTTTTTCCCTCATGTGTTCCATGAGGCTCTTCAAATCCATCCTTTTATAAAGATGCAAATAACAGTATTGGTATGGGAGATTGGACTTTGAAAATTTGGTTGCTTCTAGGAGCCACTGCAAATCTTTTTCCCTTGTGAAAAAGTCCTTTGGGACACTGATTAAAAAAGCCAACAACACTGGAGCTACAGGTTTTAACATGACCTAAGCTCTATTAGGTATTTTATAAACATAAAATGTAATGAATACAAAATCTAAGACATTTTTTGGAAGTAAAGAATATTTATCTATTTAGTACATGAAAAAGGAAGATCTGCAACTGTATTTATATTATATTAATTATATTAGTTTATGCTATATTATATTATTATATTTATTACATAAAGCAATGTGTTATCTATAATAGATGGGAATCACATACAATTCTTGTTTCCTTTCCAAATTGTTGTAGTTTTTGCTGTTTCTGATAGTACTCAAAAGAATTATGAACTGCTGTGGTCTGTCCTTGCAAACAGGAGAAAATCAGCAATAAATGAAGGAAAACAATGTCAGTAGCACATACATTGCTTTAATGTATTTCCATCAAAGGCAACACATAATCAACTAGAATTACTGTTACCTTTCATAGAAGTCCATTTTTTCAGTGTGATTTAATACCTGCATGAACTGTATGAGCCCTCAGTACCTACAACACTGGGCTTGTCATGTTTTCTCTGCATATATTCTCAATTGTGTCAGGTGGGGCTTCAAAATGTAGAAGCTAGTTTTACTATCAAACATCCTTTTCCTGGGAATAAACTCATGGATTTCTCAGCTGAACTGAGTGCCTGAGAATTACATCAGAGGAGGTTTTGAGCTTTGGGTGTGAGTTCCTTGAGATTGGGTTGTATGAACGTGATACAAACACTGTAGCTGGTGGCCGTGTGTCATTCTTGGAGCTCATGCTTTCCTATATACTCTTTCCAGTATTTATGTGAATAAAAATACTTTTTTCCACATCTCTAAATCTACAAAGAGGTTATGTTTTATGTTTTGCCTGGGTTTAGTGTCAAATATTTCAGATATCCAGTTTAACCCCTAGGAACCTACCTGGTGAAATGTCTCAGGTAAGCCAGCTAGCATGAGCTTCTCCATCCTTTGCCATCCCCTCTGTCATACAGGGACCTCTGGTGCCCAGTGTTGGGCAGGCAAAGATGGGCCCTTACTCTGGCTGCAGCACAGGCCACTTGGCTCTCAGGACCTTCTGTCAGGACCTAAATATCATGGAGGAGGCCTTATGGTCAAGAGAATAAGAAAAACTCACTGGTGAAGATTTTTGTCTTGTTACTGGAAGCTGCAAGTGTTGCCACCATTATATCTGCACTCCAAAGCAGATAAGCCACGGAATTTGAAATTCTGCCTTAACCCATGCTCTCCTTTCACCACAGTAAATCTTGACATTAGACTGAAATGGCAAAGACTGCCTATCCAGCTTTGAATTCAACGAGGCTGTTCCATTTGGACAGCACCATTTGGTAGCACCCATTACCACACAAACAAAGCTGGTCAGGTCTGGAATGTAGCTCTGAAGTTATCAGTCATACAACAGGCCAGGGCTGTGTGGGGTTATTATGTGCCTGTTCATTTTTATTAACAAGGGCTGTATAAGAACTTGGCAGCTCAAAAGTGGGGAAAAGAAAATAAACCTAGTCCTCACTAAGGTCTCATAGAACGACATACAGCTTAAAGTTTCAGGTCTTTGAAAAATGTTCCTCTCTCTCTTCCCAAAACATTACACATTGTTCATAACTTTAGCAGAGAAGTGAGGGATGCTGCAAGAGCCACCCTTGCAGTTGGTGATGGTTATTATGATCTAATTGATTAAATAGGACTGGCCTCTTTTGAATATGTTTGAAGATACTTTTAATTATAAAATCCAAAGAAACATCCTTCATGCTTTATTAAGAAGCAAGAACTAGTAGTTGTTATGATTTTTATTTTTTATTTTTTATTTTTTTACTGATGAAAGAAAATGAATGTCAAATAAATGGATAATGAAATGACACTCAAGTTTTTTCCTTGTGTGAAGGAATATGGTAGTAGAGTTTTACTTCCATAAAATTTCAAAGTACTCCAGGTGTGTCTCTGCACTACTCAGAGCTCATGGCAACTCCTTGAAGAATTACATAATAAGGGCTACATACTTGCCCTACTTATACAGAGGGTACTCAGAGGTGGTTTTTTGTTCCTCCTCTAATTTTCTTCTGCTTAATATTTGATGGTTTATGGAAAATCCTAAGAAAAATACAGATTTCCTGTGCCTTCAAGTGATTAAAAGCTTTTGAAAATTTAAAACTAAAACAATTTTGGTCAAGTGTATTTTTGTTGTATCAATAGCAATTGTGATGACTGTGCTATGGTGCCACCTCTTTATTGAATAACATACTTTTGCTCTTAGAACAAAACTCAGTCATCTGAACACAACGTTCACATTCTGTTTTCATTCACTGCCCCAGCACTTGCCATTTCTCACCAGATGTTTGTTAGACATAACTGTTTTCCTACAAAATACTATATAACTCCAAGCAATTGATGGCTGCTCAGGTATTACCAACACAAAACCTTTCTAAATCACACATGCAAGTGGAAATTTCATGAGTAGTGTTTTGCAGTGAAGTATAAGCTTTATATATGTGCAGTGGCATTCCATTCTTCCACAACTTACAAAGTGGCATGTAGGCAAATGCACTAAGAAAAGACGGCACTAAAAATACATTTACAGAACACCCCACATTTCAAGGAATCCCTCAGCAATGGAATCCCCTTTCATTTAAAATCTGTTGAGCATTGTTACATTGAGCATCCATATGAGTCTGCAATACAAAAGGTGGTTAGAAATGTTCTGTCAGCTCTAGAAAAGAAGCACTGAATAGATATCATCTGTTTCTAACACTAACAGAGGTAAAGTTCTCTTTTACTGATAGAGAAGTGATTTTTCTTTTAGCAGAGTTGCAGCAGATATCACTTTGCTGATTAGACTATACAAACAGATGGCAGTACATGTTCCTCAAAATAATAGCTGTGCATGAATATATCCATATATATGTAGGACACCAATAATATAAACAGGTCTTCTTTCTCTCTTCCTTTTTCTTTTATCTGTAACAAAGTCTTATTTATTTTTACAGCAACTTGTCTTCAAATAAATATTCTCCTATATTCTCTAAGTATTTGCCCTAGTCTCTTAGATAAAGCATCTTTTGACCTATGCTTCATATGAAATACAAATATGTTTATATTTCTGACTTTTCAGAAACTTCTCATCAGCCACCTCTCAGTTTTTTTGAAAAGGAGTCTGCATCCTTTGCTAAGGAATAACAGCCATATCCTCTCAATTATATTTAAAGGGAATTCAGAGCTGCATTATGAATATAGTCACATACTGGGGACAGGACTTGTTTAGTATGTGTGGATATCTTACAGAAATGAAAGTGCATTTCATAAATTTCATCCCTACAGCAATACTCCTCCCCCAACATCTGACAGTCTCTCTTCTTTGTTGAGGAGGTAGGAATAAAAATTACTGAGAGACACATAGACACCCATTGCTAGACCTATTTCCCTGCCATCATGTCACTAAGTAAAACCTGGATTGCAGTAACTCTGGGATTATTAAAGTGTTATTAAAGTCAGCTCTCAAATGGAGATTTGTGAGCTCCTCTCTCTAACCAGACTTTCCAGATGACCTAGGTTTTGAAAGACTTCAAATAAGGAAGAGGTTCCTACAAGATCTACCCCTAGTGACTTCCTAGTTTCTTCCTCTATGAAGAAAACTGCAAAAATTTGCCTTGTGGGCTATAAATATACTTCTGCCCCTGTAACAAAACAAAATCTCGCTTCTCTTTCAGTCAATACAGCATTATATAAACAGAGAGGATGGTGGTTTTTTTATTTTTATTATTTTTTTTTTCTTTGAGCTCTGCATATTTAAACATTATTGAATAACAAAATCAGAAAATAAATTCCAACTACATTAAAATGATAGAAACACCTAGATACTATCTTGTAGGAAGGCTTGTCTAGACAGTAAAGTTGAGCAAAAAAATCTTAGAAAATACTGTGAATAAATATATCCGGCAACTTAGCTACATGGTTCAATTCTACTCAAGACAAAAAACAATCACTCAACTATCAGAAAAAATATATATACATGCATTTCCTATACACAGGTTCAAAGTGACAATATATAATATATTCTTCATTGAAGATAAATAAAATCATAAAAGCACACTGGTTGACATGCCATAACCAAAGAAATTGTAATTTTTCTACAAAATTACCTTTACGAATATAATCTAAATAGCACCACATTCGCAGGGAAAGAATACAAGTTAGAGCCTAGACCCTGGTTGGTGAGATCACTGCAACAAATCAGAGCAAGAAATGAAGAAAAAAGAGAATGTTACCTGATAGGAATAGAGATTTTAACATTAGCTTTTTCTACATTGGGCAAATAAAAAGCAGAAAGAAAAAGAAATAGCAGCCCAAAACAGAGTATTGAGTAAGATGTTTTGAACTATTACAACTAAAATGCTTATTGTCTCCTAACAGTGTTTACTTACATATTCACATATTTAGTGTTCAATAAAGTAATAACATCAAAGCAGGCAGAAGGTTGTGCAGGAAGTATTAAATGGTGTTATATGAATTCTTTGTGCTTTCTCAGGCCACTGGCCACCCAGCTTTTTAATGTGTCTTCAGAGGTGGTCGGCTTCTGATGCTTCAAAGGAAGGCAAAAAGACAAAACAGAAGCAAAACAGAAATAATGCTGTGGAATAAAGCATCCCCTTTAGCTTTGTCAAGGCACTGAATCAAACTCCAGAACTTCAGGATTAGTTATAATTCTTGTTTTAACATAGACCTACTAGTGTTAGGAACACATCATGAATGCCAGAGGAAAAGAATGAACAAGGGAACTCAGAACCATATATTTTAAGCCCAAATAGACCATGATTGTTATTTGTCTAGTGCTCTTCTGACCCATTTTTTCCATGAACAAGTTAGAGAACTCCACCCTCCCATCTCCCCCCCAAAACAAACAAACAAACAAACCATTCTGAAGATATTTCTAAAAGCTGTGCTGTTTCAAGATAGGGATTCTCAGTGAGGACCTATTTTACCATGATTAAACTGGTTGAATGAGTTTGACTGCTTTAACTTTTAGTTGCAGCAGCTGGACCTTCTCAACAGCTCATCAGAATATCACGATTTTACATTTGTTCATATAATTAAAAAAAGTGCTTAATCTTTTTGTGGTCTTCTCCTTGGGCAGCCGAATCAATCAAAGTCCTTATGCAACTATTGGAAATGACCCACCTTTCAGTGGATTTTGAAATTTCTACAGTTTCCATAGCCACACAGAATCATGGTCAACTGCTACAACCTAAAGCTAAACCTCTTTCTTACTTTTATATCATCATCCCCTTTTAGAGAGCTAGAGATATCTTCAGCCTTTCATTACAAAGAAAGAATCAAGTAATTGTATTACTTGTGGAAAATTCTGAGGTAAATGCCTAGTTCGCGGAGTCATTGCTTTCTATGACTTCATCTTCCATTTTATCAACATTTAATGTTCCAGTTTTAAAATATTCCTCTTAGTGGTTGAAACTGTACTGAATTAACAATAACTTTTTTTTTTTTTTTTTTTTTTTTTTTTCTGTTTGTTTGCTTGTTTTAGTTCTAGTGATAAGTGGAGGCATTTTTTGACACTGAAGTTCATGTATGTGGAAAAAAAAATCTTAATTCTAATTAAAATGGGTTGAGTTTATTTGCAGGTCATATTAAAATAGATTTTCTATCTTTTTTTTTCTTTTTCTTTTTCTTATTCTTTTTTAATCAGAAAAAAAAAAGGTTGTATGAAAAGGAAACCTATATGCAACCAAATGACTTGATTTTATATTGTCATCACTGTATAGTTGCTTTTTTCAAGTTATATCCTGTTCATTTCATGGGTTACATGACTTGAGAAGAAATTCATCTTCCTAGTCATCTCGTTCTAGTCTGCTCTATTTCAGACTGAGAGTCACAAATACCTTTACGAAATAAATGCCTTCATTTCTAAAGCTGTGTTAATAAAATCTGTCAATTTTAAAAAAATATATTGCATTTACTTTCACTTCTAAACAGTGATAATTACTCCACAGCTTAACAAGGGGACATAGGCACCTATTAAACATTCAATTCAAGAGCTATTTTTTTTTTTTTTATTCCCAGAAATGGAGATTGCATCCCTACTGCTCTAGATCTTTATATGTAGATACTGATTCCAGAGATACTGATTCCAGTTTATTATGTCCTACTTAAGGCAGCAATTAATAGAGTTAGAATTTTATTAGTACACATAATAAAAACAGTAGCAAATAATATGATGACTTGGACAGACAACGTGTTTTCTTTCTTTTTTTTTTTTTTTTTTTTTTTCCTCACAGTATGATATAAAATTTCTCAGCTTCTTTATCTTTTCCACTTTTTACAGAATATTTGAAGGATTTCAAATTTATATAACACATACACAGTTATTTATTAAATATCAATGGTCATTTTTTGTAAAAAGACTCCAAAGTTGAGGTGAGGTTTGAGGTAATTTATTCTAAAATACTTGGCCTGAAGATATAGACAAGAAAGTGTTGGCTGAATGTTTCTAAGTAGATGTGATAGAATTTACTGAGGAACCTACACAGTAGGCTTATTAGTATGTGATTCTTCACGTTATTTACATAAGATAAACATTATGGAGACCGTAAACATTTAATCATCTTAATTTCATTTAGTTTAATAGATTACTTCCTCTTTGTCGTTTCAGCTAAACTTTGAATGGTAAACAGCCAACCAGATTAGCAGCAACTACAACCATGGACAAAGCTATGTTTTGATTATTTCGGATTTAAAAAAAATACTGTCAAAAAAAATCTACAGTATGAAGATGTGAACCTACTGAGTGAATGTGAACCTACTCTGATGATTATTTACTGAGGCAAATAATCATCAGAGTTTATTCAGTAGATTGTGAGTACATTTTAAGTATAGTCAAATCAAGATTACAGCCTGTTGTCTGGCCGTCACTTGGGAAATGGGAAACGTTAGCTTCCATGTATGTGGAATGTGTAAGAGGTGACAGCGACATAAGCATAGTGAAAAAGGGTTAAAAAAATGAATGGAAAATATTCAGGAGAAGCAGTGATAAATATAAAAGAATGCATAGATTAACTAATTAATTTATTATGCATTTGAATAATATACTATTTTTCATATTGCTATTCCAGGAAACTATGCAGTTTTGGAAATAAAATGAAAAGGTTTTCTGTTCTTACAGCTTTCTGATGAAATTGCTGAGGGTCAAAAACATATTCAGCTACTAAACAACATCTGAATATACATGGCATGGCACATTAGCATCATGAGATGCTGAGGTCAGAAATGTAAGGCGATACAATACATATGAAAACTCTTACTGTTGGTAGTTTTCACATGCATTACATTGTTTCATTACTATTATTGTTAGTAAATATCACAACAAAATGCATTTAAATCAATCCATTTGCATAGATCATTTTGCATAAACTATTAATGTTCTATAATACCTTTCAATAGTATCCACATCAGTGGTGTACAGAATTAAGAATATATTTCACCTTCATCAATTATTTCTGAAGAATAAAATTAATAAATAAAATAATCAAACCTTTAATATTTTGAAATAAGGAAATAAGGGGTTGATATTCAAACCAGGAAAGAGCTACTGCAGAAAGATATGGTTCACCCAATTTTAATTTTATATTAATTCTTCCTCTAACAGAATCTATATGAATTATAATTTCTTACTATAGACAATTCATATTTTCAAAGTTTTTGTTTAAAGAAAAATATTTAAATAGCTCTGCACACAGTATGAACTACATATACTTAAATTCCATAGCAAAAAATGTTGAATAAATTTTTCTAACATTTTCATAAATGTTTAGTTTTTGTGAAGGCTGGCAGAAGCACTAATTATGAATGAGGTCTATGCAGGAGCATTCTCTGAAATGTTTTAAAAAATATAGACTTATCAAAACAAAAGCCAAAAAGCAAACAAACAAAAACCAGAAAACATCTTCCCTGCTATTAACCACAGATAAATTTTCTACCTTCAGCTCTAACATGAAAATGAAATTTGAACTGCTCAGCAAAATAATGTAACTTGCCCAAAGAATGTTTCTAATGAGTTCATCATATTTGTATGCTATTTTCCTATTTGCCTTTGATTTGTAAACTTTGATTCATAAATGAGAAGCCTCACTCACTTTGATCTATGGGAAAATCATGGAGCGTGTCTCCTTGTAGAATGCTTCTGGTCACGTGAAGAAGTTGAACTGGAGTTGCCATCATGGCTCTGCCAAGGGTGGGTGTTGCCTGAGCAGCCCAACTGCCCTCAGTGATACAGTGACAAGGGGTGAGCAGCAGATGTCACTTACTGTGACTTTAGCAGGGCTTTTGAAATTTTCTCCCACAGTGTTCTGGTATCCATGTTAGGCTGTTACAGTCTAGGTGGAGAGCCACCAGGTCAGTTGTGCACTTGTTCTGTGGGGAGAGATTGAGGGACCAGGGCTGGTTCAGCCTGGAGATGACAAGGCTTTGGGTGCACCTAACAGCACCCTTGACATCCAGAGAACAGAAACAGGTTCTTCACAGTGGAACATGATGCAAAGATGTAAGACAACAGGCAAAAATGAAAATAAGAGAGGTTCTGTCTTCAGTTTCACATGATTTGCTTGATTTTCAGGAATGTTTTTACCCTCAGGACAATTATGCAAGGGCACAGGCTCACAGGCTGCCCAGGGAGTCTGTGCAGTCTCAGTCCTTAAAGGTTTTCAAGATCCAACTGGTCAAATCCATGAGCAAACCAGATGGATCACATAGCTGACCCTGTATGGACCAAGAACTTGCGCTGGAGACCTTCTAAGGTCCCTTCCCACCAGTATTGTGAGATATAAAATTGATATAAAGCTAAAAGCTGAAGAAAAAAAAAAATCAGCTGCTTTGAAATCCCATTCCTGTTCTCTCAGGACTTTGAAAAAGAAAAAAAAAAAAAAGAATAAGAGAGAGAAAAAAAAAAAAGAAGAACAAAAAGAAGATACTTGCAAAAGGTCCTGCTGCTTAATACGGCTGGTATAATATCTGCAACTTGATCTCTGGAGAAGAGATTGAAGTCTGCTTTGATATAAATACAGTAATAAGAATTCATTCATCTAACAGTGTAACATGGCATTTCATTTTACAGAACAAAAAGGAAAGGAATTCCAAAGAGAGCATAAACCTTTTACTTCTCCAGAAAATGAGCACTGGCAGACACTTGCAGTCACAGCTTTAAATTAAGTGGAACAGTTTTACAGATAAAGGGGTTTTAGTGTCACAGTCAAATATCCTAAGTGGTGGTTGTTGTCATTATCTATTTATTTATTTATTTACTTATGGAACTCAGGAAAAAGGTAAAATATACTTGGAGTAATTCAGGCTGATTTTTAAACATATACAGGTGTTTGCCTGACTCCTGACTCTCAAACATGGGTGCGCAATTGATACTATATGTGCCACAGGGTTTTGCACTTAAGGGACAGTGTCGTGGTTCCGCTCGAGTGGGCAGCCGAGCTCCACCACAGCCGCTCTCTCACTCCCCCTCCTCAAAGAGGAATGGGGAGAAAATATGTGAAAAGGGCTCAAGGATTGAGATAAGGACGAGAAAATCACGCAATAATTATTGTAACGGGCAAAACAGACTCGGCATAAGGAGATAGTAAGATTTATTGCCTACAACTAACAAGCGAGAGAAGTGAGAAAACAAAGGGAAAAAAAAAAACAAAAGCACCTTCCCCCCCATCCACCCTCTTCCATCTCCTCCCCCCGAGCGGCGCAGGTGAACGGGGGAATGGGGGTTATGGTCAGTCTACAGCACTTCTTCTCTGCCGCTCCTTCTCGATCACTCTCGTCCCCTGTGCTGTGGGGTCCCACCCACGGGATGCAGTCCTTGATGAACTGATCCGGCGTGGGCTTCCCACAGGCAGCAGCTCTTTCAGAACTGCTCCAGATATGGGTCCGTACCACGGGGTCCATCCCTTAGGAGAAAACTGCTCCAACCTGGCTCCCCTACGGGCAGCAGCTCCTGCCGGGTCACCTGCTCCTGCGTGGGCTCCTCTCCACGGGCTACAGGTCCGGCCCGGAATCTGCTCCGGCAGGGGTCTTCCACAGGCGGCAGCCTCCGTCGGTGCAGGGCCACCTGCTCCACCGTGGTCTCCTCCACGGGCTGCAGCGTGGAACCCTGCTCCACCGTGGTACTCCATGGGCTGCAGGGGGACATCCTGCTTCACCATGGTCCTCACCACAGGCCGCAGGGGACTTCTGCTCCGGCGCCTGGAGCACCTCTCCCCCTCCTTCTACACTGACCTTGGTGCAAGGCTGTTCTCTCACTCCCTTGACTCTCCCGGCTGCTGTGTGGCGCAGCGTTTTTTCCCTGTCTTAAATATGCTCTCACAGAGGCGCAAAACAACATCGCTTATTGGCTCGGATCTGGAAAACAATGGGGCCCTTCCCAAACATGGGGCAGCTTCTAGATCTTTCTCACAGAAACCACCCCTATGGCTCCCTGCTACCAAAACCTTGCCACGTAAACCCACTACAGACAGACATGCATTTAGCTATTGAATTTGCTGAAGTACTGTCACTCTTGTTGGCATCTATGAAAACAAAAGAGTAAGTGGCAAAAACTGTGTATGTGGATTCAATGTGTGAGCCTTGGAAAAATGGTCTGAATGCTTGCCTTAAATCATTATGATTCAGACAGATTTCTGTCTTCTCAAATAAAATTTTGTGAACTCTGAACTGTTACAACAAACTTTTTCAAGTTTTTGTTGTTGTTGTTGTTGTTTGGTTGGTTGGTTGGTTGGTTGGTTTTGGTTTTTCCCAGCTTTGGGACTAGATTGGCATTACATTTTAATAACTAGTAATTAATATATATATATAATATTATAGATAATAAACATTATATATTATTTATATATTTACATATTATATTATATATGTTATAAATAAAATATTTTAATAATTATTATTATTGGGATACATTGGCATTACAATGTATGGGCCAATGCTGACTCTAAGTATTCCTCCACTATGTAGCAGCCTTCAGAAAAAGCATAGGCAACACAGTTCTCTTTTGCTGCTGTATTAATAACATACACTTTCTTTTTATGCCTTCTATAGTATCTAAAGGTAATGGAACAACTCGAATATTTTTTTTCTGAAGTTAAGGAAAGTCATTGAATCTCCTTACAGAGTCAATACCAAGAGAAATGAGAACTAACGTATCACTGAATGTCCCAGCAGTCTGTTTTCATGCTTTATATAAACCTCTTGAAAGTTATATGGGTCTCCCACTGTTTTTGGATTATTGACAAAATAAGAAAACATAAGGCGATCACTGACAGATCCAAGCAGAATAAAAGCAAAATGTTCAAAGATGTAAGTCAAGAAAGAGAGAAATACTTGGTTGAAATAAAAGCAGAATCTGACCAATGTTATACAGAGGTATTAGATGATGCGGAAGTTCTGAGGTGTTTTCTTTTGTTAATATAAGAACAAATCTCAGGAAAAAGGACAAACAAATTAGCAATTTTGATTTCACTTGCCTGGACATGACAGAATGAGTTGTTCTTTTTCTTTTCAAACCTTTAAATGGTACTAATTGGTTTTGGCCAAGAAAGCATAGCTAGGAGCTTTTAGCTTAATGAACTGATCTTGGTGGGGAACTGAATTTTAGAAAAACATTAAGTCTGTAGTTTTTTCACCAGTGGCTGACCTGCTAACTAGGCGAATGGGTGAATAATTTGAATGCTGAAGGTGTCACAGAGTGATAATCACAAGGCTCTCAAGCCTGTCATGCTGCACTACTGGTATTTTGCTGCCAAAAGCCCAGTAATTCCAAGCATCCATGTTTTGTGCCAGATATATTAACAAGCTGTAACTATGTTAATTTTGTTTTTGTATAGCATACAGCAAAAGTGTAATGAATAAAAGCTAAGCCATCTTCCAAGAGTAACATTAATACTTTAAGCTTCTGTTAACATAGATACACTGAACAAAATGGGATGTTAAATACTCCATGAAAGATGTCTGCTTCACAAAAATCTGTTCTGCATTTGAAGTATCCTCTGATAATATAAAACCAAAAAATGAGTGCATATGTAGAACTATAGATATTTGAGCATTGTTTATCATTGTTGCAGGAAAAACGACTTTAGGGTAATCATGAAGGAGATGGCTGAAAAGATGTACAGTGGGACTAATTTTTTTTTGAATGAGGTTCTGAAATAAGAACTCATGTAGTCAAAAGCAGTTCCACACACACTATATTTTAATAAAATTACCCTGGTATATCAATTTTTTGCATATATCCATGTAAATACATACCAATTTTTTAATAAACAGAAAAATACGGTACTCAGCAACTGGCAGATTCTATCTGTATAAAGAACTAATGCAAGCTTTATTAATAAACAAAGACAAAGCATATTAGTGGCTTTAACTTTTTCTTTTTTTTTTTTTTTTTTTTCTTTTTTTTCTTTTCCACTTTCCATTTTTAAACAGCAAACATGTAAGAATTGAATTTTGAAAGTCCATAACAAAACTGTGATTTACTTTAAAGGGATCAGCATTTCATTATATACATATTGTGTGTTTGCTGGAAAAGACTGCAAAAGATACTGAGAAAAAGGCCTAAGGGTCATGAAATGTGACTATAGACATCCTTCTGCAACAAAGGCTGAAGGATTAAATAGCATATCCAGCATAAATAGCTGGTTCCAAGAACCTCACTTTTGTTTGTGACTCTGTAAACTCAATAAGCCACTAAGAGTGATTATTACAAATAATTGTTGTTTTCTTATCTAGAAGAAGCTGGATTTTGTTCAGAAATACACTTTGATGGTTAATGGCATTTTAGAACACATTCATCATGTTTAAATGTTGATTTACGTGTTGAATATTACAACAAAAGCATTTAGTTTTTCCCTCCTCTTTTCTCAATCACGTTATTCTTTGCAATGAATGGCAAGAATGTATAACAAATAGCAAAACCTAGATGGCCTCTTAGGAATGCATACCAAATTATTCAGGGCTTGAGCATCTTAGTTGTCAAGCTATGACCTCAAACTTCACACTCCCACTGTAGAAATAAGAAGAATAATTAACCACTAAGGAAAGAAGCACTCTCTGTCAGCTTGTTCTACCAAATTAATAAATGAACCTTTACTAAATGGCCAGTGAAACTCAGTTTGAACACATGTAATTAAATGGATGTTGAGGAGTGATTTTACATTTGATTAATCTGAATTAAAAAGATACTTTTTTTTTTTTTTTTTCCCAAAAATTGTTGAAAATATCCAACAGCATCTCTTCATCTTCAGAGATCTACTGCAGAGTATATTCGGATGTATTATCGAGCTCTTAGTGAGCTGCATAAAGAGAAGCAGAGAAAACTGTAAGGGTAATGCCATTACAGAAATCACTAGCATATTTTCAAGAAGAATAAGCTATACAGAAATTTGGTCACTGCATCAGAAACAACCCGAAATGAATAGAAGTCCAGCAGCCCTGGCAGAAAAAATACATCTCTAGAGATTCTGCACATAATAAATAAGAAACACCAGCACCATCTCATTTTGCAATAACATGCATATGAGGTGCTGTGACAAATACCTGCAGAAATGCATGTTACTTCATCTGTCGTTAAGATGTTATGGAAATATAAGAATGTGAAAGCCCATGATGGAATTGAAACAAAGGAAGGAAGGTAAACAGGAAGGCAGGCTTTCATTAACAAAATGTACAAATTAAATGTACAAATACAAGGAACAAGTAGATGCAAAGGTTTGGAAGCAGAATCATTCTGTAACTTTCCTAATGATTTCAACCAGAGAGAAGGGAAGGTGGACCTCTTCTCCTGAATGTTTTTATTTTATTTATTTTTTTATTTATTTATTTTTAATAATGTGGTCTCTCCACAAGCCCTGACATAATGCTTGGGTAGCTCTGGCCTGTTATTCACCCTTATACCCATTGTTCTGTTCTGTGTCCCAGATTTAGTCTCTTGTCTTAGGGGTGTCTTGTTTAACAAAAGCTACAGTGCTAGCCCATCGCTCCTCTTGGCCAGAATGTCTCACTACTGGGTCCTATTTCAGTCACCACCCGTAGGATTAGCCACTCTGAAATCAGATCAGGTGCTTGCAGGGTGAGAAGAGATAATGCAGCTGAACACCCAGCTTCACAGTTCTCCAGTTCTAGATAATAAGTGAGAATAGTTTCAGACTGCTATGACTCACATCCAGCTGCCTATCACCCACCAGGACAACTTTGGCAGCCAAGAACCAATGTGGCATAAGGGCCTTTGGCTCTACTTTTTCCACCTCTTATTTGCTATCTATCTTTCACCCACTGATTCCATTTACCCAATGGAATTGCTCTAATATCAAGTTCAGCTGCCTCTCTGATTGCTTCTCTGGACAAGCAGCAGGCTCCAATCCTATATACTGACATAGATGCCTCCATATTTATTGTATTACCTCTAGGGAAACTTTTTGTTTGACTTTCCATCTTCCTTTTTGCCAACATTAGTCAGCATTTCTTGTTGTATCTTGTCTTCAATTTGGTCCACAGCCTGAGTGATAATAAGCATTTTCATTGTACCTGCATCCCACTGACTCTCATTAAAGTATAGTGAGTTGTACAATTCCTTCGGGATCTGACCAGTAATCTGTTCCTCTTTTCAGCAGCAACATTTGTAATGAATTGGGAGCTTTTATAGAGCTATCATCAGAAAATATACAGTGTAAACAACAGCCACTGTGTGCAACCTCAACACATAAGCTTTAGTTTAATAGACGTGTGCTAAAACCCTGCACACGGGGAATTCTGAACATATGTAGCATAGTTTTAAATAAACCTAGTTTTAGGAAAGTTTTCTGTTTTAAAGAACAACAAAAATATGAATTAAAAATGAGCACCATCTCATTTTGAGATGTCACATCACATGAGGTGATGTGACGGATATTTAGGAAAATGTATGCAACTTCATCTGTTATTCAAATATCCTTGAAATATTGTATCATGGAATAATGTATCCCAGAATAATTATCTCAGGAAACAAAACAAAACAAAACATCAACAACAACAACAACAAAAAAAACTATCAATGTAATCACATTGAAGTATATACCAAAGATGATTTTCTTAATTTCAAACTGTTAGTACCTATAATATTGAAGAACACACCTGTTCTCCATTGCGTCCTAGCAATTCTCTGTTCTGTTAATCAATGTAAATATGTTATACATACAGGGTCAATTATTCTGAACTTGGTTTTGGATAGGTTTTGAATAGACCCAGGACTTTAATAGCACAGACAACACTTTTTGCTTAGTGGACAATAAGATCAAATGGTTGCAAAGAAGAAAGGCACTCTGTGTCTCATGTGGAGATTTTTGTTTTCCCTCTCATTTATTTTGCTTGTTCTTTTAAACACAATTCTACTTCAGGGTGAAATTACTTGGATACATTTGTAAATAGAGGAACTTAAAATAATCCTTCATTAACCAAATACCTTTGACTAATGAAGTTCAAATTTTTCATCACACAAATAAGGTAATGTATTTATTTTTTTATGGTGTGAATTTGAGAATAAATACATTTTCAAGAAATGGGTATAATAACCTTATTATATTTTATTTTAAAACTTCGTAACAGGAAACAGGTTTCTATATATATGTGTATACATACACATACTTAGGTATATAGCGGTAAGTTTGTGTGCTTAAATGTACGTATACATTATATATTGCTGCAGAAATGTCCATGCATATGTCTATTTCTATTTCAATTGAGATAAAATGGGAGGTGACTCTGGTTTGCACCCTGATACAATGTTAGATGGGTAGGACCTGCTTTGATTTCTGAAAGACAAAAGAGACTAATCTAAAAATATCAGGAGGTTTTGTAGCCATCTGTCTTGCTCTCTCCCATGGTATTTATACAGGTGGTTTATTTTAATCAGTTCTTAATGAAACCTCATGTAAGAGGCAAAAGGGCCCCTGCATTAAGAGTGAGCATGTCTTGTGGGTTGGGGAATTACAGAGAAGAAAATAAACCAGAAAGTAGCAACAGAGAAGGCACTAGAGACTGTCAGTTATATAGGTTTTGCTCTTTTGGAAGGCTTTTAAAAGTAAAAAATCTGCTGGTATGCTGGTAATGGCACTCCAGCTAAGTAGTGCTCGAAAATTCCCAGATGAAAGGTGCTCTATCTTGACCCATGGTCTAGCTCCGGTGAAAAAGCACACGCAGTGTGTTGCCTCCTGGGTGCTTCTTGGTCAAATGTAGGTTGCTGCAAAGGGGTTGGATTACTTCTGTACAAGGTAAGAAAGGCATTTGCCTACATCAGGTCGCTGTCATTCAGACATTTAGTGCTGGTGTGGAGAGAAGATGCAGAAGGAGAGGGAAGGTATCACAAGCTGCCATTTCTTCCCAGACGTCCTTTTTCTGTAAAACACACAAAATACATTATGACTTCCAGATCACGATGCTACAGTCTAGTTTATCTATTTGCTGATGTGGATAGTACTCACCTGTTATTTCCTGTAGCAAAAGGAAATATACTGACATATATTCCAATATTTGTTTGTATATGTATATATGTGTATGTACATACATAAAAGGCATACACATGCAGATGTCAAATACTCTTGTAAAATTGTTTTTAAGGAATATGGCATTCAATTATCTCTCTTGTAATTGTTCATGAACCATGTGGCTAACTTTGTGTGTTTGTATTTGTATTTGTGTGTGTGAGTATGTTTGTATGGAGGCAGGGAGGAGGGTGAATTCAGCAGAATGTGAGAGACTGAAAGTGTGACAGCAAGAGGGAAGAGCAGAGTGACATTTAAATGCCCCTGTTAGATGTGTGCTATATTTCAGCACTAGTATCATATTTTTTGAACAATCACCTTCTTTAGTTGTCGCGCAGACTTCAGCAGACTTCAGCATAAACTCTCTTTGTGGCATTTTTCCAATTTGTTGACTGAAGTCAAAAAGCAATATAACAAATTAGAGCCCTAGGGAAATCTTTTCTGTGTGCACATTAACACTGTAGCTGTTAATAACAACACCTAATAAAGAAACTGAATAAAATAGCAAAATTTGCTGTCCTTTCCATCTTAATGATAAAACTATCATTTGCATTAAATTAATGAAATTGATCTTTTTATTTTTTTTAAACTTTTGAAGTAGTGTGGGATCTCAAAAAAAGAAAAAAACAACATACAAAACAACAACTGATTAAGCAAACAAACAGACAAAAAAACACAGTTCAGTTTTACTGGAAGAGAATAAACTTTCTCAAGCAGTTACATAGATTATAACTTCTGTTTCTACAGCCACAAATTGCTCTTTTCTTATATTTGGTTAATTAGTCAAAGTACCCCTAAAAAAAGAAGGCCTCTATTCATGGCATTCACACTGCAGAAATGAATATGAGGTTGCCCTATATGTTCAGATGCACATAATCTTTCAAGGATTAAGCCTGAGATATTTATTGTATTTTATTTATTTATTTATTTTCCCCAGAACATTTCTGAAGTAAAATGTGAGAGAAATCTTCAGAAAGGATCTTATAGAAATATTACAGCTGATAGAAATGTTTTACCGGTGTTTTTTGTCAAGCTAAAAAATTCAAAGGGAAATAATTGTAAGTTTATGTACTGGTTGAAGAACATCTATCAAATGCCAAATCTAGGAATGATACTTTATCTCATGCTTAGCATCAGACTCAAGTGTAATTCTTCTTACTGTGATAGAATAAGCAACCCTTTGCCTTTCTGAATGCTTTAATAATATTTGAAAATGTCAGATGTAAGCTGTCCTTTGAAGTAAAGAGATTCTCATCTACAATACAGTCAGCAAAAGCTCATTGTCAGCAAAGCTCATTGTTAGGCAAAATCATGCAAAATGATACAGATGCTGACATTAAATTTTGTTTACAGTGAAAACATCAAAGCAAGTAGGTAAAAGTCCCATAACCAAGAGCATACTATTAGCTCTTATTCTTAAAACAAACTAACAAACAAAAAACCCACCACCACCAACAACAAAAGTTTCAATTTGAGCTGATGGACATTCGCTGCACATTCTCCCCCTTTTCTTTGTGAGAGATTTTGAGACATGAAGTAGATGTATATGTATGAAGATGAGTGGTAGGTTCAGAAGGAGATACAAGAATAAGATGCCAAGTAAGAGCTGAGATTTCCTTCCAGTTTAGGACAACCCCATTGCTCACCATGTCACATCTTTACCCTGTTGCAAACAGTAAAAAAAAATGAATCAAAATATGCTTATATATTTGAATTTATAGTAGATACTTGTGAAAGTGAACACTTGCAGTAGGCTCACAAATTACGGTTAGTGTTTTTGCACAAATACCTGTGGCTAGAACAGTTTTAGAAATGAAGCTATGAGCCTACATATGTATAACTTCAGTATAGATGGACATTCACACTGCCAGTACTAAGTACAGATTCCCTTGGCAGTGTGAGTTAAATTTCTTATGAAACCAGTGGATGGTTTCATAAAACTCTCATTCTACTCACAGTTGAGGGACTGTCATGATAATTAGTCACAATAGGCTTTAGTTTTTGAAATATAGGAGTGATCAATTTAAAACAAAAAAAGTTAAGGAAAAAAAACACTACAGGAAAAGTGTACACGTGTGGAATGTTCACATTAATACAGGTACACATAAATAATGTTCACATTAATACAGGTATTCAGTTTAAAAGTGAGTCCCTGAAGCTAAGCATCATCATACCTGTTCTGAGTTAGCCTTAATGAATCCTGTTCAGATTATTTATCTTGAAATAACAAAGAAAGAAAGAAAGAAAGAAACCCACAATTTTCAACATTTATGAAGTGGTCAAGAAAACTTTTCTACTCTAATTAAGACTTTTCCCTGTAACAATTTTAGAAAAAGCAGACACTAATAAAATTGTAATTACAGATGATTGTGTTTCACATGGAACCTTCCTCCCTCCAAGCTTTACAATACAAAATATCGGTTTATTCAGCTTTAATGATAAAAATAAATAAATATACAGTTACTGCAGTTAGGTGGCACTGTTTCCTTTTTTCTTAACAAAGCTTTTAAGCCTTTGCTGTCACTGGGCTTCAGAAGCACCAAAAAAGCAAAGCCTTTTCCGATTAAGGCTTCATTCTGAAAAGGAACAGGACAAACATCAATCTGTCTCATGGGTCTGTAATTATTCCCTTCCCTTCCCTTTGAAGCTGACACATATTTCCTACAGTCTTTGTCTATCACATTTTATAACGTGCTACAATTACCATGGGTATTTTTTAGCTTGGAGAAATGCTTGAGGGTGAAAATTCCATCCTCTCCAGGTGTTTGCACATAAAACTGTGCGTTGTTGTTCCTTGTTTTTCCTGTAACACCACCAGAGTCCTATATTTATCTCATGTATATCACCCATGTTAAGGATTCTTCAGGGCATAGAAGGTTTCAAAAAGACCATGTCTACCAAAAAATTATGCCTGTGAGGGGATGTGCTTCCACCTTAGCCATGTGTACAATGTTATGGTATTTACTTTTCTAACTCATCCTTCGATGAAAGGATTTTAACATTTTTGTGAGCCTACTGTACTACAATCAGAATCAATCAAAATTCATTTGGATCACCTGAATGAATTTTGATCTTTAAAACTTTTTTTTTTTTTTTTTTAATTATTATTGCTCTTTTTTCCCCTCTGGAATGGTGAGTTCAGTCATGATTACAAACTAGGCTGTCATCTTCGTCAAGAAGCTAAATTGGACTCCCGTTGAAATAAGACCATAAGAACTTCTGTAGACGCAATAGGTCATGAAGTGTTAAAGAAAATATCAGAACCCACACTATTCAACATAAGCTGTAGCTACAATATGGACAACTCACCATATTATTTCATATTTC
Organism: Aythya marila; assembly: GCF_965140915.1. Lineage (NCBI taxonomy): Eukaryota > Metazoa > Chordata > Aves > Anseriformes > Anatidae > Aythya > Aythya marila. Next base: position 104,991,780 of record NC_139043.1, read on the forward strand.
AGAATTCCCAGTGTACTCATTATTACAATTTCGACAGACTTCATAAAATGTTTCATCATGCCATAATCTTTTTTTTTATTTTTATTTTTATTCTTTATTTTTTGTTAAGACAGGGACTATAAATCACTAACAAGCTTTTAGCACTGCATAAATAAATAAATAGATAAATATATAAAGAGGAAAGAGGCAGTCTCTGTAGCTTTCTGTCAAGACAAAAAGAGCTGATGAAATGGGTGGACATGCTGGGAGGTATTGTCTTCCATGAAGCACAGTGATCTTATCTCACCATTATATAGCACAAATTGAAATGAGCAAGTGCTAAAGCTTATACTTCTGGAGTTCTGTTCCACATTTTGTATATTACAGCCTGGTGTGATGTTTTATGTCAACTAACATAGTTAAGAGTCAATAGGATCCTTATTTTCTAGGTAGTAATAATAGCCACCCCACTTAAGACTGATTCTATGAATTCACTAAGTCTGAAATACAGATTACTTAATCCTCAATAAAACTGCACTATTGAATCATTATTTGTGCCTTTCTAAAATAAGTCTGAAGAGCTGCCTGTAGTTTATTCTGCCATATATTCTAATGTTATTTTAAAAGTATGAGATAAATAAGCTATGCAATATGACTTCACTGTGCTGAGTCTTCTTTTCACCCTTTCCTATCCAATCTTTTCCACAAAACTTTTTTGTGTTCTTTAATTCCCAATAGTCTATAGTGTTACTAGAAACATGAACTTGAGAAATTTTCAACTAGTAATATTCCACTACTTACTGAACATCATCAAGAATATTTTGCTAGTCTAATATGCCATCTTTGAAGTAGGGACTGGATCACCTCTCCTAATAGGAGATGCTGAGAGAGCTGGGACTGTTAAGCCTGTAGAAGAGGAGGCTTGGGGGAATCTTATCAATGTGTACCTGAAGGGAGGGTGCAAAGACAGCAGAGCTATGCTATTTTCAGTGGTGCCCAGTGCCAGGACAAGAGACAATGGGCACAGACTGGAACACAGGAAGTTTGCTCTGCACATCAGGTAGCACTTCTGTGCTGTGCGGATGACCAAGCATTGGCACAGGTTGCCCTGAGAGGCTGCGGAGTCTCCTCATTAGAGATCTTCAAAAAACACCTGGACGTGATTCTGGGCACCCTGTTCTGTGTGGCCCTTCTGGAGCAAGGAGTTTTAGCAGGTGACCTCCAGAGGGCCCTGCCAACCTTAACTGTTTTGTGATTCTGTGATTTGGTAAAATACCACACTTTATTAAGTAAATAAACCTTAGATCTATGGTGGATAGTTCTTAATATACTCTGAGGTCCTGTGTAATTACTGTTCTGCTTAGTTCTTGTCTGATTCTATTGCTGTTTCTTCAGATCTGTATCCACATAAATTAATGTAATTCATCAATATGACTGCTGAATTTCAAATTCTGTGTTGTTATTTTTTTCAACAGTACCACTATTCACTTTAACACTACCATGATGATGGTGATGTGGGTTTTACATTATGTAGTTTCTGAGGTCCTTAATTCCAGATTTATGTACCATAGATGGAGAGTAATATACGTTCCTCAGCAGAACAGATATTTTTATTTTCTAGAGATCTTCCTCTAGCAGCTCCCTAAACACTTCTGAAGTCATGAGACCATCCATGTTTATCTTAATCTTCTACTGGGTCATCCAAGTGACACAGGAATTACTCTCAAGGCTGGAAAGTCATGCCTCTGCTTCTGTGCTGGCAGCCCTGCCCCAAGGCAGAAGTTCAAAACTGTTTTTATGACCTGAAACCCTCTGCTTCTATATGTTTTTCTTGGAGAATATGTGCAAAACATACTCACTTATTCTGTTTCACAAGTTAACAAGTGAGGAGAAACTTACTGCTTGCTCTCTGTTTATTAGTATTTATGAAAGTGACAGAATTAACTATCATCTTTTGCAGCATGCTTTTGGTAAATTTTCTCCTCTGCAAAGACAAGAATGGAATTTGTATGGCCTGCTTTTTCTCTCTTTCATCTTAGGAAAAAACAGATACTAATTCCTAACCTCTTGCTGAACTGAAGGGAAACTTAGGTCTTTGCCTCATTGGGAGCACGATCTGGCCAGTTGTCCAAAGGCTCTGAATTTGCTGCAGGACATAGGCAAAAAGTGGACTGCAAATATTTTTTTCTTTTTTTTTCTTCCTCTCCTTTTTTTTTTTTTTTTTTTTAAGTAGAAGTTGCTGTGCCAGAAATTATGCTTTTTTTTTTCTTTTTTTTTTTTCTTTGTTTATTTGGAGTAACAACTTTCCTTCATTTTCATTATACTGAACCTGCATCAGAGGCACAGCACATTGCTAACTGTAATTTTTAAAGAGCAAACTTGTAAACTTTCCAACAAAGCAACAGCTGCCAGACTTAAAAGAAAAAAAAAAAAAAAAAAAAAAAAACGGACTGAGGAAAAAAATTACTTATCAAAAAACTGCAATATTTTCATGAAAAAAATGTTGGATACCTTAAGTCTTTTGGAAGGAATCTTTGAGCTAAAAAAATTGATTCATGATTTTAGAGTCCTGTATTTTACATATTTTACATTTTTTTGTATATTATTATACAATGTTCGGAGAAAAGGTCTTTAATTAAAGACAGTGACCACACTCTACTTACCCTTACAGACTTTACAAAATGTGCATTATAAAAATCTATAATTAAATATATGCAGATATGACAATAATAAGAGCTTGATTAACTCCATTCTATAGGAAGCTGCATATTAATTTATATAGTGTTAAAAATGAGATGAATTCCATCTCAGTTTTAATGTCTTCCCTTGCCAAATGAAGATGCTAATCATGCTATTCAAATGTTTGAAGAGAGAATTGGGAAGCTTAGTGCAGACAAAAAAATCTATAGTGTTACCATTTTAGCAATACTCATGTGCCCAGCTTAACCAATCATAAATGAAGCCCTTTTACCTAAATATTTGGGAAATGTCTAATACATCTCAACAAATGAAGATTTTTGAAATTCATCAGCAGAGAATTAAAACGGAATGGATGCTTTCTAAATAGATTACCACAGTATTTATTTTTCTTGAGAAAGAATGTCAGCACTATTTTCATGACTATGTTACTTGAATTTTAGAAGATATTTATCTAAATCCTATTTTACCAAAAAGTACGTGTTTTGAGGTCATTACTAAGTATTGATTTCCTTTTGGCACAAACATTTTTTTCTACATCTGGATGTTGAACTATCCATACACCAGAAGTTATTTGATAAAACAACTTATCCTATGATTACAGCAATCAACAAAAAACATGCTGGTTTCCTACATTGTTTCCTTCCCTCTCTCCCTCCCTCCCTCCATCCCTCTCTTTTTCTTTCTTTCTTTCTTTCTTTCTTTCTTTCTTTCTTTCTTTCTTTCTTTCTTTCTTTCTTTCTTTCTTTCTTTCTTTCTTTCTTTCTTTCTTTCTTTCTTTCTTTCTTTTCTCTCTTTCTCTCTTTCTCTCTTTCTCTCTTTCTCTCTTTCTCTCTTTCTCTCTTTCTTTCTCTCTCTCTTTCTCTCTCTCTTTCTCTCTCTCTTTCTCTCTTTCTCTCTTTCTCTCTTTCTCTCTTTCTCTCTTTCTCTCTTTCTTTCTTTCTTTCTTTCTTTCTTTCTTTCTTTCTTTCTTTCTTTCTTTCTTTCTTTCTTTCTTTCTTTCTTTTTCTTTCCCTCTCTCTCTCTCTCTCTTTCTCTCTTCCTTCCTTCCTTCCTTCCTTCCTTCCTTCCTTCCTTCCTTCCTTCCTTCCTTCCTTCCTTTCCACTCAGTTTTTGTAGCTAAGATAGAAATCTGTAGGTTGTTCCTAATACAGCATTTGGAGTTGGGTTGAGGTTTGGGGTTTTTACCTGCTTAAAATGGAAGCTACTGGTATTGAGGGAAATATCCCTGCCAATTTCATTCCCAGCAGGTGTCACAAGGTTAAATACTTCAGGGCAGTAAAGTGTTGTTTTATTTCTTCTAGAGTTGCCAGTCCAGTTTACAGTGGTTTTAGGTAATGTCCACTGAGAAGCCTGTGATGATTCCTTAGTGTAACAACAAATAAATCACCAAACCTTAGAGGATAGATATTGTGACAATAGTACAGAATCTATGGCTTGCTTCTCACAAACAACTAACACTGTTTTTAATCTTACTCTTTTAGACTTCAAAGCCTTTTAAGGTGCCAGCTTCATTTACACTTTTGTCTCCTGCGAAGAGAGATGGTGTCATGCATAAAGCATTGAAGGGATGTAGCAATGATTGCTACCATCAACAGTGCAAACCAATTCTTTTTCTGTTCTTCTGTTCCTCCTGGCTGTTTCTTCAGCTTATTGATTTCAGGATATCAGCAAGTGTCAGCCATTCATTTAAAAATCACCATCTCTGAACAAGAGCAATGCCATATAAATGCTACAAAAATTACACAGGTTTTAACTAAATCTTAATCATTGAATTTCTGAACAGACTGATGATGACAGCTATCATGCTGAAAAATGTCATAATTTATGACACACAGTATGTGTTCTCTGAAAGACTGTAAACCAGTATTTCAGCTTTTACTAGATATTTAGGATGCAGATTGCTATTTTACATAATTAGGGCTGCCACAAAAGATTGAACTTGTACTAAAAATATGTACCATGATCTAAGCGCAACATTTATTATTATTTTTCCATTGCTTATTCTTTGTCCTATCTCTATTTAATCCATATCTCATTTTCTTTTTATTTTCCTGTCTTCATTCTCTTTCCCATTAGTTCTTTGCTTTTTTTTTTTTTCACTTTCCTTCACATCTTTATTATATCCCCACCATTCTTGTTTTTCTAAATCATTGTTTATTTAGAGGTAGAGAAGTTATTTCTATCTTTTTTTTTTTTCCTGGTTTAGCATGATTCTCAATGTCCCTTGCTTTTTTTTTTTTTTTTTTTTTTTTACTTCTTGGTATTTGGTTATTGCCATTTCACATCTCTGCAGTTTGAAGTTCTTCCCTTTCTCAGAATTCCTGTTTTCCTGTACTTCCTCCAAGCAACTATTTGCTCCTTCTATCCACTGACTACACGTTCTTCTTGCTCCTTGAATAAAATGTGTATTTTGTCAAAATAGTGTATCATACATAATTTTAACCAAGACTCAAAAAAACTAAAATGTGTTAGAACAGGGTACACTTGCAAAAAGTCTTAATAGAACCACAGTTATGTGTCCAATATTTTACTGGTCTGGTCAGTGAAAAGAAAGAGTAGATCATCATAGATTTTGATGAAGAAAACATGACAAAAGGGTCTCAAACAACTCTGAAAGTGAATTGAGCAAAAGGAGAAAAAGAAAGCTATATCATGAGGAACAGTTTTGAATTTCTGTTCTTACAGGGTGGATGTTGGATCCAGGTTCCATCTAAGCTTTCTTAGATCTCAACACATTTAAATGTATCAAATCCCTACCTGATCATCCCCTCTTCTGATGCCTCAACTTGAGCTTAAATAGGAAATTAGGTTAACTTTCCTAGGCTTCTAGCTAATATATTGTTTATATGGATCTAATTATCATTTAACTGTCTTGCTAGGGTATTTGCAGTTTACTTACAATTTTGTAAGTAGCATCAGTATTATCTGATTAAAGATAATTTAAATGCAAACTATCATCACTTTCAGTAGGTCCTGCACCCTCAGAATTAAAGAAGTCAATTACTTGCTTAATCATGTCACCCTCGAAGTTACTTGTTTTAGAAAAAGCTATTTTTTTTGCATTAGGTATTGCATTTACATGACAGAAAATTACTTTGTTACTTGCCAACTTGTTATTAGTATGTCATACACTAGTTCTGAAATATCAGCTTCTTGTTAAACCATTGTTAAACAGAGGAAGAAAAAGAGACTTGACAAAATTATGCAGGTTTTAAGTCTCATTTTGTAATTCTCTCACTTTATGCACTATCTGCATGCCATAGTATGGAAAGTACAGCAGCTTGCTTGTTTTTTTTAAAAAAAAAAAAAAAATCTACCCAGAAGAGATCTATAAATCAAGCAAAACTTTCAGACTGTAGCTGGCACTGGCAATATGCTGTGACAGACTGCAATAAGAACAGTCTGGTAGCCGAGTCAAAATTGCTACTAAGGTCTTATATCCTGTGTTGACTTCTTATTAGCAGTTTAAAAAATATATATATATCTGTTAGTACAATTCTAGTTTTAAGACCATAATATTAAAAATCTGGGCTGTGAATGTTTAATGTTTCTTAATTAATTTAAATTACAACAACCATTATCTTGGTAAGGAATTCAATGAGGACTGAGATACCAAGGGCCTCATAAGTAGTAATTAAGACTGTGAAACAAGAGATGAAGAAGGTAGTGTGTTGGTGTTTTTCTTTTGCATGTTTACTGCAGCTCTAGACCATAATCTGGAAATACATTTGAAACAGCAGGTATCAGACCCACTTTATATATAATCTAGTATTTTGTTTTAATTCAATGTTTTTTGACCAGGGTAATGACTCTGGTTGGTTGCTGTTCATATGCAGTCCTAAAAGCAGAGCTCAGTAGGGTTTTTAACACTCCTGTAGTTTAGCCATCTAAGTGCCCTGCTGAGGTCAGCAAAGGGAAGATGGCTTGACTGGTACAGCAGCCATCTCATCCCAACTGATGCACCACAGAACAGGTGAACTATCACCTTAAACTTTGGTGACTTCCTAGACAAAGATAGTTGATGTCTAAATGTACCTAATTATAGATGAGACGAAATTTGTCCCTAAAGCCAATTTCTGTTCCCAAGGCTTTGGTTATTTTGGCAGTTGACAGACACAAAGAGTGAGGACAAAAGAAATACTAGTATTCTTCTTGAACACAGCAGTGAGTCAGAGAAGGAGGACAACACTGAGCTTTACTGAGGTTTGGTTAAAGCCCTAAATGTCAGATCTTCAAAGGATTTTGCATATCTTATTTAGGTTCAGCAGCCTCCTTGGATTCAAGGAGGTTTGGTGTCTCTGTCACTCCAGTGGCACATGGTAATTTAACTGTAGAATAGCATTCAAACTCACTGCTCATTCACCCTCTTCATCTATCAGAGAGTATGGATATAATAAAATAATTTCTGTAAAATACAATTGTCTGTTTATGCAGTCTTTTATACAATCTGTTCCAAGTTTGAGAAATCAAACATAGGTAGTGTGTGTTACATCACTTTTCTGACCAATGTACCTATAGAATCCCTTCCTAGTATTCGTTGCATCCCTTGCCAAGCTCAGTTCCATCCATGCCTTGGCTTTCCTGATCCCATCCCTGCACATCTAGATGGCATCCCAGTACTCTTCCCAGGCCACATGTCCCTGCTTCCACTGCCTGTGTATTTCCTTCTTACTCCTTAGTTCAACCAGCAGGCACTTTCTCAGCTATGCTGGTTTCCTGCCTTCCCTGCGTGATTTCTTACACAGGAGCATGGAGAGCTCTTGCACTCTAAGAAAAGTGTCCTTCATGACACTTAGACAAATTGTTCATGTCTATTAGAAAGAGATGCACAGGCAACAAGAATGCTGGCAAGATATGGTGGTTTTACCCTCCTAGGCAGCTAAATTCCACCATTACTGCTCTTCCACAAGCTGCAGCATGGAGATCTGCTCCACCGTGGAACCTATGGGTTGCAGAGGGACAGCCTGCTCCACCAGGAGCCTCTCCACAGGCCACAGGGGAACTTCTGCTCTGGCACCTGGAGCACCTCCTGCTGCACTAACCTTGGGGTCTGCAGGGCTACTTCTCATTCTTCTCTCCCAGCTTCTGTTATGTGTTTTTTTTTTGTTGTTTGTTTGTTTGTTTATTTGTTTGTTTTTGTTTTTTATCTTTTTCCCTTCCTTCACTCTGTTCTCCCGGAGGCCCAACCAGTGTTACTCACTGCCTCAGCTCTGGCCAGCAGCAGGTCCCTTTTGGAGCTGGCTGGAGCTGTCTCTGATCTGACATGGGGCAGCTTCTGCACTCTGCTCACAGAGGCCACCCCTGCAGACCCCCTCCTACCAACCCCCTGACACTTAAACCCAATACACAAGATAATCCAAACAACACCTCAGTAATCTCACTGAGTATAGTAAAGAGGATCTAAGGTCTCCATAGACCTCAAATTAATCAAGACAAATGTTAAAGAAATATTTACAGTAGGAAAAAAGAACCTTATGATCACAGAACCGGTTTGCAGATAAAATATATATTTGTTTTCTTTGGCAATCTGATGAATTTTTTATTTATTTCTGTATTTAGAATTTTCTTCTTGTGGGGAAAAATATGCATATGCATATTTAATAACAAATTTCACAGTAAGAAAATAAAATTAAGCTGAATAACATCACATATTATTAGTATACTTTTTGCTAGTTTTGTAAATTATGAAATAATAAGAAACATACATTCATACCATTTGTTACATTACTTACGTATGTGCTTGACATTGCTGATTTCACATACAAAGTTATTTTTTCCTACAGTCCTACCAAGAAGTAATTCTTATAGCATATCAAGCTTTACATATGAACTCCAAAGTTCAGTGTATTTATCTATCCTAAATCATGATTCACAGACAATAATTCCTTATTTGTTGAGATTGCAAGAGGTAGACTGAATATACTCAATTCAATAACAAAAGATTAATTTCATGCTATCTAAATAAAATTTATCAATCCAGCCTTTCTCTGTACATGAACAATTTTAAATCTATGCCTGTGGCATACAGTTATCAACCCTGGGCCACGTGTCATGAACACTGTCTTGATGTCTGCCTTGCTATCAGTAATTATGATGCCTCACAACTTGCCACACTTAAATGAGAATCTATCTGCTCATGTTTTCCTCTTCCTCCTTGTAGCTTATTTGGGATATACTAGGCTTAGTGGGGAACAAGGAACAAATCTATGGGACTCTCAGTGTCACACTAGATGCAGCAGTTTCACTAATAACACTACAAAACAATACAACTACTACATGGATATTCAGACCCCTAAGTGTAAAGACAGAAATTAGAAGATAACTAGTCTAATATACCTTTAGGATGATAGTCCCTCATTTAGCATGAAAATGTAAGGTTAGACATAAGAAGAAGAGAGAGAAAATTATCATCTTTCAGACCTAAAAAAAATTAATAATAATTATTATTAATAATAATAATAATAAAACTGGCATGACCTTTCCCCTTTGTCCTTAGAGATTAATGTTCCCAATACAGACCATAGTTTTGTCTTTTTCACTTATCCAGTTTTCTCTCTCCAGAAAAGAACAACTACTGCCTCTCAGCTAAAGTATCATGGGATGACAAATGCAGGATAACAGTGAAGCCTGCCTTGGTCTAACCGTGGGCAGCACATGAACTAGAGGTTTTTCCAAGCACCAGTCTACTTTTCAACACAGAGCTATGTTGCTTTGCTGGAAAAGAGCTGGGGAAAAAAAGCAGACAGCAGAAACTGAAGAGACACTACAAGGAGTAAGATAAAGTATCATTGCAGATCTGTCAGAACCAGCTTTTTAAACCATCAGTCGTGACATCAACAATTCAAGTGATGCATGTAGATGGTGGCTGTAGCACTGACTTCTGCCCCAGACTGAGAACTAATGTAGGAAGTAGCACCTGAAAATACTTAAGAGGCAAAGGTCACTTCTAATTTTGTACAGAACACTTCTTATCACACAGCAATGTGCTAAAAATGCCCAGATGAAATGTATTTTTACAGAGATCTTAAGCACAGCTGCTAATACAAACAAGTCCTTGCTCTCCCAGTTCATGATTTATTTTCACTGATGATATGAAACAGTTTGAGCACAGATTGTTTTGAATCAAGTAAAAATACATCTACTTTTCCTGGGATGTGTGAACTCACAGTCAGGTCCTAGTTCTGCATGGTTTTATACAAATCAACAAAAAGACGAAATTTTCTTTAATATGACAAAAATAATTTTAATGACATTTTCATAAATAAGCATAAAAAATAAAATAGCATAAAAATGCTATTAACACCTTTAAAAACTGATGTGGAATAGACAGGTCTTAATATTTTTTGAGAGATTACAATATGATGAAATGTTATAAAATAGTAATTCAATTACAACCTAATGTAAGACACTGAAGTTAACGATGGGTAGAGTGATAGGATTTTAGGAGGAAGATAATTTAATTTGTAATAGAGATGGCAAATTTCAGAGTTGATTTGATTTTTGATTATCATAGAAGATCTATTAACTGTCAAGGAAGTTAATAATAATAATAATATTAATAAAATAATTATGACTGCCTTGTCACTGGGAAAGAAATGTACTTTTTTCATTTCCATATTGAGTCACTAATACTGAAATATTTATGTAAATATAGAGAAAACTTGTTATTTATTTGCAGCTTCTGATTTAAAGTTTGCCAGCATAAAATAGTGCCACATGTTCACAAACACCAAAAAGGTATTATTTAATTGTTAAGAATCTGACATAATAGTTCCAGACACAATACTTTATTGTTCATCTCTTAAATCATCAGGTATTAGCTTAAGAAAAAAATTAATAAAGTGCAAGTCAGTAATTTCCCTGGAAACTACTTTTTTGTTTTATTTTGTTTTGTTTCTTAAATACCATCAGCTGTTTAACCTATGTTATCCAATGATGGCTTTTGTGAGTTATTTATTTTGTTACAGTTCTCTCTCATGCTCTATATCTAAAGACTCACAAATATATGGGTATTTTCAAAATCTATGCCTTTTGAAAAATTGCTGCTTGAAAATGAACTGTTTATAACATTTGTCACCTGTGGATAGACTGCTACAGATTCTGGGGTAGGCACATATACAGGTGGTTTCTGCTTTGTAATTTCAGTGGCATTTCTCTCTCTTTCTTTGAATAAATATCTTTAGAATCTAGTTGTCCTTCCCTAATAAAAACACATTATTGAAATAATTTTTATTGGTTAAAATGTGTGTGAAAGAGATTCCTAATGAAAAGATTGTCTCCTGCTACATACAACTGTACAAAACTGTATTCTTATCTTAAGTACTTCCATACGATCAAAGTCACTCTTCAGTTCTGAGTACAGCCCATGCCTTGGAGCAGAATGATCCAGGAGGCAGTGCTGGCAAGTAGGAAAGTAAACTGTATGTATATATATATATATATATATATATATATAATCCTCCCAACTAGCCCTGTGGAATTGAAGGAGGAAATGATTGACAACTTGCTGCAGGATAAAATACTGAGGGTTCCCACTTGTTGTCAGTCCTGCCTTATAACTCTAAAACTACCACTTTTTTTCAGGTTCCTTTTCAATGAATGCATTCTGGAAAGACCAACAACAGAGTGCTAGGGCTTGTGCAGAGATATAGGACGTTTGTGTCAATGACTGGGATTTAATGCAAGAATCAACAGACATAAAATGGCACTGTGCCCTAATCTGTTCTTTACACAGTTTTGCTTTTCATCCTTCATAAGAAAGATTTGAGGTAAGTCTTCACAATTCACAAACTTTGTTAATGTTGCTCTGTTACTCTTTCCCATGAGTTTTGGTATGAATAATGCAAACCATTTTTGATCAAGAACTTCACATAACTGAAGAGCAGGTCACATTGGTCAACAGCAGAGCATTTTAACAGTATATGTGCATAAAGAAAATACATGAAATGAAACTAAAAAGTAACTGAAGTTTCATAGGAAGAAATTTTTAAGAGAGGAAGCCTTCTTGCCCTCTTCTTTCAATACCACACAAGCTAAGAAAGAACAGTCAACTTTCCATGCAAGACCCTAATTTCAAATATAATCTCTCCATGGATGGAAATTACAAAAGAAGTAGCTGAAACCCTTGGATTCATAGAAATTCAACCCAGCTTTTGTGGCTGGACAGAGTGTAGGCATATACATTTTTTATCAGGAGTCAAAAGCTCATACTTTTAACCAAAACACAGAAGTACCACCTCACTTTTACAATTTTGTTTGAATCCAAATATATATGTTTTTATTTTAATGTCTTATCTAATGGCTTTTTGTACTGTTTAGTCATATAAAAAGGGAATCTCCGGTATATGGAGAGGATTAAATGTTTTGTTTTAAATTTATGTAACTTTTCTTTTCCTAATCAAATTGTAGTAAACTGTGGGTGAACAGTGACAATTGCACAACAGTCAGAAATTTGAGGAATAATATTTTATTAACATGGATTACCTGGAATGTAAGAGTGGATTGTACTTTGGTCTAAACATTACATTTTTTTCAATATACAAGTACAAAAAATCTGCATAATATATATAGGAAATGATACCTGGTGCACTCACAAATCTTAACCCAGATGTCTCAAGTAGAATAAAAACTAATCAAGAAAGAATAGCCTATTGCATCCTATATTAGGCTCCATATTAAGATTTCAATTGAAAGAAGACATACACTCCAGGAAAATCAAGGCATTAACAACAAAAAAATCTCTTTTCAATTTAGGCTGATAAACAGTGAATTGAAGGGGAAGGATTATTTACCCTGTTTAATAGACCAATTGAAATCAAAATTGTGAAGTTTGCTGAAAACAGAGAATAAGTTCTATGATCCAATTGTCAATTTTCAGGTTACTCTTTTAGAGAATATTTATTTAAATTGTTCAAAAGAGATAAGTTTTCAGGGTCTCATTCTCTTCTAGTTATATTCAACACTGTAATATGCATAATGAAATCTGAGGAAGTCCTACAACCTAGCAATAACTTTCACATATAACTACAGAAAAGAATTTTGCCATTTACAACAAAAATAGCTTTGCAAAGAAGTACAACAACTTATGCAGCAAGACTTGGCACTGTCTATGCTTTTATCAGAACTCACTTTAAAATCTGAAACGGAATGCAAAATAAGCAAAAATGTATATGAATTTGGCAAAAAGAATGATGGGTTCCAGGGAGAAACTGGTGCATTTCCTACATACTGATCAATTTAATGAAGTCTATTACTTATTTTAATAATATAAGTGTCACTGGTGTGTTTATTAGTTGGAAAATATTTCAGTAGAGCTGGCAAACAAGCAGCCTTCTCAAACACATCTGGATAATTCAAACACCAGTAACTCAAAAAATATTTTTGATCATTAGTCTTTCTTTGTATGCATAGGAGTGGAGAATTTCAGGTATCTTATGTCCATAGTTGTCTTTTTATGAAGCTTCAGTTAAATACCTCTTCTGCATTCAGACTAAAGACCTTTTTCCATGATGCAGAAGAGTTACATGCAATTTGCAATTTGATAGTCAGGAGGTTAAGAGATCTATCATTACCCGTGGAACATCCTTTTAAATGAAGCCATCTGGGCTGCTCTGTATTAAATAGAGAAGAAAATACAGATAGTTTGGTCATTGATGTTTTAGTATTTCCTGTCGTAACAAGAAAAGAAAGGACAGTCAGAATCAGATTTCTCCTTATTGTTCTAAATGGAAATTAGAAAATAGTTCACATTCACCACTAGTGCGTGGGCAAAGAGCTATTTATTCATTAAACACAAATCAGATTGTATCAGCCTAACTAATTTAATCAAAAATATTGGTGGATTACATTAAGAGACTTCTTAGGTCTTATTATTATGTGAAATACCAATGTCTTTTATGACTGTACCAACTTTGCACTTGAGTAATTAGTTTATAGCCACTGCTGTGTCCCAGTTACAGAAGCTTTAAGTAACTTATTAGTCTTTTCCCTGGACTATCCATTATCACTATTCTATCCAGCTTTAATGAAGCTCAGGGCTCCCTGAAAGGGCTCCTTTCAACTTTCTTCAACTAATCTTCAAAGAATATTTTTATCTGGTCAGAGTAAGAACACTTTGCCTTACAAACTAGCTCATTAAATTGGTATCTTGGCAGGGTGGTGGAGGGGACTACTGAGGATGACATAGGTGTAACT